>NC_059215.1:58089003-59289003 GCF_020615455.1 Coregonus clupeaformis
TAACAAGTTCAAACAGGTGCCATTAATACAGGTAACGAGTGGAGGACAGAGGAGCCTCTTAAAGAAGAAGTTACAGGTCTGTGAGAGCCAGAAATCTTGCTTGTTTGTAGGTGACCAAATACTTATTTTCCACCATAATTTGCAAATAAATTCATTAAAAATCCTACAATGTGATTTTCTGGATTTTTTTTCTGAATTTGTCTGTCATAGTTGACGTTTACCTATGATGAAAATTACAGGCCTCTCTCATCTTTTTAAGTGGGAGAACTTGCACAATTGGTGGCAGACTAAATACTTTTTCCCCCCACTGTATCTCTTAACACCATCCATATAGGATTTCTATTTGCCATATATATTTCAACCGTACTGTGATGTTTAACAAAAGTTCTGAACCTTTCTATTCTCATTGCTTCTACAGATTGTGAATTAAAAATAAACATTTTTGCTAAAAGTATTATTATATTATTGATCGATTGACTATGACTTTTCAGATCACCCAGTAATGCTATCTGCAAGGTTAGCTCCAGGTAAATATTGCAATCCTTTAGCAATTCCTGTGTCCAAAAACAAGCTACAAATGGACAGAACCAAAACAAATGATCTAATGATTCTGTCTCGTCACAGCTAAATCTGCAGAGCTGGGATGATTGTATCCCCCATAATAATAACATTCTATTGGTAGCACGAATTTTATATAATAATTTAAATTGAAAGATTCTAATTTTTGAATCCGATGTCGTTTTGCATGTCAGTTCATAAACACTATGCCATGGGATCGATACGTCAAAAATCTCTTCCCAACTATTTTGCAATCTATATGGGACGGCTGTCAATCCTTTGGTCCATAAGTGAAACTGATATACTTTTTTATTTATCACAGTTTTCCTTAACCAATTATGTTCTTAAATGCAAGGCCGACAGACAAGTTCCTTACTTTCTCCCCCTTCCACTTTCCTCTTCCACTTTTGCGGTAAGGCTGCAATTATTTGGTTGTAATTTTGGGTAGAGCAGACATTTCCATATGTTTTTGTTAGTTGCATGTGCGCTGCATAACTCCACCAGTCCTACCGATGATATTATTTACGAAAATTATACCTTTTTTAAACATTCTGTCAAAAAATAAAGGTTTTTTGTCAATTAGTATATTTGAATTTAACCACAATATTTGTTGCATTATTTGTTCTGTCGTTTCTGGAGGATTAAATTGAAATTGCAACCAACTTTCTATGGCTTGTTTTAGAAATAGTGATATTTGGGAGATTATTTCCTTTTCAAATAACTGCAAATGAGTTGTTGTAATCTGCATAAAGGGAAAAGGGCCTTTCTTGAACATTGGGTGAGACAATCTTACTAATTTGCTTGAGAACCAGTTCGGATTTAAGTGTAACTTTTGTATGACTGAAGCTTTTAGTGATAGGTCTAATGCTTTAATATTTAATAATTTCTGTCCTCCGAATTCATATTCATTATATAAATATGCCCTTTTAATTATGTCTGGCTTGCCGTTCCAAATAAAATTGAATATTTTATTCTCATATAATTTAAAAAACTGTTCGCTAGGCGTAGGCAAGACCATAAGCAAATAGGTAAGCTGGGATAATACTAAAGAGTTAATCAGGGTGATTTTTTCACAAATTGACAGGTATTTTCCTTTCCATGGTAGTAAGATCTTATCTATTTTTGCTAACTTTCTATTAAAATGTATTGAAGTGAGATCATTTATTTCCTTTGGGATATGTATTCCGAGTATATCCACATCACCATCAGACCATTTTATTGGTAAACTACATGGTAATGTAAAATTTTTATTTTTTAGTGATCCAATACGTAATATAGTACATTTGTCATAATTTGGTTGTAATCCAGAGGGGTTAGAAAATGTATCTAGATCCTCAATGAGGCTGTGGAGGGATTATAGTTGTGGATTTAAAAGAAAACATGAATCATCAGCGTACAATGACACCTTTGTTTTTAAGCCCTGGATTTCTAATCCTCTGATATTATTATTGGATCTGATTTTAATAGCTAACATCTCGATGGCCACAATAAATAGATATGCCGATAGTGGACAACCTTGTTTCACTCCTCTTGACAGTTTAAAACTTTCTGAGAAATAGCCATTATTTAATATTTTTATTTATTTAAGCTTTTATTTCTTTCATCACATTCCCAGTGGGTCAGAAGTTTACATACACTCAATTCGTATTTGGTAGCATTGCCTTGAAATTGTTTAACTTTGGTGAAACTTTTCAGGTAGCCTTCCACAAGCTTCCCACAATAAGTTGGGTGAATTTTTTGTTGGGTGAAAGTCAGGTTTGTAAGTCTCCTTGCTCACACACGCTTTTTCAGTTCTGCCTACACATTTTCTATAGGTTTGAGATCACGGCTTTGTGATGGCCACTCCAATACCTAGACTTTGTTGTCCTTAAGCCATTTGCCACAACTTTGGAAGTATGCTTGGGGTCATTGTCCATTTGGAAGACCCATTTGCGACCAAACTTTAACTTCCTGACTGATGTCTTGAGATGTTGCTTCAATATATCCACATAATTATCCTTCCTCATGATGCCATCTATTTTGTGAAGTGCACCAGTCCATCCTGCAGCAAAGCACCCCCACAGAATGATGCTGCCACCCCCGTGCTTCAAGGTTGGGATGGTGTTCTTTGTCTTGCAAGCGACCCCCTTTTTCCTCCAAACATAACGATGGTCATTATGGCCCAACAGCTCTATTTTTGAGACCAGAAAACATTTGTCCAAAAAGTATGATCTTTGTCCCTGTGTGCAGTTGCAAACCATAGTCTGGCTTTTTTATGGCGGTTTTGGAGCAGTGGCTTCTTCCTTGCTGAGCGGCCTTTCAGGTTATGTCGATATAGTACTTGTTTTACTGTGGATATGGATACTTTTGTACCGGTTTCCTCCAGCATCTTCACAAGGTCTTTTGCTGTTGTTCTGGGATTGATTTGCACTTTTCGCACCAAAGTACGTTCATCTCTAGGAGACAGAACGTGTCTCCTTCCTGAGCGGTATGACGGTTGCATGGTCCCATGGTGTTTATACTTGTGTACTATTGTTTGTAGAGATGAACTTGGTACCTTCAGGCATTTGGAAATTGCTCCCAAGGATGAACCAGGCTTGTGGAGGTCTACAATTTCTTTCTGAAGTCTTGGCTGATTTCCTTTGATTTTCCCATGATGTCAAGCAAAGAGGCACTGAGTTTGAAGGTAGGCCTTTAAATACATCTACAGGTACACCTCCAATTGACTCAAATGTTGTCAATTTGCCTATCAGAAACTTCTAAAGCCATGACATCATTTTCTGGAATTTTCCAAGCTGTTTAAAGGCACAGTCAACTTACTGTATGTAAACTTCTGACCCACTGGAATTGTGATACACTATATATGGATTTTCTATTTTTCTATTGTGCTATTGACTGTATGTGAATTATAAGTGAAATAATCTGTCTGTAAACAATTGTTGGAAAGATGACTTATGTCATGCTCAAAGTAGATGGCCTAACCGACTTGCCAAAACTATAGTTTGTTAACAAGAAATTTGTGGAGTGGTTGAAAAATGAGTTTTAATGACTTAAATAATATGCCATTTAGCAGACGCTTTTATCCAAAGCGACTTACAGTCATGCGTGCATACATTTTTTTATTATTTTTTGTGTATGGGTGGTCCCGGGAATCGAACCCACTACCTTGGCGTTACAAGCACCGTGCTCTACCAGCTGAGCTACAGAGGACTTCAACTTAAGTGTATGTAAACTTCTGACTTCAACTGTAGCTGTGAGTTTTGTCACTATAGACGAATCATAAAGTCATTCTGTGATAAGGCTGATTGCCCATATTGATATGGTCCATCAGGGCTGCGTATAACGGCAGAGTCAGGGGGTGACACACTAAGGGATGAATATCACTCCTAAGAGCCACATTACTTTGAACAGCCTGTAGCCTAGATAGTAAAACTCGCCCTGAGCTAACATATGGAATTGTTTTGAGATGGTCATGCCATGGATCATTTAGCTATTTGATTTAGAATGTTTTGATAAAATCGAGCACACAGCCATGCAATCTCCATAGACAAACATTTGCAGTAGAATGGTCTTACTGTTGAGCTCAGTGACTTTCAATGTGGCACCGTCATAGGATGCCAGCTTTCCAACAAGTCAGTTCGTAAAATATCTGCCCTACTAGAGCTGCCCCGGTCAACTGTAAGTGCTGTTGTGAAGTGGAAACATCTAGGAGCAACAATGGCTCAGCCGCAAACTGTTAGACCACACAAGCTCACATAATGGGACCGCCGAGTGCTGCAGCGCGCAGCGCGACAGTCCTCGGTTGCAACACTCCTACCTGTTGCAACGTTCCAAACTGCCTCTGGAAGCAACGCCAGCAAAATAACTGTTCGCCGAGCAGCCGCACACAAGCCTGTGGTCACCATGCGCAATGCCAAGCATCGGCTGGAGTGGTGTAAAGCTCGCTGCCATTGGACTCTGGAGCAGTGGAAACGTGTTCTCTGGAGTGATGAAACACCATCTGGCAGTCCTTCGGATGGATCTGGGTTTGGACATGCCAATAGAACGCTACCTGCCCGAATGCATAGTGCCAACTGTAAAGTTTGGTGGAGGAGGAATAATGGTTTGGGGCTGTTTCTCATGGTTTGGGCTAGGCCCCTTAGTTCCAGGGAAGGGACATTTTAACGCTACAGTATACAATTACATTCTAGACGATTCTGTGCTTCCAACTTTGTAGGAACAGTTTGGGGAAGGCCTTTTCCTTGTTTCAGCATGACAATGCCCCCGTGCACAAAGCGAGGTTCATACAGAAATGGTTTGTCGAAATCGGTGTGGAAGAACTTGACTGGCCTGCACAGAGCCCTGACCTCAACCCAATCGAACACCTTTGGGATGAAATGAAACGCCAACTGCGAGCCAGGCCTAATCGCCTAACATCACTAATGCTCTTGTGGCTGAATGGAGGCAAGTCCAAGCAGCAATGTTCCAACATCTAGTGGAGAGCCTTCCCAGAAGGCTGTTATAGCAGCAAATGGGGGATCGAATCCATATTAATGGCCATGATTTTGGAATGAGATGTACGATAAGCAGGGTCCACATACTTTTGTTCATGTAGTGTATAAAAATGCTTGGTAGGCCATTATTTTGGCTACCATGGTTATGCCCCATGGGATGCCAATGCCCCCATCCACAGAGCATGAGTGGTCACAATGTTTTGATGAGCATAAAAACTGTGTAAACCATATGCCATTGATTTTTATTTGGATTTCATGTAATGGACATACACAAAATCAAAGTCAAAATTGGTGAAGTGAAATAAAAAAAATAAAAAAAAATATATCAAACAAATTACGGAAATGTGGTGCGTGCATATGTATTCACCCCCTTTGCTATGAAGCCCCTAAATAATATCTGGTGCAACCAATTAACTTCAGAAGTCACATAATTAGTTAAATAATGTCCACCTGTGTGCAATCTAAGACATGATCTGTCACATGATCTCAGTATACATACACCTGTTCTGAATGGCCCCAGAGTCTGCAACACCACTAAGCAAAGCGCACCACCAAGCAAGTGGTACCATGAAGACCAAGGAGCTCTCCAAACAGGTCAGGGACTCGGTTGTGGAGAAGTACAGATCAGGCTTGGGTTATAACAAAATATCCGAAACTTTGAACATCCCACGGAGCATCATTAAATCCATTATTAAAAAATTGAAAGAATATGGCACCACAACAAATCTGCCTAGAGAGGGCTGCCCACCAACACTCACGGACCAGGCAAGGAGGGCTTAATCAGAGAGGCAACAAAGAGACCAAATATAACCCTGAAGGAACTGCAAAGCTCCACAGCGGAGATTGGAGTATCTGTCCATAGGACCACTTGAAGCCGTACACTCTACAGAGCTGGACTTTAAGGAAGAGTTGCCTGAAAAAAGCCATTGCTTAAGAAAAAAATCAGCAAACACGTTTGCTGTTCGCCAAAAGGCATGTGGTAGACTCCCCAAAATATATGGAAGAAGGTACTCTGGTCAGATGAGGCTTAAATTGAGCTTTTTGGCCAACCAACACCTCTCATCACCCCGAGAACAACATCCTCACAGTGAAGCATGGTGGTGGGAGCTTCATGCTGTGGGTATGTTTTTCATCGGCAGGGACTGGGAACTGGTCAGAATTGAAGGAATGATGGATGGAGCTAAATACATGGAAATCCTTGAGGGAAACCTGTTTCAGTCTTCCAGAGATTTGAGACTGGGACAGAGGTTCACCTTTCAGCAGGACAATGACCCTAAACATACTGCTAAAGCAACACTTGAGTGGTTTAAGGGGAAACATTTAAATGTCTTGGAATGGCCTAGTCAAAGCCCAGACCTCAATCCAATTGAGAATCTGTGGTATGACTTAAATATTGCTGTTCACCAGCGGAACCTATCCAACTTGAAGGAGCTGGAGAAGTATTGCCTTGAAGAATGAGCAAAAATCCCAGTGGCTAGATGTGCCAAGGTTATAGAGACATACCCCAAGAGACTTGCAGCTGTAATTGCTGCAAAAGGTGGCTCTACAAAGTATTGACTTTGGGGGGTGAATAGTTATGCACGTTGAAGTTTTCAGTTGTTTTGTCTTATTTCTTGTTTGTTTCTCGAGAAAAAATATTTTGCATCTTCAAAGTGGTTGGCATGTTGTGTAAATCAAATGATACAAACCCCCAAAAAATCCATTTTAATTCCAGGTTGTAAGGCAACAAAATAGGAAAAATGCCAAGGGGGGGTGAATATTTTCGCAAGCCACTGTATATGGTGTCGAAAGAGTTCCACAGGGATGCTAGCACATTTTGACTCCAATGCTTCCCACAGTTGTGTCAGGTTGGCTGGATGTCCTTTGGGTGGTGGATCATTCTTGATAGACACGAGAAACTGTTGAGAATAAAAACCCAGCAGCGTTGCAGTTCTTGACACACTCAAACCGGTGTGCCTGGCACCTACTTCCATACCCCGTTCAAAGGTGATTAAATATTTTGTCTTGCCCATTCACTCTATGAATGACAAACATGCACAATCCTTGTCTCAATTGTCTCATGGCGTAAAAATCAGTCTTTAATCTGTCTCCTCCCCTTCATCTACACTGATTGAAGTGGATTTAACAAGTGCCATCAATAAGGGATCATAGCTTTCACCTGGATTCACCTGGTCACTCTATGTCATGGAAAGAGCAGGTGTTCCAAATGTTTTGTACACTCAGTATATAATCTCAGTGCTAGTTCTGTCACGAAACCGAAATTAAGCCCCCACCTGCGACGAGTCTCTCCCCATCCAGGAGCAGCTCTACATGGCCAAAGTGGAAAGCTCTCAGGGTGTAGAGGTGTGGAGGAGCCAGAGAAGTGACTTCCCTCAGACTTCATTCAAGTAATCATGGCACCGATACTAACCAGGTTTGGGAGAGGGGCTGAGTGGAGCGTTGATAAACGAGTTGAGGTCTTATTAGATCATCAGCCAGGGCAATCCTCTCTCAGCCTCATCACAACACACACACACACATTGAAACACACATACTCCTTCAAATCAGAGGGACTAGGGAGATAATAAGAGGAGAGAATGATAATAGGTTAGCAAATGGATTGAGGGTAGATGGGAGAGACAGAGGAGAACAGTTGGGATGAAGGAGAAAGGCGGAGGGGGAAAGTAGGGGGAGATGCAGGAGCTCTAAAGAGAAGTTTAAGAAGGAAGGGGGGGTGAGAGGGAGTATTTGTGTATGGAGGTGAGTGGGGAGGGGAGGGAGAGACGGAGAAGAGAAGGGAGTGCCATGTCGTTCTTAATCAAGTTTGTCTGTGATAATCGTGTCAATGTCACTCTCAATCAGTGAGCCACAACTAGAGCTAAACAACACCACTGTGATTGGCCTAGGCCTTGTCTTTAAAATGACCTCTAGAGAGAGAGACAGGAAAGAGAGAGAGAGAGGAGAGAAAGGGGGGACAACTCACTTAAAGCTGTTATTCTACCCACCTGTCTGTCAATCTCAGTTTCCATTTATTTAATTTCTTTGTTTTCTCACTGTGACACTATTGATTCCCCTCTCTTATTACTAGAGACAATAAAGGCTACAGAGAGTGACAGCTACAGCGAGAGAGAGAGAGAGAGAGAGAGAGAGAGAGAGGAGTGATGGTGAGCTAGAGAGAGAGTGAGATTGATAGTGGATTAGGTGTAGCCAATAGTGACATTCTCAGCAGCTTTCCCCACCACAATAGTATGGCAAATTTGCTGGAATCGGCAGATTCACTTCCCTAAATCATGTATAGTAGCAGCCAAGACCCTAACACAAACATTGTCACACAATATAAAACAACAACAAATATCTGAATAAGTTCCCTCCCTGAAGAGGTCTATCTATCCGACTATCAAAACCTCAACCCTCTATTTCCCTTCAACCTCCCCTCAACCTTTTTAAATCAGTCTGTGTGTGCGACTGAGTGAGTGAGTGAGTGAGAGAGAGAGAGACAGAGAGACAGAGAGACAGAGAGAGAGAGAGAGAGAGAGAGAGAGAGAGAGAGAGAGAGAGAGAGAGAGAGAGAGAGAGAGAGAGAGAGAGAGAGAGAGAGAGAGAGAGTTTTGGTTGTATTGTGGCTTCATTCTGAAGTTCCCTGTCAATTTAGTTTCATTTCATCCTCGTGCTGTGGACTTCTCAGGAAACACCCTTCCATGAACACACACTCGCTAACACACTAGCTAGCACCCATGCACACACACACACGTCCCCTCCTGGCCCACTCCCCTGTGGTCTAAATCAAGGGCAAATCAAGGCCTGAGTGAATTAAGGTTATTATCACAATATCATGGCTCTAATTGTCCACACAAGAAACAGACAGACAAAAACAGACATTGACAGACACATAGTATTTTGTTATATTTAATCAGCCTTTGACCAACAGACTGACTCAAGACAACTTAATCACAAGCTACTTTGCTTGATGACATGTGATCAATCATGAGAACCATTTTGGGTTGTTTTGGGAAAACAGATAACTCCTGGAAGCCTGTACTCATAGTCAGTGTATTAGTCTGGTTTTATAGATGTGTGTTTGATTTAAAATCACCAGAGGCCTGACTGATTCACATACAGGTCCCCAAGGGGCCGGAGACACTGTGTCTGGGCTGATTGCCAGAAGGCTGAGGCTGACAAGTACACGCACACATACATACATACATAAATACATGTCTGTCTCTTGGTAAAATGTGGGACAATATCCCATAGTTTATTAGTAACAGATTTGGTAGTCACATGCACACAGCGGGACAAATAAAACACACAAACACACATGTCCACTGGCAGACAGCTAATACTCACACTCACACATGCTGGATGATCTCCCCTGCTTTCCTGAATACACAATATTATTTCACTGATTCAATAGTGAGTATGGCTCATAGCATTGGCTCACACAGCGAGAGTGAGTGTCGGATCAGCAAAAACTAACCAATACTGTACTTCCTATTCACTGACTAACACAGCATGAGTGTACCTGACCTCGGTAATCAGGTAGTATTATGATACACACACACACACCCACACTCATGCAAAGTTAGAGAGGGAGAAGACACACAGGAAGAGCGATAGAAAAAATGAAAATACAGCGACACATACAGTGCATTCGGAAAGTATTCAGACCCCTTGACCTCTTTTCACATTTTGTTATGTTGCAGCATTATTCTAAAATGGATACACACAACACCCCATAATGACATAGCAAAAACAGGTAAAAAAAAATGTTGGGCAAATGTATATATATTTCTTTACATTTACATAAGTATTCAGACCCTTTACTCAGTACTTATTTTTTATATATTTTTTGTATTTTTTTTTAGGGGGTAGATCAGCTTTAATATTGCAGATAGATTGTAGCTTCCATCAATGTAATTGTCTGCATCACTTCCAATCCCCCTATTAATTTTTTTGCAAATATATATATACATACATACATATACATACACATATAAATACATACATGTACACATACATACATTCATATAAATGCATATACTTACATATATATACACACATATCCTTTTTTTGTAATATATTTTCCTTCATTACTTTATAACCCTACCTACCACCTCTCCCCTAATTGGAGTAAACTAGTGAACAACAACGATTAGCCTCTACTTCAAGCTTATACATACTATATACATTACCGGTGAAAAGCTTTAGAATACCTACTAATTCATAGGTTTTTCTTTATTTTTACTATTTTCTACATTGCAGAATAATAGTGAAGACATCACAACTATGAAATAACACATATCGAATCATGTAGTAACCAAAAAAGTGTTAATCAAATCAAAATATATTTTATATTTCAGATTCTTCAAATAGGCACCCTTTGCCTTGATGACAGCTTTGCACACTCTTGGCATTCTCTCAACCAGCTTCATGAGGCAGTCACCTGGAATGATTTCAATTAACAGGTGTGCCTTCTTAAAAGTTAATTTGTGGAATTTCTTTCTTTCTTAATGCGTTTGAGCCTGGTGGGGGGGGGTATACAGAAGATAGCCCTATTTGGTAAAAGACCAAGTCCATGTTATGCCAAGAACAGCTCAAATAAGACAGTGCATCATTACTTTAAGACATGAAAGTCAGTCAATTTGGAACATTTCAAGAACTTTGAATTTTCTTCAAGTGCAGTCGCAAAAACCATCAAGTGCTATGATGAAACTGGCTCTCATGAGGACCGCCACAGGAATGGAAGACCCAGTGTTACCTCTGCTGAAGAGGATAAGTTCATTAGAGTTACCTGCCTCAGAAATTGCAGCCCAAATAAATGCTTCAGAGTTCAAGTAACAGACACATCTAAACATCAACTGTTCAGAGGAGCACTATGTGAATCAGGCCTTCATGGTCGAATTGCTGCAAAGAAACCGCTACTTAAGGACACAATTAAGAATAAGAGACTTGCTTGGGCCAAGAAACACGAGCAATGGACAATAGATCGTGGAAATTAGTCCTTTGTTCTGGAGTCCAAATTGGAGATTCTTGGTTCCAACCGCCATGTCTTTATGAGACGCGGTATGGGTGAACGGATGATCTCAGGATGTGTATTTCCCACCATAAAGCACGGAGCAGGAGGTGTTAGGGTGCTTTGCTGGTGACACTGTCTGTGATGCACTTAACCAGCATGGCTATAACAGCATTCTGCAGCGATACGCTATCCCATCTGGTTTGGGCTTAGTGTTCTAAAACTTTTGACCAGTAGTGTACATTTTATGGACACAGTCTATTTCACAATATTTATATTTTGTTTGTTTTTACTCCTGTCCTTCCTCTACCCTCAGCCATCTATTTCTGATGTCCATCTGGTTTGATTCCTATTTCCCATATCTTTCAAACTGTGCTTTTTCACAAAAGTTCTTAACCTATAACCTATACACGTTTTTTAAGGACACAGTATGTTTTACATTATTTATTTTAGTTGTTATTAGTTGTTATAAGTCCCAACCTTCAGCTCCATTCAACCGCTCCCATCCATCTCTTAACACCATCCATATTGGATTTCTATTTGCCATATATCTTTCAACTGTGCTGTGATATTTCACAAAGGTTCTGAACCTTTCTATTCTCATTATTTCTACAGAATGTAAATTGAAAATATACATTTTTGCTAAAAGTATTATTATAAAATTGATTGATTGACTATGACTTTTCAAATCACCCAGTTGTGCTATTTGCAGGGTTAGTTCCAGGTAAATGTTGCAATTCTTCAGCCATTCCCGGACCTGTGACCAAAAACAAGCTACATGTGGACAGTACCAAAACAAATGGTCTAATGATTCTGTCTCTTTGCAGCAAAATCTGCAGAGCTGGGCAGTTTGTATCCCCCATATAAATAACAATCTATTGGTTGCAAGAATTTTGTATAATAATTTAAATAGAACAATTCTAAGTTTTGAATCCGGCGTCGTTTTGCGTATCAGTTCATAAACCATGTGCCATGGAATCAGTACGTCAAAAATCTCTTCCCAACTATTTTGCAATCTATATGGAACGGCTGTCAATTTGTTGGTCCTTCAATGAAACCGGTATACCTTTTTATTTATCACAATTCTCTTTAACCAATTATGGTCTTTAATGCAGGGCGGTGATCTGTTTGTGAACTTGGCTTTCAAATACTTTCGAAAGGCAGGGCAGGATGGATATAGGTCTGTAACAGTTGGATCTAGAGTGTCACCCCCTTTGAAGAGGGGGATGACCGCGGCAGCTTTCCAATCTCTGGGGATCTCAGACGTTACGAAAGAGAGGTTGAACAGATTAGTAATAGGGGTTGCGACAATTTCGGCGGCTAATTTTAGAAAGAAAGGGTCTAGCCCAGCTGATTTGTAGGGGTCCATATTTTTCAGCTCTTTCAGAACATCAGCTGTCTGAATTTGTGTGAAGGAGAAGCGGGGGGGGCATGGGCAAGTTGCAGCGGAGGGTTCAGAGCTGGTGGCCGGGATGGTGGTAGCCAGGTGAAAAGCATGGCCAGCCGTAGCAAAATACTTGTTGACATTCTCGATTATTGTAGATTTATCGGTGGTGACTGTTTCCTAGCCTCAGTGCAGTGGACAGTTGGGAGGAGGTGCTCTTATTTTCCATGGACTTTACAGTGTCCCAAAACGTTTTGGAATTAGTGCTACAGGATGCACATTTCTGTTTGAAAAAGCTAGCCTTTGCTTTCCTAACTGATTGTATATATTGGTTCCTAACTTCCCGGAAAAGTTGCATATAGCGGGGGCTGTTCGATGCTAATGCAGTACGCCACAGGATGTTTTTGTGCTGGTCAAGGGCAGTCAAGTCTGAGGAGAACCAGGGGCCATATCTGTTCTTAGTTCTGCATTTTTTGAATGGGGCATGCTTATTTAATATTGAGAGGAAAGCACTTATTAAAGAACAACCAGGCATCCTCTACTGATGGAATGAGGTCAATATCCATCCAGGATACCCGGGCCAGGTCAATTAGAAAGGCCCGCCTGGAAAGGTGGATTTTTAGAAGTAGAAGCTCAAACTGTTTGGGCACAGACCTGAATAGTACGATAGAGCTCTGCAGGCTATCTCTACAGTAGATTGCAACCCCACCCCCTTTGGCAGTTCTATCGAGATGGAAAATGATGTAGTTGGGGATGGAAATTCATGAATTTTTGGTGGCCTTCCTAATCCAGGATTCAGACACTGCTAGAACATCAGGGTTACAGAGGAGGCTTCAGATGTTAACGTGCAAGAAACCAAGGCTTTTACGGTTACAGAAGTCAACAAATGATAACGCCTGGGGAGTAGGAGTGATACTGGGGGCTACAGGGCCTGGGTTAACCTCTACATCACCAGAGGAATAGAGTAGGAGTAGAATAAGGATACGGCTAAAGGCTTTAAGTACTGGTCTTCTAGTGCGTTGGGTACAGAGAAAAAAAGGGGCAGATTTCCGGGCGTTGTAGAATAGATTCAGGGCATTATATACAGACAAGGATATGGAAGGATATGAGTACAGTGGAGGTAAACCTAAGCGTTGGGTAACGATGAAAGAGATAGCATCACTGGAGGCACCGATTGAGTCGGTCTCCGCGTGTATGGGGGGTGGGACAAAGGAGCTATCTAAGGCAGGTTGAATACTGAATTGCATGGCCTCTAAAGGCACATTTAAAAGTGTCCAATACAATAAGGGGATTTGCTGTACCTATGTTACGTCAGAAAAATTCTGTTATAAATGCCTCTGTCCTAGTTAAAAACAAATTATCATCCAATAGGCTTTGATTACATTTACAATATCCTCGCCCCCGTGGAAATTCAGTAAGATTAATGTATATGCCAATTATCTGATGGTCCGACCGCATTCTGTCCCCTATAACTTTTTTGAACTTGGTGCCAACGATAATGACTTAAGTAAGAAGTCAAGATGACTAGCTTGATTGAGGCTCCACCATGTTTATCTCACTAGGTCAGGATATTTAACCTCTTCATCACTAGGCACCTGGCTAAAGTGCCTGCCTCGAAAATGCATGCCCAAATTAAATAGAGTATATATCCAAAACGACAAGGGCTATAAACATAATATTGGTAGCAAAAGAAAGGTAACACATGTGAGATGTATCTTGAAGTGAAATAATTAATGTGAGTATCACTGTGTCAGAGTACATGAAGCTAGAACACAGCAAAAATTGGGAGGTTTTGATTCTGCCTGAAAGTAACTTCAGGTTTTATAGGGAATGCTTTATTGGACTTATGCAGCTGCAGCCCCTAAACACTATGGGACCATAGCCCAATATCTGATGAGTACTTATGTGAAGTTTGATGCCAATAAAGTAAAGTAAACCAAAGTTGTAGGGGTTTTAGTTTAACTATATTTAGGCGGATTACCAAATGGAGACATTTGGGTAGATTTGGGCAACATCAGTGCCATTTGTGTTAGATTCCGTCTCTCACAGTTGAAGTGTACCTATGATAAAAATGACAGACCTCTACATGCTTTGTAAGTAGGAAAACCTGCAAAATCGGCAGTGTATCAAATACTTGTTCTCCCCACTGTAGCTGTACCATGATATTTGCATTGTTACTAAGTAACCCTCCAATTGTTCTACACTCTTCCACCCGCTAACACCCCTCTCCATCCCAATTTGGGTTTGTCATCCCAGTGACCGGCAGACCACCCCCGTCCCCCTGGATCCCCCTGGAGCCCCGCGAGAGGCCAGGACCCAACCTTCGAAAACAACACACAGTGCCACCCACAGAACTGAAGCAGATCAATCGCTAAAATATTTCCAATGCTCTCACCTCAATTTGCTTTATATATAGCTATTAATTGAAAAATATCTATTCAAAAATCTTACATATCTTAACTTCCATCATTAACAATTAATATGCGTAATAATGTTGGCAGTTCATGCAAAGGATTGTTACCTATAACCAGGACTGCCATTGCATTACATTACATTTTTGTCAAGCAATTATTATTTTAGAACAATTATTGTGATTCATCCTATATTGTCCCTAACATCCTTACCCCCTTGCAACAGATGTGGGATACATACACACACACACACACACACACACACACACACACACACACACACACACACACACACACACACACATACCCCTTTCCCCCACAATCAACCATAAGCTCAGATGCTCAATGATTGTTACATCCCAGAGCCAACTCAAGAAAATACCTGATTTACAAATGCATATACAGTTACAGCTGTTTGAGAAAGCATGCAAGATTGAGCAAAAAGGTGCAACATTTTTAGATTTTAGTAACCAATGTCAGGTCCTAGGTGATGGAGATCAGATCCACCCCCTTGCCCTGAAACACACACATGCTGGTCCCCCATTTTCCCAAACATCTCCGTGCAGTCAGACCTTTGATTAAATTGTGCCACCAGTGCCACAATAATATGCTCCCTCTCTGATTGTCCGAGTGTGACACCCTCCCCATTGGTTACTGCAGCCAGTGTTGCCAGCACCTCCGCTACCTTGGTGGGGGTACCCCACCGGAATCCCCTCCGGCTAGGTACAAAGTCGTCAAGGTTCTCATTAGCAGCTTTGAGAATTTCCTTGTATATTATGCTCACCCATCAGGGGGCTCTGGCTTTGTAGGACCAACCCTGCCAGGCAGGCTCAGAATCTTGAGGGGGCGGTGCTGCTCTAGTAGGTCTCTGACCAAATTTTTCTTTCTGTTTTGGCTGCATATAGGCAACTTACAGCAGGCCCATAAAACAGAAAGGGACTTCTCTTTGGTGTATGGGTCGCTCAGGTGGGTGTCTTGGGTATAGGGTTGGGGACTGTTCCATCATGATACGACAATCCCCCCAAAAATGTGATGTATACTTTATTTTTAAATGTATATCCCTCATCTGTACACAATTGAAAGCTCTCTCTCACAACCACTGCTCAAAGAGACACATTGGTTCTGGGATATGCAACCATTTCCTTTCTCACTCACTTAACACCACACTTTTCCAAACACAAAAACACACACCACACCTTCCATCACAATACATCCACACATACCCACATACTGTGCCTTCTATGTCTTCTGTTTGCTGTATTTTTATCTCCACCATGTTGATTGAGTACTTTTGTGTTCCAATTAATTATATTTGAAGACATTATTTTACTAGTTATGCTTTCATCTAATGCCGTCTTATCCATTTATAAAATACTATAAATGGAAAATTGAATACAAATTATTTTACATCATTCCCTTTCTTGAAAGGTACAGTGTAGTTGTACTATAATTATTTAGCAATTGTCTACATATGTTTTTTTTATTACAATCCCTACCATGGCTAGTATTGGGTGTTCCATCATTCGACTCCTCTATGAGAACTTTGTAATTTTTTGAATAGCCATGGAGTAGTCTTTGTGTCTCGGAACATTTGGTTGTCAATATACAGTTTATCGACTACGAGAGCTACACGCTTCCCTTCTAATCTATTCTCCTTGAAGATTGGGTACAGAACTTTGCATCGTTCTGCAATCTCCCTGAGGAACTGATCATTCATGCCTATTTTCGTGCCAGCGAGTCTTTTACCCAGGCTTTTAACCATTACTTTATCCTTAAAGAAAGCAAATTTGGCAACGATTGGAAGGTGAACCTTCGCCCCAGTCTGAGGTCCCGAGCACTCTGGAGCAGGTTCTCATCAAGGATCTTTTTGTACTTTGCTCCGTTCACCTTTTCCTCGATCCTGACGAGTCTCAGAGTCCCTGCCGCTGAAAAACATCCCCACAGCATGATGCTGCCACCACCATGCTTTACAATAGGGATGGTGCCAGGTTTCCTCCAGATGTGACGCTTGGCATTAAGGCAAAATAGTTCAAAATTGGTCTCATCAGACCAGAGCATCTTGTTTCTCATTGTCTGAGTCCTTTAGGTGCCTTTTGGCAAACTTCAAGCGGGCTGTCATGTGCCATTTACTGAGAAGTGGCTTCCGTCTGGCCACTGCCATAAATGCCTGATTGGTGGAGTGCTGCATAGATGGTTGTCCTTCTGAACGGATCTCACATCTCCACAGAGCAACTCTGGAGCTCTGACAGAGTGACCATCGGGTTCTTGGTCACCTCCATGACCAAGGCCCTTCTCCCCCGATTGCTCAGTTTGGCCATGCGGCCAGCTCTAGGAAGAGTCTTGGTGGTTCCAAACTTCTTCCATTTCAGAATGATGGAGGCCACTGTGTTGTTGGGGCCAAGCCATG
The DNA here is from genome assembly GCF_020615455.1 of Coregonus clupeaformis. Classification (NCBI taxonomy): domain Eukaryota; kingdom Metazoa; phylum Chordata; class Actinopteri; order Salmoniformes; family Salmonidae; genus Coregonus; species Coregonus clupeaformis. The sequence goes on from NC_059215.1 coordinate 58,106,225, forward strand.
AGGTCAAAATAATTTTACGTAGAGCTCAGAGAGAGGATTGTGTCGAGGCACAGAGAAGGGTACCAAAAAATGTCTGCAGCATTGAAGGTCACGATACCATTCCACTGATTCCGCACCAGCATTACCATGAGCCCGTCCTCCCCAATTAAGGTGCCACCAACCTTCTGTGGTGTGTAGGTTTTGTTGCTTTAATTCCCTCCACTGACAATCTTTTTTCCAACTGACAGAATCTCCAGCCTCTCCACTCAGCTAACAGCCCTATCTGGCTTCCTGAATTACATGTAACCTAATCACTTACACCATCTGTTAATTATGTTCATACAAAAAAAAGACTTGGCTTCTATTCACAGCTATTCACTGAATTAGCAAATCCCTCTCTCCATTTCATTCTCTTTCCCTCCCTCCCTCCCTCCCTTTCTCCCTCCCCCCCTCCCTCCCTTCCTCCCTCACTCCCTCCCTCTCTCTCTCCCGCTCTGCCTTTGCCCCCCTCCTACCTCTCCCCTCAATGTTTTACTTGTCCTTTCTCTCTACCCCCAACCATCCTCCATCTTCCACACCTATTCCCTTTATCTAACTCCCTCCTCCACTCTATCCTCCTCTCACTCATCTCTCCCCTATCCCCCGTTTCCTCTCCTTCCTGTATTTCTCCCCCCTACCCTCTTTGTCGCCTCTCTCCCCTCCCTGTCTCTCTGCTGTGGGTGACTACTCGTTGTTGTGAGTCACAGCAGAAAACTCTTCCCCCCAAACTCTTCCCCCTCTACCTCTTTCCCTTCTCCCCGTCCCCTCTCTTCCTTCTCCCCTCACCTCTCTCCTTCCCATCCATACTGACAGAGAAGGCCTGAGCTGCTTTACCCCCTCTCTCTCGTCTCGCTTCCCCATCTCTCTCGACTCTCTCCCCCTCACTCACCGTCCCATCTTCTCCTCTCTCCTTTGTTACTCCCACATCCTCATCCTCCTCACTCCCACCCCCTCACCCTCCTGTCTCCTCCTGTCACCCTCTCCATGGAGACTCAGAGCAGAACCCTGAGCTATGGGGGGAAATCCCCAGAGGCTTTGAAGCAAACGTATTTTTGTGAATGCTATCGACCCGCTCACTTTCTTAATTGATATTCACAATGCTAATCTTTGTAGATTTAAGCCAATATTGATCCTGAGAAGAAGACACAGTAAACATTTTCCCCTCTACCAATGTACAGCATAAGTGTTATTGTAATAATGGGACAACATCATTTAAAAGTGATATTTTCATGGTAATTATATTATTGCCATCGAGCTGCCGGCACTCAGAGGCATAATCAGAGTAGTGCTCAAGTAAAGCTGATGGCAGTGGGGCTGTCCCCAGGGAGGCCTAGCTCCAAGCTGAAGCTTGTGGGTGGAGTGGGCAGGTTGCCCAGGCAACACAGCAAATTATGGGTCACCAAGCCCAGGTTTAACACCCTGTTTGACTGGCTCTAAGTGAGAAGACTGTTTGTGTTTGTTTGTGTGCGTGTGTGCGTAGCAATGGACATGCTGCTGTTTTGTGGGTTAATATGACTAACAAAAGAGACAGACATAAAGGATTCCAGAGATGAGGGGGATGGAACAGAACAAAACTGCACTCATAATGTTTGTTATGCTCGTTAGTGGAAAGTGTAATCATAATCACCCACACCCCTTCACACAAACATACAATCTCTCAAGTAGTTTTCCAGGGAATTTCCCCTCCTGATGGTAAGCTGCACAGGTAGTATATAAAGCTTTTTCAACTTGCCCCTCCCCTTACAAATACAGCACAGAGATCAAAACAAATAGAGCAATCAGAAGAGGGAATTTCACAGGGACACCTCCTGTGTTTTCCATAAGCTTCGGCCGTCGGCTAAATAGTCAATAACAGACTTATCGTAAGCCGGCTACTTTTTCCACTTCATAATTTAAGCGATCTCCACTTAAAATCTAAATAGATGCACTGTTGCTACCGAAGTCATTCCAAAAGAGTAGGTTTAACAGAGCAAATGAAATCCGACCATACTTTATATATCATCAATGATGCTATTTAGGCCTATAGCATTTGCAAAGTCATCAACAGCTATTGTTTCAATTCAACCCAGAATTCAATAAAAGACAGACAATACAATAGGCCTAGGGTTTCAAGCTCTGGTTGATTTAAAATGTAATGATATTTATTTATATTAAATTGTGTTTGGTTGTCAAATGTCAACATTTGAAGGAGATCTATCTTCTGCTTGGATAGTTCCATCTGTGCCACTGACTTAGTCTGGCTTTAATTCCAGTTTGTGGTATGGCTTTATTTCCAGTTTATCTACAAATGTAAAATGTCTATGTTGGATTTACCTCCATCTAAACCACAAATCTAAGTTAAATAATAACTTAGATTTTTGGTTGAGATGGAGACATGAATGCAACATCTTAATTATTAATTTGTAGAAAAACTGGAATTAAAGCCAGACTAAGTCAGTGGCACATATCCAAGCAGAAGATACATCTCCTTCAAATGTCGATAGTTGGTTGTGTTGATCACTTTTGAAATGCAATACAATACATTGTCGACAAGTTAACAAATGGAATGTTGGATTCACGTCTCCAACTAAACCAAAAATCTAAGTTTTCGAATAGGACTAAATCAAATCAAACTTTAAATGCACTTTAAATAAAGTTTGATTTGATTTAGTCCTATTCTTTAACTTGTATTTTTGGTTTAGATGGAGCCATGAATCCAACATATTATTTGTTAACGTTTCGATAAGTTAATAGGCTATTTACTGTATTTCAAAAGTGATATTGAATTGTGTTTGGTTGTCAACGCAACCAAATATCAACATTTGAAGGAGATGTATATTTTTTTCCACTGACTGAGTCTGGCTTTAATTCCAGTTCGTCTACAAATGAATAATTGATATGTTGGATCCAAGTCTCCATCTCAATCAAAATCGAATCAAACTTTATTTAAAGTGCATTTACAGTTTGATTTGATTTGATCTAGTCCTATTCTTTAATTGGGATTTTTGGTTGAGATGGAGACGTGAATCCAACATATCAATTATTAGTTTGTGGACAAACTGGAATTAAAGCCTGACTAAGTCAGTGGCGCCGATGGAACCATTCAACAGAATATAGATCTCCTTCATAATTCAACATCCAGTTTGTCTACAAATTAACAATTGATATGTTGGATTCCACAGGAGGTTGGTGGCACCTTAATTTGTGAGGACGGGCTCGTGGTAATGGCTGGAGCAGAATTGGTGAAATGGTATTAAATACATGGTTTGATGCCATTCAATTTGCGCCGTTCCAGCCTTTATTATGAGCCGTCCTCCCCTCAGCAGCCTCCACTGTTGGATTCAAATCTATATAAATTAGCCAATAGAAACGCATTGAATAACAGATTAATTCATTTGTTTTAAAGTGTCTGTCCTATATCTGAAAGTTATAAAAAAGATTAGGAAAACAAATTAGTGGCACTAAACTATTTCCATATATACTTCCATTTATTTTTTTTAACTGGTACCGGGCTACATTCAGAAGTCTTGTCAGGCATGTGGGCGAAAACCATAATTATTGTTTTGTGGCACATTCATTTATTTTATTTTGCATGTTTCATAGGCCTATACAGCCACTGAGTCGGGTTGCATAGGCTATTTACTGTGCTTTGAATGACGACCAAACAGTAAGTGTTGACTAGTTTATAAAAGGTGTGGAACTGACTGAATAAAGTCAATCTCTGATATCCCTTTGCTATTCATAAATCATACAACTTACTTATATGTCCATAGTATCGCATCGGGACAAGTAAACTAAATATGTTGTTTGTATTTTCCTAGGATTCGAAGCCCATGTCGAGACTTGCCAGCGACCATTAAAGTAACTCGTCAGTGTTGCCTAGTGTTGGGTTGTTCGCAAACGAATGACTCTTTTTGATTGGATCTGTTAGGTGAACAGACCCGAATCACATCAGTGAGAGAGCCATTCATTTTGCTGCCTAGTTTGCATACCGGTCGGTTGCTACTGCTTTTTGGCGATTATCTGCAGATAAATTCTGAAAACATGTGATGAAGATGTTGAATCCTCACTGCTGGAACAATAGGTAGTGGAGAGGGAGTCTCATTCCGGTCCCAAATACGATGAAAGAAAACAGATTGAAGGCTATAAAAGCTACCCACTGTGCGAAAACTGGTTGAGTCAACGTTGTTTCCACGTCATTTCAACATTTTAAAAATGTGATGACGTTGAATCAACGTGGAAAACTGATTGGATTTGAAAAAAGTAATTAAGGTAAGGGAATGTTTTATTACTTTAAACCTAAATCCAATGTGATGGTGACATTGTTTATTGATTTCACGTTGAATTCACATTAGTTGACAACTCAACCAAACGTAAATAAAAAATAGACATTGAACTGATGTCTGTGCCCAGTGGTTAATGTCATGATATTTACAGTGCCTTCAGAAAGTGGTCACACACCTTCACTTTTTCCACATTTTGTTGTGTTACAGGCTGAATTTAAAATTGATTTAAAATGAGATATTTTGTCGCTGGCCTACACACAATACCCATAATGTCAAAGTGGAACTATGTTTTTTAAAATATTTTCGAATTCATTAAAAATTTAAAGCAGAAATGTCTTGAGTCAATAAGTATACAACCCCTTTGTTATGGCAAGCCTAAATAAGTTCAGGAGTAAAATTGTGCTTAAGAAGTCTCATAATAAGTTGCATGGACTCACTCTGTGTGCAATAATAGGGTTTAACATGATTATTGAATGACTGCCTCATCTCTGTACTCCACACATACAATTATCTGAAGGTCTCTCAGTTGAGCAGTGAATTTCAAACACAGATTTAACAACAAAGACCAGGGAGATTTTAAAATGCCTCACGAAGAAAGGTACCTAATGGTAGATGGGTAAAGAAAAAGCAGACATTGAATATACTGTACCTTTGAGCATGGTGAAGGTATTAATTACACTTTGGATGGTGTATCAATACACCCAGTCTTTACAAAGATACAGGCCTCCTTCCTAACTCAGTTGCCGGAGAGGAAGGAAACCGATCAGGGACTTCATCATGAGGCCAATGGTGACTTTAAAACAGTTACAGAGTTTAATGGCTGTGATAGGAGAAAACTGTGGATGGATCAACAACATTTTAGTTACTCCACAATACTAACCTAATTGACAGAGTTAATTACTAATTAATTACTAGCTAATGACTAGTGCCTGTACAGAATAAAAAGATTCCAAAACATGCATCCTGTTTGCAACAAGGCACTAAAGTAATACTGCAAAAAATGTGGCAAATCAATTCACTTTTTGTCCTAAATACAAAGTGTTATGTTTGGGGCAAATCCAATACAACACATTACTGAGTACCACTCTCCATATTTTCAAGCACAGTGGTAGCTGCATCTTCTTATGGGTACGCTTTTAATCGTTATGGACTGGGGAGTTTTTTTTGAATAAAAAAGAAACGCAGTGGAGCTAAGCACATGTAAAATCCTAGAGGAAAACCTGGTTCAGTTTGCTTTCCACCAGACACTGGGTGATTAATTCACCTTTCAGCAGGACAATAACCTAAAACAAGTCAAAATCTACACTGGAGTTGCTTACCATGAAGACAATGAATGTTCCCGTGTAGCCGAGCTACAGTTTCGACTTAAATCTTCTTGAAAATCTATGGCAAGACCTGAAAATGGTTGTCTAGCAATGATCAACAATCAATTTGACAGAGCTTGAAGAATTTTGAAAAGAATAATGGGCAAATGTTGCACAATTCAGGTGTGGAAAGCTCTTAGAGACTTACCCAGAAATACTCACAGGTCTAATCGCTGCCAAAGATGCTTCTACAAAGTATTGACTCAAGGGTGTGAATACGTATGTAAATGAGATATTTCTGTATTTCATTTTCAATAAATGTATAAAACATTTTTAAAAAAATTCACTTTGTCATTATGGGGTATTGTGTATAGATGGGTGAGAAAAATAAATATATTTAATTCATTTTTAATTCAGGCTGTAACACAACAAAATGTGGAATAGTGTCAAGAAGTATGAATACTTTCTTAAGGCACTGTATATGGTATTATTACATATATTGATATTGGCCTACTGATACGATTAAAGTAGCAAAGCCCATGTTTAACACTTGCTCCATTCTTCAATCATACCTGTAGGTCTATTCATTGGCGCCTGACTTTGTATAAAAGTTGGGGTGTACAATCTGGTGGGGGGTCTCTGAGTCCTCCCCCTGAAAATATTTGCATTTTTAAAACCATTTTCTTGCAATTCTATATTGTTTCTCAACAGGGGATCCATGTTTACTTACAGAATACAACCTTTTTTCTTAGGTTTTTGCCACAATAAACTAAATTAAATGAGTAGACTAGACAAGTTTTTCTGACTAGATTACTAATCTACCGCCGTCACTCAAAGTCTCACCCACAGTGATTGAGGGGGACAATGCAAATAGTCCGGGTATTCATGATTAGCTGTTCAGGAGTCTTATGGCTTGGGGGTAGAAGCTGTTAAGTAGCCTTTTGGACCTAGACTTGGCGCTCCGGTACCGCTTGCCGTGCGGTAGAAGAGAGAACAGTCTATGACTAGGGTGGCTGTAGTCTTTGAAAATTTTTATGGCCTTCTTCTGACACCGCCTGGTATACGGGAAGCTTGGCCCCAGTGACGTACTGGGCTGTACGCAGTACCCTCTGTACAACAGCAGTGATAGTTCACTGATTGATAGATTGATAGTTCACCCAAATTATAAAATAACACATTTGTATCCTTACCCTGTCCACAGCAGCAGAGCCAAAAAAATACAGAATTTGAAGAAGAAGCATTGTAGCAATTCATATCTTGCAGTAAAACTGTAAACGTGATTTTAATCTGAGAAGAAGACAGATTTAATGTTAAAAAATGTTATCTTATATAGAAAATAGTCCTGATCATAAAGTCCTAGGCCTAGACAATATCTAAAACAACTAACACCAAACTGACACCCTGTCCCTTCCCTAAGGTGAGGAGACAGGGGGTAAGGATGAGGGACCCCCAAAAACAGCTGCCTGTCTGCAGGATGCTTGAGTACCCCTCTGGGTTTGGCTAGGGGAGCAGGAGAGGGCCAAGGTTGTGGGGGCTCAGAGGAATCTGTGTCGCGTTCACCACCGGAGCTCCATCTGTCTTTCCCGCCTCCCTCCCTCCGCTATCTCATCTACCTGCTTCCCTGGCCTTTCTCCCCTACTGTCCTTGTCTCCCCTCCCTCCCCTCTGTCCCCAATCTCCTCCCTCCTCAACGTGGTCTAAAGAAGCTATCATTTTATCTTAGCATATTGAACCATGGTGAAGGTTCGGAAAAGAGCATATAGTAAGTATTGAGGAGAGATTATGTTATTGATGGTAACTACAGCTTATATCATAAACTCACATTCTCACAGTATCAATAAGCTACTATTTTGTTGCACTCACTACGAAATAACTTAAACTTCAATATTTTCCTGCCCCATCATGTAGAGTGTTGGTAACTGCAGTCCGTCCCCCATTGGAGAGAGGAGGATCAGCTACAGGTGGTGAGGAGCAGCAGAGAGAGAGAGAGAGAGAGAGAGAGAGAGAGAGAGAGAGAGAGAGAGAGAGAGAGAGAGAGAGAGAGAGAGAGAGAGAGAGAGAGAGAGAGAGAGAGAGAGAGAGAGTTGGCTGAGTAGAGTTGTGAGGCCTCTTGCCAGTGTAAAATCCAAGCTGAAAACACAAAGCTGGACTTTCCAGCCCTGAAGTGAGCGACTTCTGGGAATAACAAACTACTAAATGACAAAACACAAAGAAAAACACAAAAAAATTGAAAGCGAGAAACAGTGTCGTCAAGTTAAGACACACATTATTGAGTCAAACACAGACAGTGCCCCCTTGGACTCAAATACTCTCACAGTAAGTCTGGCGTCTGTCTCTCTCGTGTGATATAAAAGCAATGCTATTGGACTAAAAATAGCCCCTGGCCGGCGTTCACAGAGTGGCTAATGCAGACCATGCCTGCCTCTGATGTATCTCTGTGTGTGTATGTGTGTGTGTGTATGTGTGTTTGTGTGTGTGTGTGTGTGTGTGATGTGGTTACACAGCTGCTGCATGGTGTGTGTGTGTGTGTGTGTGTGTGTTTGTGTGTGTGTGTATATGTGTGTGTGTCATCAACTTTGGCCAGGCATAGAGGTGAGACAGGGGGGCCCATATGGTGCCCACTCTACGCCCCCGCTGAGTCAACACACACACACATGCAGCCCACGTAGTTCTTCCCATCATCCTCTCTCCCCAGCTCTTTTTCTATCCTCTCTTCGTCTCTTCCCCCTCTCCTTTTTCTCCTCTCATCTCTTCCCTGTCCTGTTACTTTAATGGGAATTTTCCCCTCTCTTCCCGTTGAGGTAGAGTGTTGGTAGATTGCTGAAATAGTTTTTTGGGGGGTGAGGTGAAGAGTGGTATAAATTCCTCTTCCTCTGACTACCACCTCCTCTATCTTAACTAAGCCTGGAAAACATTGTTGACCAGTGAGGGTGAGCCGGACTCAGTACCCTAGACCCAGCATCCATCATCTAGCCTCCACACAGACTGTTAAGAGGGGCTGAGAGAACAGGTTAAGGGCTACTTACAGTAATAGATGACCAGTGGGTTTGGCTGGTAGTATTGGGACATTTTCCAACCACTATCTAAAAAAGCGACTGTACCAGCCAGTAGACTTCTGATTCAGCTCCATAGGTGAGCCCACAGACTTTAATGGTTAGAAATCAAACATGCTGTATTTAAGCTTCATTTCCATCCACATCATAAACATTATAGACCTGATAAAGGCCTCTGATCTTTCCTTAAAAACACTCCATTAGGAACTTAAAACACACACACACACACACACACACATATGTAGCAGCCATACACACACACACAATAGACACGCACAAACACACTGGATAGTCAAGACATGTGTAGGACCAATGAATTGCCCAGTGAATCAGAAAAAACTACATAATTTTGTAAGCTACACAGAATGTCATTGTACACAAAATAAACACATAACGTAATAACAATGACTGGTCTTTCCAAGTATAACTGGCCTATTCATGCTTGTTTTGCATTTCCTTGCTGTGATGTTGTCCTTAGTTTTGTTATTCTTCTGCTCTCCCGGGAAGAAGACGAGATAAGTGTGTGCGACTGTAAATAGCACCAGACCAAACAAAGAACCACAAGCCATGGCCTTCCCGCTCTGTGGAGGGGGGCAGCCTACTCTACGCAGCCCAGGAGGGAGGCCTAAAACTGGGGAAGAGGTGCAGTAACCCTCCCCTGACCTGCAGGTGAGAAACAGACAGAAATGTTCAGCTCTGAGGCTGTGCTGACAAATCCCTCTCATCTGAGACAGCTCACACACTCACTGAGATCAACCACCTGACACACACACACACACACATACAGTAACTACATATAAAGAAGGGCCTAACAGACTTATAAGCATATGACACAATGGGTTGGGTTTCTACCCACTACACATCCAGTACATTACGATGTATAGTCTCTGTGTACTGTAACAGTAGGTATACAATGTACACCCACATGTGTAAACACACATGCATTCACTCTGTCGCTCTTAAACAGAACTTGATCATACACAGACAGACAGACAGACAGACAGACATACAGATAGACAGACATACAGACAGACAGACAGACAGACAGACAGACAGACAGACAGACAGACAGACAGACAGACAGACAGACAGACAGACAGACAGACAGACAGACAGACAGACAGACAGACACTCACTCACTCGCAAACACACGTAGGCTGTCTCTCTCTCTCAAACACACACACACACACACACACACACACACAAATTATACATTTAACTTTGAAAGGAAAGAGGATTCATAACACTGTGTAGCCAGAGGGCAGAGAAGACCCAGTCACTGTCAGGCAAAACAAAACAAAAGGATGGAAAATATAGCAAAATAAAGGAGGGAGGAAATACAGCTGGGCCGTGATTAGAATAAACTGGAGGATATTGTTACACGCCTCTATTGGCTTGTAACCGTGGCAGAGAGAGAGAGCGAGAGAGAGAGAGAGAGAGAGAGAGAGAGAGAGAGAGAGAGAGAGAGAGAGAGAGAGAGAGAGAGAGAGAGAGAGAGAGAGAATCACTCCACATCTTTAATAATAGAGGGTTAACAGAGGCTTCAAATTAGAGGGCATGAGCAGATGAAAAGCCCCTGATATGGTTCAGGAAGCCCACATCAGGCAGTTGTGTCGCTATATGCAACACACACAGGGTCTATGAGGCCTGGTGGACATGCACCACCAGGTGAAGAGGAGACCACAACAAAACAAACACACAAGCTGTGATGGGTCAGAGAGGGAGTGGGCACGATTGAGGGGGTTGAATGTTTTGTTTGTTATAAAGGCAACTGGCAAAGTAGTTACAGGTTAATAATATGAGCTGGAAGATGTTTATATGTACTATATGAATCCCTTTAGATATGCAGAGCCAAACAACAGCCCTGCACCAAATGGCCTTAAACACACACACAGGCAGACAGACAGACAGACAGACAGACAGACAGACAGACAGACAGACAGACAGACAGACAGACAGACATACAGAGAGAGAGAGAGAGAGAGAGAGAGAGAGAGAGAGAGAGAGAGAGAGAGAGAGATACTCATCAACCTTTGGACTGAAGAGTTTAGCACTGGAGTTGAAAAAAAAATATTCAAGATGTTGACGTCATCATTCTGCAGGAGACATGGTGTAAGGCAGACATTGTCACTCACTGTCCCACAGGCTACATAGAGGTAATTGTGCCGTCACAGAAACACAGCTCTGTCAATAGAGACAGAGACTCTGGAGGATTGATCATTTGGTACAAATCTGAACTACAAAATCTAATTGATCTCCTCAAAATTGGTAAATATCACATTTGGTTAAAACAGAAATAACTTGTACTGACAGAAAAATATGTGTTCCTTTGCGCAATATATATCCCCCCCCCAGAATCCCCATAATACTCAGAGGAGATATTCCCCAGCCTTGAGGAAGAGACGTGCCATTTCCAGGCCCAGGGAAATGTGCTCATCTGTGGGGACACAAATCCGCGCACAGGAACACTACCTGATCTAATGACCACACGAGGGGACAGCTTTATTACAGGCCATACTGTTTCTAACTGTCTTAATCTCCCCATATAAACAACGGTGACGGCAAAAACGGAAGGGATCTGTTGCAGCTCTGTCGAAGCCTGGGTTTGTACTTTGTCAATGGTAGGTTACCAGTGGACTCTTTGGGGAGATTCACCTATTGCTCACCTCTTGGCCACAGCACAGTAGACTATATGATTACAGACATTGACCCTTTCTCTCTCAGCTCATTCACCGTCAAGCCACTAACACCTCTGTCTGGTCACAGCCAAATTACGTTGTTCCTCAAAAGAACAGACATGGAAACAACCACACATTCACAGCCCAGTAAGCTGTACAACATCAGAAATTAATACAGATGGGCCCAAAACAGCACAGAAGAACACCAGAAAGCAACCAGTAACCAAAATATCCAAACACTCTTAGATAACTTCCTGGATACCACATTCACTCACAGTAAAGAAGGCAATAATCTAGCAGTAAAAAACATCAAATATGTATTCACTAGTTCAAAATATCAATTGCCTATATTAAAACTGTATATTTTAACCTGTTCTACTAACACACTGAAGCCTCAGGACCAGAACATTCAATCAATCAGAATAAACCAAATTACAACGCAGTCAAAACAAAACTACATTGCTTATTGGGAACAAGCACAAAGTAAAATGCAGTGCTATCTGCCCTAAATCGACAGGACACCGTGGCTAACTATTTGACCATGGTTACTGATCAAAACCTTAGAAAAACCTTGACAAAGTACAGGCTCAGTGAGCACAGCCTTGCCATTGAGAAGGGTAGACACAAGAAAACCTGGCTCCCTGTAGAGGAAAGGCTGTGCATTCACTGCACCACAGCAGAACCTGAGACAGAGCTGCTTTTCCTGACAAAATGTCAAAAATGTAAAACAATCCCCAAAAAACTGTTTTTCAAGGTTTCAAAGACCTCTCTGATGAGAATAGGCTACCCGTCCTGTCGGGGGAGGATGCAGAGAGCTGTGGGTTGGCAACGCACTACATTGCTGCCTGCCATAAGATGAGGGACAGTGTCTGATAGACCAACCAACCTGCACATGTCCTCTATATTGTTATCGTTCAATGGTTACTTTGACCCTTGGTTATTGTTGTTACTGTTGTCCCATTGACAATATTGATTATTATTATTTGAATTATGTTAATAGTGTAAATATCCAAAGTAAGCTTTGGCAATATGTACATTGTTACGTCATGCCAATAAAGCAAATTGAATTTAATTGAAAGAGAGAGAGAGAGAGAGAGAGGGAGAGAGACAGAGAGAACATCATGTGGCCTGAACACGGAGGGCAGATTAGGTAGCTTAGTGGTTAAGAGCGTTGTGCCAGTAACCGAAAGGTAGCTGGTTCTAATCCCTGAGCTGACTAGGTGAAAAATCTGTCGATATGCCCTTGAGCAAGGCACTTAACCCTAATTGCTCCTGTAAGTCGCTCTGGATAAGAGTGTCTGCTAAATGACTAAAAATAAAAATAATAATAATACAAGTAATAAAAAAATAGTGAGAAAGAGAGCGAGAGAAAGTTTTCCAGTGGTGCAGACAGGTGTAAAATTGCTAAAAGACAGAACTCTGAGTGGAACAGGTTTCTCACACTTACACTGACTGCTGCAGCCCAGCCCCATTTGTCAATAACATGTACTCTGTTGTTGTGAACTCTCAGTATCACTTTACATAACACACCTTCTTATGAAGTGTAATATGTGGTTTATAGATATTCCTAGCACTTATGCAGTCATAAAGCATTATGACAAATATGCCTTATTGAACTGAATCTGTTTAGTATAAAAAGTTATGAAATTAAAGCTCTCTCTCTCACACACACACACTCTTCATCATCTGTGTTGTGATTTTGACACTGTGAATTACAACATAACTACCAAGTATTTTATGTTCATTAGAATGGAATGTGTGACTTGAAAAGAACCCAATAAGACACACAACAACGTTACTTAACGTTGTCCAGTTTATATTACTAAGATCAGGGCAAAATTACAATGTCCATATACAATTTGCACAAATCACAAAACAAAAACAAAATAAATGTGGACATATTGTGTGAAGTTTGCAATTTTGGCAGATAAACCCAACTCATCAATCCAATATTTACCAACTGACTCACAATGACTCACCATCCTATGTACACAAGGCCCATAGAGAGTGATAGAGGCCTTTAGTGGCCAAAAGGCAATTTAAACATGGGCAGTGTGATTGAGGGCTTACACCACGCTTCCGACATGTTAAAGTAGTCAAAGTAGGCAACTGGGTGGGGAGTTCTATGGGTTGTAGCCTCAATGGCGCTGCCCATGCTGTCACAGACGCAATAATGGCACAGATGTAAAGATAAGACATCTATCTATCTCTATGAAAAGGCCTTACCTTCTGCCAGAGGAGAGGGGTTTCCACTAGATAGCACATCCACAAAGTCAAAATTGGGTATATCATAAACATTCATGAAAACAATAAATAATTTAAGGTTAGGGTTAGGCATACGGATTGCAGTGTGGTTAGGGTTAGGTTTGAAATCAGATTTGAAGAAGTTAAATTGTAGAAATGGTGGGGTTTATGACTTTGTGGCTGTGGTAACTAGTGACGACCGAGCAGAGGAGAGGAGAAGGAAATATGACTCATGTCCCATGGTATCAGATGACCATTAGGTCATAGCCTACAGAGTCCAGACCCACAGCGACAATGAAAGCCATGTCAGCATATCACACCTGCATCTGTGTATGGTTATGCTGAGTGGTGACTGGGTCTGTATGAGGGTGTCGTTTATTGCAGTAAGGTGTGTGTGTGTGTGTGTGTGTGTGTGTGTGTGTGTGTGTGTGTGTGTGTGTGTGTGTGTGTGCGCCAGTAGTCAGTGCTGCTGAGTCAGGTTCAGCTCTTCATTTCCTCAGTAACGGCTAACGTCTGCTCCACAACCACTAATGTGGTCAAACCAACCTAGACCAACGCACACCAGCCCCTTTAGACCTGTAGCCCAAGCCAATCCCGGCGCACTCTCCCCGCAATACACACACCGGCCAAACACACACCAGATCAGACTGTCACACCGCTTGGAGCGCGTCACTTGTCTCCGAGCTACGCTGTTTGTTACTGCTTGGCTACCAGCTAAACTTGATGGTTTAATCAATCTTTCATTTAACACATTTAACCAATGTCTTAGTCATTTTTTTACATTAAGTTTTCCTCGCTCTACTTTTTTCATTCAACTTTTTCTCCCCAGACGCTTTATCTGGACATGGTTCTACAGGACCTCCACCAGCCGAAGCTAAGTAGTAACATTAACATTATGCCATCTAATTGCAGTAGCTGTACTATCGCCTTATGGTGAGGATAGCCGTGCTGCAAGCCCAGCTTCAGATGCAATCGTTAGGCAAGGGCAATTTCAGTGTAGGAAAGGATGAAACAGCGTCTGTGCCACCAGTAAGTACAGATAGTAGTATAAATCCCCTCGCACAGTCCCCGCAGCCAGACAATTTTCTCAAGGCTTCTGGAAATAAATGCTGTCGGCATGCTCAACTGGTGTCGCTCATTCAGCCGACAGAAACTTTCAACCAGTTCTTCCCATTAAGCAACGAGTCGGAGTCAGAAGCCGAGCCTTCTCAGGTCTCTCCTCCACCCATTACGGGGTCTGAGCCACTGAAGCCTCCCACCATTAGCTCTGACAAATTGAAAACCCTAGTCATTGGCGACTCCATTACCTGCAATATTAGACTTACAAATAATCATCCATTGATCATACACTGTTTTCCAGGGGGCAGGGCTACTGACGAAAGGCTAATCTGAAGATGGTGCTGGCTAAGGCAAATATTGGCGAGTGTAGAGAGTATCGGGATATTTCCACTTCGGCACCAAGGATGTTAGGATGAAACAGTCAGAGGTCACCAAGAGCAACATAGATTCAGCGTGTAAATTAGCTAGAAAGTTTGGGCGAGTGATGAGCTCTACAGCAGAGTCTCACAACTCAATCGCTGGTTGAAAATTGTTTTCTGCCCCTCCCAAAATATAGAATTTGTAGATAATTGGCCCTCTTTCTGGGACTCACCCACAAACAGAACCAAGCCTGGCCTGCTGAGGAGTGACGGACTCCATCCTTGCTGGAGGGGTGCTCTCATCTTATCTACCAACATAGACAGGGCTTTAACTCCTCCAGCTCCACAGTGAGATATGGTGCAGGCCAGGCAGCAAGCTGAGTCTACCATCAGCACAGTCAGTGTAGTCAGCTCAGCTATCCCCATTGAGAGAGTGTCTGTGCCTCGATCTAGGTTGAGCAAAACTAAACATGGCGGTGTTCGCCTTAGCAATCTCACTGGAATAAAGACCTCCTCCATTCCTGTCATTATTGAAAGAGATTGTGATATCTCACAATAGGGCTACTTAATGTTATATCCCTCACTTCCAAGGCCGTTATGGTCAATGAACTAATCACTGATCATAGTCATTTTACATTTGAGTCATTTAGCAGACGCTCTTATCCAGAGCAACTTACAGTTAGTGAGTGCATACATTTTTCATACTGCCCCCCCCGTGGGAATTGAACCCACAACCCTGGCGTTGCAAGCGCCATGCCCTACCAACTGAGCTACACTGTGTTAAATGAGGCCTCTCCTCCTGGTTACACTTGTGACCATATCCCCCGCATATCCCGCAAAGGCGGAGGTGTTGCTAACATTTACAATAGCAAATGTCAATTTACCCCCCAAAAAATGACTGTGTTTTCATCTTTTGAGCTTCTAGTCATGAAATCTATGCAGCCTACTCAATCACTTTTTATAGCTACTGTTTACATGGCTCAGTTCCTCACTGAGTTCCCTGAATTCCTATCGGACCTTGTAGTCATGACAGATAATATTCTAATTTATGGTGACTTTAATATTCACATGGAAAAGTCCACAGACCCACTCCAAAAAGCTTTCGGAGCTATCATCGACTCTGTGGGTTTTGTCCAACATGTCTCCGGACCTACTCATTGCCAAAGTCATGCCCTGGATCTAGTTTTGTCCCGTGGAATAAATATTAGTTTTTCCTCATAACCCTGGACTATCGGACCACAATCTTATTATGTTTGCAATCGCAACAAATAATCTGCTCAGACCCCAACCAAGGACCATCAAAAGCCATGCTATAAATTCTCGGACAACCCAAAGATTCCTAGAGGCCCTTCCAGACTCCCTCCATCTACTCAAGGATGTTGGAGTAGAAAAATCTGTTAATGACCTAACTGAGGATCTACATTTAACCTTGTGTAATACCCTAGATGCAGTCACACCCTTAAAAACAAAAAAACATTTGTCACGTGAAACTAGCTCCCTTGTATACAGAAAATACCCGAGCCCTGAAGCAAGCCTCCAGAAAATTGGAACGGAAATGATGCTCCACCAAACTGGAAGTCTTGCTACTAGCTTGGAAAGAAAGTACAGTGCAATATCGAAGAGCCCTCACTGCTGCTCGATCATCCTATTTTTCCAACCTAATTGAGGAGAATAAGAACAATCCAACATTTCTATTTGATACTGTCGCAAAGCTAACTAAAAAGCAGCATTCCCCAAGAGAGGATGCCTTTCACTTCAGCAGTGATGAATTCATGAACTTCTTCAACCAAAAGGTCATGATCATTAAAAAGCAAATTATGGACTCCTCTTTGAATCTGCGTATTTCTCCAATCTGAGCTGTCCTGAGTCTGCACAAAACTGCCAGGACCTAGGATCAATGGAGACAGTCAAGTTTTTTAATCCTATATCTCTTGACACATTCATGAAAATAGTCATGGCCTCTAAACCTTCAAGCTGCATACTGGACCGTATTTCAACTGAACTACTTAAAGAGCTACTTCCTGTGCTTGGCCCTCCTATGTTGAACATAATAAATGGCTCCCTATCCACTGGATGTGTACCAAACTCACTAAAAGTGGCAGTAATAAAGCCTCTCTTGAAAAAAAAAAACCTTGACCCAGAAAATGTAAAAAACGAATCGGCCTATATCGAATCTCCCATTACTCTCAAAATGTTTTGAAAAGTCTGTTGTGCAGCACCTCACTGCCTTCCTGAAGACAAAAAATAAAGTATACAAACGCTTCAGTCTGGTTTTAGACCCCATCATAGCACTGAGCTATGGTAAAATACCATTTAATGGCGTAAGACCAAGGCTCTGCATCTGTCCTCGTGCTCCTAGACCTTAGTGCTGCTTTTGACACCATCGATCACCACATTCTTTTGGAAAGATTGGAAACCTTAGTTGGTCTACAGGGACAAGTTCTTGCCTGGTTTAGATCTTATCTGTCAGAAAGATATCAGTTCGTCTCTGTGGATGGTTTGTCCTCTGACAAATCAATTGTACGTTTTGGTGTTCCTCAAGGTTCCATTTTAGGACCACTATGTTTTTCACTATATATTTTACCTCTTGGTGATGTCATTCGGAAACACAATGTTAACTTTCATTGCTATGCAGACGACACACAGCTCTACATTTCGATGAAACACGGTGAAGCCCCAAAATTGCCTACCCTGGAAGCATGTGTTTCAGACATAAGGAAGTGGATGGCTGCAAATGTTTTACTTTTAAACTCGGACAAAACAGAGATGCTAGTTCTATGTCCCAAGGAACAAAGAGATCTTCTGTTGGATCTGACAATTAATCTTGATGGTAATACAGTCATCTAAAAAAAAACTGTGAAGGACCTCAGCGTTACTCTGGACCCTGATCTCTCTTTTGACGAACATATCAAGAATATTTCAAGGACAGCTTTTTTCCATCTTCATAACATTGCAAAAATCAGAAACGTTTTGTTCAAAAATGATGCAGAAAAGCTAATCCATGCTTTTGTCACTTCTAGATTAGACTACTGCAATGCTGTACTCTCCGGTTACCCGGATAAAGCACTAAATAAACTTCAGTTACTGCTAAATACGGCTGCTAGAATCTTGACTAGAACCACAAAATTTGATCATATTACTCCAGTGCTAGCCTCTCTACACTGGCTTCCTGTTAAGGCTAGGGCTGATTTCAAGGTTTTACTGCTAAACTACAAAGCATTACATGGGCTTGCTCCTACCTATCTCTCCGATTTGGTCCTGCCATACATACCTACATGTACGCTACGGTCACAAGACGCAGGGCTCCTTAGTGTCCCTAGAATTTCTAAGCAAACAGCTGGAGGCAGGGCTTTCTCCTATAGAGCTCAATTTTCATGGAACGGTCTGCCTATCCATGTGAGAGACACAGACTCGGTCTCAACCTTTAAGTCTTAACTGAAGACTCATCTCTTCAGTAGGTACTATGATTGATTGTAGTCTGGCCCAGGGGTGCGAAGGTGAACGGAAAGGCACTGGAGCAACAAACCGCCTTTTATCTCTGCTTGGCCGGTTCCTGTCTCTCCATTGGGATTCTCTGCCTCTGACCCTATTACGGGGGCTGAGTCACTGGCTTACTGGTGCTTTCCATGCCGTCCCTAGGAGGGGTGCATCACTTGAGTGGGTTGAGTCACTGACGTGATCTTCCTGTCTGGTTTGTCGCCCCCTCTGGCTCGTGCACTGGAGGAGATCTTCGTGGGCTATACTCAGCCTTGTCTCAGGGTAGTAGGTTGGTGGTCTGTTGATATCCCTCTGGTAGTGTGGGGGCTGTGCTTTGGCAAAGTGGGTGGGGTTATATCCGGCCTGGTTGGCCCTGTCCGGGGGTATCGTCGGACAGGGCCACAGTGTCTCCCGACCCCCCGTCTCAGCCTCCAGTATCTATTCTGCAATAGTCTATGTGCCAGGGGGTTAGGGTCAGTCTGTTATATCCTGTGTTATTCTCCTGTCTTAGCCGGTGTCCTGTGTGAATGTAAGTATGCTCCCTCTAATTCTCTCTCTCTCCCTCTCTCCCTCCACTCCCGGAGGATCTGAGCCCTAGGTCCATGCCTCAGGACTACCTGGCCTGATGACTCCTTGCTGTCCCCAGTCCACCCGGTTGTGCTGCTGCTCCAGTTTTCACTCTTCTGCCTGTGGCTATGGAACCCTGACCTGTTCACCGGACGTGCTACCTTGTCCCAGACCTGCTGTTTTCAGCTCTCTCTCTCTACCGCACCTGCTATTTCAACCTCTAAATGCCCGGCTATGAAAAGCCAAGTGACATTTACTCCTGATGTACTGACCTGTTGCAACCTCTACAACCACTGTGATTATTATTTGACCCTGCTGGTCGTCTATGAATGTTTGAAGATCTTGGAGAGAAATCCAAGATGGCCATGTCCTGTTATAATCTCCACCCGGTACAGCCAGAAGGGGACTGGCCACCGCTCAGAGCCTGGTTTCTCTCTAGGTTTCTTCCTAGGTTTTTGCCTTTCTATGGAGTTTTTCCTAGCCACCATGCTTCTACATCTGCATCGCTTGCTGTTTGGGGTTTTAGGCTGGGTTTCTGTATAGCACTTTGTGACATCTGCTGATGTAAAAAGGGCTTCATAAATACATTTGATTGATTGATTGATTGATCAACCCAGCACGCACTGGACCAGCTGGGCACAACAGGCCTGAATCAGGGGCTTGGGAAGTTGGGGGTTGTGAATGTTTGGACTCGGGGGACAGTGGTTTTGGAAATGAGGGATCAGAGGTACTGTAAAAGGCAGACTAGGGACTGTCATTGTATCAATTCACAGAGCTCAACAACAAATTCCCATAAAAGGCCAAAACACACGTGACAGATCAAGGTTTGTGAATGACCTGATAAAGGCTTGACGTTTCAAAACAAAAGATGTGTCCTGCCTCAAAAATAAAACAGAGTACTGCAGAAATGAGTAGGACATGAGTTAGATGTGACTCTACTAGGTGAATCATAATCTGTTACTAAAACAAACCTGTATAAACATTCTAAGTACCTGTACTATTTCTGTCTTGTTGCTAACCACTCCATATGGACACGATAGCACATATGTTTCTAAATCAAATCAATTTTGATTGGTCACGTACGCGTATTTTGCAGATGTTATCGCAGGTGTAATGAAATGCTTATGTTCCTAGCTCCGTCAGTGTGTATTACCTAACAATATACAAATATACAAGCAAATCCCAAAAAATCATGAAATCCACACCTTTGGCAGCGATTACAGCATTGACACTTCTTGGGAATGACGCTACAAGTGTGGCACATATGCATTTCGGGAGTTTCTCCCATTCTTCTCTGCAGATCCTCGAAAGCTCTGTCAGGTTGGATGGGGAGCGTTGCTGCACAGCTATTTTCAGGTCTCTCCAGAGATGTTAAATCGGGTTCAAGTAAAGGCTCTGGCTGGGCCACTCAAGGGTATTCAGAGACTCGTCCCGAAGCCACTCCTGCGTTGTCTTCGCTGTGTGCTTAGGGTCGTTGACCTGTTACAAGGTGAACCTTCGTCCCGGTCTGAGGTCCTGAGCACTCTGGATCAGGTTTTCATCAAGGATCTCTTTGTACATAGCTCCTTTCATATTTCCCTTGATCCTGACTAGTATCCCAGTCTCTGCCGCGGAAAAACTTCCCCAAAGCATGATGCTGCCACCATCATGCTTCACCGTAGGGATGGTGACAGGTTTCCTCCAGACGTGACTCTTGGCATTCAGGCCAAAGTGTTCAATCATGGTTTCATCAGACCAGATAATCTTGTTTCTCATGGTCTAAGAGTACTTTAGGTGCCTTTTGGCAAACTAAAGACTGTCATGAACCTTTTACTGAGGAGTTGCTTCCGTCTGGCCACTCTACCATAAAGGCCTGATTGGTGGAGTGCTGCAGAGATGGTTGTCCTTCTGGAAGGTTCTCTCATCTCCACAGAGGAACTCTGGAGCTCTTTTAGAGTGAGCATCGGGTTCTTGGTCACCTCCCAAACCAAGGCCCTTCTCCCCCGGTTGCTCAGTTTGGCTGGGCGGCCAGCTCTAGGAAGAGTCTTGGTGGTTCCGAACTTCTTCCATTTAAGAATGATGGAGGCCAATGTGTTCTTGGGGACCTTCAATGCTGCAGAAAAGTCTTGCTACCTTTCCCAAGATCTGTGCCTCAACACAATCCTGTCTCGGAGCTCTATGGACAGTTCAACTGTGGGACCTTATATAGACAGGTGTATGCCTTTCCAAATCATGTCCAATCAATTAATTTACCACAGGTGGGCTCCAATCAAGTTGTAGAAACATCTCAAGGATGATCAATGGAAACAGGATGGATCTGAGCTCAATTTCAAGTCTCATAGCAAAGGGTCAGACTACTTATATATTATTTTTTATACATTTGCAAACATTTCTAAAAATATGTTTAACTTTGTCATTATAGGGATTGTATGTAGATAGATGAGTTTATTTTAATTTTTTATTATCCATTTTATAATAAGGCTGTAATGTAACAAAATGTGGAAAAAGAGAAGGGTCTGAATACTTTCCGAATGCACTGTTTATGATGGTGTGTATAGACATTATGGACAGTAAATAAATAGAAAAGGTGTTTTCAGCAAAAGTTATATAGGATGAGCCTTGACTAGAATACAGTATATACATGAAGTTGGTAAAACAGTAAACATTATTAAAGTGAACAGTGTTCAATGACTATGTACATATGGCAGCAGTCTCTAAGATGCAGGGTTGAGTACCAGGTGGTAGCCGGCTAGCAACAGTGAGTAAAGTTCAGGGCAGGATACTGGGCAGAGGCCGGCTAGTGGTGATTATTTAAGAGTCTGATGGCCTGGAGATAGAAGCTGTTTTTCAGTCTCTCGGTCCCAGTACTGTCTCCACCTTCTAGATGGTAGTGGGGTTAACAGGCCGTGGCTCGGGTGGCTGAGGACCTTGATGATCTTCTTGTCCTTCCTGTGATACTGGGTGCTTTATATGTCCTGGAGGGCAGCCAGTGTGCCCCCGGTGATGCGTTGGGCTGACCGCACCACCCTTTGGAGAGCTTTGCAGTTGTGGACGGTGCAGTTGCTGTACCAGGCGGTGATACAACCCGACAGGATGCTCTCAGCACGCATCTTGGTATGTTTCTAATCAAGACTTGATGAGTCTGTCCCCAGCTCCCCTTTAAACTACACCCACATCATCCCATCCTGTCCAACACTCGACAAGTACACACACACACACCCTAATCATGGCTACCCGGACTATTTGCACTGCCCCCCCACCCCATACTTTTTACGCTGCTGCTACTCTGTTAAGTATTTATGCATAGTCACTTTAACTCTACCCACATGTACATATTACCTCAACTACCTCAACTAGCCGGTGCCCCCGCACATTGACTATGCAACGGTACCCCCCTGTATATATAGCCTCCCTACTGTCACTTTATTCTATTGTATATATAGCCTCCCTACTGTCACTTTATTTTTACTTCTGCTCTTTTTTTTTCTCAACACTTTTTTGTTGTTGTTTTATTCTTACTTTTTTGTTTAAAATAAATGCACTGTTGGTTAAGGGCTGTAAGTAAGCATTTCACTGTAATGTCTGCACCTGTTGTATTCGGCGCATGTGACCAATAAAATTTGATTTGATTTGATTTGTGTTTCAGTCACAATATTCTTGCCTTGCCTCAAACAATCACACACACACACAGGGCAGACAGTTCATCCTGAGCTTGCATTCTTCTCTTGGATGTCAAAGAGCCTAACCACAGACTAAAATGTATCATCCACCTGTCAGTTTCCTCTAGCAACGGCCCCTAACAACCACCACAGTGCCATACCAATGGAACACAACACAGACCCCAGGACTGGACCTGGCTCAGACCCGTGACAGTACAGTTGAAGTCGGAAGTTTACATGCACCTTAGCCAAATATATTTAAACTCAGTTTTTCACAATTTCTGACATTTAATCCAAGTAAAAATTCCCTGTTTTAGGTCAGTTAGGATCACCACTTATTTTAAGAATGTGAAAGGTTAGAATAATAGTAGAGAGAATGATTTATTTCAGCTTTTATTTATTTCATCACATTCCCAGTGGGTCAGAAGTTTACATACACTCAAATAGTATTTGGTAGCATTGCCTTTAAATTGTTTAACTTGGGTCAAACGTTTCGGGTAGCCTTCCACAAGCTTCCTACAATAAGTTGGGTGAATTTTGGCCCATTCCTCCTGACAGAGCTGGTGTAACTGAGTCAGGTTTGTAGCCCTCCTTGCTCGCACACGCTTTTTCAGTTCTGCCCACAAATGTTCTATAGGATTGAGGTCGGGCTTTCTGATGGCCACTCCAATACCTTGACTTTGTTGTCCTTAAGCCATTTTGCCACAATTTTGGAAGTATGCTTGGGGTCATTATCCATTTGGAAGACCCATTTGCGACCAAGCTTTAACTTCCTGACTGATGTCTTGAGATGTTACTTCAATATATCCACATCATTTTCCTTCCTCACGATGCCATCTATTTTGTGACGTGCACCAGTCCCTCCTGCAGCAAAGCACCCCCACAGCATGATGCTGCCACCCCTGTTCTTCAAAGTTGGGATGGTGTTCTTTGGCTTACAAGCGACCCCCTTTTTCCTCCGAAAATAACGATGGTCATTATGGCCAAACAGTTCCATTTTTGTTTCATCAGACCAGAGGACATTTCTCCAAAAAGTACGATCTTTGTCCCCATGTGTAATTGCAAACCGTGGTCTGGCTTTTTTATGACGGTTTTGGAGCAGTGGCTTCTTCCTTGCTGAACTTGGTACATTCAGGCATTTGGAAATTGCTCCCAGGGATGAACCAGGCTTGTGGAGGTCTACAATTTTTTTCTGAGGTCTTGGTTGATTTCTTTTGATTTTCCCATGATGTCAAGCAAAGAGGCACTGAGTTTGAAGGTAGGCCTTGAAATACATCCACAGGTACACCTCCAATTGACTCAAATTATGTCAATTAGCCTATCAGAAGCTTCTAAAGCCATGACATCATTTTCTGGAATTTTTGTTTAAAGGCACAGTCAACTTAGTGTATGTAAACTTCTGACCCACTGCAATTGTGATAGTGAATTATAAGTGAAAGAATCTGTCTGTAAACAATTGTTGGAAAATTTTCAAAGTAGATGTCCTAACCGACTTGCCAAAACTATAGTTTGTTAACAAGTAATTTGTGGAGTGGCTGAAAAACGAGTTTTAATGACTCCAACCTAAGTGTATGTAAACTTCCGACTTCAACTGTAGATAATAAAAACAAAAGTGAAATAAACAATTCAAAATGAACAGTAAACATTAAACTCACAAAAGTTATTTCTGCTTTGATTGCAAACTGTGGTATTTCACCCAATAGATATGGGAGTTTATCAAAATTGGATTTGTTTTCTAATTCTTTGTGGGTCTGTGTAATCTGAGGGAAATATCTGTCGCTAATATGGTCATACATTTGGCAGGAGGTTTGGAAGTGCAACTCAGTTTCCACCTCATTTTTTGGGCAGTGTGCATATTGCCTGTCTGCCTACGGCGGCCTTTCTCAATAGCAAGGCTACACTCACTGAGTCTGTACATAGTCAAAGCTTTCCTTAATTTTGGGTCAGTCACAGTGGTCAGGTATTCTGCCACTGTGTACTCTCTGTTAAGGGACAAATAGCATTCAAGTTTGTTCTGTTTTTTTGTTAATTCTTTCCAATGTAATAATCATATTTTTGTTTTCTCATGATTTGGTTAAGTCTAATTTGATTGCTGTCCTGGGGCTCTGTGGGGTCTGTTTGTATTTGTGAACAGAGCCTCAGGACCAGCTTGCTTAGGGGACTCTTCTCCAGGTTAATCTCTCTGTAGGTGATGTCTTTGCTATGGAAGGTTTGGGAATGGCTTCCATTTAGGTGGTTTTCTGGATTTTGATCATTAGCGGGTATCGGCCTAATTCTGCTCTGTGTGCATTATTTGGTGTTTTACGTTTTACACAGAGGATAATTTTGCTGAATTCTGCATGCAGAGTCTCAATTTGGTGTTTGTCCCATTTTGTGCATTCTTGGTTGGTGAGCGGACCCCAGACCTCACTCTCTCTCAATTATTTTAAGCAGCAGCCTGTGTTTGTTTGTTTATATTTGTTTACCTCACAACAGCTGGATTAGGTCTAATCTTAAAGTGGTTTATTTTCCTCTTCCCTCTGTCTCTATTCTCACCCCTCCATTATAATGCATCTGAAGTGTTTATGTAGAAAGTATTTTCAGCATACAGATAATTCTACTGTGTGTTTGTGTCTTCATGTGTGTATTTTTATGGTGTGTGTGTGTGTATGTGTGTGTTAGAGAGAGATCAGTGTGTGCAAGCAGAGGGAGTAGGGGTGCGGAGTGTTGTGATCCTTAAGTGCACTCTCTTTATAGTACAGATTCCTACACGGTGGAGATAAATATGCACTCGTCCCTCTGCCCCCCTCCCTATCCCTTGCTCTTTCTTTCTCTTGTCCTCCTACACATCCTGGCCCTTTCATGTGCAAAACAGATGATGTCAACATGCTAATGAGATAAGGGTTGCTTTAGAGCGGTCCTGGAGCCACAATGCACACAAACATACACACACAACCACTAACAAACGCAAGCACAGACACATACACCAGCATAGACACACATATGGGTGCACAAGCCGCACACACACACACACACACACACAGACGTACATATACACACAAATACATGCAAACCGCACACTGATACACTGTGCAGTTAAGGCACACCCCAGCACTGCTGCCCTTACATCCTCACTTACACATACCCCCTAAAAAATGTTTTGTGGAAGTCCCCCCTCTCTTATATATTCACCTGCACCTTATATTTGCCATTCTCATTCTCCTATTTGCCCCCATACACACCATATTATTAGGCTATCCCCAACCTGACCCCCTCTGTGGTGGAAACCCCTGTTTCCCTCCATCACCACACACACCCGTCTCCACATCTTTTCCTCTGAACATCCCGCCACTTCTCCCTAACGCACCTTTAAGTGGAAAATATTGGAATTGAGTTTGTCCTTCCCTCCAGAGATAACCCAGGGATAACATTCCCCTTCCTAACTGCCATACATACACGTAACATTTACATCATTTAGCAGACACTCTTATCCAGAGCGACTTACAAATTGGTGCATTCAACTTAGTTGGACAACCACTTTTTTTTTTTTTTTTTTTTGGGGGTGGGAGAAGGATTACTTTATACTATTCCAGGTATTCCTTAAAGAGGTAGGGTTTCAAGTGTCTCCGGAAGGTGGTCAGTGACTCCGCTGTCCTGGCGTCGTGGGGAGCTTGTCCCACCATTGGGGTGCCAGAGCAGCGAATAGCTTTGACTGGGCTGAGCGGGAACTGTGCTTCTGTAGAGGTAGGGGAGCTAGCAGGCCAGAGGTGGATGAATGTAGTGCCCTCGTTTGGGTGTAGGGTCTGATCAGAGCCTGAAGGTAAGGAGGTGCTGTTCCCCTCACAGCTCCGTAGGCAAGCACCATGGTCTTGTAGTAGATGTGAGCCTCAACTGGAAGCCAGTGGAGTGTGCGGAGGAGCGGGGTGACATGAGAGAACTTGGGAAGGTTGAACACCAGACAGGCTGCAGCATTCTGGATAAGTTGTAGGGGTTTAATGGCACAGGCAGGGAGCCCAGCCAACAGCGAGTTGCTGTAATCCAGACGGGAGATGACAAGTGCCTGGATTAGTACCTGTGCCGCTTTCTGTGTAAGGTAGGGTTGTACTCTGCGAATGTTGGAGAGCATGAACCTGCAGGATCGGGTCACCGCTTTGATGTTAGTGGAGAACGACAGGGTGTTGTCCAGGGTCTTTGCACTCTGGGAGGAGGACACAATGGAGTTGTCAACCGTGATGGCGAGATCATGGAGCGGGCAGTCCTTCCCCGGGAGGAAGAGCAGCTCCATCTTGCCGAGGATTAGCTTGTGGTGGTGATCCGACATCCACACTGATATGTCTGCCAGACATGAAGAGATGCGATTCGCCACCTGGTTATCAGAATGGGGAAAGGAGAAAATTAAATTGAGTTTCGTCTGCGTATCAATGATAGGAGAGACCATGTGAGGATATGACAGAGCCAAGTGACTTGGTGTATAGAGAGAATAGGATAGGGCCTAGAACTGAGCCCTGGGGGACACCAGCGGTGAGAGCACGTGGTGCGGAGACAGATTCTCGCCACTCCACCTGGTAGGAGCGACCAGGAGCGACCTAGGGAGCAGCGCCGGAGATGCCCAACTTGGAGAAGGTGGAGAGGAGGATCTGATGGTTCACAGTATCAAAGGCAGCGGATAGGTCTAGAAGGATACGAGCAAAGGAGAGAGAGTTAGCATTTAGCAGTGCAGACAGCCTCCGTGACACAGAGAAGAGCAGTCTCAGTTGAATGACCAGTCTTGAAACCTGACTGGTTTGAATCAAAAAGTTCATTCTGTGAGAGACAGCAGGAGAGTTGGCTAGAGACGCTCAAGAGTTTTGGAGAGAAAATAAAGAAAGGATACTGGTCTGTAGTTGTTGACATCGGAGGGATCGAGTGTAGGTTTTTTGAGGAGGGGTGCAACTCTCGCTCTCTTGCAGACGTAAGGGACATGGCCAGCGGTCAAGGATGAGTTGATGAGTGAGGTGAGGTAAGGGAGAAGGTCTCCGGAAATGGTCTGGAGAAGAGAGGAGGGGATAGGGTCAAGCGGGCAGGTTGTTGGGTGGCCGGCTGTCACAAGTCACAATATTTCATCTGGAGAGAGGGGGGAGAAAGAAGTCAAAGCATAGGGTAGGGCAGTGTGAGCAGGACCAGCGGTGTCATTTGACTTAATAAATGAGGATCGGATATCGTCAACCTTCTTTTCAAAATGGTTGACGAAGTCATCCACAGAGAGGGAGGAGGGAGGGGGAGGAGGAGGAGGAGGATTCAGCAGGGAGGAGAAGGTGGCAAAGAGCTTCCTAGGGTTAGAGGCAGAGGCTTGAAATTTAGAGTGGTATAAAGTGGCTTTAGCAGCGGAAACAGAGGAAGAGAATGTAGAGAGAAGGGAGTGAAAAGATGACAGGTCCGCAGGGAGTCTAGTTTTCTTCCATTTCCGCTCGGCTGCCCGGAGCCCTCTTCTGTGAGCTCCCAATGAGTCGTCAAGCCACGGAGTAGGAGGGGAGGACCGAGCCGGCCGGGAGGATAGGGGACATAGAGAGTCAAAAGATGCAGAAAGGGAGGAGAGGAGGGTTTGAAAGGCAGAATCAGGAGATCGGAGGGAGAAGGATTTAGCAGAAAGAATAGATGATAGGATGGAAGAGGAGAGAGTAGCGGGAGAGAGAGAGTGAAGGTTGCGACGGCACATTACCATCTGAGTTGGGGCAGAGTGAGTAGTGTGGGAGGAGAGCGAGAGAGAAAAGGATACAAAGTAGTGGTCAGAGACTTGGAGGGGAGTTGCAGTGAGATTGGTAGAAGAACAGCATCTAGTAAAAATGAGGTCAAGCGTATTGCCTGCCTTGTGAGTAGGGGGGGACGGTGAGAGGGTGAGGTCAAAATAGGAAAGGAGTGGAAAGAAGGAGGCAGAGAGAAATGAGTCAAAGGCAGACGTAGGGAGGTAAAAGTCACCCAGAACTGTGAGGGGTGAGCCATCCTCAGGAAAGGAACTTATCAAGGCATCAAGCTCGTTGTTGAACTCTCCAAGGGAACCTGGAGGGCAATAAATGACAAGGATGTTAAGCTTGAATGGGCTAGTCACTGTGACAGCATGGAATTCAAATGTGGAGATAGACAGATGGGTCAGGGGAAAAAGAGAGAATGTCCACTTGGGATAGATGAGGATTCCTGTGCCACCGCCGCGCTGACCAGATGCTCTCGGGGTATGCGAGAACACATGGTCAGACGAGGAAAGAACAATAGGAGTAGCAGTGTTTTCTGTAGTAATCCATGTTTCTGTCAGCGCCAAGAAGTCGAGGGACTGGAGGGTAGCATAGGCTGAGATTAACTCTACCTTGTTGGCCGCAGAACGGCAGTTCCAGAGGCTGCCGGAGACCTGGAACTCCACGTGGGTTGTGCGCGCAGGGACCACCAGATTTGAGTGGCAGCAGCCACGCGGTGTGAAGTGTTTGTATGGCCTCTGCAGAGAGGAGAGAACAGGGATAGACAGACACATAGTTGACAGGCTACAGAAAAAGGCTACAATAATGAAAAGGAGATCGGAATGAAATGAACTAAACATCTGGGAAAGCGAGAGAGATGGGCCTCCCTCACTTATGTTTCACTGAAACACTCAAATATAACTCTCCCAACTTTCACTTTAGAAATTATAATTGTTGTAAACTACAGCGGTTCAATGTTTTCTAGGAAGAGACTCTAACTTAGTTTATTCAGCTAGCTAACTTGGTACAGTATTCTTCCGTGAAAACCGTCCAGGGCACCGAATCCTATGACGCCAATGCCAACTAGCATGCCAGCCTCCAATAACACAGCCCATCCAGCCTTGACAGCCCATCCTCTTGAGATCAGAGATGAGAGATTAAATGAAGGCATTGCTGGGAGGACTGACTGGGAAAGACGCTTTTATCCAAAATGGCTTACAGTCATGCATACATACATTTTACGAACGGGCAGTCCCGGGAATCGAACCCACTATCCTGACGTTGCAAGTGCCATGCTCTACAAACTGAGCTACAGAGGACCACTTTTTAAAATGGATTTACTCCTCTGGCACACTCCCAGTGCATGGCAACTGAGTTCCATAGAGCTCATCACACTCACACACGGACACCCACACACACACCCGTGTCACAAGTGACATTGACTCTTATTTAACTAGAGTTTTTTACAATGATTTACTCTCACGTGTGAAATCGAATTGAATCTCATGCACTATTGGTTTTGCTTGTATGGTGTGCAGTGATTCCACAGATTGGCATGGACTAAAGTGACATTGAGACAGCTGTTGCCAATCACCTCCTCCCTCCCCAAACTAATTGCTAAACACACCCCAGAACTGGAACCTTCAGATTCGAACCGGGGACGGACGTCCACCTTGTTGCTGCTGCTCCACTCTGTTGTTCACCTGCTGTGGGAAAAAGACACAAATCACAACACTATCAATAGCACTACTAAAGGAAAGTGCTTATTTCCAGCATGTGAGTGTGACTCCAATTGTTGGCCAGTATATCTTCCAATTGTACTAAATGTTTTGTGTCCCCCCGCGACTACAAACACTGGACACGCCTGACGCAGCTGTGAGAGGCTACACCCAACACTACAGCCCAGCAAGCAGCCACCGACAACCGACCCTGCAATTGATGACCGGACCAGCCATCGACTAATCGAACCCTGCTCAGGTAGAGCCAAATGAACTCTGCTCTGAAAGAGCCGAACAAACATTGGCCACTGCTCCGTGAGTGAATCAACCGCTGTGTTCGTTTGCCCCGGTGCTCATAGTTGGCCTATAGCCCTAAATCCTAGCCCTTTTATACATTTCTAATCAGGCCATATTGATAATGTGTATGGTCATTGTTGTAAAAGCTGAATTTATAATAAAGAACCTTTGATTGTACTTTGGCCTGCCTCTGTGGTTGTGTTTGCCATGGGATCTTAGAACTCTGCTTTTGGCATGTGTTTCCTGGTTCTCCAGCTGCAGCTCCAGGAGGCAGGGGACTAACTCATCATCTCCCTACCCATCGACTCCCTCCGGGGCGAGACCTATGTCTTCCCCATCCACCAGGCCATTGAGCGCATGTTAATGTTATGAATTATCGTGAGAACCGTTACTATTGACTGGCTGTGTATTATTGCTGGGCTGGTTTGCAGTGGGAATGCAGGGAGAGGCTGGGGAATGGGGGCTTTAGAGGGAAGGAGAGGTCAAAATCCTCCAAGGTTTAAGTATGTACTAAATGGGCCAGGTCAGAGGTGACCAGTGGTGTAAAAATACGTTAAAGTACTGTAGAGGTCAGGGAGGGCCGGGCTGGCCCACAAATGACGAGTGTAAAGTAACACAAGCTTAGATCAAGATGGACCTTTCTCCAGGGAAACGACCCAGGACTTTTTATTCAGGAAAATAAACAACAATGTGCCACAGCGCTGGGTAACAAATCCAAACCAAAAACCTAGCTCCTCTTTGAGCCTTTCTACACGGTTCTTCCGGTCCCTCTCTGCTACCGGACAGCAAAACTGTTTACCGGTGTATCAAATAAAAGAAAACAGAAATTTAACAGGCTTGTCCTTACTGGGGTCTACAGCCAAGTAATGTCCAGTAGGTTCTTGTCCCGTTGGGTCTGATATCCCTCTCAGTGTTGGAGGGCTCTGAATTTCAGCTCTTGCTGCTCCAGAGACAAAAACAGATCTGGCACCAACCTCCAAGCTAATTATATTCAAGTGTGTATAATAAGGCTCTTACCCTTCCGGGCCACCCTCTCTCCTGGCCAGCAGATGTAGCCAACGAGAAGGAATATACCGGCCATCAAACACCCCCCTCCTCAGACCCGGCGCGGGGGGGGGCGGCCATTGTGCACAGAGTGTTCCGGCGGGACTGTCGTTGGTCTCCTTGTTCCTGGACATCCAGACCAGAGGAGCATGGTCCGTGACTAAAGTGAAGTGTCGTCCCAGGAGGTAGTACTTGAACTTCTTCAATGCCCACTGCACCGCTAGGCACTCTTTCTCCACTGTTGAGTATTTGGTCTCTCGGGGTAACAGCTTCCGGCTGATATATAGGATGGGATGCTTCCCCACTCGTATTTCTTGGGACAAGACCGCTCCCATCCCTGTGTCGGAGGCATCAGTCTGGACCTCTATCTTTCTCCCGAAGTCCGGCATCACAAAGACCGGTCCGGAGCAAAGGGCCTCCTTCAGGTCCTGGAAGGCTTCTTCTGCTTTGTCAGTCCACCTGACCCTTTTGGGCTGGGTCTTTTTGGTCAGGTCTATGAGAGGACCAGCTACAGTTGCATAGTTAGGAATGAACCTACATTAATAGCTGGTTAGCCCCTCAATATTTTTTACCTGAGACTTGGTTTGGGGCCTTGGCCACTGTCGGATGGCTTGAACTTTCTGCTCTTGCGGTTTGACATTGCTCCTCCCGATGGTGAAGCCCAGGTACTCTGCTTCCTCAAGTCCTAGTCTGCATTTTTTTTTTGCATTGGCGGTTAGACCTGCTCTGCGATGAGCCTCCAAGACAGCGCTGAGCTGGTTCAGGTGAGATTCCCAGTTAGGGCTGTATACAAGTCATGTATCATGTCATCCAAATATGCTGCGGAGTACTCACTGTGGGGTCTCAGGACCCTATGCATTAGCCTCTGAAAAGTAGACAGAGTTCCATGCAGGCCGAAGAGTAGAACCGTGTAACAGTACAGCTCTGTAGGCGTGGCAAAGGCCTTCTTCTCAGTCTTCTTCAGCTGGAGCCAGGGGAACCTGCCAGTACCCCTTAGTAAGATCCAGGGTGCTGATATACCGGGCGTTGCCAAGGGGGTCAATCAGCTCATCTACACAGGGCAAAGGATAAGCTTCAAATATTTATATCTCATTTAGTTTTCGGAAGTCATTGCAAAACCTTAACGAACCCGTCCGGCTTCGGCACTAAAACGATCGGGCTGCACCATTCACTCTGGGATGGTTCTATAATCCCCATTTTTAGCATTTGGTCCTCCTCCTTTTTGATGGTCACCTGGGACCTTATAAGGCCATAACGTTACCTTCTTTCCGGGTTTTGTGTGGATGTGGTGGTGCATAAAGGTGGTGCGCCCTGGGAGGGGAGAGAAGATGTCCCTGCTCTGGTCCACTAGTTCCCCCATCTCTTGCCGCTGTAGTTTTGTAAGCTGGGTGCTGATGGCAACCTCCTCTTGAGCAGCTTCTGTGGGGACAGGGGACACAGCAACACCAAGCAACACCTCTCGGGTGTGCCACTTATTAAGATGGTTAATGTGGTACATTTGCACCTGCTTTTCCAGGAACTTATTCTCCGTTGTGGGCACCAGTACCAGAACTCTCTCTCCATTCTAGAATTATCTCGGTTGAGCTCAACGATTGTAGAACCTCCTCTGGACTTCTTGGGCTTGGGCCATATGCTCTTTTACCATTGGCCACAACTTCTGCATCCAATCACCCATTTCAGCCACATGGTCGATGAGACTGTGATGCAGGCTTGGCTCAGTCCCTCAGGTCTTCTTTGCAATGTCCAGGAGGCCCCGGGGTTGTCGTCCATAGAGAAGCTTGAATGGGAAGAATCCAGTGGACGCCTGGGGCACCTCCGTTGTGGAAAATAGCAAATATGGCAACAACTGGTCCCAGTTCCTTCCATCCTGGTCTACCTTACGGAGCATGCTCTTTAAGGTTTTATTAAACTTTTCAATGAGCCCAGCTGTCTGAGGGTGGTACACAGAAGTGCAGATTTGTTTTACCTTCAAGAGTTTGCACAAGTCCCACATGAGCCGGGACATGAAGGGGTCACCTGGTCGGTGAGGATCTCCTTGGCTATTCCCACTAGGCTGAAGAACATCACCAGCTCCTTGGCAATACCTTTCGAGGTCATAGTTCTTAGGGGAATGGCCTCTGAGTAGCGGGTGGCATAGTCTAGGATCACCAGGATGTATTGGTGCCCTTTGGCGGTCTTCACCAGGGGCCCCACCAGGTCCATTGCAATTCTCTCAAATGGGACATCTATGATAGGAAGAGGGATTAGAAGATTTCTGAAGTGAGGTTTAGGTGCAGTGAGTTGGCATTCGGGAGACGACCGGCAATAGCCCTCCACGGCTCTTACGACTCCTGGCCAGTAGAAGCCTCCCAGGATCCTGTCCTTTGTCTTCTGGACCCCAGGTGGGCTCCAAGGACATGTGAGTGGGCTAACTGCAATACAGTGGGGACATACTGCTTTGGGACCAACAACAGTTAGTTAACTTTAGAATTTACTTCTTTAGCATAATACAACAGCTGCCTCTTAATCACAAAGTGATGATATCTCAATTCACTCACCCCAGGGACCATCTTTCCATCTACTTCGGTGACCTGGCTCCTCACTTAGGTGAGATTGGGGTTTTCCAGCTGGGCCGTTCCAAATTGGCCTTTGAGGTTGAGACAGAGGGGCCCCTCCCCGAGATTTTCCTCTGACAGCTCCCAGTCTGGGAATGGATCGAAGGGTCTTAATGACTCTTCCTCTGATCCCATGTTAGTGGAGGCCCCATCCGGGTTCCCCTGGGCAGCGCAAATAGGGGTTTTCCTCAACTGTTGGAGGGGTTCTTGGGCTATGGCCTGGTTGGTTTTCCTCCGAGCCCCAGGTAGGGGGTTTTCTTGACAGTTGCACTGAACCTTCTGCTTCCCCAACAGTTTATTTAAAAAAGGACAATCACGACCCACCAGAAGGGGTATTGGGAGGTTGGGGACTAGACCTATTCGACGTTCACAGTTCCCTTGTGGGGTTGTAAGCTTTACCACTGCCGTGGGATACTCCTTGGTGTCCCTGTGAATGCAGGACACTGCCACAGGATTCTCTGGGTTACGATTGTGCTCACCTACTAGCTGTGGCTGTATCAACAACACCATTTTGCCGGAGTCCAACAGGGGTTCCGCATCTCTTCCATCTACTTTGGTTGGGATTGTGGGGTCTGGTGTCATCTTATGGGCCCAACAAGAGGTCATTAAGTGACAAGGCCTCCCCCCAACTGGGTCCGTGGAGTATGCAGTGGGCATGGGTTTATCTCTACTGGGGCAGTTCCAGGCCACGTGTCCCACTTCACCACACTCATAACACCTTCTTCGGTCTGGGTCTAGCCCAAACCTACGTCGTCGGGGAGGCTCTACCTCTGGGAGTTTGGCACACCTCTCGGGTGGCAGGAGTCTCTCTGGCTGTTTCCTTAGCTTACCCTCCGTCTTGTCTGTCTTCCCAGATCCTTTGTGGTCTGGTGGCTCTCCACTAGGAGGACTAGTTGGTCCACGGACTGTGGCCACCTTCTTGGCATCATAGGGAAGGGCCTGTAGGAAGTTGTCCATTACCACTCTCTCTACCACGCTGGGCCCTGCGGGGTCACTCTGCAACCAGGCCTTCGCCAGCCGGATAAGGTTGTGCATCTGGGCCCTAAATGACTGGGTAGGGACAAAGGTCCATTCATGGAATTTCAAGCCTGGGTCATCAATGTGTAGCCATACTGGGCCAGAATCACTGCCTTAACCACCTTGTAGTCTTTAGCCTGGTCATCTGGTCATAGTAGGCCCATTGTGCTTCTCCAGCCAGGAAGGGTAAAAAAAGCCCAGCCCAGGTGCCCTCGGGCCAACCCTCCCATGACCGCAGTTCTCTCAAAGGTAAAGAGGTAGGCCTCAACAGAAACCTGCCCTGTTTGGGTCCACTGGCTGGGGTCACCTGTGGAGCACCAGCGGTGAGGGTCTGTAGGTGGGCCAAGAACCTAGCATTTTTATTTATTTGCTCTCTAATTAACTCCATGTGCATGTTGTGCTGGCCCTGGCTGTCATGAGCTAGCTGCTTGGTGAGGTTCTCCATGATCTGGTATTACTTCACAGTCTCTTGTCACTTAGCCCTCCATGGCTGGAGGTATAATGCCCACATTCTCCACCAGTGTAGCGGTCAGGGGGGGCCGGGCTGGCCCACAAGTGACGAGAGTGTTAAGTAACACAAGCTTAGACCAAGATCAACTTTCTCCAGGGAAACAACCCAGGACTTTTATTCAGGAAAGTAAACAACAGAATGCGTCACAGCGCTGGATAACAATAAAACCAAACCAAAAACCTAGCTCCTCTATGAGCCTTTCCACACGGTTCTTCTGGTCCCTCTCTGCTACCGGACAGCTAAGCTTTTTACCGGCATATCAAACAAAAGAAAACAGAAATCCAACAGGCTTGTCCTTACTGGGGTCAGGTCTACGGCCAAGTAACATCCAATATTTTATTGTCCCGTTGTGTACGATATCCCTCTAAGCGTTGGAGGGCTCATCAATTCAGCTCTTGCTGCTCGAGAGACAAAAACAGATCTGGCCACAGACAGGTTAAAACAGCCACCACCCAACCTCCAAGCTAATTATGTTAAGGTGTGTATAATTAGGCTCTTACCTTTCCGGGCCACCCTCTCTCCTGGCCAGCAGATGTAGCCAACTAGCAGGAATATACCATCCATTACACACACACCCTCTCACTCCTTCAAAGTACTATTTAAGTCGTTTTTTGGAGGGTATCTGTAATTTACTTTACTATTTACTACATTCCTAAATAAAATGATGTACTTTTTACTCCATAAAACCCTAACACCTAAAAGTACTATATTTTGAATGCTTAGGAGGACAGGAAAATGGTCCAATTCATTCACTTATCAAGTGAACATCCCTGGTCATCCTTACTACCTCTGATCTGGCAGACTCACTAAACACAAATGCTTCATTTGTAAATTATGTCTGGGTGTTGAAGTGTGTACCTGGCTATCCGTAAATACATAAAAAACAAGAAAATGATGCCATCTGGATTGCTTAATATAAGGAATTTAAAATGATTTACAGTGCATTACAAAAGTATTCATCCCCCTTGGCGTTTTTCTTATTTTGTTGCATTACAAACTGTAATTTAATTGGATTTTTATTTGGATTTCATGTAATGGACATACACAAAATAGTCCAAATTGGTGAAGTGAAATGAAAAATATTACTTGTTAAAAAAATTAAAAATTAAAAATAATGGAAAAGTGGTGCGTGCATATGTATTCACCACCTTTGCTATGAAGCCCCTAAATAAGATCTGGTGCAACAAATTACCTTCAGAAGTCACATAATTGTGTGCAATCTAAGTGTCACATGATCTGTCACATGATCTCAGTATATATACACCTGTTCTGAAAGGGTTATAAAAAAATATCAGAAACTTTGAACATCCCACGGAGCACCATTAAATCCGTTATTAAAAAATGGAAAGAATATGGCACCATAACAAACCTGTCAAGACAGGGCCGCCCACCAAAACTCAAGGACCAGGCAAGGCGGAGACCAAAGATAAACCTGAAGGAGCTGCAAAGCTCCACAGCGGAGATTGGAGTATCTGTCCATAGGACCACTTTAAGCCATACACTCCACAGAGTTGGGCTTTACAGAAGAGTGGCAAGAAAAAAGCCATTTCTTACAGAAAAAATAAGCAAACACGTTTGGTGTTCGCCAAAAGGCATGTGGGAGACTCCCCAAACATATGGAAGAAGGTACTCTGGTCAGATGAGACTAAAATTGATCTTTTTGGCAATTAAGGAAAACGCAATGTCTGGAGCAAACCAAAATACCTCTCATCACCCAGAGAACACCATCCCCAGGCAGTGATGGTGGTGGCAGCATCATGCTGTGGGGATATTTTTCATCGGCAGGGGCTGGGAAACTGGTTAGAATCGAAGGAATCATGGATGGTGCTAAATACAGGGAAATTATTGAGGGAAACCTGTTTCAGTCTTCCAGAGATTTGAGACTGGGATGGAGGTTCACTTTCCAGCAGGACAATGACCCTAAGCATACTGCTAAAGCAACACTCTTCAAAGTGGTAGGCATGTTGTATAAATCAAATGATACAAACCCCCAAATAATCCATTTTAATTCCAGGTTGTAAGGCAACAAAATAGGAAAAATGCCAAAGGGGGTGAATACTTTCGCAAGCCACTGTAAGTATATTTAGGTAATTACATTTACTTTTGATACTTAAGTATATTGAACACCAAATACATTTAGATTTTACTGAGTAGTATTTTACTGGGTGACTTTCACTTTTACTTGAGTCCAGGGATGGCCTGTTCAATAGGGCGATATGGGCGACGCACTGCCAAACGGGAAAAGGAAGGGATTTTTTTTCTAATCAATTATATCACGGCAACAGTAGTTATCAGTGTTCACGTCTGATCTGCCAGCCATTAAATGTCAAATCAGGCTAAAGTCGTGCTTCAAATGGCCCCGCCCGTTTTTGGGGCGATTTCAGTCAAGTTGAAAATCGCCCAGAAGTCTCTCATAGCCTGTCATGTAAAATCTATTTTTTTCAAATTTCAAAGCTTTCAATACATTCTCTATGGGTGTCTGTGGGCTTGCACTTACGCGCTTTCGTCATACGTGACGTAACCATGAACGTAACTAAGACAATAGCGGCTAGCAGCGTCTCTGTTGCGACCTGCAGTGTGGCGTTATTTTATGTTTTTAATTTGTAGACTTAGTTTACAAACATTCTGCCAACCATGGATTTCCAGTGGTTGGTTTTGGACTGATCTTGTTGATCGTGTACATACCCGCTACGAACGGACTAAATAATGAAAACGCTGCTGGCAGCGGAATCCCAATACAGCTGGGAGACTTGGCTGGATGACAGAGTCCCGGACAGAGAAGTGGAGCCGGCCGGCTTCACCCTGGTCAGAGCGGACCGCGATCCTGGTAAGAGAGCGACTCTGTACCCCCGACATTGAACT
This sequence comes from Coregonus clupeaformis, assembly GCF_020615455.1. Taxonomy (NCBI): domain Eukaryota; kingdom Metazoa; phylum Chordata; class Actinopteri; order Salmoniformes; family Salmonidae; genus Coregonus; species Coregonus clupeaformis. Next base: position 58,144,613 of record NC_059215.1, read on the forward strand.
GCTTTCTGTGTCATTGCGACCTTACCATCTGCCCCGTGAGTTCCCCCAATTGTTTGTTACCGTTGTGTACTGTTGATAATCACAAGTTTACTGGAGAACTGAGACCAAGTAGAGACTTTGGACAGGGTGGATATGGTATAATAAAGGCAGTTTATTCAGAGGTAAAGATATCTGGAATCGCGTGCACGGACTCGTTCGTCAAACTCTTAGGGAGAAGAGAGCCCCGAAAACATTGTGTGCAGACATTTTATACAATAAATGATGTAGGTTGAATCTAGTAGTTCTGATCTTCTGATTGGTCCTGATGAGTTGGGCGAGGTCCCCTCCACTGTTGCATTGGCTCTGAGTCGGTTTCTCTGTCTTCAAATGTTCAGCCTAAAGAGAGGGGATTTTTGTGTGTGTGTGTGTGTGTGTGTTTAACAGTGATGATGTGTGTGTGTGTGTGTGTGTTATCAGTGATGATGTGTGTGTGTGTGTGTGTGTGTGTGTGTGTCCTCAGAGCAAGAACTCGTGAGTTGGAAGAACTGAGAGACCTATGGCGTGGGTGTTGTCCTTGGCCACCTGCTGACAAGGCTGACAAGATAGGACTCTTTTGTCCATTGTTATAGGATAGGAACAGCATTGATTGAAAACAAACGCCCAACACAAAATGGGTCATGCACAAGATTTTAGTCAGACCAAGCTATAACATTATATATTTACTACGACAGTACATTCAACCAAAAGCTAATATAACAAAGGCATCAGAGATTATTTATAATCTGTCACAGAAACTGGAATCCATCTCCCCAGATCAGTCAATAAATGCTTCTGGTATTGACTTATATGCTGCCCCTGTCTTCATGTTGTTGCTGGACATATCTTTTTTAAAATGTGTGTAGGTCACCTAAATCATCAGAAAAATTGCCCCTCCTGAGAATTTTTTCAGGAGCCGCCACTGCTTGAGTCATTTTCCATTAAGGTATCCTTACTTTTACTCAAGTATGAGAATTGGGCACATGACCGTTGGATCAGAGGTGAGAGGGGAATAGTGGTCTGTACACCGGATCGAGTCAAAACAAAGCCACCCTCACCCCTCACACCCCTCCTGTGAGCATCCACAAGCACACTAATGTAAATATTCACGTGCACACACACACATACACATTCAGAATGTTGAAGAAGAAATAGAAGATAATTGTAGATAAAGGAGGAGAGAAGAAATCGCAGAGAAGCTGTCGAAGGACTGCTTTACTGATGTCACACTAAATAAAAACTCTAGTGTTTTCCACTCCAACCTATGGACATTATTCCCCATTGATTCCTATATCTAAGTGTGGTCATATATTAACACCTCAGCTTGTATCCTCCTACTCTGCCTCATCCAATCAGTCTGCAAACACACCAACCACTGAATCCTACTGTCTCTACCGCTAACACCAGCTGCTGCTGCTGCGGATGATGATGAGGATTACGATGATGGTAGTGACGATGATGATGATGATGATGACAATGATGATAATGATGACGAAGATGATAAGGATGATGATAATGGTGATGATGATGGTGATGATGATGATGATGATGATGATGATAATAATAGTAATGATGATGAAGACAACATACTAGGAAAACATAAAGGACAAACAAGTAAAAGAATGAAAACAAGCAAACAATTCTGGCACCACCAGTTCTATCAGTGTATGTCACACAAATAAGTAGGAGTCTCTGTCAACCCTGAGACCATTGTTCAGAGCAAACTAAAGCCGCTGGGACTGTACGGAAGGCTGTTGAGATGAATAAGTAAAATACCATTGATCTGTGCTAATGGCAATGGCCCGGGCCTGGACATGTGGTCGGACAGGGGCAGCGGGTAGAGCCTCTGCCCAGACTTAGTGTCTCTGTACTGGGGGAGGGGAGGAGTAGGACCCTCTAACCCCACTTGTTCCTGGAAGGGGATCAGCATTCAGCGCCACCAGTCTTTAGTATGAATATTTCACAAGGCCTCTCCTTTGCTGTGTCTCTGTGTCTCTCTCTACGCTGGTGAAAAAACATTACATGATCAAGAAATGTGACGTCAAAGATCTGGAATGAACCGTACCGTCTAGTATGACTGCTTCAGTGTATTAGAAGACTCACCTTTATCAGGTATGTAGACTAGAGGCACGTTTATAGTTGGTTGCAAACACTACAAGCCAGAAAGACGTTTGGGATGAAATGAGAGAAAATAAAAGAATGAAAGGAAACCAGTCATGTTGAATGGAGCAGGTTGAAAAAAGCTAACAGCAGGTTACATGTTACGGGCTCATCACCGGTCACAGTAAAAAGTAACTAACCAGTGAATAACAGCGACGCACTCCTTTAATATGTTCATAAATAGTAACAAAAGAGAAAGACGGATTCAACAAGGGGCTCTTAAATTAAAGTTGTTGCGTTGAAAGGGCATATATCGTGTGACAGATATTAGGCTCGCCCTTTAGGGTTCCCGGAGATTGGGTGGTTGACTCCTGTCAAGGTGATAGTCGAGTGATAATGCCCGTTAAGCTGGTGTTTTGGAAATATATCGGCATGTGTGTTGTTAGGCAAACCGTTCCAATATATCCTCCAAACACCGGCTTCGAGGGCATTATCACTTTTATACAACGGGTTACCAACATATTCAAATAATGATTGACATATTTTCATTTAAAACTTGATTTTGCTTAATTTATTCATACTATTTCATCCTTCCACAAGATACAGTCCCGACACAAATCTAGGGTTGCTATCCAAGCCGGCTGGTTGTTTGTTCATCTTTTTGTTCTGTATCTATGGATGCGACCCAGTCGTTCGCTCTAAATGGTCCATTGCCATACTGGCTGGCAACGTTCTTATCCCTTGCTTGCTAGCTAGCCAACTACGGCTAATTTCCAGTCCCGTCAAACAGTGCAGCCAGAATAACAACAGTGGCTGCATTTGCATTTGTTTAAGCAATTTTTTAGTGACATTTATTTGGACACCACATTACAATGAGCTAATGAGGCGCGATTTCGCCTGGCATAGAAAAATGTGCTCTCTCGTAACTCGTAACGACACTGTTGTTCAGAGGAGCTAGCCAACAACACAGCTAACACAATCACTTCAAACTGAAGCTGGAAAGACTGCAAACTAGCTGCACTACGTTTCGTTTGACCTTTTTTGTGATATTGCTTTGTACAGTGGGGGAAAAAAGTATTTAGTCAGCCACCAATTGTGCAAGTTCTCCCCCTTAAAAAGATGAGAGAGGCCTGTAATTTTCATCATAGGTACACGTCAACTATGACAGACAAATTGAGAAGAAAAAAATCCAGAAAATCACATAGTAGGATTTTTTATGAATTTATTTGCAAATTATGGTGGAAAATAAGTATTTGGTCAATAACAAAAGTTTCTCAATACTTTGTTATATACCCTTTGCTGGCAATGACACAGGTCAAACGTTTTCTGTAACTCTTCACAAGGTTTTCACACACTGTTGCTGGTATTTTGGCCCATTCCTCCACGCAGATCTCCTCTAGAGCAGCGATGTTTTGGGGCTGTCACTGGGCAACATGGACTTTCAACTCCCTCCAAAGATTTTCTATGGGGTTGAGATCTGGAGACTGGCTAGGCCACTCCAGGACCTTGAAATGCTTCTCACGAAGCCACTCCTTCGTTGCCCGGACGGTGTGTTTGGGATCATTGTCATGCTGAAAGACCCAGCCACGTTTCATCTTCAATGCCCTTGCTGATGGAAGGAGGTTTTCACTCAAAATCTCACGATACATGGCCCCATCCATTCTTTCCTATACACGGATCAGTCGTCGTGGTCCCTTTGCAGAAAAACAGCCCCAAAGCATGATGTTTCCACCCCCATGCTTCACAGTAGGTATGGTGTTATTTGGATGCAACTCATCATTCTTTGTCCTCCAAACACGACGAGTTGAGTTTAAACCCAAAAGTTATATTTTGGTTTCATCTGACCATATGACATTCTCCCAATCCTCTTCTGGATCATCCAAATGCACTCTAGCAAACTTCAGACGGGCCTGGACATGTACTGGCTTAAGCAGGGGGACACGTCTGGCACTGCAGGATTTGAGTCCCTGGCGGCGTAGTGTGTTACTGATGGTAGGCTTCGTTACTTTGGTCCCATCTCCTCTGCAGGTCATTCACTAGGTCCCCCCGTGTGGTTCTGGGATTTTTGCTCACCGTTCTTGTGATCATTTTGACCCCACGGGGTGAGATCTTGCGTGGAGCCCCAGATCGAGGGAGATTATCAGTGGTCTTGTATGTCTTCCATTTCCTAATAATTGCTCCCACAGTTGATTTCTTCAAACCAAGCTGCTTAGCTATTGTAGATTCAGTCTTCCCAGCCTGGTGCAGGTCTACAATTTTGTTTCTGGTGTCCTTTGACAGCTCTTTGGTCTTGGCCATAGTGGAGTTTGGAGTGTGACTGTTTGAGGTTGTGGACAGGTGTCTTTTATACTGATAACAAGTTCAAACAGGTGCCATTAATACAGGTAATAATTTGCAAATATATTCATTAAAAATCCTACAATGTAATTTTCTGGAAAACATTTTCTCAATTTGTCTGTCATAGTTGACGTGTACCTATGATGAAAATTACAGGCCTCTCTCATCTTTTTAAGTGGGAGAACTTACACAATTGGTGGCTGACTAAATACTTTTTTCCCCCACTGTATACATCCATAAAAATGATGCCAGCTATTTCATGATTTTGACTGGCTGAGAAACGCTGCCTGCCTGTCTGTCTCGTCCCGACTTCCGACACGATCATTACTATTGTATGGGAGAGCTGGAGATTGAATTTGAATATTGAAAGAATGTTGCAAATGTCAGACAGCAAGGTTTATACAAATCTCTGCTTTTGAAAACTAAATGTTAGTCTAAAAGAAATGTGAGAATGTCTAGATGCTTTTTATAGTGGAGATCAAGTTTATAAATTGTCGGGCTGATTAGACAGTGGATTGCGCAGTCAGATGGAACAGAGTAAATAGGCATTTTAATGTCATAGATTTAGCTGGTGGTAACTTGTGGAATAGACACTGGCTGGAATGCGGTTTTAACCAATCAGCATTCAGGATTAGACCCACCCGTTGTATAATGGGCTATATGTGACTCATTTCAGGAAGCTAGGCGTATGTCACACATCACTACTTCACAGGAGCAGCATTTGAACGTAAACATAAATTTTTTATCAAATGCATTTTCAGGCAGAAATGCCTTCTGGAACATGTGAACTTTCATGTGCCTTAATAACAAACTTGTATTCCATCCATAAATACGAATACAAATGTTAATTTACGATCCCAGTTGGTTTAGCCATGGAAAAAGACAAGAACTCTATAACATGAGCTGTTCAGTCCTTTCTACCGCGCCGTTTTTGAAAGATATAGCGTTAGCCATCGAGAATTACAAAAGTTTTGCTACTTTTCTCAACAACATTGACACCCTGAATTTAGCAGGCGCTATCAATAGATCAGGAGGAAAAAGTGATGGGCTACATTCTGCACATGCCACGGTCAGTGTGAACCGGGGTGACTTGACACAAAGTTGGCCACACAATATGTACTGTAGCTACAAACAAAACTGAGTTAAATGGTTCCAGTCTGCTGTGAAGCGTTCATCCATGTATACGGGTAAGAGTCTAGCTACATTTTCCAGATATACATTTCTCATTTTTATTGCAAGTTAAAGCATACTGTTAGTTAGTTAGCAAACGTTAGCTGTGCAGTAATATTATTCGAATCATAAATCCATTTGCATTGCTAGATATAGCCTAATGTTAGCTAGTTAACTTTGAACCTAGTTTGTTAGCTTTAGCTACCTGCAGATTCATACTACATCTATGACAATGTTTGTATTGGTAGTAGTATGAGTTGGGGTTATGCCGGTTCATTGTTTAGCTAGCTAGCCACCTAGCTAGCTACATGTCTAAACAAAAGACTGCACTTCAGCCGAATTATTACACAACCCATCAAATTAGCAGGTGTGTCTGGGGGTGATTACGGCCATCGATTGTATTTCATGAACATGTGTACATGTTTAGACAATAGTGACCAATCCACTTAGCTAGATGTGGGTGAGGGGTGGTTATAGCGTTTCCTTCACATGACCCATCAATTTAGACAAGTGTGTTGGGTAAGCGTCATCTAATAACGATACAATATTTATATTACTATGCAAGTATGCAAGTACTATCACTGTACCGTTTACACCTTCTGTATCCTGTGCATGTGACAAATAAACTTAGATTTGAATTGATACAGTGTGTGTTTACCATTATTAAAGAGATGGGTGTAGACAAAGAAGAGCTCTCAAGTAGGTCTACTAAAACATACAATGGCCACTTTCTCAAAAGTGGGGTTACAAGTTTATCAACTTTCAAAGCAGAATTACTTTCCCATTTTTCCTCGACTGCAGTGTATGATATACCATTTTCTAGCTCTGAGTCTGTACTTTTATCCAATGTAAAAAACACAATTTCAAATTTTACTACATAAGAACGAACCGAAGCGGTCAGTCACATATATCACTCAGTCCTGGTCCTGCCACTCTCACACACTCACACACACTTGTAAATGTCACCTATTAATCTGGGCTCAAGTGCTGCCTAGTGCACTTCACTAGCTAGCAGCTCAGCTCAGCAGAGGGAGTGCTGATTCTTTGTATGGTACACAAATACACACTGAGTGGCTTGCGAAAGTATTCACCCCCCTTGACATTGTTCCTATTTTGTTGACTTAAAACCTGGAATTAAAATTGATTTCTTGGGGGTTTGTGCAATTTGATTTACACAACATGCCTACCACTTTGAAGATGCAAAATATTTTTTATTGTGAAACAAACAAGAAATAAGGCAAAAAAACAGAAAAATCAATACTTTGTAGAGCCACCTTTTGCAGCAATTACAGCTGCAAATCTCTTGGGGTATGTCTCTATAAGCTTGGCACATCTAGCCACTGGGATTTTTGCCCATTCTTCAAGGAAAAACTGCTCCAGCTCATTCAAGTTGGATGGGTTTCGCTGGTGTACAGCAATCTTTAAGTCATACCACATATTCTCAATTGGATTGAGGTCTGGGCTTTGACTAGGCCATTCCAAGACATTTAAATATTTCCCCTTAAACCACTCAAGTGTTGCTTTAGTAGTATGCTTAGGGTCATTGTCCTGCTGGAAGGTGAACCTCCGTCCCAGTCTCAAATCTCTGGAAGACTGAAACAGGTTTCCCTCAAGGATTTCCCTGTATTTAGCGCCATCCATCATTCCTTCAATTCTGACCAGTTTCCCTGTCCCTGCCTATGAAAAACATCCCCACAGCATGATGCTGCACCACCATGCTTCACTGTGGGGATGGTGTTCTCAGGGTGATGAGAGGTGTTGAGTTTGCGCCAGACATAGCATTGTCCTTGATGGCCATAAAGCTCAATTTTAGTCTCATTGGACCAGAGTACCTTCTTCAATATGTTAGGGGAGTCTCCCACATGCCTTTTGGCAAACACCAAACATGTTTGCTTATTTTTTTCTTTAAGCAATGGCTTTTTTTCTGGCCACTCTTCCATAAAGCCCAGCTCTGTGGAGTGTACAGCTTAAAGTGGTCCTATGGACAGATACTCCAATCTCCGCTGTTGACCATTGCAGCTCCTTTCATGGTTATCTTTGGTCTCTTTGTAGCCTCTCTGATTAATGCCCTCCTTGCCTGGTCCGTGAGTTTTGGTGGGCGGCCCTCTCTTGGCAGGTTTGTTGTGGTGCCATATTCTTTCAATTTTTTAATAATGGATTTAATGGTGCTCCATGGGATGTTCAAAGTTTCTGATATTTTTTTATAACCCAACCCTGATCTGTACTTCTCCACAACTTTGTCGCTGACCTGTTTGGAGAGCTCCTTGGTCTTCATGGTGCTGCTTGTTTGGTGGTGCCCCTTGCTTATTGGTGTTGCAGACTCTGGGGCTTTTCAGAACAGGTGTGTATATATACTGAGATCATGTGACAGATCATGTGACACTTAGATTGCACACAGGTGGACTTTATTTAACTAAATATGTGACTTCTGAAGGTAGTTGGTTGCACCAGATCTTATGTAGGGGTTCATATCAAAGGGGGTGAATATATATGCATGCACCACTTTTCCGTTATTTATTTTTTAGAATTTCACTTCACCAATTTGGTCTATTTCGTGTATGTCCATTACATGAAATCCAAAATAAAAATCAATTTAAATTACAGGTTGTAATGCAACAAAATAGGAAAAACGCCAAAGGGGATGAATACTTTTGCAAGGCACTGTATATGCCCAGTGGTGGCAGTTGAGAGGGTATGTTTTTTAGAGACATTATCAAATACCATTGAGAAATGTAATACTGAGGATTATTTATTTATTTCTGGGGATTTTAACTGCACAGTCAGGGATTTAGATAGAAATAACAAAGAACCTCATATAGCCTCAAGGGCTTTTTAAATACGCCTCATTGTAACATTTACATTTACATTTACATTTTCGTAATTCAGCAGACGCTCTTATCCAGAGCGACTTACAAATTGGTGCATTCACCTCATGATAGCCAGTGGGACAACCACTTTACAATATATATATATATATATTAGGGAAAATCCAAATTCAACAATTCTGTAATCAATACACGACGAATGTCACCAAAGACATCACAAGATCAATGAAAGCCATAGAGTCTGAAATAGTGGATCTCCTGACAATGGTTGAGACCACAGAAGATCGAGGCCATTCTCAGGCCCTCAAGAGGAAAAAAGCTGCATTGGCAGACCTGCTGGGTATCAAAGCACAGGGGGCATTGGTGAGAAGTAAGTTTCAGGGAATCACTGAAATGGATGCCTCATCCCAAAAAAAATTGGTTTAGAGAAAAAGAATGGACAAAGAAGAATTATTCATTGCCTCAAATCAGCTGTTGGACAGGAGCTCACTAACCCTAGTGAAATTAGAAAGAGGGCAGTAGAGTTCTATCCTGAGCTCTACAAGTGTGAATATAAAGAGGATAAAACAGTAACACAGCAGTTCATTGATGGGCTCCCACAGGTGGCTGCAGAAGCTCAGCTTGAGCTAGAGCAACCATTGTCTTTGCAGAAGTTATACACTGCATTAAAAGGCATGGAAAATGGAAGGGCACCAGGCATTGATGGGCTTCCCGCTGACTTTTTAAAGTATTTTTGGGCTATGTTGGGAGAGGATTGGCTAGCAGTAGTTAACGATAGTTTGACCGGAGGGTTACCACCGATAAGCTGCAGAAGGGCTGTCCTCACCCTAATGCCAAAAAAGGGTGACCCTAGGGAGGTGAAGAACTGGAGGCCGGTGGCTTTATTGTGCACTGATTATAAGATCCTGTCAAAGGCTTTGTCCAACAGGCTGAGGGAGGTGATGGGGCAAATCATACATAAGGACCAGCCCTACTTTGTTCCCGGCAGGCAGATAGGGGATAACATTTCTCTGATACTGGATTTTCTCTAGGGCTATTGGGTTGGATGCTGGTCTAATTTCAATTGATCAGGAAAAGGCATTTGACCGAGGCGAACATCAATACTTATGGCACACTTTTGAGGCGTTTGATTTCAGCTCTGATTTTATTGCCATGATCAGGGTGATATATGGTGACATTGAAAGTGTATTGAGAATTAATGGTGGCTTGAGTGCTCCTTTTAAAGTGTGTAGAGGTATTAGGCAGGGATGTTCTTTGTCGGGAATGTTATATGCCATCGCTATAGAGCCACTACTAAATAGCATCAGAAGTTGCATTAAAGGGGTATACCTTTCAAAGGATATTCCTCCTATTTGTCTCTCAGCCTATGCTGATGATGTAGTTATTTTAGTGAAAATATCAAGCAGAGGTAGATAGTTTGAGTTTAATGGTTGATCGTTTTAGGGGAATATCCTCTGCAAAGTTGTGCTTTACAGATTGGAGAATGGTCTGGAGGGTTAATGGCTTTGCCAGGGGGGCTGGAATGGTGTAAGGGAGATTTTAAGTATCTTGGAGTGTAGCTAGGAGATGAGGGGACTATGGAATAAACTTGGAATGGGGTGGTTGAAATGGTGGAAGGGAGGATGAGGAGATGGCATTGGTTGTTATCTCGTATGTCATATAGGGGGGCACACTATTGTAGTTAACAATGTGGTTGCCTCTGCACTGTGGAATCGGTTGTCAGTTTTAGAGCCACCATCTGGCCTTCTGGCTAAGATACAGCCGATATTGTAGATTTATTTTGGGATAAATATCATTGGGTTCCACAAAGTGTTTTGTATTTGTCAAAAGATAAGGGGAGACAAGGTCTTGTACATCTTGCTAGTAGGGCTGCTGCTTTCCGGTTTCAGTTTATTTAAAGGTTGCTTTATGGACCGGAAAATGTGGTTTGGAAAGGGGTGGCAGGTCTTGTATTACAGCAGGTTGGGGGATTAGGTTTAAAGAAGGCTTTATTTTTGGTTGATAGTAGTCAGATTTCTAGGAAGGGTGTACCTCCGTTTTGGAGCATAATGTGTCCAGACGCACTTCAGCGGAGTCAGTGCATTGGCTGTTGGAGGAACCTCTGGTGTATGGGGCAAGACTGGATTGTACAACTGCAGCTGTTCCACAGTTCTCCAAGATTCTGGTGAAATTGCAAAATCATCACCTTAAAACAGTTAATGGCCATGGCTGGGCCCACCTTAATGGATGGAAGACAGGTGGCTGAACATTTGGGGGTGAGGTCGGAAAGGATTGTCGGACAACTGCTGGGAAGCTGCAGGAAGACTCTGTCAGCAGAAGAGTAGGGTATGCTTAATAGTCACAAGAAGAAGGTACAAGATGAAAACATCTCATTTCCACGACTAGGGATTACACCCAATATCCCAGAGTCAGAAAGAAAGGCATTACTACTAGATTTGAGAGGGTTGGAAGAGGTGGGTTTGGATGAGGTGAATGGGAAAGACTTATATAAGGGGTGTGTCAAGGTTTTGAATAAAGATACATTGAAAAATAGAAAAGACACTCCTTGGAGGGTAAAATTGGGTATTGATGACAAGGTAAAGCCAGCATGGAGAGCACTGTACAAGCCACCGTTACAAAAGGGCACTGGTGATATGCAAAGGAGGGTTTTGCATGGCATCATTGCAGTTAATGCTTTTGTATCTGTTATTAACTCAGATGTTGGAGATGGATGTCCTTTTTGTAATATAAGATAAACAATTTTTCACTGTTTTATGGATTGTGAGAGGATAAAGCCTCTCTTGGAAATACTGGAGTCTTTGTTTACAGCTGTATGGGAGATTTTCAATAACGCTGTTTTTATTTATTTTTATATAACGCTGTTTTTATAGAAAATGTCAACTGTTAAATTTTATTTTAGGACAAGCTAAGATGTCAATTTTTCTGAGTAGGAAACATAAGATAGACACGGGATATGGGCAGGATGTAAGATGTGTTTTTAAAGGATTAGTGAAAGTGACAATAAAAGTGGATTTTGAGTTCTTCTCGGCTGTAAAAGATCTCACATTGTTTGAGAAGAAGTGGGCTTACGAAGGAGCGGTTTGTTTTGTGGAGGAGGGGAAACTATTTTTTGTTGATGAAATTAGTTGAATATATTTTTTGTATTTTGATTTACTTTATTTTCATGTTTTAATTTTTATTTAGGAATGACATTTGTTGTTTCATTTCTGAAAAGGCAGTGTGGCATTATTTATTTTAATACTTGAGTATAAAATAAAGGTTTTATAAAAATCTATTTCTTTCTCTCTCTCTCTCTCTCTCTCTCTCTCTCTCTCTCTCTCTCTCTCTCTCTCTCTCTCTCTCTCTCTCTCTCTCTCTCTCTCTCTCTCTCTCTCTCTCTCTCTCTCTCTCTCTCTCAAGGGCTTTATTGGCATGGGAAACATATGTTTACATTGCCAAAGCAAGTGAAATAGACAATAAACAAAAGTGAAATAAACAATACAAATTAATAGTCAACATCACACTCGCAAAAGTTCCAAAGGAATAGAGACATATCAAATGTCATATTATGGCTATATACAGTGATGTAATGATGTGCAAATCTGTCTCTCTCTCTGAGTGCATCTCACAAACTGCGTATACCAGCTCTTTCATTTCATCCCATTTAATTTCTTTCATTTCATCCCATCTTTTCCCCAACCCCACGAGGGCTATCCACAGCACACCCTGAAATATAGACCCGTGTAATGGCCCACTAAATTAACTCCTTGTAAGCGTGCCATATGAGTGGTGGTAATTAGCATATAATAGTTGAGGGAGAGGAGGTAAAGGGCCTGCCCTAGGGGCCTGGCATGTCTAGTAGCTTCTAATAGCACTGTAAAGTTCAGCCTTATAAACATGTCAGAGAGACGCCTGATTAAACGACAGGGTCAGGAGATAATGGATCCCTGTACCTGCGGGCCACCCATCACTCCCCCATCACTCCCTCCCCAGTTTCTCCCCTGTCAACTCTCTCACCCTCTGCATTCCCCATCACTCCCTGTCAGCTTTCCAACTATCTGCCTTTGCCCCCCCATCTCTGCCCCATCAGCTATACTCCCTCACTCTATGCCTGCCTCTTCCATCTCTTCCCCGTCAGCCTAGCTCAGCTCTCCGTCCCCTACAATCTACTCCACTCATCTCCCCCCTCTGGAATATCACCCATATCAGCTCTCCTGCCTCACCCACTACTCTCCCCTTCTCTGTGCCTCCCACATCACTGCCATATCAGCCAAACCCAGCTCTACTTCCCCATGAGAGAGCAGACCAGACCAGTGTAGTGAAGCATCCTGCCGGATGTAGTTCCAACAATTGCAGGGCCCTGCTTCCTCATTCATTTTACTTATTGAAAATGTTTGCTCTGAGCGCCACTGAAGACAATTAGGGGAGGCATAACTTGTGTGAATGAAGGGAGCAGGACAGAAGAGAGAGAAGGGAGGGGAGGAATGAGGAGGAGGAATAGCTGATTTACAACGAGCCACCCCCCTTCATAATCTCTCTCTCTCTCTCTCTCTCTCTCTCTCTCTCTCTCTCTCTCTCTCTCTCTCTCTCTCTCTCTCTCTCTCTCTGCATGCTGGGAGTTTTTTGGAGTATGAGTGTTTGGTGTGGAGGGCTCTGTCCTAACTTATTTTCTCGATTCTTTCCTTGTTCTTTTCTTTCCATTTTTATTTTCTATGTTGGAGGGTTAATGCATGTTTGTTTTAGCGGTACCCACTGCTTTTTTTCCAAAGTTAAATAGGAAGAGGACAGAGGTTTAGTTTCCTGGGGTTTTGAAAGGTGTGGTGTACGCGTTGGCTTCGCAGCCTAGCACGGAGGAGACGCTGTCGTTACGGCATGGATTCAGGTGTATTCCCGAGAATGGAAATAAGGTGGAGGAGGTTCTGACCGTGATCGGCGAACAGGTAGGAGCTGAATTTATACATTCCACTTCCAGATTGAACAAAGCTGTGGTTGTGTTCGTGAAAAGAGCAAATTTGATGGGTAAGCTCATTTCTAGTGGAATATCTGTAAGGGTGTGTTGGTGCCAATTTCTCCTCTTTCTACCCCTTCGACTAGGGTGGTAGTTGCAAATTTGCCTCAGTTTATTACAGATGATCAAATTTTTGAAATCAGGAAGGAGCTGAGTCATTTGGTAAGTTTGCTAGTGTTTTTCGTGTGCTGTCGGCAGGTTTTCAGGCAGATGCCGTCAAGCATGTTGTTTCATTCCGGAGGCAATTGTTCATGTTTCTGAATAACAATGAGCAACAGTTAAATGTGCATAACATTTTTTTTTATATATATATATATATATATCTTTGGGGGTATTTGACCCCCTTTTTCATGGTATCCAATTGGCAGTTACAGTCTTGTCCCATCGCTGCAACTCCCGTACGGACACGGGAGAGGCGAAGGTCGAGAGTCGTGCGTCCTCCAAAACACAACCGAGCCGCACTGCTTCTTGACACAGTGCCCGCTTAACCTGGAAGCCAGCCGCACCAATGTGGCGGAGGAAATACCGTACACCTGGCGACCGAGTCAGCGTGCACTGCGCCCGGCCCGCCACAGGAGTCTCTAGTGCACGATGGGACAAGAACATCCCTGCCAGCCAAACCCTCCCTACCCTGGACGACGCAAGGCCAATTGTGCGCTGCCCCATGGGTCTCCCGGTCGCAGCTGGATGCGACAGAGCCTGAACTCGAACCAGGAGTTCTAGTGGCACAGCTAGCACCGCGATGCAGTGCCTTAGACCACTGCGCCACTCGGGAGGCCCTAAATGTGCATTTTAAAGTGAGGCATGGGAAGGGGCTCTATGCAGGGTTTGCCAGCACAGATAGTCTACGGTGCTTTGAGTGTGGTGATTTGGGGCATAAGAGCTTTGTGTGCTCAAATTAAGGCTGTACACAAGGTGAGGGTACAAGCACAAGTGGGGGAAATCGAGGTCAACGTTCAGGGGGCCATGAGACGCAGGCAGCAGAGGCTGGGCCTAGTCATGCTACAGATGGTAGTGTAGCTAAGGCTGGTCCTAGTCATGCTACAGATGGTGGGGTAGATGAGGCTGGGTCTAGTCATGTTAAAGATGGTGGTGTAGGTGAGGCTGGGCTTAGTCAGGTTATGCTAGTGGATGAGGAGAGTTTAGTGGGGAAGGGTAAGTGACTGGGGGGATGGAAGAGCGTGTCAAGCGGAAGACGAAAAAGGGGTAGAAGAAAGGAGGTGGGAGGGGAGAGGCTGGTGTGGTTAAAGGCACCAAGGAACCTTTGCCTGGTGCTGGGGGGAAGGCCCCGACTGGAGAGGAAGTGCAGGTGGTCAGGTTGAGAGATGGAGATGAGGAGGAGGAAGATGAGTCTGAGGAAGAGGACGATGAGGAGGATTTCTTTTCAGACTCCTCCTCAATGGGTCCAGAGCTGACAGCCAGTCAGTCAGAGGGGTCAAAGTACACGGTGAAGGAACTATCAAGGTTCCTTAATGAGACTAAGGGGAAAATGTTAATTTTTAGGCTTTTTCTTGCGATAAGGGACAATTTGTAAGATCAGTACAACATGCTATGACAAAAGAGGGGCATGGTGTCCTCTCACCGAGGAAACGGTTTAGGTTGAGGAAGTGGGTCACAACCGTGCGTAAAGGTCTACCTTCAGATACTGTTTAGATGAACAGTTTATTTCTGGCACCGGGGCTTTTTGAGCTTTGCAATTGGTTTCTTTCTTTGCTGGATTTTGTCCCACTTCTTATGGAGACTCTTTGGGTAGGCTCGCTTAATATTAATGGCGCCAGAGATGCGGGAAAGAGGAGTGTGTTGGGTGAATATGTGTTGTTTCTGCAGGAGATGCATAGAGATGTGGTGAATGAAGTTGATTGGGGGCTCCAGTGGGAAAAGGCAAGTGTGCTGAGCCATGGGACAAATGTTAGTGCAGGGGAGGCAGTCCTTCTTGTACCAGGTCTGTCTTTAAAAATGTGCTCCTCAAAAGAGGGGTGTAGGAGAAGACTGCTTGTAGTAAAAGCAGAAATTAACAATAGGGGTTTTGTCTTTATAAATGTGTATGCGCCTAACACAGGGAGAGAGAGGGGGCTTCTATTTGGGTGTCTTAGACAGGAACTCTCACAGGTAGCGCCTGAGGAGACGCTGGTGGTCTGCGGGGACTGGAACTGTACGATGGATTTTATGAAAGACAGAAATGGGAAGGGACCTCATTCAGGCTCAGCGGGGGTGTTAAGGGACATCATTAATCAGTTTGACCTAGTGGATGTTTGGAGAACTAGACATCCCAACACAAGACAGTATACATGTGTGCAGGTCTTTGGGGCTAGGGTGAGTGCAGCCCAGCTTGATCAATTTTACACGTCCGGGAAACAGAGCAATAGGCTACTGGGCGCTACCATTCTCCCGGTGGGATTTTTGGATCATCACGTAACCATGTCTCGGCTGTCTATTTCACCAGGGCCTCGGCAGGCATCCTATTGGAAGTTTAATGTAAAGCTCTTACAAGATGCCACTTTTTGCTCAGGTTTCCAGACTTTTTGGGAAAGGTGGGGGCAGCGAAGAGAGGAGTATGAGTCTCAGAGTCAATGGTGGGATGTGGGAAAAGTAGAAATTCGGCTTTTCTGTCAACATTATACAGCTCTCTCATCCTCAGAGGCTAGGAGAGTATTGGGGGAACTCAAGCATAGTATTAGTGAGATGGAGGTAGAGCTGGTTGGGCAAGGCAATGTAGGCCTCCAGACTAATTTAGCTGAACTACATAGGGACCTGGGCAGTTTTTTTTCCAGGTTAAAGCAAATGGAGCACTTGCAAGAGCTAGGTTCTCCATGCTCTAGGAGATGGATGCTCCCAGCTCTTCTTCTTTGGTTTGGAAAGACAGAGCAGTGAAGCCAAGTGTATGCATTATCTACGGCTTTCGGATGGGCGGGTGACCTCTGTGGTGGGGCAGATGCGGGAGCGGACTGTGGAGTTTTATACTGAGTTGTATAGGGCAGAACTGTGTGATCCTATGTGTGCTTATGTTTTGTTTGCAGAACTCCCTAAGCTCTCTCTGCCACAGAGGGATGAAATGGACATTCCCCTGTTGTCCCATGAACTGGCAGAGGCCATAACCCAGATGTCCCCCGGCCGTGCAACGGGGGTCGATGGACTCCCAGTGGAGTTTTATAAAGAAATCTGGGGAATAATTGGACTGGACTACATTTGCGTGTTGTGTGAGTGAGTCAGGGGTAGGAGAGTTGCCAATGAGCTGCCGTCGGGCGGCTCTGACTCTCCTGCCCAAAAAGGGGACTTGTGTGAACTTAAGAACTGGAGGCCTGTGGCATTTTCTGTGCAGACTACAAGATATTTTCCAAGGTCCTCCTTAACAGACTGAAGTCCCATCTGGACTCTATAGTACACAAGGACCAGACATATTGCGTACCGGGACGCTCAATCATGGACAACTTGTTCTAATGTTAACTTTGGACTGGTCTCTTTAGATCAAGAGAAGGCTTTTGATAGATTGGAACATGAGTCTCTTTTTAATGTGATGTCTGGGTTTGGGTTTGGGAAAGGTTTTTGGCCTGTGTGAAGATGTTGAATGCTGGGGCGTCATGTATGGTCATGGTTGGAGTGGGACTCAGTAGGCCAGTCTCATTTGAATTCCATGCTGTCACAGTCACTAGCCCATTCAAGCATAACATCCTTATCATTTATCACCCTCCAGGTTCCCTTGGAGAGTTCATCAATGAGCTTGACGCCTTGATAAGTTCCTTTCCTGAGGATGGCACACCCCTCACAGTTCTGGGTGACTTTAACCTCCCTACGTCTGCCTTTTACTCATTTCTCTCTGACTCCTTCTTTCCACTCCTTTCCTCTTTTGACCTCACCTTCTCACCGTCCCCCCCTACTCACAAGGCAGGCAATACGCTTGACCTCATCTTTACAAGATGCTGTTCTTCTACCAATCTCACTGTAACTCCCCTCTAAGTCTCCAACCACTACTTTGTATCCTTTTTGTCTCTCGCTCTCCTCCAACACTACTCACTCTGCCCCTACTCAGATGGTAATGTGCTGTCACAACCTTCGCTCTCTCTCTCCCGCTACTTTCTCCTCTTCCATCCTATCATCTCTTCCCTCTGCTAAATCTTTCTCCCTCCGATCTCCTGATTCTGCCTCCTCAACCCTCCTCTCCTCCCTTTCTGCATCTTTTGACTCTCTATGTCCCCTATCCTCCCAGCCAGCTCGGTTCCCCTCTCCTGCTCCGTGGCTTGACGACTCATTGCGAGCTCACAGAACAGGGCTTCGGGCAGCCGAGTGGAAATGGAGGACAACTAGACTCCCTGCGGACCTGTCATCTTTTCACTCCCTCCTCTCTACATTTTCTTCCTCTGTTTCTGCTGCTAAAGCCACTTTCTACCACTCTAAATTTCAAGCCTCTGACTCTAACCCTAGGAAGCTCTTTGCCACCTTCTCCTCCCTGCTGAATCCTCCTCCTCCTCCCTCTCTGTGGATGACTTCATCAACCATTTTGAAAAGAAGGTTAAGTCAAATGACACCGCTGGTCCTGCTCACACTGCACTACCCTATGCATTCTCCCCTCTCTCTCCAGATGAAATCTTGCGACTTGTGACGGCCGGCCACCCAACAACCTGCCCGCTTGACCCTATCCCCTCCTCTCTTCTCCAGACCATTTCCGGAGACCTTCTCCCTTACCTCACCTCGCTCATCAACTCAACTTTGACCGCTGGCTATGTCCCTTCCGTCTTCAAAAGATTGAGAGTTGCACCCCTCCTCAAAAAACCTACACTCGATCCCTCCGATGTCAACAACTACAGACCAGTATCCCTTCTTTCTTTTCTCTCCAAAACTCTTGAGCGTGCCGTCTCTAGCCAACTCTCCTGCTCTCTCTCAGAATTACCTTCTTGATCCAAACCAGTCAGGTTTCAAGACTGGTCATTCAACTGAGACTGCTCTTCTCTGTGTCACGGAGGCTCTCTGCACTGCTAAAGCTAACTCTATCTCCTCTGCTCTTATCCTTCTAGACCGATCTGCTGCCTTTGATACTGTGAACCATCAGATCCTCCTCTCCACCCTCTCTGAGTTGGGCATCTCCGGCACTGCTCACTCTTGGATTGCGTCCTACCTTACAGGTTGCTCCTACCAGGTGGCGTGGTGAGAATCTGTCTCCGCACCACGTGCTCTCACCACTGGTGTCCCCCAGGGCTCAGTTCTAGGCCCTCTCCTATTCTCTCTATACACCAAGTCACTTGGCTCTGTCATATCCTCACATGGTCTCTCCTATCATTGCTACGCAGACAACACACAATTATTTTTCTCCTTTCCCCCTTCTGATAACCAGGTGGCGAATCGCATCTCTGCATGTCTAGCAGACATATCAGTGTGGATGTCTGATCACCACCTCAAGCTGAACCTCGACAAAACGGAGCTGCTCTTCCTCCCGGGGAAGGACTGCCCGCTCCATGATCTCGCCATCACGGTTGACAACTCCATTGTGTCCTCCTCCCAGAGTGCAAAGATCCTTGGCGTGACCCTGGACAACACCTTGTCGTTTTCCTCTAACATCAAAGCGGTGACCCGATCCTGCAGGTTCATGCTCTACAACATTCATAGAGTACGACCCTACCTTACACAGAAAGCGGCACAGGTCCTAATCCAGGGTCTGGATTACTGCAACTCGCTGTTGGCTGGGCTCCCTGCCTGTGCCATTAAACCCCTACAACTTATCCAGAACGCTGCAGCCTGTCTAGTGTTCAACCTTCCCAAGTGCTCTCATGTCACCCCGCCCCTCCGCACTCTCCACTGGCTTCCAGTTGAAGCTCGCATCTACTACAAAACCATGTTGCTTGCCTACGGAGCTGTGAGGGGAACGGCACCTCCTTACCTGTAGGCTCTGATCAGACCCTACACCCAAACGAGGGCACTACGTTCATCCACCTCTGGCCTGCTAGCCCCCCTACCTCTACAGAAGCACAGTTCCCGCTCAGCCCAGTCAAAGCTATTGGCTGCTCTGGCACCCCAATGGTGGAACAAGCTCCCCCACGACGCCAGGACAGCGGAGTCACTGACCACCTTCCGGAGACACTTGAAACCCTACCTCTTTAAGGAATACCTGGAATAGTATAACAGTAATCCGTGCTTCAGGTTAATGTCTTTATTGTCTCTGTTGGAATGTCTGTGTGAGAGGTTGGGGGTGGAGTTTACTGTCGGGATGTTTATAATTGGGTATAGGTATTAAAATAAGGAAAAGGCCAAATGTGTGTTGTTGAATTTTCGCTTTGCTCAGGCAAAGTTGGCAATTTGGCAAACAAGGAGGAACATGGTCAAAGGTGGGGGGATAACAGACCCTTTACAGTTATTTAATGGGATGGTCTCTGCGCGCCATAGGGTGGAATTTGAGTTCTATAAAATGATGAAAAGTGTGGAGATGTTTCAAGAGATATGGTGTGTGGGGGGGGGCTGTCTGTATAGCTGGGGAAGATTGTCTGGATATATGGTTGTAGAAGTGGTGAGGTTTGGATTATTGTGATGTGTGGTGTTGTTTTTGTTTCGTGGGGTAGAGGGCAGGGTTAGTATGCAGTACAGGGGATATAGGTCATTTTGTTATTTTCTACTTTTTTAGGGGGGGGGGGGTTAAATGAAATGAGAATGTATCATTAAAGAAAGACAAAAAGTATCTCTCTCTCTCTCTCTCTCTTTCTCTCCTGCATCATTCCATGTCATTTCAGCAAGCCACGGCATCAACCATCTCAAACTGTTCTGAAATTGTTTCTGTAGTTAGAAACATAAGATTAGCATTCCTGCAACATTATTTAGTTAAAATATAATTTAATCTCTGAGAAATGAAGAAATTGGCAATTTTTCATATCATATTCAAAAATATAGTACCTAACATCTGATTTGGACCAAACTTTCTTCTAACAATGAGTAAGACATGAGGAATCCAAAGAAAGGGTCAAAAGCCACCAACGGACCCCCGACACCACACACCAATCCCAACCCAACAACAAGTATATAGTGTCAGTTCTCTATGTCAGACAAGTAGTTTGGAGCTGCGGCTCTGAGGATTGTTTCTTCATCCTCTGTACTGTATTCTCAGCGAATTTGGTGATGTTTTTCTTCCCCTTTTCAAAGAAATTAGTCGTTGCAGTTGTTAGGTTTATCTCTCATCCTACATCCTGATATTACCAGGTTCTGCCCACTAGATGGTGCTGTTCCAGCTATTAGGTGAATTGTTGTAAAGGATCCCCCTCCCCCCCATGATAAAGGGATAGTTCACTCAAATTACTCAAATTAGGGTGGTCCTCTGTAGCTCAGCTGGTAGAGCACAGCGCTTATAACGCCAAGGTAGTGGGTTCGATCCCCGGGCCCACCCATACACAAAAAATGTATGCACGCATGACTGTAAGTCGTTTGGATAAAAGCGTCTGCTAAATGGTATGTTATTATTATTACAAAATGACATATGTTTCCTTACCCTGATACTTAAGGATCATTTGAACATGAAGCATGAAAATACTAATATAGGTACCATTGACTTGCATTGAATTTGTGCCACAAATGCTAAAAAGTTAGCATTTGAAACAGTGGCCAACAAAATCAAAGCATGGGTTGCTGTCATACCTTGTCAATAGACTGCTTACAGGGTAAGGAAAGTGATGCAATTGTGTAATTTGGATGAACTATCCCTTTAACATTGAAGGGGACCTTTAAAGGGTAACTCTCAACCCCAATTTCAGCCATTGCCCAACCCCTTAAAAAAAAAATGCATTCAGGTGAGAAGTTCTGGGTGGGGAGGAATTGCTGATAAGCGTAGTTTTACCTGATCCCAAAAATGTCTCACTAAAGCATACTTACCATAAGTCCACTTGCACGCTCTGATAATACAATTATGTGCATCACAAGTAAATATGGCTCTGGGCAGTTAGCTCACAGTGGTAAGATGCCAAATTCCAGACATCTATTGCGGTGTGAGTTTAAAATGGAAAAAAATTGTTGAAATGTAGACTCACTTTTGTGGTATTGTGTTGGAAAGAAAAGCGCAATCATCACCTTGAAAATGAAGATTAGGGACTCAATTCAATCCAACCCGCATTGCAGTTTTTTTACGCAGTAGCTCTTTTTCTCACAGATTGGTCTTGGGAACGTATATAAACGTTCAACTACTACCAGGTTGACCCCTCTCACAGGTATGCTTTCACTTTACAGAATTTGAATTGTGTGGGCACGGGATGAATATTGTAAATGTGACGAGTACTGAGGATATGAAAAGGCAGGACGCAGACGCAGGAATCAACAATGTAAATGTTTACTTAACACTGAGCAAGAGAACAACAAAGTCAGGGCAATGACGGTGTCCCGAATTAGGTTGGGGTCCAGAACGTCCCCAGCTGGAACCTAGCTCCTCTACTCAAGACCATACTCCTTCCAGGTAATGGAGCCATCCCCCACGGAACCTGGAGTCCAGCAGGTCCCTCACTGCATACGCCGGACTCCCGTCAATGTCCAGGGGCGGAGGGGGCGAACCCCGGGGGACAAGGAACCACCGGCCTGAGGAGAGACACATGAAAAGTGGGTGAGACACGGTAGTAAGGGGGAAGGAGCAGCCGGTACGATACCTCATTTATCCGCCGGAGGACCTTAAACGGCCCCACAAACCGGGGGCTCAGTTTCTTGCAAGGCAGGTGGAGAGGGAGGTTTTTAGTGGACAGCCAGACTCGATCACCAGGCTGGAATACGGGGGCCTCACTGTGGTGGCGGTCTGCTTGGTCCTTCTGCTGACGAATGGCCCTCTGGAGATGGACATGGGCCGCGTCCCAGCCCTGTCCGGCCCTGTGGAACCACTCGTCGACAGCGGGCGCATCGTTCTGGCTGGGTGTCCAAGGGGCCAGGGCCGGCTGGTAGCCCAGGACGCACTGGAATTCTGGGGATTTTCTGCCCAGGGAGGAAACCTCGCCCACTCACCCTGCCGATCCTGACAGTGGCAACGAAGAAGCCTCCACAGCTCCTGGTTCATGCGCTCCACCTGCCCATTCGACTGAGGCCTATACCCGGAACTGAGGCTGGCCTTGGCCCCGATCTTCTCCAGGAAAGCCTTCTACACTCGGGAAGTGAATTTGGGGCCACGGTCCAAGACGATGTCCTCCGGAAGTCCATAATGCCGAAAGACCTGTTGGAACAGGACCTCAGTGACCTGGAGAGCAGAAGTAAGACCAGTTAGTGGCAAAAACCGGCATGATTTGGAGAACCGATTTACAACCACCAGGACTGTGGTGAAGCCATCAGAACGTGGGAGGTCGGTGACAAAGTCTATGGACAGGTGTGACCGAGGTCGCTGAGGGATTGGGAGAGGAACTAGTTTGCCTGCCGGGGCGTTCCAAGTTGTCTTTGTTTGTGCACATACGGAACAGGAGTTGATAGAGAAGGAGACATCAGTAGCCAAGGTGGGCCACCAGTATTTTTCTAAGAAAGAATGTAGTGTGTCCTGCCGTAAGGGAGGTGTGCTCCCAGATCAGCAGGCGGTCACGGACCCTGGTTGGTACATATACATGCCCCGGATGTCACGGTTCCCTCAGACAGAACCCAGAAGCAGACCAGGACAAGGAGAGTTGAACGAAGGTGAGGGTTTATTACAGATTCAAAAAAGGTGCAGAATAATCCAGGGACAGAGCGGGCGGCGTGGATGAGTTGTTGAGGGTGCAGTTGTTGGTCCAGTGATGGCTCGGCAGCCGCCGACCATCAGGCAGAGGTAGGGTGAAGGTTCCGGACGAGTGACTGCAGATGGGACAAAAACGGAGGTAAGTAAACCAAAAACCAACAAGGTACAAAACAACAAAACTAACGCTAGACGCTCTAGGACTGATACTCTGACAAAACCTACTGTTCATGGCTAACGATCCGGCAGGAACTGGATGTTCGGCCAGAGCCTAAGAAGGGTGATGATCAGGACCAGGTGTGCAGATTGCTGATGGGATGCAGGTGCGGAAAACAAGAGCGCTCCCGGAGCGTTCCCCGAACCCTCGGAAACTGGAGATTACGAACAGGAAAAACTAGTCACCAGACAGGACCCGACTCAGACAGCCGGGATCGTTACAGTACCCCCCTCCGACAACGCCACCGGGCGGACTCCCCGGAGCGCCAGGATGGAGGCGGTAGAAGTCACTGATGAGGTCCGCATCTAGGACCTGTCGCCGCGGAATCCAACTCCTCTCCTCAGGGCCATACCCCTCCCAGTCCACGAGATACTGGAAACCCCGGCCCCGCCGTCTGGAATCCATGATGCGACGCACCGTGTAGGCAGGACCACCTCCGATCATCCGAGGAGGAGGAGGAGGAGGCGGAGGAGGCAACAGAGGACTGAGGAAGACAGGCTTGAGGCAGGAGACATGAAAGGTGGGATGGACTCTGAGCGTCCTCGGTAGTTTGAGTCGAACTGCCACTGGATTGATCACCTTCTCCACCACAAACGGACCAATGAACTTCGGTAACAACTTCCTAGACTCAGTCCGTAACGGAAGATCCCGTGTGGCCAACCAAACCCTATCTCCGATGGTATAGGTGGGAGCGGGGATCCGGCGACGATTCGCCTGGAGCTGATACCGGTCCGAAACTCTAAGGAGTGCCTTTCTGGCCCGATGCCAGGTCCGGTGGCAACGACGAATATGGGCCTGAACAGAAGGCACTGAGAGCTCCTTCTCCTGAGAAGGAAACAGGGGAGGTTGGTAGCCATACAGGCACTGGAAGGGAGACATCCCAGTGGCAGATGTAGGAAGAGTATTGTGGGCATACTCAACCCAAGGCAACTGAGAGACCCAGGAGGTGGGGTTGGAAGAGACCAGACAGCGTAGCGTGGATTCCATCTTCTGGTTGGCTCTCTCCGCCTGACCATTGGATTGGGGGTGAAAACCAGATGTGAGACTGACTGTAGCTCCAATGGCCAAACAGAAGGACTTCCAGACAGCAGAGGTAAACTGAGGACCACGGTCGGAAACGATATCACTGGGCAAACCGTGGACCCTGAAAACCTCCCTAACCAGGATCTCGGACGTCTCCGAGGCAGAGGGAAGCTTGGCAATTGGCACAAAGTGGGCGAACTTGCTGAATCTGTCCACGATAGTCAGAACGACCGTGTTCCCCTCAGAAGCGGGCAACCCAGTGACGAAGTCCAGGGCCAGATGCGACCATGGTCGCCGGGGAATAGGAAGGGGGGTGAAGTAGTCCAGAGCTGGGCCGATTGGTACTCTTATTCTGCGCACACACTGGACAGGCAGCAACAAACCCCCGAGTATCCTCGGCCATGGCAGGCCACCAAAAACGTCTGCGAAGAAACGCCATTGTCCGAGCCACGCCAGGGTGACAAACCATCTTGCTGGCGTGGGACCATTTGAGGACAGCCGGACGAACCGACTCAGGCACAAACAACCGACCGGGTGGACCGTTACCGGGACCGGGCTGAGTCCGAAGGGCCGCCAGCACCTCCTCCTCAATCTTCCACATAACTGCTCCCACGACGCAGTTCCGGGGAGAATTGTCTCGGTCTTGGACCCACTCTCCTCCGTCTTGGAGAACATCCGGGACAAGGCGTCCGCCTTGCCGTTCTTAGATCCAGGTCGGAACGTCAGGGAAAACTTGAATCGTCCGAAAAACAACGCCCACCTGGCCTGACGGGAGTTGAGACGTTTAGCCGATTGCACGTAAGCAAGATTCTTGTGGTCAGTCCAGACAATAAACGGTTGCTCCGCCCCCTCCAACCAGTGGCGCCACTCCTCCAAGGCAAGTTTCACCGCGCGAAGCTCCCGGTTACCCACATCGTAATTCCTCTCCGCAGGCGAAAGGCGACGAGAGTAGTAGGCGCAGGGATGGAGTTTACTGTCCGTGGAGCATCGCTGCGACAGGATGGCGCCAACTCCCACATCAGACGCGTCCACTTCAACGACGAACTGACGGGCCGTGTCCGGTTGAGAGAGAATCGGTGCGTTGGTGAATCGCCTCTTCAAATCCAGAAACGCACGATCCGCCTCCGGATTCCACTTGAAGGTCCTGATACTGGAAGTCAAGGCAGTTAATGGAGCGGCCACACGGCTGTAATCCCGGATGAATCTGCGGTAGAAATTCGCAAACCCCAAAAATCTCTGGAGCTGCAATCTCGTACCGGGCTGGGCCCATTCCAGAACCGCTCTAACCTTCTCCTGGTCCATCCTAATCTCTCCCCTGGAGATGATGTACCCGAGAAAGGATGTCGTGTGGGCGTGAAACTCGCACTTCTCGGCCTTCACGAACAGGCGATTCTCCAACAATCGCTGCAGAACCTGCCGGACATGCTGGACGTGGTCGGAAGGTTCCTTCGAGAAGATCAGAATGTCATCCAGGTAAACAAACACAAAGAGACCGATCATATCTCTCAGGACGTCGTTCACCATACTCTGGAATACCGCTGGAGCATTGGTCAGTCCAAACGGCATCACCTGATACTCGAGTGACCCATCGGTGTATTGAAACCCGTCAACCACTCGTCCCCCTCTCTGATCCGGACCAGGTGATACGCATTGCGTAGGTCTAGCTTGGTGAACACCGTAGCACCCTGTAAGGAGTCGAAGGCAGAACTCATCAAGGGCAGGGGATACTTGTTCTTGACCGTGATGTCATTCAACCCCCCGATAATCAATACACGGTCGAAGAGAGCCATCCTTCTTACCCACAAAGAAGAATCCTGCCCCCAGGGGTGATGACGAGGGACGAACGAGACCAGCAGCTAGGGACTCCTTGATGTAGGTCTCCAACGCCTCACGTTCAGGTCGGGAGATACTGTATAACCTTCCCTTGGGGTAGACAGCTCCAGGGACCAGGTTGATGGCACAATCATATGGTCGGTGGGGAGGAAGTGACAGAGCCTTCTGCTTACTGAAAACTTCCCCCAAATCGTGATATATCTCGGGAACCAGGGACAAATCTGGGGGTTTAGCCTCAATCACCTGACTGGGAACCGAATGGGGGCAGGCAGTCCTGAGACAGTTAGCATGACAATCAAGGCTCCAACTCGTTACCTTGCCCGTCACCCAATCGAACGTGGGATTGTGTTCCTTCAGCCAGGGGTATCCAAGGACCAGAGGAACATGGGAAGACGGCAGAATGAAGAATGAAATCATCTCAGAATGATTCCCCGACAACCGCATCTTAACCGGTTCAGTCCTCATCGTGATACGTGCCAGACTACTGCCGTTCAGAGTGGTCGCTTCAATGGCTTCCGGCAATTGCTCCTTGGAAAGCCCCAGCTGTTCCACCAACTCGGCATCAAGAAAGCTTCCATCGGCACCTGAATCGATAAAAGCGTTAAGCGCTAAGCTCTGATTCCTGTTCACAAGGGTAGCCGGGAAACGGGGTCTGACAGAGGTACTGAGAGGTTGAAACTGGCTCGCTAACAGTCCTCCCAACTTTAGCGAGCCGGGCAGTTTGACGACCGCCGGGAACAAGTGGAGATGTAATGTCCCGAGCGACCACAGTAGAGGCAGCAGTTGGTCTTACGTCTATGTTGACGCTCCTCCTTGGTTAACCCGTGCCGCCCCACTTGCATGGGTTCAGAATCGGAGAGAGGTCCTCTCCACTAATCCTTTGTGGTGGAGAATGATCGACGTGTTCTGGTCCACCACCCGACCCGACTGGGAACTGAGAAGCTGATCGATTGGACGGACCCCATTGCTTCTCCCTCCTTCGCTCTCGGACTCGATTATCCACCCGAATAGACAAGGCTACCAAGCTGTCCAGGTCACTAGGCTCCGGATAAGAGATCAACTCATCCTTGAGCTGCTCCGACAGACCCTGGTAAAAGGCCGCTTGCAAAGACTCCTCGTTCCACCCACTCTCCACAGCCAACGTCTTGAACTCGATCACGAAGTCGGCCACGCTGCAGTTCCTTGGTGAAGAGAAAACAGGCGCCTAGCTGCGTCCCCCCCTCGGACGGAATGGTCGAAGAGCTTCCTCATCTCGGCCGTGAACCCCTGGTATGAAGCCATGCAGGGATCCTGTCGTTCCCAAACGGCTGAAGCCCACTCCAGCGCTTCGACCACGCAGCAACTCAATCACAAAGGCTATCCTAGCCTTGTCTGTGGCATAAGAGTAGGGCTGTAGATCGAACACTAATCCACACTGCATAAGGAAGGAACGGCATCTTCCCAGCTCCCCCTCATATTTATCCGGCGTCGGAACCTTGGGCTCACGGAGGGACACAACTTCAGAAGCGGCAGGCGAGATGGGTGAAACCGTAGTGGGTCCTCCACCGGACACTGACGTTGGTTCTGGACCTCCGTCAGACCGGAAGAAAGGTTCCGAACTGACAACGCGATCTCCTGTAGTACCGTGCTATGATGGCCCAACATCTTCTCCTGCTGGGTAATGGCATGGCGAACAGAGTCCAGGTCCGCTGGGTTCATTACTGGCCGGATCGTTCTGTCACGGTTCCCTCAGACAGAACCCAGAAGCAGACCAGGACAAGGAGAGTTGAACGAAGGTGAGGGTTTATTACAGATTCAAAAAAGGTGCAGAATAATCCAGGGACAGAGCGGGCGGCGTGGATGAGTTGTTGAGGGTGCAGTTGTTGGTCCAGTGATGGCTCGGCAGCCGCCGACCATCAGGCAGAGGTAGGGTGAAGGTTCCGGACGAGTGACTGCAGATGGGACAAAAACGGAGGTAAGTAAACCAAAAACCAACAAGGTACAAAACAACAAAACTAACGCTAGACGCTCTAGGACTGATACTCTGACAAAACCTACTGTTCATGGCTAACGATCCGGCAGGAACTGGATGTTCGGCCAGAGCCTAAGAAGGGTGATGATCAGGACCAGGTGTGCAGATTGCTGATGGGATGCAGGTGCGGAAAACAAGAGCGCTCCCCGGAGCGTTCCCGAACCCTCGGGAAACTGGAGATTACGAACAGGAAAAACTAGTCACCAGACAGGACCCGACTCAGACAGCCGGGATCGTTACACCGGAGGGGCATTGGCAGGCGCTGGGTCCTCCTGAGCCGCCAGGCGGATGTCTTCATCCACATCCCAAACGACAGGTGCCACGATGAGAGACGGAGGCAGGATAGGACCCCCCAGATCCTACCTTTCTCTGTATGGTGCATCCTGGAGAGTGCGTTGGCTTTTACATTCTGGGAACCTGGGCAGTAGGGCAGAATAAACTGAAAGTGAGTAAGAAATTGGGCCCACCTGGCTTGACGAGAGTTCATCCGTTTCGCTGCCCGTATGTGCTCCAAATTCCAGTGGTCAGTGAGAATCCGGAATGGATGGACTGCGCCCTCCAGCCAGTGTTTCAATTCCTCCAGAGTGAGGACCACCGCCAACAGCTCCCTGTCTCCAACTCCATAGTTCCTCTCTGCGGGGGTAAGCTTTTTCGAGAAAACGGCACAAGGATACATTTTCTCTGGCTTACCTTGCTGCTTGGAGAGGACCCCACCCACGCCCTCCTCAGATGAGTCCACCTCCAGGATGAAAGGATGAGCTGGATCTGGGTGTTTTAGGAGGGGCGCTGTGGTGAACCTCTCCTTCAGCCTCTTGAAGTCAGCATCAGCCTCAGGGTTCCAGGCCAGCATATGACTCCCCCCCTTAAGGAGAGAGGTGAGCGGGGTGGCTATGGAGCTGAAGGACCTGATGAAACACTGGTAGAAATAAGCCCAGGAAGCTCTGTAGGCCCTTGATGGTGGTGGGGACTGGCCATGACCTGACAGCGTCTGTCTTCGCTCTTTCCATGAACACCCCCTGAGGACTGATCCTGTATCCCAGGAAGGAGATGGCCTGTTGGTGGAATTCGCATTTCTCCTCCTTCACCAACAGGCTGTGTCCCGGTGACGGAGTAGGACCGCTCTGACGTCCCTGACGTGCTCCTCGAACGTAGCCGAGTAGATCAGGATATCGTCAATGTACACCACCACCTGTCTACTCAGCATGTCTCAGAACACGTAATTGGCGAAGGACTGGAACACGGAAGGTGCGTTGGCGAGGCCGTAGGGCATGACGCAGTATTCATAGTGGCCTGAGGTAGTGCTGAATGCCGTCTTCCACTCGTCTCCTTCCCGGATTCGGATCAGGTTGTAGGCACTCCTCAGGTCCATCTTGGTAAAGTACCGGGCCCCTCGCAGCTGCTAGATGGCCGACGGAACCAGAGTGAGGTGGTACCGGTACTTGGTGGTGACTGCGTTCATCCCCCGGTAATCAATGCACGGCCTCAGTCCTCCGTCTTTTTTGGCCATGAAGAAGAAGCTGTCGGAGGCAGGAGAGGTAGAGCGTCTGATGAACCCATGTTTCAGGGTCTCCGCCACATACTTCTCCATGGCCTCAGTCTCCGCTCTGGAGTAAATGCAACTCTTTGGGGGGTGTTGTCCCTCCAGCAGGTCAATGGCGCAGTCCCAGGGTCTGTGAGGAGGGAGACACTTAGCCTTGGAGGCAGAGAATAAACCTCATAGCCTACATGTTTTTTTTATTTGTAAAAGCTCATAGATGTGTATGAAACGGTAAGCAAAAACTTTTAATTTGGTCATATGCGGAAATGTGCTTTACTGCCTTTTGAATTTTGTGTAACATCAGTAGTCTAGTCAAGGAAGCATCATGCAAAATATATTGGCACACTCCACTTATCTAGACCATAACCAAATAAGGCAGGCTGTCACCCGGGGTTGGGGCCCTTGTTTGCCTGTCACGGCTCTAGTGCTATTGGACGAGACCTGCTGGACAAACAACACCGCTTCACAAACAGATCATAAAAAATGATGGTGAAACTCATGTTGACGAGCTGTCATTTACAAACACACATAAACACACACACACAGAGACTTCCTGAGCCTCAGTGAGCACTAAAGGTGTGATACAGTATCTACAGAATATGATATTAGAGGGTGCTCGAGCAAAAGCCATTCACACTGTAAGGTGTGGGCAGAGGGCAAGGAGAGGGTGGTGGGTATGGGGCTGAGGAGCTTTAAAAGAAAATATAAATAAAATACTATTTCAATCGTGAACATATTCATCAGCTTATTCGTTAATTTCATACATTCATTATTTCGCTCTCCCTCAAATTAGTCAATAAAAGCTTTGGGGGTTGTTAATAAACTGAGACATGCTATAGCTGGGCTGTGGCTCTGCATGCCTTCCCTCATTCTAAGAGCCGTTTAATAAATGTGATTGCAAATGGAACTTGTCATTTGCTCTGGGGAGAGTCTGGTCAGTCAATACTCCTACTAGCAGGTGCCTGGGGTCACGTATACGTCACAGAGTATGTATCCAATAATTGATGTAGGGCAGCCGCTCCTGCCTCTACAGCTTATTAAAAGCTGTTGGCCTCAAGTATCAGTCAACCAGTTACTGAGTAAACAGTGTGTGTGTGTGTGTGTGTGTGTGTATGTCTGTGGGGGGGGGGTGAGATCTTACGATAAGAACAAAAAAGTAAAATTATCAGTGAGGACAGCTTGAACGAATACATGCAACCGTTTTTTCTCTTCCTGTTCAGTTCAGTTCTTCAATTGAAGAGATAATCAACAACCAACACTGTCACAATGATAAGTACCACTTCAATGGTTCAAACCAGGGGATGGCCACCTGCTCTTGGCACGTTGGCTTGTTGTTATCCTCCTGTAGAAGGGACTCCCATCACTACATGTTGCTGGGTTGATTTATACCATATTTTTTTCAAGCAACAATGTCCGCCAGCTCTCTTTTATTATACCATTATAATTCTCCAATAATTCTCCAATCGCATTTCTTTCTCTCAGTTAAACTAGAAAAGGAGAGCCTTGAAGTGGATGGGCTATACCAGAACTGTAGCACCCACCATCTACATTCCATCAGAATATCTCTCTCACCATCTCCCGGTCGGTCTTGCCGAATAATATACATAATAACGTGTCGCCATGGGCGCTAACCCTAACACTGTGAGGAGAAGATAGAGCTGCAGAAGCAGAAGCGCTGCTTTTCAGCTCTGATCAAAGGGTCTAGTACTATGGCGGCCTGATAACCCAATCAATTCACACCTTATGTTTTTTTCGCTGAATGATGCACATTTAGCTGTACACTTTGGGCTGACGGAAAGAAAGACAGAAAGGAACGGGAGAAAGAAAGGTGGTGAATGAGGAAGAAGAAGGTGGAGGAGGAGGGAAGAGGAAAAGGAGGTAGCTACTATAATAATGGTGCATTTAAATTCCAAGAATCATTGAGAGAGAAAAAAGGAAAGGAAAAAGATTCAATAAAGTTGTTGGTGAGTTTGATGGGTCTATAGAAAAGCATTAAGAGGTGCTGGAGGGGGGATGGGACCAATGGGAAACGATAAGCATATTACATGTTTTAACATAGAGAGGAGAGAATGGAGAGAGTAAAAAGCAGAGGAGATGGAGGGGAGATTAAAAGATGACCTGTCTTCTACACGTGTCCTTCAGGAGTACAGCGACTGTCTGCCAGACTGGGCACCCCCCACCCCCTACTCCGTCCCCAAGCCCGCCTGCTCCAGACAGTCAATGTGAGACAAAGAGAGAGAGAGTTATTCTGCTAAAAAATTTAATTATAGTTGGATAAACGTAGATAAACTTGGATTTCTTTCAACCTCAACACCACAAAGTGACAGACAACACAGGACCCACCAACCCAACAGACCCCAGCCCCTCCTAACAGCCCCCTGCCAGCTCCCCTGATAGCCCTCCTGACAACCCCCACACATCCACTGAGGACACACAAAAGCCAGAAATTGTGCTCCTCATTGACTCAAGATGATAAACTTTTTCCCAAACACAGTGGCTAAACTCTGGTGCCCAAACACTAGGCATGCCCTGGAGCTGTTGTCAGAGGATAGACTAGGGTTCCCCAGCCACATTATAATTAACACGGGCAAAAACGACCTGAGGGCCCAGCAGGAAAGGGTGGCCACAGCACTCAAGGGAGTGATTGAAAAAGCTTCTTCCACTTTCATCAACGCACAAGTGGTTATCTCCACCCTGCTACCACGAAAATACATTCACCTTGCCACCATACAGCGGGTGAATGCAAGCATTTTCCGGGACTGTGCCTGAAAACCTAATGTCAACCTGGCCCACCACTCCACCCTGGACTTGAACA
The DNA here is from genome assembly GCF_020615455.1 of Coregonus clupeaformis. NCBI lineage: Eukaryota > Metazoa > Chordata > Actinopteri > Salmoniformes > Salmonidae > Coregonus > Coregonus clupeaformis. The sequence goes on from NC_059215.1 coordinate 58,177,123, forward strand.
GCCTTTACGACCAGGTCCACCTCTACAAGGCAGCAATCCCAACTTTTGCCAGGACCCTGAAGGACGTCACCCTCAACCGCAGCCCCAGCACCTCACACAGGAGCAACAGAGCAATGGACACCCCGCCCAGACCAGCAAGACACCCTCCCAGACCTGCAAGACCCCCTCCCGAAGGACCTGCACTGAGAGAACCCAAGCCAAGAGGACCTACACCCAAACCACAACTTCACCAGCCACAACCCAACCAGCTGAGACCACTGCAAACAAACCCTGGGCACACCCTAAATAGCCCCCCCCACCACCCAGATCAGACCTATGCCCCTTCTGCCCGCCTCCTGCAGCAAGGACCTCAACATGACAGCCTTATGCTCAGGCCGTGAGCAGAGAAACAGGCCCAACCCAAACTAATACACCCGCCCAAGCCCCATCCTGCGACCTAAGAGGTATGTATCAGATGCTCAACATGCTCTGCTCACACCTACTGTCATGTTCCGGGCCTAAACAACACGAAAACAACACTAGACACTATGGAACACAAAGCTTTTACTATCTCATTCTGGAATATACAAGGTCTGAGGTCATCTGCCTTTGGCCTAAAGAGCAGGAACCTAGACTTCATCAAATAAATTGGAAATACAGACATTTTCATCCTACAAGAAACATGGAATAGAGGAGACGGACCCACTGGTTGCCCTCTAGGTTACAGAGAGCTGGTAGTCCCATCCACCAAACTACCAGGTGTGAAACAGCGAAGAGACTCAGGGGGTTTGCTAATTTGATATAGAGCAGACCTAACCCACTCTATTAAATTAGTAAAAACAGTAACATTTTACATCTGGCTAGAAATTAATAAGGAAAATATCCCAACAGACAAAAATGTCCTCATGTGTGCTACCTACAGTGCATTCTGAAAGTATTCAGACTCCTTGACTTTCTCCACATTTTGTTACATTACAGCCTTATTCAAAAATTGATTTAATTGTTTTTATTCCTCACCAATCTACACACAATACCCCATAATGACAAAGCAAAAACAGGTTTTTAGAAATGTTTGCAAAATTATAAAAAAATTAAAACTGAAATATCACATTTACATAAGTATTCAGACCCTTTACACAGTACTTTGTTGAAGCACCTTTGGCAGCGATTACAGCCTCAACTCTTCTTGGGTATGACGCTACAAGCTGGCACACCTGTATTTGGGGAGTTTCTACCATTCCTCTCTGCAGATCCTCTCAAGCTCTGTCAGGTTGGATGAGGAGCGTCGCTGCAAAGCAATTTTCATGTCTCTCCAGAAATGTTAGATCGGGTTCAAGTCTGGGCTCTGGCTGGGCCACTCAAGGACATTCAGAGACTTGTCCTGAAGCCACTTCTGCGTTGTCTTGGCTGTGTGCTTAGGGTCGTTGTCCTGTTGGATGGTGAAACTTCACCCCAGTCTGAGTGCCTGAGCGCTCTGAAGCAGGTTTTCATCAAGGATCTCTCTGTTCTTCACTACGTTCATCTTTCCCTCAATCCTGATTAGTCTCCCAGTCCCTGCTGGTGAAAAACATCCCCACAGCATGATGCTGCCACCCCCATGTTCACCGTATGGATGGTGCCAGGTTTCCTCCAGACGTGACACTTGGCATTCAGGCCAAAGAGTTCAATCTTGGTTTCATCAGACCAGACAATCTTGTTTCTCATGGTCTGAGAGTCCATAGGTGCCTTTTGGCAAACTCCAAGTGGGCTGTCATGCACTTTTTACTGAGGAGTCGCTTTCTTCTGGCCACTCTACCATAAGGCCTGATTCGTGGAGTTCTGCAGAGATGGTTTTCCTTCTGAAAGGTTCTCCCATCTCCACAGAGGAACTCTGGAGCTCTGTCAGAGTGACCATAGGGTTATTGGTCACCTCCCTGACCAAGGCCCTTCTTCTCCGATTGCACAGTTTGGCCGGGCGGCTAGCTCTAGGAACAGTCTTGGTGGTTCCAAACTTCTTCCATTTAAGAATGATCAAATCAAATCAAATCAAATTTTATTGGCCACATGCACCGAATACAACAGGTGTAGACATTACAGTGAAATGCTTACTTACAGCCCTTAACCAACAATGCATTAATGTTTTTATAAAAAAGTAAAATAAAACAACAACAAAAAAGTGTAGGGAGGCTATATATACAGGGGGGTACCGGTGCAGAGTCAATTTGCGGGGGCACTGGCTAGTTGAGGTAGTTGAGGTAATATGTAAATGTTGGTAGAGTTAAAGTGACTATGCATAAATAATTAACAGAGTAGCAGCAGCATAAAAAGATGGGGTGGGGGTGGGGGTGCAGTGCAAATAGTCCGGCTAGCCATGATTAGCTGTTCAGGAGTCTTATGGCTTGGGGGTAGAAGCTGTTGAGAAGTCTTTTGGATCTAGAGTTGGCACTCCGATACCGCTTGCCGTGCGGTAGCAGAGAGAACAGTCTATGACTAGGGTGGCTGGAGTCTTTGACAATTTTGTGGGCCTTCCTCTGAAACCGTACAGCGGGTATAGAGGTCCTGGATGGCAGGAAGCTTGGCTCCAGTGATGTACTGGGCCGTACGCACTACCCTCTGTAGTGCCTTGCGGTCAGAGGCCAAGCAGTTGCCATACCAGGCGGTGATGCAACAAGTCAGGATGCTCTCTATGGTGCAGCTGTATAATTTTTTGAGGATCTGAGGACCCATGCCAAATCTTTTCAGTCTCCTGTGGGGGAATAGGCTTTGCCGTGCCCTCTTCACGACTGTCTTGATGTGTTTGGACCATGATAGTTCGTTGGTGATGTGGACACCAAGGAACTTGAAGCTCTCAACCTGTTCCACTACAGCCCCGTCAATGAGAATGGGGACGTGCTCAGTCCTCTTTTTTTTCCTGTAGTCCACAATCATCTCCTTTGTCTTGGTCACATTGAGGGAGACGTTGTTATCCTGGCGCCACACGGCCAGGTCTCTGACCTCCTCCCTATAGGCTGTCTCATCATTGTCGGTGATCAGGCCTACCACTGTTGTGTCGTCAGCAAACTTAATGATGGTGTTGGAGTCGTGCCTGGCCATGCAGTCATGGGTGAACAGGGAGTACAGGAGGGGACTGAGAACACACCCTTGAGGGGCCCCCGTGTTGAGGACCAGCGTGGCAGATGTGTTGTAACCTACCCTTACCACCTGGGGGCGGCCCGTCAGAAAGTCCAGGATCCAGTTGCAGAGGGAGGTGTTTAGTCCCAGGGTCTTTAGCTTAGTGATGAGCTTTGAGGGCACTATTGTGTTGAACGCTGAGCTGTAGCCAATGAATAGCATTCTCACATAGGTGTTGCTCTTGTTCAGGTGGGAAAGGGCAGTGTGGAGTGCAATAAAGATTGCATCATCTGTGGATCTGTTGAAGCGGTATGCAAATTGGAGTGGGTCTAGGGTTTCTGGGATAATGGTGTTGATGTTAGCCATGACCAGCCTTTCAAAGCACTTCATGGCTACAGACGTTAGTGCTACAGGTCGGTAGTCATTTAGGCAGGTTATCTTAGTGTCCTTGGGCACGGGGACTATGGTTGTCTGCTTGAAATTACAGACTCAGTCAGGGACATGTTGAAAATGTAATTGAAGACACTTGCCAGTTGGTCAGCACATGCTCGGAGTACATGTCCTGGTAATCCGTCTGGCCCTGCGGCCTTTTGAATGTTGACCTGCTGAAAAGTCTTACTCACAATGGCTATGGAGAGCGTGATCACATAGTCATCCGGAACAGCTGGTGCTCTCATGCATGCTTCAGTGTTCCTTGCCTCGAAGCGAGCATAGAAGTGGTTTAGCTCGTCTGGAAGACTTGTTTCACTGGGCAGCTCACGGCTGTGCTTCTCTTTGCAGTCTGTAATAGTTTTCAAGAGGGCATAGCGGGATTTCTTATAAGCGTCCGGGTTAGAGTCCCGCTCCTTGAAAGCGGCAGCTCTACCCTTTAGCTAAGTGCGGATGTTGTCTGTAATCCATGGCTTCTGGTTGGGGTATGTACGTACGGTCACTATGGTGATGACATCATCGATGCACTTATTGATGAAGCCAGTGACTGATGTGGTGTACTTCTCAATGCTATCTGAAGAATTCCGGAACATGTTCCAGTCTGTGCTAGCAAAACAGTCCTGTAGCTTAGCATCTGCGTCATCTGACCACTTTTTTATTAACCGAGTCACTGGTGCTTCCTGCTTTAATTTTTGCTTATTAGCAGGAATCAGGAAGATAGAGTTATGGTCAGATTTGCCAAATGGAGGGCGAGGGAGAGCTTTGCATGCGTCTCTGTGTGTGGAGTAAAGGTGGTCTAGAGTTTTTTTTTTTTCCTCTGGTTGCACATTTAACATGCTGGTAGAAATTAATTTCCCTGCATTAAAGTCCCCGGCCACTAGGAGCGCTGCCTCTGAATTAGCATTTTCCTGTTCACTTATGGCCTTATACAGCTCATTCAGTGCAATCTTAATGCCAGCATTGGTTTGTGGTGGTAAATTGACAGCTATGAAAAATATAGATGAAAACTATCTTGGTAAATAGTGTGGTCTAAAGCTTATCATAAGACACTCTACCTCAGGCGAGCAAAACCTCGAGACTTCCTTAGTATTTGATTTGTGCACCAGCTGTTGTTTACAAATATACACAGACCGCCACCCCTTGTCTTACCAGAGACAGCCGTTCTATCCTGCCGATGTAGCGTTTAGCCCGCTAGCTGTATGTTGTCCATGTCGTCGTTCAGCCACGACTTGGTGAAAAATAGATGTTCAAGTTTTTAATGTCCCGTTGGTAGGATAACCGTAATCTTAGGTCATCTAATTTATTCTCAAATGATTGAACATTGGCTAATAGGATTGATGGAAGAGGCAGTTTACTCTCTCGCCGTCGGATAATTACAAGGCACCCCGACCTACGTCCACAATATCTCTGTCTTTCTCATGCGAATGACGAGGATTTGGACCTTGTCGGGTGTCTGTAGGATATCCTTTGCGTCCGAGTTGTTGAAGAAAAAATCTTCGTCCAAAACGAGGTGAGTAATTGCTGTCCTGATATCCAGAAGCTCTTTTTGGATATAAGAGATGATGGCAGAAACATTATGTACAGAATAAATTACAAATAACTCTGAAAAAAACACACATAATAGTACAATTGGTTAGAGGGCTGTAAAACAGCAGCATTTTCTCCGGCGCCATTCACTGGAGGCAAGTGTGTTCTTGGGGACCTTCAATGCTGCAGAATATTTTGGGTACCCTTCCCCAGATCTGTGCCTCGACACAATCCTGTCTCGGAGCTCTATGGACAATTCCTTCAACCTCATGGCTTGGTTTTTGCTCTGATATGCACTGTCAACTGTGGTAACTTTATATAGACGGGTCTGTGCCTTTCCAAATCATGTCCAATGAATTGAATTTACCACAGGTGGACTCCAATCAAGTTGTAGAAACATCTCAAGGATTATCAATGGAACAGGATGCACCTGAGCTCAATTTCGAGTCTCACAGCAAACGATCTGAATACATATGTAAATAAAGTATTTATGTTTTTTATTTTTAATTCATTAACAAAAAAATCAAAAAAACAGATTTTGCATTGTCATTATGGGGTATTGTGTGTAGATTGATGAGGGTATAAAAAATAAATAATCCATTTTAGAATAAAGCTGTAATGTAACAACATTTTGAAAAAGTATTGGGGTCTGACTACTTTCCAAAGGTACTGTATATCCCCCCAAAATAATCCCCATACTTTAATGAAGACAGCTTCTCCATCCTCGAGGGGGAGATCAACAATTTCCAGACCCAGGGACAGGTACTAGTCTGTGGCGACCTAAATGCCAGAACTGGACAAGAACCTGACACTCTCAGCACACAGGGGGACAAACACCTACCTGGAGGTGACAGTATTCCCTCCCAAATATGCCCCCTTAGTAAAAATTAAAACAAAACCACCAACAAAAATGGGTCACAACTCATGCAGCTCTGTCGCACACTGAGTCTGTATATAGTCAATGGTAGGCTTTGAGGAGACTCCTATGGTAAGTACACCTACAGCTCATCCCTTGACAGTAGTACTATAGATTACTTTATCACTGACCTCAACCCAGAGTCTCTCAAAGCGTTCACAGTCAGCCCACTAACACCCCTATCAGATCACAGCAAAATCACAGTCTACCTGAACAGAGCAATACTCAATCATGAGGCATCAAAGCCAAAGGAACTGCACAATATTAAGAAATGCTATAGATGTAAGGAAAGTAGTGTAGAAACCTACAAAAAAACAATTATGCAACAACAAATTCAATCCCTTTTAGACAACTTCCTGGACAAACATGTAAACTTGGCAGTAGAAAGCCTAAACAGTATATTTGACCTTTCAGCTTCCCTATCAAATCAAAACATTTCAAGCAGACAATCTAAGAAAATTAACAACAATTACAAATGGTTTGATGAAGAATGCAAAATCCTAAGAAAGAAATTGAGAAACCTATCCAACCAAAAACATAGAGACCCAGAACACCTGAATCTATGCCTTCACTATGGTGAATCACAAAAACAATACACAAATACACTGCGGAAAAAGAAGGAACAGCACGTCAGAAATCAGCTTAATGTAATTGAAGAATACATGGAATCTAACCAATTCTGGGAAAATTGGAACACACTAAACAAAAAAACAACATGAAGAGTTATCTATCTGAAATTGAGATGTGTGGATAAACCAATTCTCCAATATTTTCGGCTCTATAGCAAAGAACAAACAGCAAAAACATACAGTGAAGGAAAAAAGTATTTGATCCCCTGCTGATTTTGTACGTTTGCCCACTGACAAAGAAATTATATGTCTATAATTTTTATGGTAGGTTTATTTGAACAGTGAGAGACAGAATACAAACAAAAAAATCCAGAAAAACGCATGTCAAAAATGTTATTAATTGATTTGCATTTTAATGAGGAAATAAGTATTTGACCACTCTGCAAAACATGACTTAGTACTTGGTGGCAAAACCCTTGTTGGCAATCACAGAGGTCAGACATTTCTTGTAGTTGGCCACCAGGTTTGCACACATCTCAGGAGGGATTTTGTCCCACTCCTCTTTGAAAATCTTCTCCAAGTCATTAAGGTTTCGAGGCTGACGTTTGGCAACTCAAACGTTCATCTCCCTGCACAGCTTTTCTATGGGATTAAGGTCTGTAGACTGGCTAGGCCACACCAGGACCTTCATGTGCTTCTTCTTGAGCCACTCCTTTGTTTCCTTGGCCGTGTGTTTTGGGTCATTGTCATGCTAGAATACCCATCCACGACCCATTTTCAATGCCCTGGCTGAGGGAAGGAGGTTCTCACCCAAGATTTGACGGTACATGGCCCCGTCCATCGTCCCTTTGATGCGGTGAAGTTGTCCTGTCCCCTTAGCAGAAAAAGACCCCCAAAGCATATTGTTTCCACCTCCATGTTTGACGGTGGGGATGTTGTTCTTGGGGTCATAGGCAGCATTCCTCCTCCTCCAAACACGGCGAGTTGAGTTGATGCCAAAGAGCTCGATTTTGGTTTCATCTGACCACAACACTTTCACCCAGTTCTCCTCCGAATAGTTCAGATGTTCATTGGCAAACATCAGACGGCCCTGTATATGTGCTTTCTTGAGCAGGGGGACCTTGCGGGCGCTGCAGGATTTCAGTCCTTCACGGCGTAGTGTGTTACCAATTGTTTTCGTGGTGACTATGGTCCCAGCTGCCTTGAGATCATTGACAAGATCCTCCCGTATAGTTCTGGGCTGATTCCTCACCATTCTCATGATCAGGCCCCAGGCCGAGGGAGATTGACAGTTATTTTGTGTTTCTTCCATTTGCGAATAATCGCACCAACTGTTGTCACCTTCTCACCAAGCTGCTTGGCGATTGCCCATTCCAGCCTTGAGTAGGTCTACAATCTTGTCCCTGACATCCTTGGAGAGCTCTTTGGTCTTGGCCATGGTGGAGAGTTTGGAATCTGATTGATTGATTGCTTCTGTGGACAGGTGTCTTTTATACAGGTAACAAGCTGAGATTAGGAGCACTCCCTTTAAGAGTGTGCTCCTAATCTCAGCTCGCTACCTGTATAAAAGACACCTGTGCACACGTGGGAGCCAGAAATCTTTCTGATTGAGAGGGGGTCAAATACTTATTTCACTCATTAAAATGCAAATCAATTTATAACATTTTTTACATGTGTTTTTCTGGATTATTTTGTTGTTATTCTGTCTCTCACTGTTCAAATTAACCTACCATTAAAATGATAGACTGATCATTTCTTTGTCAGTGGGCAAACGTACAAAATCAGCAGGGGATCAAATACTTTTTTCCCTCACTGTATACATGATCAATTACAAATCTTAGAATCAGCTATTAAAAACTACCAGAACCCACTGGATTCTCCAATTACATTGAATGAACTACACGACAAAATACAAACCCTTCAACCCAAAAAGGCCTGCGGTGTTGATGGTATCCTACATGAAATGGTAAAATAAACAGACCACACATTCCAATTGGCTATACTAAAACTATTTAATGTCATCCTCAGCTCTTCCCCAACATTTGGAACCAAGTACTGATAACCCCAATCCACAAAAGTGGAGACAAATTTGACCCCAATAACTTCCTTGGGATATGCGTCAACAGCAACCTTGGGAAAATCATCTGCATTATTATTAACAGCAGACTTGTATATTTCCTCAGTGAAAACAATGTACTGAGCAAAATGTTAAAATTGGCTTTTTACCTAATTACCGTACGACAGACCACGTATTCACCAGCATACCCTAATTGACAAACAAACAAACCAAACCAAAGGCAAAGTCTTCTCATGCTTTGTTGACTATACAATTTGATGGAAAGTGGTGTTGGGGGAAAAACATACCACATTATAAAATCAATGTACACAAACAACAAGTGTGCGGTTAAAATGGGCAAACAACACACACATTTCTTTCCACAGGGCCGTGGTGTGAGACAGGGATGCAGTTTAAGCCCGACCCTCTTCAACATTTTAATCAATGAATTGGCGAGGGCACTAGAACAGTCTGCTGCACCCAGCCTCACCCTACTAGAATCTGAAGTCAAATGTCTACTGTTTGCTGATGATCTGGTGCTTCTGTCCCCAACCAAGGAGGGCCTACAGCAGCACCTAGATCTTCTGCACAGATTCTGTCAGACCTGGGTCCTGACAGTAAATCTCAGTAATACAAAAATAATGGCGTTCCAAAAAAGGTCCAGTTGCCAGGACCACAAATACAAATTCCATCTAGACACTGTTGCCCTGGAGCACACAAAAAATTATACATACCTCGGCCTAAACATCAGCGCCACAGGTAACTTCCACAAAGCTGTGAATGATCTGAGAGACAAGGCAACAAGGGCCTTCTATGAAATCAAAAGGAATATAAAATGTGCATACCAATTAAGATCTGGCAAAAAATACTTGAATCAGTTAAAAAACCCATTGCCATTTATGGTTGTGAGGTCTGGGGTCCGCTCACCAACCAATAATTCACAAAATGGGACAAACACCAAATTGAGACTCTGCGTGCAAAATTCTGCAAAAATATCCTCCGTGTACAACGTAAAACACCAAATAATGCATGCATAGCAGAATTAGGCCAATATCCACAAATTATCAAAATCCAGAAAAAAGTAGTTAAATTCTATAACCACCTAAAAGGAAGTGATTCCCAAACCTTCCATAACAAAGCCATCACCTACAGAGAGATGAACCTGAAGAAGAGCCTTCTAAGCAAGCTGGTCCTGGGGCTCTGTTCACAAACACAAACAGACCCCACAGAGCCCCAGGACAGCAACACAATTAGACCCATCCAAATCATGAGAAAACGAAAAGATAATTACTTGACATATTGGAAATAATGTATTTATTTGGCCGTAAACAGAATATACACAGTGACAGAGTACCTGACCACTGTGACTGACCCAAAATTAAGGAAAGCTTTGACTATGTAAAGACTCAGTGAGCATAGCCTTGCTATTGAGAAAGGCAGACCTGGCTCTCAAGAGAAGACAGGCTATATGCACACTGCCCACAAAATGAGGTGGAAACTGAACTGCACTTCCTAACCTCCTGCCAAATGTATGATCATATTAGAGACACACATTTCCCTCAGATTACACAGACCCACAAAGAATTTGAAAACAAATCCAATTTTGATAAACTCCCATATTTTTGGGCGAAATACCACACTGTGCAATCAGAGCAGCAACATTTGTGACCTGTTGCCACAAGAAAAGGGCAACCAGTGAAGCACAAATACCATTGTAAATACAACCCATATTTGTGTTTATTTATTTTCCTTTTTTTACTTACTGTATACAGACATAATATGACATTTGAAATGTCTTTATTCTTTTGGAACTTGTGTGAGTGTAATATTTACTGTTCACTTTTTATTGTTTATTTCACTTTTGTTTATCCATTTGACTTGCTTTGGCAATGTAAACATATGTTTTCATGCCAATAAAGCCCCTTGAATTGAATTGAATTACGAGAGAGAGAGAGAGAGAGAGAGAGAGAGAGAGAGAGAGAGAGAGAGAGAGAGAGAGAGAGAGAGAGAGAGAGAGAGAGGAAATAAAGGACTCATTACATCACAACAACAGGGTCAGTGATGGTAAGGAGGATTCTTAGACATCAATCAATTCTTAGACATCAGCCGATCAATCAGTCTGTTTTTAGTAGGAACAGAGAGTGTCCTCCAGACAGACAGGCTGGCACAAACACAGTGCACCTATGGGACACACAGGCTAGTTATATCTGCTGGGTGAAGGTTAGACCATTAACTCAGCTGACATTAAATTACTGGCATCCACGTGTTAGACCAGACTGAGAAACAGAAACTAACTTGTGGAGATAATTACACAAACATAGCAAATGTGACAGACAAAGACAGAGAGAACAAGAAAGAGAGAGAATGAGAAAGAGAGAATGAAAGAGGGAGAGAATCATAAGAATGACAAAAAAATAATCTTATTGAGCTTTAACTGAAAAATAAAGATAAAAATCTCTATAATCCTTGAATACTCTTATTTGAAATGTAAAGCATATTATGAATTTTAACAATTCAAATAAAATACAATTGTATTTCTCACATGCGCAGAATACAAATAGTGACACAATAAAATAACAATAACGAGGCTATATACAAGGAGTACCGTTACTGAGTCAATGTGCAGGGGTACGAGGTAGTTGAGGTAATTGATGTAATATGTACATGTACAGTAGGTAGGGGTAAAAGTGACTAGGCAATCAGGATAGATAATAAACAGTGTAGCAGCAGCGTGTGTGTGTGTGAGATTGTGTGTGTGACCGTATGTAGTGTGTTTGTATGTGTGTGTTGGAGTGTCAGTATAGTGTGTGTGGGTAGAGTCCAAAAAAAGGGGGTGAATGCAAATAGGCCGGGTAGCCATTTGATTACCTGTTCAGCAGTCTTACTGCTTGGGGGTAGAAGCAGTTCAGGAGCCATTTGGTCCCAGACTTGGCGTTCCGGTACCGCTTGCTGTGCAGTAGCAAAGAGAACAGTCTATGACTTGGGTGGCTGGATTCTTTGACAGTTTTTCCTCTGACACAGCCTTGTATAGAGGTCCTAGATGTTAGAGAGCTCGGCCCCAGTAATGTACTTGGCCATACAAACGACCCTCTGTTGCGCCTTACGGTCGGATGCCAAGCAGTTGCCATACCAAGTGGTGATGCTGCCAGTCAAGATGCTATCAATTGTGCAGCTGTAGAACTTTTTCAGGATCTGGGGGCCCATGCCAAATCTTTTCAGCTTCCTGAGTGGGAAGAGGCATTGTCGTGCCCTCTTCACAACTGTGTTGGTGTGTTTGGACCATGATAGGTCCTTAGTGATGTGGACACTGAGAGGAACTTGAAGCTCTCGACCCACTACAATACAGCCCCATTGATGTGAATGGGGGCGTACTCGGCCCTCCGTTTCCTGTAGTCCAAGATCAGCTCCCTTGTCTTGCTGACGTTGAGGCAGCGTTTTGTTTTTATTTATTTTTTTATTGTCACTTACACCGGATAGGTGCAGTGAAATGTGTTGTTTTCCAGGGTCAGCCATAGTAGTACGTTGCTCCTGGAGCAAATTAGGGTTAAGTGCCTTGCTCAAGGGCACATCGGCAGATTTTTCACTGTTGTCCTGGCACCAAAGTGCCAGGTCTCTGACCTCCTCCCTATAGGCTGTCTCCTCGTTGTCGGTGATCAGGCCTACCGCTGCCGTGTCGTCGGCAAACTTCATGATGTTGTTGGAGTCCATTTTAAAGGTGTTAAAAAGATTTCAGTGTGTCTGTCAGTGACATGTGTAGTAGGATCTCCTTGACCCTGTGTGTCGGTCCTGCAGACATTCATATGTGCTAACCAGCCCTGCACAACCACCAGATCCATATCACCTCAGCTCTCCATCTCTCCACCTCTTCTTTCCCTCTCACTGTCTCTCACTCCCTTTTAGTCTCTTCATCTGTCAGACTGTCTCTCTCTCTCTCTTCAGCTCTCCATCTACTTCCTCCCTCTGTCTCCCTCTTTCCTCTTTCCATCCCTCCCTCCTCACCCCTCTATAGATCCCTCTATACTCTTCAGTATAAATGGGCTCTTAAGGTAAGTGCCCAGAGTGGTTATGGTGCAGCGTGACCTGTATAACATGGCTGACTGTGAAGCTGCAGAGGACTTCGAAGAATGTCGAACAAACTTTTATATGGATAGAAGTTTGGGAGTAGAAGAGGAGGAGGACAATGAGAAGGGGTGGGGGGTTCTGAGTTTCATATTCTCTTGGCATCTCTTCTTCAGTCTCTTGATCTAGGCCCTATCTCTTTAGCTCTGTCTCTCCTTCTCTCTCCTATACCATCCAGACTATCATTCCAATCACACCATTCTGCAAAACAGACCAAAGACAATTGATGGAGAACACTAAGGGGACTAAGCGAGTGGTTACCCAATTGTCAATCAGTCCTAAAGGACTACACCCCTTCTGTAGACAGTCACTGTAGTCCCAGAGCATGTTATGTAGGGTAGTCCCTCCACCCATGACCCAGGTATTATTAATGTTCTCCTGGCTCTGGCTCTGGCTCTGGCTCTGGCTCTGGCTCTGGCTCTGGCTCTGGCTCTGGCTCTGGCTCTGGCTCTGGCTCTGGCTCTGGCTCTGGCTCTGGCTCTGGCTCTGGCTCTGGCTCTGGCTCTGGCTCTGGCTCTGGCTCTGGCTCTGGCTCTGGCTCTGGCTCTGGCTCTGGCTCTGGCTCTGGCTCTGGCTCTGGCTCTGGCTCTGGCTCTGGCTCTGGCCTGACGGATGGATGGATGGGGATTAAAATATGCTAATGTGAGCATGTGGGCCACTGACCTTCCACAGACTGACTCTGGGCATGGTAATGAACCACGGTAAACCAGGGCCCTGCCGAGACACTCATCCTAACACATCCTTTCATCTGATGCTGTCAGCCATGACAGCACCACATTATTCACATACACACACACACATACACACACACAGCTGTTTAGGTAGTGTTAGGTAGAGCAGTGTCCGATCCATTTAAGTACTTAAAAGAGCCAGTGGCCCACCCACAGACCGTCAAACCTAACCCAGAGAGAGTAGGTAGGGTTAAGTAGAGTGGTGTCCAAACCACGTAACCATTTAACACACACACAGGCACACACACTTGGAGTAGACACATACACATGTAGACACACTCTACTCTCACTTGTACCCCCACACCCACAGAATAGTCTTCTTCTACCTCCCACTCATACACACTTCTCTCGCTCTATGCCCACCACCTCTAGTTCCGAAACAGAGCTTGTATTATTGCTGCCCCCAGGGCAGGCAAACGGTGCTAAAAAGATGGAGAAAGACTGTCTAAGACTATGGAAATGAGCCTTCATCTCACTACAACTAACCAATATCTCCCACTCACAACACAGGCAGAGAGAGAGAGAGAGAGAGAGAGAGAGAGAGAGAGAGAGAGAGAGAGAGAGAGAGAGAGAGAGAGACAGCCAGCCAGCCAGCCAGCCAGGACTTAGAGACTCAGTGAGCATAGCCTTGCTATTGAGAAAGGCAGCTGCAGGCAGACCTGGCTCTCAATGCTATGTGCACATTGCCCACAAAATGAGGTGGAAACTGAGCTGCACTTCCTAACCTCCTGCCAAATGTATGACCATATTAGAGACACATATTTCCCGCAGATTACACAGATCCACAAAGAATTCCAAAACAAACCCAATTTTGATAAACTCCCTTATCTACCGGGTGAAATACCACAGTGTGCCATCACATCAACAAGATGTGTGACCTGTTGCCACAAGAAAAGGGCAACCAGTGAAGAACAAACACAATTATAAATACAACCCATATTTACGTTTATTTATTTTCCCATTTGTACTTTTACTATTTGCACATTGTTACAAGACTGTATATATACATAATATGACATTTGAAATGTCTTTATTCTTTTGGAACTTCTGAGTGTAATGTTTACTGTTAATATTGATTGTATATTTTACTTTTGTTTACTATCTACTTCACTTGCTTTGGCAATGTCAACATATGTTTCCCATGCCAATAAGCCCCTTAAATTGAATTGAACTGAAATTGAGAGAGAGAGAGAGAGAGAGAGAGAGAGAGAGAGAGAGAGAGAGAGAGAGAGAGAGAGAGAGATAAAGGAATCATTACATCACAACAACAGGGCCAGTGATGGTAATGAGGATTCTTAGACATCAATCAATCAATGGGTCAGCCGATCAATCAGTCTGTTTTTAGTAGGCACAGAGAGTGTCCTCCAGACAGACAGGCCTGCACAAACACAGTGCACCTATGGGACACACAGGCTAGTTATATCTGCTGGGTGAAGGTTAGACCATTAACTCAGCTGAAATTAAATTACTGGCATCCACGTGTTAGACCAGACTGAGAAACAGAAACTAACTTGTGGAGATAATTACACAAACATAGCAAATGTGACAGACAAAGACAGAGAGAACAAGAAAGAGAGAGAATGAGAAAGAAATTATCTTTTTTTGTCTTACAATATGGGATTAAAATTGATTAAATTGTCATTTTTGTCAACGATCTACACAAAATAATGTCACATTAGAATAAAAAAAAAACATGTTTTATAAATTAATGAAAAATAAAACACAAATATATCTTGATTAACCCCTTGAGTCAATACATGTTAGAATCACCTTTGGCAGTGATTACAGCTGTGAATCTTTCTGGGTAAATCTCTAAGAGCTTTGCACTCCTGGATTGTACAATATTTGCACATTATTCTTTTTTTTATTTTTAATTCAAGCTTTGTCAAGTTGGTTGTTGACCATTGCTAGACAGCCATTTTCAAGACTTGCCATAGATTTTCAAGCTGATTTAAATCAAAACTGTAACTAGGCCACTCAGGAACATTCAATGTCGTCTTGGGAAGCAACTCCAGTGTATATTTGGCCTTGTGTTTTAGGTTATTGTCCTGCTGAAATGTGCATTTGTCTCCCAGTGTCTGTTAGAAAGCAGACTGAACCAGGTTTTCCTCCAGGACTTTGCCTGTGCTTAGCTCTATTCCGTTTACTTTTATCGTTAAAAACTCGCTAGTCGTTGCCGATGACAGGCATACCCATAACATGAAGCAGCCACCACCATGCTTGAAAACATGAAGAGTGGTACTCAGTGATGTGTTGTGTCGGATGTACCCCAAACATAATGCTTTGCATTCAGGACATGAATTCAATTTCTTTGCCACATTTTTTTCAGTTTTACTTTAGTGCCTTTTTGCAAACAGGAGGCATGTTTTTGAATATTTGTATTCTGTACAAGCTGATATTTGTTTCTCTGTAACTTTCTCACTCATCATTATTCAGGATTCATTCATGAATGGATTCATTCCACATGACTGTAGAAGTATTCATAAATATCTTCTATTCTTTTTTACATGAAAAGTGACTCCAAAATGACACAATACTTTATTAACAGTTCAGTTCTTATTGGGCAAAACATACCCCGAAAGAGTCACAAGCTTGATGTAATCATTGCGTGCTAGGAATATGGGACCAAATACTAAACCTTTGACTACTACAGTCTAAGGGCATACCCATAACATGATGCAGCCACCACCAGTCTTGACAACACGAAGAGTTTCTACTAAGCTAAAATATGGAATTGTTTTAAGATCGTCATACCAAGGATACTTTAGCTTTTTCATATTGCTATTTGCTATTGAATTTTAGGACCAAAAAATATAGTTTTGAAGTGTCTGGAATTATGTTTTGAAGTGTCTGTCCTTTATCTGAGAGATATAAGAAATATCAGGAAATAATGATTTTTTAAACCCTTGAGTCAATAAGTATTCAACCCCTTTGTTATGGCAAGCCTAATAAGTTCAGGATAAACAAATTGCTTAACAAGTCACATAATAAGTTGCATGGACTCACTCTGTGTGCAATAATAGTGTTTAGCATGATTTTTAAAAACGAACTCATCTCTGTACCCCAATTATCTGTAAGGTCCCTCAGTTGAGCAGTACATTTCAAACACATATTCAACCACAAAGACCAAGGAGGTTTTCCGATGCCTCGCAAAGAAGGGCACCTATTGGTAGACGGGTTAAAAAAAAAAAAAGTTGACATTGAATATCCCTTGAATATCCCTTTGAGCATAGTGAAGTTAATTACACGTTGGATGGTGTATCAATACACACAGTCACTTCAAAGATACAAGCGTCCTTCCTACCTCAGTTGCCAGAGAGGAAGGAAAACGCTCAGGGATTTCACCATGAGGACAATGGTGACTTTAGAACAGTTACACAGTTTAATCAACATGACTGCATTTGACGGCATGTGAGGGAAAATTATGATGCTAGCTTACTAGCTATCTAAAAAATATATATGGATGACATTTATTTCAGTGGTGGCAAATGGGAATATGATGCTCAAAGTGGCTCAGAATCATACAGTTGTGGTCAAAGTGTGACACTCTGGCTCCATGGACTTTATTATTGAGCCAGGGTTGTTCATTTTCCTTGGTTGGGTGTATTTCTATGTTGGGTATTCTGGTTGTTTCATTTCTATGTGTGGTGATTGTTCGTGTTTAGTCATATGACTCCCAATCGGAGGTAACGAGTGTCAGCTGTCGGCTCGTTATCTCTGATTGAAGCCATCTATATTCTGTGTGTTTTTCTCCTGTGTTTTGTGGGTTATTGTTCCAGTGTTCCATGTTTCTGTCAGTGTTACAGAGGACTTCACTATCGTCATTTGTTGTTTTTCGTGGTTTGCTTTAATAAATAAAGTCATCATGTTCACTCCACGCGCTGCGTATTGGTCCGCTTCTTCAGACGATCGTGACAGAATAACCCACCATAAAGGAACCAAGCAGCGCGTCCCAGGAACAAAGGGTCTGGACATGGAAGGAACTGGTGGACGGAAAAGGGTCCTGGACTTGGGAGGAGATCCTCGATGGGATGGATCGCCGTCCTTGGAGCGAGACGGTGGAGAGGCGACGGCGAGAGGAGCAACGCGGCGTCAGCAGGGCCATCGTCGGAAGGACGTGAGGCAACCCCAAAAAGTTTTTTGGGGGGCACATGGCTTGGGCGACTGAGCAGCAGGAGGCTGCCACAAGGCAGATACAGAAGGCTACCAGGTTAAGGGGGCTGACGGAGGCAGAGAAGGGACGGATTCAGGAGGCTACCAGGTTAAGGGGGTCACTGGCCAAAGTAGGGAAAGGAGATGTAGAGGCACGGCGTGAGAGACTGAGGTGTGTATCCAGTCCGGTCCGGCCCGATTCCTAATCCCGAGGTACAGCCAGTAGTGTGTCCCCAGTGCGGTACGGCCTGTTCCGGCCCCTCGCACTAAGTGTACGGTGCGCGTCGCCAGCCCAGCCCGGCCTGTTCCTGAGCCTCATACGAAGCCTACGGTGCGCGTCGCCAGCCCAGCCCGGCCTGTTCCGGCCACTCGCACCAGGGATACGGTGCGCTCGCGCCAACCCGGCCCGGCCTGTTCCGGCCACTCGCACCGGGATACGGTGCGCGTCGCCAGCCCAGCCCGGCCTGTTCCTACTCCACGCACCAGGGGATACGGTGCGCTTCGCCAGCCCGGCCCGGCCTGTTCCGGCCACTCGCACCAGGGATACGGTGCGCGTCGCCAGCCCAGCCCGGCCTGTTCCTACTCCACGCACCAGGGATACGGTGCGCCGCCAGCCCGGCCCGGCCTGTTCCGGCCACTCGCACCAGGGATACGGTGCGCGTCGCCAGCCCAGCCTGGCCTGTTCCTACTCCACGCACCAGGGATACGGTGCGCTTCGCCAGCCCGGCCCGGCCTGTTCGGCCTCTCGCACCAGGGATACGGTGCGCGTCGCCAGCCCAGCCCGGCCTGTTCCTGCTCTCCGCACTAGGCCTACGGTGCGTCCCCAGGGCCAAGCATGCCCTGTTGCTGCTCTCCGCACTAGGCCTTCTGTCGTCCCCAGGGCCAAGCATGCCCTGTTGCTGCTTCCCGCACCAGCCCCTGAGATGCGTGTCCTCAGCCCGGTACCTCCAGTTCCGGCACCACGCATCAGGCCTACGGTGCGTCCCCAGGGCCAAGCATGCCCTGTTGCTTCTCCCCGCACTAGCCCTGAGATGCGTGTCCTCAGCCCGGTACCTCCAGTTCCGGCACCACGCACCAGGCCGACGGTGCGCCTCAGACGGCCAGAGTCTGCCGTCTGCCCAACGGGGCCTGAACTGTCCGTCTGCCCAACGCCGTCTGAACTGCCCGTCTGCCCAACGGCGCCTGAACTGTCCGTCTGCCCAACGCCGTCTGAACTGCCCGTCTGCCCAATGGCGCCTGAACTGCCCGTCTGCCCAACGCCGTCTGAACTGCCCGTCTGTACAAAGCCTGCAAAGCCGCCCGTCTGCCATGAGCCATCAGAGCCGTCCGCCAGACCGGAGCCGCTAGAGCCTTCCGCCAGACAGGATCAGCCAGAGCCTTCCGCCAGACAGGATCAGCCAGAGCCTTCTGCCAGACAGGATCAGCCAGAGCCTTCTGCCAGACAGGATCAGCCAGAGCCTTCCGCCAGACAGGATCAGCCAGATCCGTCAGTCGGCCATGAGCAGCCAGATCCGTCAGCCAGCCATGAGCAGCCAGATCCGTCAGCCAGCCATGAGCAGCCAGATCCGTCAGCCAGCCATGAGCAGCCAGATCCGTCAGCCAGCCATGAGCCGTCCAGCCAGGATCCGCCAGAGCCGTCCAGCCAGGATCCGCCAGAGCCGTCCAGCCGGGATCCGCCAGAGCCGTCCAGCCGGGATCCGCCAGAGCCGTCCAGCCGGGATCCGCCAGAGCCGTCCAGCCAGGATCCGCCAGCCAGCCAGGATCCGCCAGAGCCAGCCAGCCAGGATCCGCCATTTAGTCAGGTGCTGCCCCTTAGCTCGGTGTTGCCCCTTATCCTGGTGCTGTCCCTTATCCTGGTGCTGTCCCTTAGCCTGGTACTGCCCCTTAGTCCGGTACTGCCCCTTAGTCCGGTACTGCCCCGTAGTCCGGTGCTGCCCCTTAGTCCGGTGCTGCCCCTTAGCCCGGTGCTGCCCCTTGTCCCGGTGCTGCCCCTTATCCCGGTGCTGCCCCTTATCCCGGGTGCTGCCCCTTAGGCCGATGCTGCCCCTTAGTCCGGTGTTGCCCCTTAGTCCAGGTGGGGTTAGTTGGAGGGTGGTCATTGGGAGGAGGCTACCGAAGCAGGTTGTGACTGTGGTGGGGTGGGGATCACGACCGGGGCCAGAGCCGCCACCGTGGACAGACGCCCACCCAGACCCTCCCCTAGTCCTGATATTGGTGCGCCCGGAGTTCGCACCTTTAGGGGGTACTGTGACACTCTGGCTCCATGGACTTTGATATTTGAGCCAGGGTTGTTCATTGTCATTGGTTTGGGTGTATTTCATTTGGTGGTGTTGGGGATGGGTGAGTTTCATTTTGTTTGTGTCTAGTGGTGATTGGTCTATGACTCCCAATCGGAGGTAACGAGTGTCAGCTGTCGGCTCGTTATCTCTGATTGGGAGCCATATATATTCTGTGTGTTTTCTCCTTTGTTTTGTGGGTTATTGTTCCAGTGTTCCATGTTTCTGTCAGTGTTACAGAGGACTTCACTATCGTCATTTGTTGTTTTTTGTGGTTGCTTTATTAAATAAAGTCATCATGTTCACTCCACGCGCTGCGTATTGGTCCGCTTCTTCAGACGATCGTGACACAAAGGTTTTGAGAATGACACAAGTATTGGTCTTCACAAAGTTTGCTGCTTCAGTGTTTTAAGATATGTTTGTCAGATGTTACTATGGTATACTGAAGTATAATTACAAGCATTCCATAAGTGTCAAAGGCTTTTATTGACAATTACATTAAGTTTATGCAAAGAGTCAATATTTGCAGTGTTGACCCTTCTTTTTCAAGACCTCTGCAATCCGCCCTGGCATGCTGTCAATTAACTTCTGGGCCACATCCTGACTGATGGCAGCCCATTCTTGCATAATCAATGCTTGGAGTTTGTCTGAATTTGTGGGTTTTTGTTTGTCCACCCGCCTCTTGAGGATTGACCACAAGTTCTCAATGGGATTAAGGTCTGGGGAGTTTCCTGGCCATGGATCCAAAATTTCGATGTTTTGTTCCCAGAGCCACTTAGTTATCGATTTTGCCTTATGGCAAGGTGCTCCATCATGCTGGAACAAGCATTATTCATCACTAAACTGTTCTTGGATGGTTGGGAGAAGTTGCTCTCTGAGGATGTGTTGGTACCATTCTTTATTCATGGCTGTGTTCTTAGGCAAAATTGTGAGTGAGCCCACTCCCTTGGCTGAGAAGCAACCCCACACATGAATGGTCTCAGGATGCTTTACTGTTGGCATGACACAGGACTGATGGTAGCGCTCACCTTGTCTTCTCCGGACAAGGTGTTTTCTGGATGCCCCAAACGATCGGGAAGGGGATTCATAAGAGAAAATGACTTTACCCCAGTCCTCAGCAGTCCAATCCCTGTACCTTTTGCAGAATATCAGTCTATCCCTGATGTTTTTCCTGGAGAGAAGTGGCTTCCTCGCTGGTGGTGGTGCCCCGATCCCACAGCTGAATCAACTTTAGGAGACGGTCCTGGCGCTTGCTGGACTTTCTTGGGTGCCCTGAGGCCTTCTTCACAACAATTTAACCTCTCTCCTTGATGTTCTTGATGAGCCAATAAATGATTGATTTAGGTGCAATCTTACTAGCAGCAATATCCTTGCCTGTGAAGCCCTTTTTGTGCAAAGCAATGATGACGGCACGTGTTTCCTTGCAGGTAACCATGGTTAACAGTGGAAGAACAATGAATTCAAGCACCACCCTCCCTTTAAAGCTTCCAGTCTGTTATTCTAACTCAATCAGCATGACAGAGTGATCTCCAGCCTTGTCCTCGTCAACACTCTCACCTGTGTTAACGAGAGAATCACTGACATGATGTCAGCTGTTCCTTTTGTGGCAGGGCTGAAATGCAGTGGAAATGTTTTTTGGGGATTAAGTTCATTTTCATGGCAAAGAGGGACTTTGCAATTGATTGCAATTCATCTGATCACTCTTCATAACATTCCGGAGTATATGCAAATTGCCATCATATAAATTGAGGCAGCAGACTTTGTGAAAATTAATATTTGTGTCTCAAAACTTTTGACCACGACTGTAGAAAGGAGCCTATAAATCTTAGCTAGCTAGCTACATAAACATGTTTTTGGAATTCTAAAATGTATTGGAATAAATAACCAAACTAGCTAGCTAGACAGCTATTGGTAACTGTAGCTAGCTACTTCTAGCTCTGACTTTGCTGATAGCTACTTTATTGAGGAAAAATGTACTTACTATGACTGTGATACGTGGTTGTCCCACCTAGCTATCTTAAAATGAATGCTAACTGTAAGTCACTCTGGATACGAGCATCTGCTAAAATGTAAATGTACCTCACAAGCGTGCTATGTATGTTAGCTTGATAGTTACATCAATCGCTTTAGGTTGGTTGTTTTTAAGCACAACTTCCAAGATTTCCACCAAGGATGTTGCCTCTCCGATCATTGCTCTCCCTCGCTTGTGCAAGGGACATGTAAAGGTCCAATATCAAATAATTTCTGGGTAACAATTAAGTACCTTACTGTGAATGTTTTCAATTAAAATGGTTTAAAAAATCTATATATGTATTGTCTTAGCAAAGACCAATTTCTCAAGCAAGAATTTAGCTAGGACTGTAAGGGAGTGGTCTGAGTGGGGAGGGGAAAACTGAAAACTAGCTGTTATTGGCAGAGAGGTTTGGAACTTATTGGTCTATTAACTAATTTCCTGCCTGGTATTGTCACCAGGCAGGCCAAAACTCCATCCCACCAAAACAGATTGAAATTTCAGGCGGTCTTTTCAAACAGCTCTTACACTAAAAGGGCATTATCATAATTTTCACAATTTCACATTATTATGCATATATATATATATATATATATATATATATATATATATATATATATATATATATATATATATATATATGTATACACTGAGTATACAAAACATTAAGAACACCTGCTCTTTCCACGTCATAGACTGACCAGGTGAATCCAGGTGAAAGCTATGATCCCTTATTGATGTCACCTGTTAAATCCACTTTAATCAGTGTAGATTAAGGGGGAGACAGGTTAAATAAGGATTGTTTTAGCCTTGAAACAATGGATTGTGTATATGTGTCATTCAGAGGAGGAATGGGCAAGACAAAAGATTTAAGCACCTTTGAACTGGGTATGGTAGTAGGTGCCAGGCACACTGGTTTGTGTCAAGAACTGCAACACTGCTGGGATTTTTACACTGAACAAATTCCTGTGTGTATCAAGAATGCTCCACCACCCAAAGGACATCCAGCCAACTTGACACCACTGTGGGAAGCATTGGAATCAACATGGGCCAGCATTCCTGTGGAACTCTGTCGACACCTTGTAGAGTCCATCCCCTAATGGATTGAGGCTGATATGAGGGCGGTGCAACTCAATATTAGGAAGGTGTTCCTAATGTTTTTCTATACTCAGTGTATATGTTTTATTGTCATACACATTGGATAGGTGCAGTGAAATGAGTTGTTTCACAGGGTCACTCATAGTAGTACGTCGCTCCTGGAGCAAATTAGGGTTAAGTGCCTTGCTCTAGGGCACACTGACAGATTTTTCACCTTTTCAGCTCTAACCTCTAGGCTACCTGCCACCCTCCATTCCAACCTCATAGTGTGGAAATATATATTTAAAATTATGTTTTTGACTGCATTGAGCCTTTAAGCTACATTCGGATGTGACGATGTAAAACGTAATTCAAGGGCTGAGGGTTAATGGCTGTCTACTTCATGTTTGGACCGCAGGCACAGGGTAAATCCCAAATCACCCCCTGCCGCTTGCCCCTCCATTTGCGCGTTCACGTCTGCCTCCGCCATATGCACAAGTGTCCAAAGCTGAGGGAGTGAAAATTATGGAGAGTGTAGAGGATAATTAGACTCCGATAACCACTTCCACTCAGAGTGAAGTGGAATCCCATAAGGCACAGCATTATTTTTGAGTTTGTACAATTACACACAAAAGAATGGAGAGGCATATGTAATTATATGCCACGTGCATTTGTTTATGTCGTATTTCGAGACTTGACACAAAGATGAAATACCTACCAAATTAAATGTTTAACTGTTAAAGAGGTTTATATCTTGTAAAACGCCAGGGGGGATTTGTTCATTTGAATTTCATGCTCGTTTTATTATTTAAAAGTGGAATATGAATTGTATCATGGTCCTCTGTAGCTCAGCTGGTAGAGCACGGCGCATTAAACGCCAGGGTAGTGGGTTTGATCCCCGGGACCACCCATACACAAAAATGTATGCACGCATGACTGTAAGTCGCTTTGGATAAAAGCGTCTGCTAAATGGCATATTATATTATATTATCATTAAAGTCATTAGGGAACATCTCGCGCGCCCCTGTGTGTGTGCCACGTCTGTTTCGATAGGCACAAGCACTGTTCAACACACAAACTGTTCACACCACTCTTGCTGGTGGAGAGAACATTTTGCATGTTTAAAGCTTATTTCCTGCAATTTTACACATTTTGTC
Source organism: Coregonus clupeaformis (assembly GCF_020615455.1). Classification (NCBI taxonomy): domain Eukaryota; kingdom Metazoa; phylum Chordata; class Actinopteri; order Salmoniformes; family Salmonidae; genus Coregonus; species Coregonus clupeaformis. The sequence goes on from NC_059215.1 coordinate 58,201,212, forward strand.
ATGAGGTGCAGAGAAAATGTGGCCGTTTAAAAGCTCATTTTCTTGCAATTCTATACATTTTGCCATGTCTAATGTTATTCATGTGATATTTGAGTGATTCAAACATCTATGGGCTAAAAAACCTAGCTAAAAAAGGTTAACTGACAAGGGCTAGTTGAGTTGATCTGGACATTTCTGACAAGTTATAAATAGCTCTCTAAGGTATGAAATGACTAACATGAGAAGAGGAAAACGTATGCTGCACTACCCAATTTCGAAATTGCATCTTGTGCGTTCTACTATTACAACTTTCAAGAGTAAGTTGAAAGCAGGACTGAGTTCCTAAAAATATAAACGCAACATGTAAAGTGATGGTCCCATGTTTCATGAGCTGAAATAAAAGATCCCAGAAATGTTCCATAAGCACAAAAAGCTTATTTCTCTCAAATGTTGTGCACAAATTTGTTTACATCCCTGTTAGTGAGCATTTTATCCATTGTCAAACTAATCCATCCACCTGACAGGTGTGGCATATCAAGAAGCTGATTAAACAGCGTGATCATTACACATGTGCACCTTGTGCTTGGGATAATAAAAGGTCACTCTAAAATGTGCAGTTTTGTCACACATCACAAAGCCAAAGATGTCTCAAGTTTTGAGGGACGGTGCAATTGGCATGCTGACTGCAGGAATGTCCACCATAGCTGTTGCCAGATAATTGAATGTTCATTTCTCTACCATAAGTTGCATCCAATGTCGTTTTAGAGAATCTGGCAGTACATCCAACCGGCCTCAAAACCGCGTGGACCCTGCGCCCCCCTACCAACTTTAGAGGGCGTGACCCACAGTTTGGGAACCACTGGCTTAAATGAATGTTTTTCAATTAAAAGTAAACCCTTCATGACCATACATTATATACAGTGAGGGGGAAAAGTATTTGATCCCCTGCTGATTTTGTACGTTTGCCCACTGACAAAGAACTGATCAGTCTATAGCTTTAATGGTAGGTTTATTTGAACAGTGAGAGACAGAATAACAACAAATCAATCCAGAAAAACGCATGTCAAAAAAGTTTTTTTTGTTGTTATTTTATTTTATATTTTAATTTTTTTTTAATTAAAATTAAAATTTTCTTTAATTTTTGTTTTTTTTATTATTATTTTGTTCTTTTTTTTTTTTTTGGGGGGATGGATCAGCTTAATATTGCAGATAGATTGTATCTTCTATCAATGTAATTGTCTGCATCACTTCCAATCCCCCATGTTTTTTTTTTTTATATATATACTCCCCTTTATTACCTTTCAACCCCACCATCCTTTCCCTACTTGGAATAAATTAGTGAACAACAATGCCCAGGCCTCTACTTCCGGTCTATACTTACTATCTACACCTTATGGACAGAGTTAATTTTACAATAATTCTATTATATATATATATATATATATATATATATATATATATATATATATATATATATATATATATATATATATATATATATATATATATATATAAATAAAATAAAATATTTATATATATATATATATATATATATATATATATATTTTTTTTGTTTTGTTTGTTTTTTTTTGCTCCTGAACTTCTTCTACTCTCAACCTCTCCGATCATTTTCATGATGTTCATCCGGTTTGCTTCTATATGCCATGTATTTCTAACTGTGCTCTTTCCCAAAAGCTCCCAACATACAACCTATATACTTATTATAGACACAGTAGGCTTACATTATTAGCTATCTTTGTTATTATTTGTTGTTATTAGTTTTTTGTCCCATCCTTCAACTCTATTCAATACCTCCCATCTATCTCTTAACACCATCCATATAGGATTTCTATTTGCCATATATATTTCAACCGTACTGTGATGTTTTACAAAAGTTCTGAACATTTCTATTCTCATTGCTTCTACAGATTGTGAATTAAAAATAAACTTTTTTGCTAAAAGTATTATTATATTATTGATTGATTGACTATGACTTTTCAGATCACCCAGTAATGCTATCTGCAAGGTTAGCTCCAGGTAAATATTGCAATCCTTTAGCCATTCCTGGACCTGTGTTCAAAAACAAGCTACAAATGGACAGAACCAAAACAAATGATCTAATGATTCTGTCTCTTCACAGCAAAAACTGCAGAGCTGGGAAGATTGTATCCCCCATATAAATAACATTCTATTGGTAGCAATAATTTTATATAATAAATTAAATTGAAAGATTCTAATTTTTGAATCCGGTGTCGTTTTGCGTGTCAGTTCATAAACACTATGCCATGGGATCGGTACGTCAAAGATCTCTTCCCAACTATTTTGCAATCTATATGAGACAGCTGTCAATCCTTTGGTCCTTAAGTGAAACTGATATACTTTTTTATTTATCACAGTTTTCCTTAACCAATTATGTTCTTTAATGCAAGGCCGACAGAAAAGTTCCTTACTTTCTCCCCCTTCCACTTTCCTCTTCCACTTTTGCGGTAAGCCTGCAATTATTTGGTTGTAATTTTGGGTAGAGCAGACATTTCCATATGTTTTTGTTAGCTGCATGTGCGACATAACTCCACCAGTCCTACCGATGATATCATTTATGAAGATTATACCTTTATTTTTAATTCTGTCAAAAAATAAAGGTTTTTTGTCAATTAGTATATTTGAATTTAACCACAATATTTGTTGCATTATTTGTTCTGTCGTTTCTGGAGGATTAAATTGAAATCGCAACCAACTTTCTATGGCTTGTTTTAGAAATAGTGATATTTGGGAGATTATTTCCTTTTCAAATAACTGAAAGTGAGATGTTGTAATCTGAATAAAGGGAAAAAGGCCTTTCTTGAACATTAGGTGAGACAATTTTACTAATTTGCTTGAGAACCAGTTCGGATTTAAGTATAACTTTTGTATGACTGAAGCTTTTAGTGATAGGTTTAATGCTTTAATATTTAATAATTTCTGTCCTCCGAATTCAAATTCATTATATAAATATGCCCTTTTAATTTTGTCTGGCTTGCCGTTCCAAATAAAATTGAATATTTTTTTCTCATATAATTTAAAAAACTGTTCGCTAGGCGTAGGCAAGACCATAAGCAAATAGGTAAACTGGGATAATACTAAAGAGTTAATCAGGGTGATTTTTCACAAATTGACAGGTATTTTCCTTTCCATGGTAGGAAGATCTTATCTATTTTTGATAACCTTCTATTAAAATGTATTGAAGTGAGATCATTTATTTCCTTTGGGATATGTATTCTGAGTATATTCACATCACCATCAGACCATTTTATTGGTAAACTACATGGTAATGTAAAATTTATATTTTTTAGTGATCCAATACGTAATATAGTACATTTGTCATAATTTGGTTGTAATCTAGAGAGGTTAGAAAATGTATCTAGATCCTCTATGAGGCTGTGGAGGGATTCTAGTTGTGGATTTAAAAGAAAACATGAATCATCAGCGTACAATGACACCTTTGTTTTTAAGCCCTGGATTTCTAATCCTCTGATATTATTATTGGATCTGATTTTAATAGCTAACATCTCGATGGCCACAATAAATAGATATGCGGAGAGTGGACAACCTTGTTTCACTCCTCTTGACAGTTTAAAACTTTCTGAGAAATAGCCATTATTGACTATTTTACACCTAGGGTTACTATACATGATTTTGACCCATTTTATAAGAGATTCTCCAAAATGGAAATGCTCCAGGCATTTATATATAAACCCCAGTCGAACTTTATCAAATGCCTTTTCGAAGTCTGCTATGAATAGCAGGCCTGGTTTCCCATATTTTCCATAGTGTTCTATTGTTTCCAATACTTGCCTTATATTATCTCCAATGTATCTTCCATGTAAAAAACCTGTCTGATTAGAATGAATAATATCCGACAATACCTTTTTAATTCTATGCGCTATACATTTTGCTAGGATTTTTGCATCAAAACACTGAAGTGTAAGGGGCCTCCAATTTTGTAAATGGACTGGATCTTTATATTTTCCACTTGTATCCTGTTTCAGTAATAATGAGATCAGACCTTCTTCTTGAGTGTCAGATAATCTACCATTTACATAGGAGTGGTTAAAACATGCTAATAACGGTCCTCTTAGTATATCAAAAAAGGTTTGGTATACCTCGACTGGTATGCCATCCAACCCTGGAGTTTTCCCGGATTTAAAGTCTTTAATTGCATCCAGAAGTTCTTCCTCTGTAATTTCACCTTCACATGAGTCTTTCTGTGTGGCTGTTATTTTGACATTATCAATAGAAAAAAAATCTCTACAATTAGCTTCAGTTAGAGGAGATGGAGGCGACTGAAAAGAAAACATATGCTTAAATTACTTTGTTTCTTCCTTCAAAATATAATTTGGTGAATTATGGGTGACTCCGTCAATTGTAACCAGTTTCATTAAGTTCTTTTTGGTAGCATTCCTATGTTGAAGATTAAAAAATAATTTTGTGAATTTTTCCCCATATTCCATCCAGTTTGCTTTATTTTTATAATATATTACACTTGATCTTCCTTGAATAAGTTTCTCCATTTCTTTTTGTTTTTCCTCTAATTTATTCTGAGCCTCTACGTTACAGTTTTTATTGCCATCTATCTGCTCTGTTAGACTTTCTATTTCCTTTCTTAGTATAAACTCTTTTGACCTAAATTTGCTTTTGTTTTCGAGATGAGTACTATATTGCATGGCCTCTAAAGGCACATTTAAAGGTGTCCCAAACAATAAGGGGATTCGCTGTACCTATGTTATGTTGGAAAAAGTCAGTTATAAATTCCTTTGTTCTAATTATAAATAAATTATCATCCAATAGGCTTTGATTAAATTTCCAATATCCTCGCCAACGTGGAAATTCAGTAAGAGTAATGTATATGCCTATTATATGATGGTCCGACCGCATTCTGTCCCCTATCAACACTTGTTTTACTTTTGGTGCCAACGAGAATGAGATAAGAAAGAAGTCAAGACGACTAGCTTGATTCAGTCTCCGCCATGTATATCTCACTAGATCAGTATATTTAAGCCTCCATATATCTACTAGTTGTAATGTATCCATGACATTCACAATTTCATTAAGAGCATGTGGGTGATTGTTTGTGGTGTGATTTCCTTTACGGTCCATTGACCCATCCATCGAAAACAGCACACAGTGCCACCCACAAAACAGAAGCAGATTAACCGCCAAAAGCATTTCCAATGCTTTCACCTCTATATATATCTATATAACTATTTTTTTTAAATTATGCATATCCTATTTTCCATCATTATCAATTAATATGCATAATAATGTCGGCAGTTCACGCGTAGGATTCTAACATATAACCCGGATTGCCATTGTATTACATTTAATTAATTGACAAGCAATTATTATCCTAGCAAATAATTCCAATGGTCCTTCCACCCCCCCCAACAGTCCCACCCCCCCACAACAGATGCCAGACAAGCACACACACACATACTCACATACTCCAACACACTCAACCCCCCTCCTCCACAATCCAACATAAAATCAGATACTCAACGGCTGTTATATCCCCGAGCACAACTCGAGAAATAACTTGATTTATGAGTGCATATACAGTTAATGCTGATTGAGAAAGCATGCAGATTGAGCAGAAATTGATAACAATGTGAGATTTGATTAATCTACTTAATCTATGTCAAGTCCTAGGTGATGGAGATCAGATCCACCCTCTTCACCTGAGACACAAACACTCTGATCCCCTGTTGTAACCATTTTCCCAAGCATCTCCATGCGGTCAGACCTTTGATTATTTTGTGCCACCTGGGCCACAATGATAAACCCCCTCTCTGATTGTCCGAGTGTGACCCCCTCCCCATGGGTTACTGCAGCCAGTGTTGCCAGCACTGCCACTACCTGGGTGGGCGTACCCCACCGGAATCCCCACCGGCTAGGTAAAAGATTGTCAAGGTTCTCATTAGCAGCTTTGAGAATTTCCTTGTATTTTATGCTCTCCCATCAGGGGGCTCTGGCTTTGTAGGACCAACCCTGCCAGGCAGGCTCAGAATCTTGAGGGGGCGGTGCTGCTCAAGTAGGTCTCTGACCGCATTTATTTCTCTGTTTAGGCTGCATATTCACAGCAGGTCCATAAAAGAGATGGGAACTTCTCTTTGGTGTATGGGTCGCTCAGGTGGGTGTCCAGGTTATAGGGTTAGGGATCTTTCCATCATGATAGGACAATGAAAAATTAGATAAGATGTATACTATACTTAAAAATGTATATCCCTCATCTACACAAAATTGAAAGCTCTCTCTCACTACCCCTGCTCATAGACCCCCGGTCGGCTCTGGGATATGCAACCATTTCCCCTCTCACTCACTTAACGCCGCACCTTTTCAAACACAAAAATGTACACCACATGGTTGACTGCGGAAGAAATGGGCCGAGCGTGCAAACGCACCCACATCCACATCTGCCGCAAGGGGGAAAGGACGCCAGAGAGAACACAAGACCAACCACAACAACCATCCGCCAAAACAATAACCTCCCGCCAAAAAAGCCATGTTCTAATTATTTTTATTTAAAGATATATTATTCTGCTTGTTATATCTTTTTATCCTTTTATAAAATACTATACTTACTATAAATATTATTTAATATTACAATCCCTATCATTGCTAGTATCAGGTGCTCCAATATTTGACTCCTCTATTACAACTTTTAGAATAGCCATGGAGTAGTCTTTGTGTCTCTGAACATTTGGTTGTCAATATACAATTTATCCACCACGAGTGCAACACGTTTCCCTTTTAATCTGTTTTCCTTGAAGATTGGATACAGAACTTGCGCCTTTCTACAATCTCCCTCGGGAACTGATCATTCATGCCTATTTCCGTGCCAGCAAATCTTTTCCTAGGCTTTTCACCATAGATTTATCCTTAAAAAAAGCAAATTTGGTAACGATTGGGCGCTCATATTTCTGTCCTCTTTTTCCGAAACGATGTACACGCTCGAGTGGGATTTGTAGCGCTGTATGCAGGAAGTCCTTCATAATATTCTCTGTTATTTCTCCCTCCTTTTCCTGAATACCCGTAAGTACCAGATTTTCCCTCATCGATCTAGTTTGGATGTCTAGTAAGGCTTCTCTAAGAAGGTTGTTCTCCTTTTTTAGTTCCCTAACGTCCGTTTCCATTTTAGAGACTGTCACTTTGAATTATTTGGTTTCTTTCTCCATTACCAAAGCTTTTTCGTCACTCATTTGAAGACTCGCTTTCAACTCTTTTACGTCTTTACTGACCAATTCTAGTATGCCCAATTTGTCATTTATCGACTTCAACAGGTCGCTTTCCACACTTACCATACCCAGTGGTGAAAAGCATATATCATCTGTATCAGTCGATAAGTCACGTTTCCTTTTGGGGATCGGCTCTCCACGCTTGTCTTCAGTCATGTTTGGGTGTTGCGTGTTGTTGTAATATTTGTCGATATATTTCTCTAGCCTGATGATCTGTTTTGTGTTATTATCCAGATTGAATTATATTAACTGCGAATATATGAAATGCTAATATTTTGTCTAACTTACTGATTTTGAATATTATGTTTTTACCTTGAGGTGTTTTGTACTGATTTCTATTCAATACGCCATCTTGTCTACGCGTGCCCCGCCCCGTCTCAAATGTTATAAATTGATTTGCATTTTAATGAGGGAAATAAGTATTTGACCCCCTCTCAATCAGAAAGATTTCTGGCTCCCAGGTGTCTTTTATACAGGTAACGAGCTGAGATTAGGAGCACACTCTTAAAGGGAGTGCTCCGAATCTCAGCTTGTTACCTGTATAAAAGACACCTGTCCACAGAAGCAATCAATCAATCAGATTCCAAACTCTCCACCATGGCCAAGACCAAAGAGCTCTCCAAGGATGTCAGGGACAAGATTGTAGACCTACACAAGGCTGGAATGGGCTACAAGACCATCGCTAAGCAGCTTGGTGTGAAGGTGACAACAGTTGGTGCGATTATTCGCAAATGGAAGAAACACAAAAGAACTGTGAATCTCCCTCGGCCTGGGGCTCCATGCAAGATCTCACCTCGTGGAGTTGCAATGATCAGGAGAATGGTGAGGAATCAGCCCAGAACTACACAGGAGGATCTTGTCAATGATCTCAAGGCAGCTGGGAACATAGTCACCAAGAAAACAATTGGTAACACACTACGGCGTGAAGGACTGAAATCCTGCAGCGCCCGCAAGGTCCCCCTGCTCAAGAAAGTACATTTACAGGGCCGTCTGAAGTTTGCCAATGAACATCTGAATGATTCAGAGGAGAACTGGGTGAAAGTGTTGTGGTGAGATGAGACCAAAATCGAGCTCTTTGGCATCAACTCAACTCGCCGTGTTTGAAAGAGGAGGAATGCAGCCTATGACCCCAAGAACAACATCCCCACCGTCAAACATGGAGGTAGAAACATTATGCTTAGGGGGTGTTTTTCTGCTAAGGGACAGGACAACTTCATCGCATCAAAGGGACGATGGACGGGGCCATGTACCGTCAAATCTTTGGTGAGAACCTCCTTCCCTCAGCCAGGGCATTGAAAATGGGTCGTGGATGGGTATTCCAGCATGACAATGACGCAAAACACACGGCCAAGGCAACAAAGGAGTGCTCAAGAAGAAGCACATTAAGGTCCTGGTGTGGCCTAGCCAGTCTCCAGACCTTAATCCCATAGAAAATCTGTGGAGGGAGCTGAAGGTTTGAGTTGCCAAACGTCAGCCTCGAAACCTTAATGACTTGGAGAAGATATGCAAAGAGGAGTGGAACAAAATCCCTCCTGAGATGTGTGCAAACCTGGTGGCCAACTACAAGAAACGTCTGACCTCTGTGATTGCCAACAAGGGTTTTGCCACCAAGTACTAAGTCATGTTTTGCAGAGGGGTCAAATACTTATTTCCCTCATTAAAATGCAAATCAATTTATAACATTTTTATCATGTGTTTTTCTGGATTTGTTTGTTGTTATTCTGTCTCTCACTGTTCAAATTTACATTTACATTTACATTTTAGTAATTTAGCAGACGCTCTTATCCAGAGCGACTTACAGTTAGTGAGTGCATTTTGTTTTCTCCTTACGTAGGGGAAACTTCACCCCGGAGTGCATAAGAAGAGTATAAACTTGACTTCTATTTCAGGCTTCATCAACAGGTATTTATGCCCTAATCCTAGGTGGTCTCAAGCTGTGACCCCCATTGTTTCTCATGTATTCAAATGCTTGCCTTATTGTGATCAAGGTCAGTCACATCCAAATGAACTGCTATTTATTAGAATGATGGGATAACGAAGAAACAGGCTGATGTGTGCGAACATGTGAAAAATAGATTACATGCTTTCGGGTTGTGAAATAGTCATCTCCCACGAAGGCAAATAAATCCTGTTATCAGGCAATAAACCTACCATTAAAATTATGGACTGATCATGTCTTTGTCAGTGGGCAAACTTACAAAATCAGCAGGGGATCAAATACTTTTTTCCCTCACTGTATTTCATATGGACTTACTTTAAAAAAATAAATAAAAATATTGCAGATAGATTGTAACTTCCATCAATGTAATTGTCTGCATCACTTCCAATCCCACATTTTTTTTCAGCATATATATATATATATATATATATATATATATATATATATATATATATATATATATATATATATATATATATATACAGTACCAGTCAAAAGTTTGGACACACCTACTCATTCAAGGGTTTTTCTTTATTTTTGATATGTTTTACATTGTAGAATAATAGTGAAGACATTATGAAGTAACACATATGGAATCATGTAGTAACCAAAATAGTGTTAAACAAATCAAAATATATTTTATATTTGAGATTCTTCAAATAGCCACCCTTTGCCTTGATGACAGCTTTGCACACTCTTGGCATTCTCTCAACCAGCTTCATGAGGTACTCACCTGGAATGCATTTCAATTAACAGGTGTACCTTCTTTAAAGTTAATTTGTGGAATTTAGTTCCTTCTTAATGTGTTTGAACCAATCAGTTGTGTTGTGACAAGGTATGGGGGGGTATACAGAAGATAGCCCTATTTGGTAAAAGACCAAGTCCATATTATGTCAAGAACAGCTCAAATAAGCAAAGAGAAACAACAGTCCATCATTATTTTAAGATATGAAGGTCAGTCAATACGGAACATTTAAAGAACTTTGAAAGTTTTTTCAAGTGCAGTCGCAAAAACCATCAAGCGCTATGATGAAACTGGCTCTCATGAGGACTGTCACAGGAATGGAAGACACAGAGTTACCTCTGCTGCAGAGGATAAGTTCATTAGAGTTATCAGCCTCAGAAATTTCAGCACAAATAAATGCTTCACAGAGTTCAAGTCACAGACACATCTCAACATCAACTGTTCGGACGGGACTGTGTGAATCAGGCCTTCATGGTCGAATTACTGCAAAAAAACCACTACTAAAGGTCACCAATAATAAGAAGAGACCTGCTTGGGCCAAGAAACATGATCAATGGACATTAGACCTGAAAGTTGTCCTTTGGTCTGGAGTCCATATTGGAGATTTTTGGTTCCAACCGCTGTGTATTTGTGAGACACGGTGTGGGTGAATGGATGGTCTCCACATGTGTAGTTCCCACGGTAAAGCATGGAGGAGGAGGTGTTATGGTGTGGGGATGCTTTGCTGGTGACACTGTCTGTGATTTATTTAGAATTCAAGGCACACTTAACCAGCATGGCTACCACAGCATTCTGCAGCGATACGCCATCCCATCTGGTTTGGGCTTAGTGGGACTATCATTTGTTTTTCAACAGGACAATGAACCAACACACCTCCAGGCTGTGTAAGGGATTTTTTACCAAGAAGTAGAATGATGGAGTGCTGCATCAGATGACCTGGCCTCCACAATCCCCCGACCTCAACCCAATTGAGATGGTTTGGGATGAGTCGGACGGCAGAGTGAAGGAAAAGCAGCCAACAAGTGCTCAGCATATGTGGGAACTCCTTCAAGAATGCTGGAAAAGCATTCGAGGTGAAGCTATTTGAGAGAATACCAAGAGTGTGCAAAGCTGTTATCAAGGCAAAGGCTGGCAATTTGAAGAATCTCAAATATTAAATATATTTTGATTTGTTTAACACTTTTTTGTTTGCTACATGATTACATATGTGTTATTTCATAGTTTTGATGTCTTCACTATTATTCTACAATGTAGAAAATAGTAAAAATATAGAAAAACCCTTGAATGAGTAGGTGTGTCCAAACTTTTGACTGGTACTGTATATATACATATACATACATAAATATAAATACATATTTACATATCCTTTTTTAAAATGTATTTTCCTTTATTACTTTCCAACCCCACCACCCCTCCCCTAATTGGAGTAAACTAGTGAACAACAATGCTTAGGCCTCTACTTCCAGCTTATACGTACTATATAAACTCAGCAAAAAAAGAAATGTCACTATTTCAGGACCCTGTCTTTCAAAGATAATTCGTAAAAATCCAAATAACTTCACAGATCTTCATTGTAAAGGGTTTAAACACTGTTACCCATGCTTGTTCAATGAACCATGAACAATTAATGAACATGCACCTGTGGAACGGTCGTTAAGACACTAACAGCTTACAACCAGTAGGCAATTAAGGTCACAGTTATGAAAACTTAGGACACTAAAGAGGCCTTTCTACTGATTCTGAAAAACACCAAAAGATAGATGCCCAGGATCCCTGCTCATCTGCGTGAACGTGCCTTAGGCATGCTACAAGGAGGCATGAGGACTGCAGATGTGGCCAGGGCAATAAATTGCAATGTCCATACTGTGAGACGCCTAAGACAGCGCTACAGGGAGACAGGACGGACAGCTGATTGTCCTCGCAATGGCAGACCACGTGTAACAACACCTGCACAGGATCGGTACATCCGAACATCACACCTTCGGGACAGGTACAGGATGGCAACAACAACTGCCCGAGTTACACCAGGAATGCACATTCCCTCCATCAGTGCTCAGACTGTCCGCAATAGGCTGAGAGAGGCTGGACTGAGGGCTTGTAGGCCTGTTGTAAGGCAGGTCCTCACCAGACATCACCGGCAACAAAGTCGCCTATGGGCACAAACCCACCGTCGCTGGACCAGACAAGACTGTCAAAAAGTGCTCTTCACTGATGATTCGCAGTTTTGTCTCACCAGGGTGATGGTTGGATTCGTGTTTATCGTCGAAGGAATGAGTGTTACACCGAGGCCTGTATTCTGGAGCGGGATCGATTTGTAGGTGGAGGGTCCGTCATGGTCTAGGGCGGTGTGTCACAGCATCATCGGACTGAGCTTGTTGTCATTGCAGGCAATCTCAACACTGTGCGTTACAGGGAAGACATCCTCCTCCCTCATGTGGTACCCTTCCTGCAGGCTCATCCTGACATGACCCTTCAGCATGACAATACCACCAGCCATTCTGCTCGTTCTGTACGTAATTTCCTGCAAGACAGGAATCTCAGTGTTCTGCCATGGCCAGCGAAGAGCCCGGATTTCAATCCCATTGAGCACTTCTGGGACCTGTTGGATCGGAGGGTGAGGGCTAGGGCCATTCCCCCCAGAAATGTCTGGGAACTTGCTTGTGTCTTGGTGGAAGAGTGGGGTAACATCTCACAGCAAGAACTGGCAAGTCTGGTGCAGTCCATGAGGAGGAGATGCACTGCAGTATTTAATGCAGCTGGTGGCCACACCAGATATTGACTGTTACTTTTGTTTAGGGACACATTATTCCATTTCTGTTAGTCACATGTTTGTGGAACTTGTTCAGTTTATGTCTCAGTTGTTGAATGTTGTTATATTCATACAAATATTTACATGTTAAGTTTGCTGAAAATAAACACAGTTGACAGTGAGAGGACGTTTCTTGTTTTGCTGAGTTTACATTTTATCGACACAGTCAATTTTACAATAATTCTATTTTGTTTGTTTTTACTCCTGAACATCCTCTACCCTCAACCTCTCTGATCATTTTCATGATGTCCATCCGGTTTGCCTCTACATGCCATATCCACCAAACTGTGCTCTTTTTCACAAAAGTTCTCAACCTATTGATTTATTATGGACACAGTATGTTTTACATTAGTTATTTTTTTGTTATTAGTTGTTATTAGTCCCAACCTTCAGCATTGTTTCTACAGATTGTAAATTGAAAAAAAAAACATTTTTTTGATAAAAGTATTATTACATTATTGATCGATTGACTATGACTTTTCAGATCACCCAGTATTGCTATCTGCAGGGTTAGCTTCAGGTAAATATTGCAATCCTTCAGCCATTCCTGGACCTGTGACCAAAAACAAGCTACAAATGGACAGTACCAAAACAAATGATCAAATGTTTCTGTCTCTTCGCAGCAATATCTGCAGAGCTGGGAAGATTGTTTCCCCCATATAAATAACATTCTATTGGTTGCAAGAATTTTGTATAATAATTTAAATTTAACAATTCTAAGTTTTGAAACTGGCGTCGTTTTGCATATCAGTTCATAAACCATTTACCATGGAATCGGTACGTCAAAAATCTCTTCCCAACTATTTTGCAATCTATATGGGACAGCTGTCAATCCTTTGGTCCTTAAATGAAACTGGTATACTTTTTTATTTATCACAATTTTATTTAACCAATCATATGTCCTTTAATAATGTCCTAGTTTTCCCCCAACATTGAGGTCTGAAAATCCTGGCTAATATCAGACCCGCAAGTCGCAATATGCTAGCTTTGAAGTAATTAGTACATTTTATTGGCATCCAGCCATACAGAGAATGTATTGACTGATACAGCAAAGAACTTGTCACGCAAGACTACCTAAAGACTTTCTAAACTGGAACAACCATCTTAGTAATGGTTGCAATAAATCCAACCACTACTGATTGGATTAGTTTAGAATAATGTATGTTATTTATCCTAGATCAATGAATCAATCAATGTGCATACAGAAACATAGATATTAAAACAAACAATTCTAAAAATTAACCTTCAACAAAGCATAATGGGAAATATGATAATGCAGCCCCTCCCACGTCTTCTTCACAGTTAACGGAAATTAACTCAAAACAGTCGTGTTACAAAAACACCACACACTGTTGATTCCACTGTGATTCAAATAAGACTTCATTTATTCACTGCAGGTAGCATCAATTTCAATCCCACTGGTGTAAACACACTAGAATCAACACTCAGATATAACCATAGAGATCATATTATATTGCTAGAGGGGCTTTGTCATAAACCCTCTTAGTTCCAGAATGGAATGAAAATGGCAGCCATATTGGTCAGGGAGAAATCCAAACCAATCTAATTGGAATTAATAGCATAATCCTGATTTTACTTATGGAAATTAAAAGTAAGGTGTGATATATCAGAAATTGTGTAATAGAATAATTGTAATCTAAAATATTAGCATATCATTATAAATACAGTTTATATAGGTTTTATACAAGTTTTCTGTATTAATAGCCTCTAAAATATATGTAAACAGACCATAAATGTTAAATTGTATGTTTTCTTGGAAAGCTGTGATTGCTATTATATGATATATGATCTGTAAAACTTTTCTAAGTCATATCATCAACTGATTTCAGCCAGTGTATGGCTGTGGATTGACTGCACAGTTTGAATGGAATGTTGGCATATTGGCACTTGATATAAAAATAAATGACTGGCTAACTAGCTAACAAATAAATACATTATTCAAATTCATTTTTTTAAAACAGTATCTTATCACAGCACTGTCTAACCATGGTTGACCAACTCCCTGACCAAAATCTCTGACATGTATCCCATTATAAGAAGGTTCATGCCCATTCTAGTATTCTAAATCCTAATTCTATGGATATAAAACTCACAACACCTTTTACCTCAACACCAAGATTTTAACTCCCACAAATGTGCTGTGTGTGTGTGTGCCGTGAGTGAACCAGACTAAACACAAACAGACAAGGGAGGGGGTGATAACCTGTCAGTCTTCTGGGGACTATGGTTAATGCTCCCGAGTGGCGCAGTGGTCTAAGGCACTGCATCTCAGTGCTTGAGGCGTCACTACAGACTCCCTGGTTCGATTCCAGGCTGTATCACAACTGGCCGTGATTGGGAGTCCCATAGGGCGGCGCACAATTGGTCCGGGTTTGGCCGGTGTAGGCCGTCATTGTAAATAAGAATTTGTTCTTAACTGACTTGCCTAGTAAAATAAAAGAAAATAAAAAAATACGGAGCATGTATAAATGTGACCGACCGGCTCGATTTGGTCTTATGTAGCAAAAATGTAAATAACGTTTTTTACATTGGATAAAAGTAGAGACTCAGAGCTAGTAAATGGTATATCATACACTACAGTTGAGGAGCAATGGGAAAGTAAAGTTCAGAAAATGGTCCTTTAATATTTTGGTACACATACTGGAGAGCTCTTCTTTGTCTTCATCCATTCAGCATCGTTCACACCCTCTTAAGCCTTAGCCCCACCCTTCTCTTTAAGGATTCACATGTGAGGCCATGTGCTAAACAGAGTGAGTGTGGTAGTGTACTAAACAACCAAAGATTTCAAGACTAAAGGCTGGTTTATATTACGTCTATCGATATGTTTGTAGACCGTTGTCGCAGTGACATCATGAACATTCTATTGTCGTCTGACATCAAACTTGTCGTTGTCATTATGAAAAAGCATAAACACAAAAACGACAGGCTGCATGACATCAGCAGCCTGGTGGTCCAAAATAGCATACCTGGTGTATTTTAACACCAACAAACCCATCCGTTTAAACATCAATTTAGTATACAGTATGTCAATCTAGCAAACCAGGCAACTAAAAGCAACTATCATAACAATGTTTTGGTTTGTTTTTAGCTTGTTAGCTAGCTGGCTAACGTTAAGTTAGCTGGCTACCCAGTTCAAATAATGACCATATCATATAGCTGACATTGTCTTAAATTTAGCTAATTTGTATTCGTTATTACAGGAAAATAAACTCACAACAAGATCATTATTTACAAGTTAATGGCGAGCTAATTAAAGAAAATAGCTTACTGTTGTGAGTGTGACTAAATAACAACAGGGCATTCTCGTTGACCTAACGTTATATCTTAACTTGACTTTGGTGCAGGTCATGTTGTTCTTCACATTACCGTCTCTGGTAAACACACACTATATCAAATAAAATCAATCACATGCACAGGATAAAGAAGGTGTAAACGGTATAGTGAAATGGTTACTTGCATACTGGAGTTTTTGTTTAGACATGTAGCTAGCTAGCTAGCTAAACAATGAACCATAATTCCAACTCCTAACATTACTACCCTGCATGAATCTGAAGGTAGCTAAAGCTAAACAACTAGGTTTAACGTTAGCTAGCTAGCTAAAATTAGGCTATAACTAGCAATGCAAATGGCTCTGAGATACAAATAATATTACTACAACGATAAAACACATTACGTTAGCTAGTGAGCCAGCCAGCTAACATTAGCTAGCTAGCTAACAGTTCGCTTTAACCTGCATTGAAAACGACTTTCTGACAAAATTAGAAACGTATGATATCTAAAAATATAGCTAGCTAGACATTCTTACCCGTATACAGGGATGAACGCTTCTCCCTCTCTTTCACGGATGCCATGGTTGCCCTTTGTTTGAAGATGACAGTTGAAGTCGGAAGTTTACATACACTTAGGTTGGAGTCATTAAAACTTATTTTTCAACCACTCCACACATTTCTTGTTGACAAACTATAGTTTTGGCAAGTCGGTTAGGACATTTGCTTTCTGCATGACACAAGTAATATTTCCAACAATTGTTTACAGACAGATTATTTCACTTATAATTCACTGTATCACAATTCCAGTGGGTCAGAAGTTTACATACACTAAGTTGACTGTGCCTTTAAACAGCTTGGAAAATTCCAGAAAATTACGTAATGGCTTTAGAAGCTTCTGATAGGCTAATTGATGTAATTTGAGTCAATTGGAGGTGTACCTGTGGATGTATTTCAAGGCCTCAGTGCCTCTTTGCAAGACACCATGGGGAAATCAAAAGAAATCAGCCAAGACCTCAGAAAAAGATTTGTAGACCTCCACAAGTCTGGTTCATCCTTGGGAGCAATTTCCAAACACCTGAAGGTACCACGTTCATCTGTACAAACAATAGTACGCAAGTATAAACACCATGGGACCACGCAGCCGTCAAACCACTCAGGAAGGAGACGTGCTCTGTCTCTCCGAGATAAACGTACTTTGGTGCAAAAAGTGCAAATCAATCCCAGAACAACAGCAAAGGACCTTGTGAAGGTGCTGGAGGAAACAGGTACAAAAGTATCTATATACACAGTAAAACTAGTCCTATATTGACATAACCTGAAAGGCCGCTCAGCAAGGAAGAAGCCACTGCTCCAAAACCACCATAAAATTGCCAGACTACGGTTTGCAACTGCACATGGGACAAAGATCATACTTTTTGGTGAAATGTCCTCTGGTCTGATTAAACAAAAATAGAACTGTTTGGCTATAATGACCATGGGTAAGTATAGAAGAAAAAGAGGATGGCTTGCAAGCCGAAGAACACGATCCCAACCGTGAAGCACGGGGGTGGCAGCATCATGCTGTGGGGGTGCTTTGCTGCAGGAGGGACTGGTGCACTTCACAAAATAGATGGCATCATGATGAAGGAAATTATGTGGATATATTGAAGCAACATCTCAAGACATCCTGTCAGGAAGTTAAAGCTTGGTCGCAAATGGGTCTTCCAAATGGACAATGACCCCAAGCATACATCCAAAGTTGTGGCAAAATGGCTTAAGGACAACAAAGTCAAGGTATTGGAGTGGCCATCACAAAGCCCTGACCTCAATCCTCTATAGAAAATGTGTGGGCAGAACTGAAAAAGCGTTTGCGGGCAAGGAGGCCTACAAACCTGACTCAGTTACACCAGCTCTGTCAGGAGGAATGGGCCAAAATTCACCCAGCCTATTGTGGGAAGCTTGTGGAAGGCTACCTGAAACATTTGACCCAAGTTAAGCAATTTAAAAGCAATGCTACCAAATACTAATTGAGTGTATGTAAACTTCTGACCCACTGGGAATGTGATGAAAGAAATAAAAGCTGAAATAAATCATTCTCTCTACTATTATTCTGACATTTCACATTCTTAAAACAAAGTGGTGATCCTAACTGACCTAAAACAGGGAAGTTTTACTAGGATTAAATGTCAGGAATTGTGAAAAACTGAGTTTAAGTGTATTTGGCTAAGGTGTATGTAAACTTCCGACTTCAACAATATATAGGCGTACAGAGGCCCATTATCAGCAACCAATCAGTCCTGTGTTCCAATGGCACGTTGTGTTTGCTAATCCAAGTTTATCATTTTAAAAGGCTTTTTGATCATTAGAAAACCCTAATCTGGAGACAGGTGTTTTGTAGAACAGCCTTCGGTTTGTTATCTTTTTGACTCCTTTCGCATATTTTCAACCAAACGCCAGAATTTTTTCCATCTCCTTAGCAATCATACTCTGCTTCCACCGGGCATTCCACTGATTTAAATCAAATCAAATTCAAATCAAATGTATTTATAAAGCCCCTTTTACGTCAGCAGATGTCATAAAATGCTTATACCGAAACCCAGCCTCAAACCCCAAACAGCAAGCACAGTGGCTAGGAAAAACTCCCTAGAAAGGGAGGAGCCTAGGAAGCAACCTAGAAAGTAACCAGGCTCTGAGTGGTGACCAGTCCTCTTCAGATTGTTCTTCAAGATGTTCAAACGTTCATAGATGACCAGCAGGGTCAAATAATTATCACAGTGGTTGTGGAGGGTGCAACAGGTCAGTACCTTAGGAGTAAATGTCAGTTGGCTTTCAGAGGTCGAGACAGCAGGTGAGAGAGAGAGAGATAAACTTTTTGTCTTTCTTTAATGATACATTCTCATTTCATTAAAACCTCACCCCACCCCCTTAAAAAAAAGATAAACATGTTTTACCAATACCCCCTCTACTGCATACACACCTTGCCCTCTACCCCGATACAAAAACAACACCACACATCACAAAAACCCAAACCTCACCACTTCTACAACCATATATCCAGACCATTTCCCCCAGCTATACAGACAGCCCCCCCCCCCCTCTCCCACTCACTCAAACTCCCCCATGTTATGAGTGTTAAAATCTAACAAGTCCTCCAGACCACCTGCAGTGGTGGTAACATTGATGGCCCCTCCCCCTTTGGCCGCTCAAACACCCCCCTTACCGGCTCAGACAGTGCCTCCTGGATTTCCCCCAGGAATCTCTCCAGCAGCCTAAGAGATGTTAGTCCTGTTTGTTGTGCTAGGACTTCTGGGGTTTTCCAACCCTCGTCTCCCAGCAGTCGCAGGTCACCCAGCCTTAATATTCCCATTGCCATCAATCGCCGCTGCAGGGTGGCCGACTGAACCGATCTCAAAAGGATGGCTGGGTTGTGGAAGATAGGGTCCTCCCACACCCACAGCCCAGGCTCCACACCCCCTTCTCGTGTGGGCCTTAGCAGCTGCCAGGCCCTCAACACCGCAGAGTAAAAATCAGAGAGACCTGCTGTACTCAGCCCCTCCAGCCTCATGAGGAATAGTTGCCAGTTTATGCCACAAGGAAGATGCCACCAGGTTGTTGATTATCAGCACCCTCCCTCTATATCACACAGGAGCCACCTCCACCTGGTCAGACTTGACACCACCGCCTGTGACAGCCACTCCCAGTTCTTCCTGACCCACCTCTCCGAGCCAAGGTACACCCCCAAAATGTTAAGTCCTTCACAACCCCACTGCAAACCCCCTGGAAGTAGAGGAGGGGCCCTATCCCCCCATGCTTAACATAACAGAGCTTTGATCTTGCCCAGTTTACCTTAGCTGAGGAAGCTCCCTCGAACACCTTCAAACTAGTCTCTAGTGCCTGCATATCCTGACCATCCCTGACCATCACAGAAACGTCATCTGCATACGCTGACACTGCTATTCCTTTCAACACCGTGTCCAGCACACTTGCTGCAGTCTCCTGCGTAGCAGGCCAAAAAAAGGCTCAATGGCTAGTGTATATAACTGCCCCGATAGAGGGCATCCTTGTCTATTTGCCCCGCCTCACCCAGACTGGCCTACTGAGCCCCCCTCCCGCCTTGACCATACATGACACCCCAGCATACAACATCTTCACACAGGCCAAAAACCTTTCCCCAAAACCAAACACAGACATCACATTAAACAGATACTTATTGTCCACTCTATCAAAAGCCTTCTCTTGATCTAAAGAGACCAGTCCAAAGTTCACATTAGAACTCGACAAGTCCAACAAGTCCCTGATTAAGAACAAGTTGTCCATGATTGAGCGTTGCGGTATGCAATGTCTGGTCCTTGTGTACTATAGAGTCCAGATGGGACTTCAGTCTGTTAGCGAGGACCTTGGCAAATATCTTGTAGTCCGCACAGAGCAATGCCACAGGCCTCCAGTTCTTAAGTTCACACAAGTCCCCTTTTTTGGGCAGGAGAGTCAGAGCCGCACGACGGCAGCTTATCGGCAACTCTCCTACCCCCGACGCACTCACGGAACACGCAAAAGAAGTCCAGTCCAATTATTCCCCAGAATTTTTTATAAAACTCCACTGGGAGTCCATCGACCCATGGTACACGGCCAGGGGACATCTGGGTTATCGCCTCTGCCAGTTCATGGACAACAGGGGAATGTCCATTTCATCCCTCTGTGCCAGAGAGAGCTTAGAGAGTTCTGCAAACAAAACCTGAGCACAAATAGGATCACACAGTTCTGTCATATACAACTCAGTATGAAACTCAACAGTCCGCTCCCGCATCTCCCCCACCACAGAGGTCACCCGCCCATCTGAAAGCCGTAGACAATGCATACCCTTGGCTTCACCGCTCTGTCTTTTCAAACCAAAGAAGAAGGAGCTGGGAGCATCCATCTCCTTGAGCATTGCGAACCTAGCTTTTGCAAGTGCTCCCTTTGCTTTAACCTGGAAAAAACTGCCCAGGTCCCTATGTAGTTCAGCTAAATTAGCCTGGAGGCCTACATTATCTTGCCCCACCAGCTCTACCTCCATCTCACCAATACTACGCTCGAGTTCCCCCAATACTCTCCTAGCCTCTGAGGATGAGAGAGCTGTATAATGTTGACAGAAAATCCGAATTTGGACTTTTCCCACATCCCACCATTGACTCAGAGACTCATACTCCTCTCTTCGCTGCCCCCACCTTTCCCAAAAAGTCTGAAAACCTGAGCAAAAAGTGGCATCTTGTAAGAGCTTTACATTAAACTTCCAATAGGATGCCTGCCGAGGCCCTGTTGAAATAGACAGCCGAGCCATGGTTATGTGATGAATTGTAGCGCCCAACAGCCTATTGCTCTGATTCCTGGACATATAAAATCAAGCCGGGCTGCGCTCACCCTAGCCCCAAAGACCTTCACCCATGTATACGGTCTTGTGTTGGAATGTCTAGTTCTCCAAACATCCACTAGGTCAAACTGATTAATAATGTCCCTTAACACCCCCACTGAGCCTGAATGAGGATCCTCCCAATTTCTGTGTTTCGTCAAATCCATTGTACAGTTCCAGTCCCCACCGACCACCAGCGTCTCCTCCTATGAGAGTTCCTGTCAAAGACACCCAAATAGAAGCCCTCTCACTCTCCCTGTGTTAGGCGCATACGCATACACAATTAACAAAACCCCTGTTGTTAATTTCTGCTTTTACTACAAGCAGTCTACTCCTACACACCTCTTTTGAGGAGCACATTTTTACAGACAGACCCGGTACAAAAATAACTGCCACCCCTGCACTAACATTTGTCCCATGGCTCAGCACACTTGCCCCTTTCCAACAGAACCCCTAATCAACTTCATTCACCACATCACTATGCGTCTCCTGCAGAAACAACACCTGTACTTTTTTTTGTTTTACATATTCACCCAACACACTCCTCTTTCCTGCATCTCTGGCGCCATTAATATTAAGCGAATCTCCATAAGAAGTGGGAGAAAAGCCAGCAAAGAAAGAAAGAAACCTATAGCAAAGCTCAAAAAGCCCCAGTGCCAGAAATAAACTATTCATCTAAACAGCGTCTGAAGGTAGACATTTACGCACGGGTGTGACCCACTTCCTCAACCTAAAATGTTTCCTGAGTGAGAGGACACCATGCCCCTGATTGTTAATAGCATGTTTTACTGATCTTACAAACTTTCCCGTGTCGCAAAAAAAAGCCTCGAGATTTACTTTTTCCCCCTTAGTCTCATTCAGGAACCTTTACAGTTCCCTCACTGTGTACTTTGACCCTTCTGACTGACTGTTTGTCAGCTCTGGACCCATTGAGGAGGAGTCTGAAAAGAAATCCTCCTCATCGTCCTCTTCCTCCTCCTCATCTTCCTCCTCCTCATCTCCATCTCCCAACCTGACCACCTGCCCTTTCTCTCTAGTTGGGGCCTCCCCCCCAGCACCAGGCAAAGGTTCCTTGGTGCCTTTGACCTCACAAGCCACTCCCCTCCCACCTCCTTTATTCTCCCCCTTTTTCCTATTCCACTTGACACCCTCCTCCACCCCCCCCAGATTCTTACCCTTCCCCACAATACTCTCCTCATCCACTAGCATAACCTGACTAAGCCCAGCCTCATCTACACCACCATCCATGACATGACTAGACCCAGTCTAAGCTACAACACCATCCATGACATGACTAGACCCAGCCTCATCTACACCTCCATCCATGACATGACTAGACCCAGCCCTCATCTACACCTCCATCCATAATGTGACTAGACCCAGCCTTAGCTACACTACCATCTGTAGCATGACTAGGCCCAGCCTCTGCTGCCTGTGTCTCATGGCCCCCTGCACGTTGACCTCGATTTACCCCACTGGTGCTTGAACCCTCACCTTGTCTAAGGCCTTTATGTTGGCAAGCAAAGCTCTAATGCCCCAAATCCCCACACTAAAAGCACTGTAGACTATCTGTGCTGTCAAACCCTGCGTAGAGCCCCTCCCCATCCCTCACTTTAAAATGTACATTAAACTGTTGCTCATTGTTATTCAGGAACATGAACACTTGCCTCCGTAACGAATCCACATGCTTGACGGCATCTCCCTGAAAACCTGCCGACCGTACAAGAAAACCAGAAATTGGCACCAACACACCCCTTAGAAATATTCCACTAGCAATGAGCCAACGCACCAAATTTTCTCTTTTCACGAACACAACCACAGCTTTGTTCATTCTAGAAGCGGAACGTATAAATTCAGCCCCTACCTGTTTGCCGATCTCGAGCAGAAGCTCTCCACCTTAATTCCATTCTCGGGAACACACCTGAATCCATGCCGTAACAACAGCATCTCCTCCGCGCTAGGCTGTGAAGCCATCATGCACACCACACCGTTCAAAACCCCAGGAAACTAAACCTCTGTCCTCTTTCTCTCTAACTTTGAAAAAAAAACAGTGGGTACTGCTAAAACAAACAGTGCATTAACCCTCCACCATAGAAAACTACAATTAAAAGAAAAGACCAAGGAGACACCATTCACTCAAACTCCCAGCATACAGAGAGAGGGAGAGAGAGAGAGAGAGAGAGAGAGAGAGAGAGAGAGAGAGAGAGAGAGAGAGAGAGAGAGAGAGAGAGAGAGAGAGAGAGAGAGAGAGAGAGAGAGAGAGAGAGAGAGAGAGAGAGAGAGAGAGAGAGAGAGAGAGAGAGAGAGAGAGAGAGAGAGAGAGAGAGAGAGAGAGAGAGAGAGAGAGAGAGAGAGAGAGAGAGAGAGAGAGAGAGAGAGAGAGAGAGAGAGAGAGAGGTCCGGGACAAGGTAGTACTTCCGGTGAACAGGTCAGTGTTCCATAGCCGCGTGCAGAACTGTTGAAACTGGAGCAGCAGCACGACCAGGTGAACTGTGGACAGCCAGGAGTCATCAGGCCAGGTACTCCTGAGAATTAGCGGGATCATACTTAAATTCACAAAGGACACCAGATAAGACAGGAGAATTACTCAACCCATTCAAGTGACGCACCCCTCCTAGGGACGGCATGGAAGAGCACTAGTAAGCCAGTGACTCAGCCCCCGTAATAGGGTCAGGGGCAGAGTAAGGGGAGCCGAGGGAAGCCGAGGGAAGCCGGCCAGGCAGAGACAGCAAGGGTGGTTCGTTGCTCCAGTGCCTTGCCGTTAACCTTTGCACCCCTAGGCCAGACTACACTCAATCATAGGACCTACTGAAGAGGTGAGTCTTCAGTAAAGACTTAAAGGTCGAGACCGAGTCTGCGTCTCTCACATGGCTAGGCAGACCATTCCATAAAAATTTAGCTCTATAGGAGAAAGCCCTGCCTCCAGCTATTTTCTTAGAAATTCTAGGGACAATAAGGAGACCTGCATCTTGTGACCGTAGCATACGTGTAGGTATATACGGCAGGACCAAATCGCAGAGATAGGTAGGAGCAAGTCCATGTAATGTTTTGTAGGTTAGCAGCAACATTTCAAAACTCGGTCCTCTAGAAAGTAAAGAGCATTAGAAACACTTTTGCAGTTCTTCTTGATCTTTAAAAAAAAGCCGCGTTAGAAAGGATTACCTACACATACTGAACAACTCATGTTATAGACAAAAGCATGCTACATGGCAGACCAATCTGAACTCATCTCTCGGCATGTCCAGCCCATCCATTATCTCAGCCAATCATGTCTAGCGGGAAGGTTCCTTTCTTTTTCCTTGGCTAAACCGACTAGGCTGGTAATTTAACAATTGTATTCGTATTTACAGATAGCATACAAGTTTGTTATTAAGGCATATGAATGCACATGTTCCAGAAGGCATTTCTGCCAAAAAGCGCATTTTGATAAAATAATCTATGTTTACGTTCAAATGCCTCTCCTGTGAAATAGTGACGCACGACATACGCCTAGTTTCCTGAAACGAGTCACATTATCAGGGTTTACAGCATGGTCTGACATGTGTGACGGGTGCATGTTTGAGATCATGTCATAACCCTGTGTTACTCACGTTATTTTTCCTTTCTGATTCTCTTCCTCACATGATCAAGTATGCTTCTCCCTCCTCTGAAGAAGAAAAACCTGTGTTGTTGACCTCACACAAGCATTTTACATTCACATACAGTACAGAGTCAGACACACACACATGCACACGCGTACACACACACATGCCTTCCCCTCATTAGCTACAGTGGGGCAAAAAAGTATTTAGTCAGCCACTATTTGTGCAAGTTCTCCAACTTAAAAAGATGAGAGAGGCCTGTAATTTTCATCATAGGTACACGTCAACTATGAAAGACAAATTGAGAAAAAAAAATCCAGAAAATCACATTGTAGGATTTTTTATGAATTTATTTGCAAATTATGGTGGAAAATAAGTATTTGGTCACCTACAAAGAAGCAAGATTTCTGGCTCTCACAGACCTGTAACTTCTTCTTTAAGAGGCTCCTCTGTCCTCCACTCGTTACCTGTATTAATGGCATCTGTTTGAACTTGTTATCAGTATAAAAGACACCTGTCCACAACCTCAAACAGTCACACTCCAAACTCCACTATGGCCAAGACCAAAGAGCTGACAAAGGACACCAGAAACAAAATTGTAGACCTGCACCAGGCTGGGAAGACTGAATCTGCAATAGGTAAGCAGCTTGGTTTGAAGAAATCAACTGTGGGAGCAATTATTAGGAAATGGAAGACATACAAGACCACTGATAATCTCCCTCGATCTGGGGCTCCACGCAAGATCTCACCCCGTAGGGTCAAAATGATCACAAGAACGGTGAGCAAAAATCCCAGAACCACACGGGGGGACCTAGTGAATGACCTGCAGAGAGCTGGGACCAAAGTAACAAAGCCTACCATCAGTAACACACTACGCCGCCAGGGACTCAAATCCTGCAGTGCAAGACGTGTCCGCCTGCTTAAGCCAGTAAATGTCCAGGCCTGTCTGAAGTTTGCTAGAGTGCATTTGGATGATCCAGAAGAGGATTGGGAGAATGTCATATGGTCAGATGAAACCAAAATAGAACTTTTTGGTAAAAACTCAACTCGTCGTGTTTGGAGGACAAAGAATGCTGAGTTGCATCCAAAGAACACCATACCTACTGTGAAGTATGGGGGTGGAAACATCATGCTTTGGGGCTGTTTTTCTGCAAAGGGACCAGGACGACTGATCCGTGTAAAGGAACGAATGAATGGGGCCATGTATCGTGAGATTTTGAGTGAAAACCTCCTTCCATCAGCAAGGGCATTGAAGATGAAACGTGGCTGGGTCTTTCAGCATGACAATGATCCCAAACACACCGCCCGGGCAATGAAGGAGTGGCTTCGTAAGAAGCATTTCAAGGTCCTCGAGTGGCCTAGCCAGTCTCCTGATCTCAACCCCATAGAAAATCTTTGGAGGGAGTTGAAAGTCTGTGTTGCCCAGCGACAGCCCCAAAACATCACTGCTCTAGAGGAGATCTGCATGGAGGAATGGGCCAAAATACCAGCAACAGTGTGTGAAAACCTTGTGAAGACTTACAGAAAACGTTTGACCTGTGTCATTGCCAACAAAGGGTATATAACAAAGTATTGAGAAACTTTTGTTATTGACCAAATACTTATTTTCCACCATAATTTGCAAATAAATTCATTAAAAATCCTACAATGTGATTTTCTGGAATTTTTTTTCTCATTTTGTCTGTCATAGTTGACGTGTACCTATGATGAAAATTACAGGCCTCTCTCATCTTTTTAAGTGGGAGAACTTGCACAATTGGTGGCTGACTAAATACTTTTTTTCCCCACTGTACCTTGAGTGTATATTAAATAATCTCCCTCTCTCTTTCTTTCTCTCTCTCTCAATTTGTGACCGACCGGCTCAAATCGGTCTTATGTAGCAAAATGTGAAATTGTGTTTTTTACATTGGATAAAAGTCTCAGAGCTAGAAAATTGTGTATCATACACTACAGTTGAAGAACAATGGGAAAGTAATTCTGCTTTGAAAGTTATAAGCTCAAGAGGGTGTAACCTCACTTTTGAGAAAATGGCCTTTGAATGTTTTGGTACTACTACTGGAGAGCCCTTCTTTGTCTACACCCATTCAGCATTGTTCACACCCTCTTAAGCTTTAGCCCCACCCATCTCTTTAAGGTTTGATCCAAGTATTCTGTCCTAACACAGCAGTCAATCACCCAAGCTAACTGGCTAACGTTGGCTAGCTTGCTAGCTACTTCCAGACACAAATGAGAGAACAGTTCACTGACCATTTGACTCTTCCTAGCAGAGCTGGTTAGGCTGTTTTCATGTTATCCAGAGCGTTGGTGACGGCAACTGTGCTGCTGGCAACAATATACGCTAAATTTGTCAGTTATTCTGCGCTCTGGCACACTCAGACGAGAGTGCTCTGAAATTAGAGTAGATAACCAGAGCAAATTTACCATTTACGTCTATCAACAGTTTTCGCAGTGACATCATTAACATCCTATTGAAATGGTTACTTGCATAGTGTCACGATCGTTGACTGATGAAGCGGACCAAGGCGCAGCGTGATAAACGTACATACTTATTCAGTACTTAACACACGATCAAAAACAACAAACGAAACGTGAAGTCCTAGGTTAACACAAAACCTTAACGGAACAAGATCCCACAACCTAACATGCCACAAGGCTGCCTAAGTATGGTCCCCAATCAGAGACAACGAGCTACAGCTGTCTCTGATTGGGAACCACCCTGGCCAACATAGAAACTAAACGATCTAGAACAAAAACCAATGAAAACTAAACATAGAAAATCCACACCCTGGCTCAACAATTAAGAGTCCCCAGAGCCAGGGAGTGATAGTACCTCCCCCCAAAGGCGCGAACTGCGACCTCGCCACACCAACACAACAGGGTAGGGGCCGGGTGGTCATTCCGCCTCGGAGGCGGATCCGGCTCCGGGCGTGACCACCACTCTCTCTCTACCCCCCAGTTGCGCCCCTGGTCTGGTCCCGCTGGCCGGAGCTGGACTGACAGCACGGACCGTGCCGGACTGACGACGCGCACCACTGGCTTGGTGCGGGGAGCAGGAACGGGCAGGACCGGGCTGGCGACGCGCACCACTGGCTTAGTGCGGGGAGCAGGAACGGGCCGGACCGGGCTGACGACGCGCACCACTGGCTTGGTGCGGGGAGCAGGAACGGGCCGGACCGGGCTGACGACGCGCACCACTGGCTTGGTGCGGGGAGCAGGAACATGCCGGACCGTGTTGACGACGCGCACCACTGGCTTGGTGCGGGGAGCAAGAACAGGCCGGACCGAGCTGACGACGCGCACCACTGGCTTGGTGCGGGGAGCAGGAACGGGCCGGACCGGGCTGACGACGTGCACCACTGGCTTGGTGCGAGGGACAGGAGCAGGCCGGACCGGGCTGGCGACGCGCACCACTGGCTTGGTGCGTGGGACAGGAACAGGTCGGAAGAGACGGACCAAGGCGTAGCGTGATAAGCGTACATTCTTTATTCGTACTTACACGAACCAAAACAACAAACAAAATGATACGTGAAGTCCTAGGTTATACACAAAACCTTACGGAACAAGATCCCACAACCTAACATGCCAAAAGGCTGCCTAAGTATGGTCCCCAATCAGAGACAACGAGCTACAGCTGTCTCTGATTGGGAACCACCCTGGCCAACATAGAAACTAAACAATCTAATACAAAACCCAATGAAAACTAAACATAGAAAATCCACACCCTGGCTCAACAATTAAGAGTCCCCAGAGCCAGGGCGTGACACATAGAGTCTTTTGTTAAGACATGTAGCTAGCTAGCTAGCTAAACAATGAACCATAATCCCAACTCATGACGTTACTACCCTGCATGAATCTGCAGGTAACTAACCAACCAGGTTCAATGTTAGGTAGCTAACATTAGGCTATAACGAGCAAATCAAATGGCTCTGAGATACGAATAATATTATTACACAGATAATACACGTAACGTTAGCTAGCGAGCCAGCCAGCTAACATTAGCTAGCTAGCTAACAGTGCACTTTAACTTGAAATGAAAACTACTTTCTGACAAAATTAGAAACGTGTAATATATGAAAATGTAGCTAGCTAGACTATCTTACCCGTATACATGATTGGATGCTTCTCACTCTCTGTCACGGATGCCATGGTTGCCCTTAGTTTGAAGATGTAATCCGGAGACAGGTGTTTTCTCCATCTTCTTAGCTATCATACTCTAATTCAAAAAATCTAATGGCTCTACTGTGAAGTAGTGACGTGCGATATTATGCCTAGTTTCCTGAAACGAGTCACAATTACACAGGCCTCCTGCAGAGAGCTAAGGAGGGAAGGAGATAAGGAGGGGCTGAGATGGAAGGAAGGGAGGGTGGGAAAAATAAGTAGTGGGAGTGAGAGAGAGAGAGGGGCAAAGAGGGGTGATTGTGGTGTGTTGAGGCGTGCTGGGCAGAGGGACAGAGACAGCATGAAGCTGCAGGGAGCTTCATTACACCCAGCAGGACACGGTGAGCCTCATCAATTCTACTAGCAGGATGGCGATATTACTGTCTGTCCACACTGGCCTAGTGCTAGCCTCAACATTTCCACTAACAGGCTAGTGATTTGACTATCTGTCTACACTGGCCTAGCGCTAGCCTCATCACTTCTACTAGCAGGCTAGCGATATGACTGTCTGTCTACACTGGCCTACCGGTAGCCTCATCACTTCTACTAGCAGGCTAGCGATATGACTGTCTGTCTACACTGGCCTAGCGCTAGCCTCTTCTACTACATACCTTGAATTGCAGGCTAATGCAATACTACTGTTTATATATTGCCTAGCTAGCATTCTGCTACTACTGTCTACCAAACCAATATAGGCTTACTCTCTATAGCAGTGTGGGGGGTTATTATTTATTTGGGGAAAAAACACTCCAGGCCACTCTGGAATGTCTAAAACTATACTTAACAAAAATATAAATGCAACATGCAACACTTTCATTGATTTTAGTGAGTTGCAGTTCATATGAGGAAATCAGTCTGTTGAAATACAGTACATGCATTAGCCCCTAATCTATGGATTTCACATGAGTGGGAATACAGATATGCATCTGTTGGTCACATATACCTTTAAAACCTCAGGAACTCGCCGCAGTATTTTTGTGCATTCAAATTTGCCATTGATAAAATGCAATTGTGTTTGTTGTCCGTAGGTTATGCCTGCCCATACCATAACCCCACGCCATCATGGGGCACTCTGTTCACAACGTTGACATCAGCAAACCGATCGCCCACACGGCGCCATACACGTGGTCTGTTGTTGTGAGGCCGGTTGGACGTACTGCCAAATTCTCTAAAATGACGTTAGAGGCGGCTTACGGTAGATAAATTAACATTAAATTATCTGGCAACAGCTCTGGTGGACTTTTCTGCAGTCAGCATGCCAATTGCATGCTCCCTCAAAACTTGAGACATATGTGGCATTGTGTTGTGTGACAAAACCGCACATTTTAGAGTGGCCTTTTATTGTTCCCAGCACAAGATGCATCTGTGTAATGATCATGCTGTTTAGTCAGCTTCTTGATATGCCACACCTGTCAGGTGGATGGATTAGGAAAGGAGAAATGCTCACTAACAGGGATGTAAACAAATTTGTGCACAAAATCTTAGAGAAATAAGGTTTTTGTGTGTATGGAACATTTCTGGGATCTTTAATTTCAGCTCATGAAACATGGGACCAACACTTTACATGTTGCATTTCTATTTTTGTTCATTGTAGATATCCCGATGTGGCCCTTCAGCCAAAATGTTTGCCCACCTCTTGTCTATAGCCTAGAATACTGATGCAGGGGGAGATGGAGAGAAGGAAGAGAGAGTGAGAGAGAGAGAGAGAGAGAAAGAGAGAGAGAGAGATGGGGGTGGGCAAAGAAATGACCCATATGTAAGGGAAGAGGTAAGGAATGAAAGAATTACCATAACGGGACTGTATAAAAACAGAGAAAAGGAAGTATTAAAAGGAAAAAGGGATGGAGGCAAAGAGAGAAAATGAGAAAAGGAGAGGGTCTGAATGAGAGAGAGAGGAAGAATTAAATAAAAATGCAATAAAGCAGCCAGTGTGAAATCAATCTGCTTAGAGTTTTGTTTAATAAAAACTCATGAAGGGCTGGTGGCCAAGATCTCATTAGAAATATTGGTGGTAATCTGGAGACCGAGGAGGGGATGCTCCTGTGTGTGTTTGTTTGTGTGTGTGTGTGTGTGTGTGTGTGTGTGTGTGTGTGTGTGTGTGTGTGTGTGTGTGTGTGTGTGTGTGTGTGTGGGAGAGAGAGAGAGAGAGAGACTATCTGTCTGTCTTACTGAGCTGATTTGAGTCAATGAAAGAGACAAAGGACTAAAGGAATGAAAGTCTTTAAAGCCATCAAACATTGGAGTGGAAAGTACAGTTGGGCTGTTGTCATACTGTCTCTCTCACTTTCTCTCTCCATCTCTCTCTTCTTCTATCTATTTCTCTACATCCATTCTTCTCTCCCCACACACACACACACACACACACACACACACACACACACACACACACACTTGTTGGCAAAGCCTGCTCTACCTCCACTGCTGCTGCCAGGCAGGTCTCAGGATCAGAGGTGAGGGGTCAGGGATCAGAACACAGAGATGATTTAGTCTCCCTGGTCTTCTGACATGAGGTCAAGGGCAAGACGATTTAGATAAGGACACTCTCTCTTTATCTATCTGTCTCTCTTTGTCTGTCTCTCTATTGATGCCTTCCTCTCCATCTCCTACCTTTCTCTCAGTTTGTCTCTGACATTTTATGACATGACTGGATGTATATCCAGCCTGGATACTTATTACACTGAGTGAACAGAAACCCTGTGAAACTAAGGCCAAGGTCATTGTTGTGACCTTGAAAAGGGGGTCAAAGTTGAACCAGGAGCTGACTACTACAATTCCAGCATTGACAACAATGGGCTTCTTTATTTCTTGGTACTATGCAGCCTCTTCTCCCCTACTCCCCTCTCATCCCCACAAATACAGACTCAGGAAGACGCAAGAGTGCACGTATACAGGGTGGAGGGTGTGTGTGCCCCTACCCTGGCCTCCACTGTATGTCCTGTCCCTATTCCAGGTCTCTTGTTAGGACCGGGTCCTGGCCTACAGCCTTTGAGCTCCTTCCTTCCTGGACTATTGTCAGAGAAGGCTGGGGGAATCCCTATGCTCATATATGGGGCTCTCCAACATCCCATCTCTGATGTCCTCCCCCCTCTCCCTCACCCCTACTCACCCCATATCATCCCACGTCTCTCCTCACCCTGCCCAACTCTCACTCCACTCAGGAAGAGACAACTCTGAGTGAAGGACAGGCAGCATCCGCTGCACACACACAATTAAATATACTCACCTACACGCCTATGCACAAACATAAACACACACAGACACAGTGAGGGATGCTGTGTCTTTAAGAGCAGGGGAGAGGAGGAGGGAGAGAGAGGCAGACAAATCAGGTAACAACGCCGAGAGGCTTCTCCCAGACAGCTGTGATGAATAACACTCAATACTATTAATTGGAACAATCACTGTTCATTTAGCTAAATTCCTACTGCGGCTAAATTAGACTGGCACCTAGCCCTGCGGTAGGCTCGTCACTGCCTGATGATAGCTACCTTCTTTTCATCTTCCTCTCTAGTTGTCTCTCGCTTTCTATTTTCTCTTCTCCTCTCTAGTCCTCTCCGTTCTTTCTTCATGTATTATTTTCTACCCATGAATTAGGCTTTCCCTCTTTTTCCTACTCACTCTCTCTCTCTCTCGCTCCATCTCTTTCCCTCTCCCTCCCTCTCTCTCTCCCTCTTTTCTTCCCAGCAGCTGTTCAGTAGTGTGTAAAGGATCCGTATGGCTGTACTAATAGTGGTAGGGTAATTTGCTCAGGGTTTAATGTGTGTTGTTATTACATATCACAGCTGCTTAGGGGCTCACTGGTTACTCCAGTACTACTGCTGCTCGTAGCTGAATACATACAGCCAAGGTTCACAGCTATCCCCACACTGATTGATCGTAACCATGTCTTATAGAGTTTTACTCATGTGTTATTATTAGGTTATAACACATTGGTTATAACGAAATATATACAATTATAAACTAATTACAGTGAATATGGGATCAATGGCAGAAATACAATTGGACCGCATGAAGTTGAGTAAGTTGAAGAAAGATAAAAGGTTTGTGGATCTATCTTAGCCATCAGCGGTCCCTCTTGCCAGTACCCCCTTTGTTGCAGGGACAAATTAAGGTGCAGTAATGGGAAGCTAAATCCCCCCCAAACCTAATGTTTATACTTCCAGTACCTCTAGCCTCTATTGCATCTCTCACCCCCCCTCATCTTAAACTGAATAGGCAAGGCCAAGTTAAAGTGCAGATGGGGGGAGAACCTCACCCTCCCTCCCCTCACCTGGTCAATTAAAGGCAGCGCCAATTTAAGTGTGGCTAATAGTCCTTCCTGGGTGAGTTGTTCAACAAGAGGGTGTTATTGTCCTTGGGCTAAATGGCCTGGAACCCAAGATGTCCCCTCCTTTTTGTTCGATACGCCTGCCTTCGTCTCTCCTTTTCACAGCTGCTAACAAAGACTGGGCATTCAATTTAAGTAGCATTGTGTTAAGTAGTAGATTATTTTACATGGTCACTTGAAATCACAAAATGATTTTGAGAACTGTAAAGAGAAACAGCCAGTCAATATCTTGGTCTCACAGTCTCTGTCCAACTGACTGTTCCCTGGGCAGTGATAGGGTTTCCTGCTCCGTTTACTCCAACAGAATACACAGATTAGAAGTGATTTAGTTCATGTTGCTTTTGTGTAACTCTTCAAAGCGACAGAACTAGCTTCATGACAACTGCTATTAAATGACTTGATAAGCTAAAGTAAAATGGTGGAAATCTATCCAACCCATTCACTTGTTAGTGCTCGAGAAGGACAAGAGATAAGGAAAGGAGAGGAAGATAGAAGTCATTGAGGAGGGTGGAGACTGCATGAGTCATCCATTGTAAATGATTTATATAGAAATATATTATTAATCAAATTATACAGATTCTCTGTTTCCTGAGATGAGGACTGTTAACTCAATTTAGTCATAATAAATATCAAGTATTGTACATTTGTAAGTAGCTCTGGATAAGGGAGTCTGCTAAATGACTTAAATGTAAATGTAAGTAATCAATGCACAACACTTTCCTTCCCGCAGTTTAATGGGAAAATGCACATTTATATCAGTAATGTTAATTCATTTGAAAATTGTCAGTGTTGGTTTGCAATTTTCTTTGTGGTAGGAGGCATTTCATGTTCCATTTTCCCCATTTCAAGAGCAGTAAATGATGTGCACATTAGAAGGTGAGTTAAAGACTGTGGCCATGTCTTGTGGCGACGGAAAGAAAACTACAATTGACCATGTGTAAGTGAATTATGGGTTAAATTAACCATTAATACATAATAATAATAATAATAATAATAATAATAATAATAATAATAATAATAATAATAAATAATAATAAAGCGGTATTCATTTAAACCAGTGCCATGCGAAAGTATTCACCCCCCTTGACATTTTTCCTATTTTGTTGCCTTACAACCTGGAATTAAAATAGATTTTTTGGGGGTTTGTATCATTTGATTTACACAACATGCCTACCCCTTTGAAGATGCAAAATATTTTTTGGGGTGAAACAAACAAGAAATAAGACAAAAAAACAGAAGAAATGAGCGTGCATAACTATTCACCCCCCCAAAGTCAATACTTTTTAGAGCCACCTTTTGCAGCAATTACAGCTGCAAGTCTCTTGGGGTATGTCTCTATATGCTTGGCACATCTAGCCACTGGGATTTCTGCCCATTCTTCAACGCAAACTGCTCCAGCTCCTTCAAGTTGGATTGGTTCCGCTGGTGTACAGCAATGTTGAAGTCATACTACAGATTCTCAATTTAATTGAGGTCTGGGATTTGACTAGGCCATTCCAAGACATTTAAATGTTTCCCTTTAAACCACTCGAGTGTTGCTTTAGCAGTATGCTTAGGGTCATTGTCCTGTTTGAAGGTGAACCTCCATCCCAGTCTCAAATCTCTGGAAGACTGAAACAGGTTTCCCTCAAGAATTTCCCTGTATTTAGCGCCATCCATCATTCCTTCAATTTTGACCAGTTTCCCTGTCCCTGCCGATGAAAAACATCCCCACAGCATGATGCTGCCACCACCATGCTTCACTGTGGGGATGGTGTTCTTGGGGTGATGAGAGGTGTTGGGTTTGCGCCAAACATAGTGTTTTCCTTAATGGCCAATAAGCTTAATTTAGTCTCATCTGACCAGAGTACCTTCTTCCATATGTTTAGGGAGTCTCCCACATGGCTTTTGGTGAACACCAAACGTTTTTGCTAATTTTTTTCTTTAAGTATTCACTTTTTTCTGGCCTTTCTTCCATAAAGCCCAGCTCTGTGGAGTGTATGGCTTAAAGTAGTCCTATGGACAGATACTCCAATTTCCGCTGTGGAGCTTTGCAGCTCCTTCAGGGTAATCTTTGATTTCATTGTTGCCTCTCTGATTAATGCCCTCCTTGCCTGGTCCATGTGTTTTGGTGAGCGGCCCTCTCTTGGCAGGTTTGTTGTGGTGCCATATTTGTCACGGTTTACTAAGCCAGAACCCAGAAGCAGACCAGGACAAGGTAAGTGGTGTCAAAGGTGAGTGTTTATTTAACTGATCCACGAGTGCTGCTGAATAATCCAGGGAACAGAGCGGGCGGCGTGGATGAGTTGTTGAGGGTGCAGTAGTTGGTCCAATGATGGCTCGGCAGCCGCCGACCATCAGGCAGAGGTTGGGTGAAGGTTCCGGACGAGTGACTGCAGGGAGAACAAAACGGAGGTAAGCATACAACAAGCAAACAAGGTGCAAAACAACAAAACTAATGCTCTAAGCTCTAAGACTGATCCGCTGATAAACATACTGTTCATGGCTAACGATCCGGCAGGGAATGGATGTTAGGCCAGAGCCTAAGAAGGGTGATGATCAGGACCAGGTGTGCAGATTGCTGATGGGATGCAGGTGCGGAAATCAAGAGAGCTCACGCCTAGCAACGTTGCCTGGCAACCAGGCAGGGAGCGTTCCAGAACCCTCGGGAAACTGGAGATCACGAGCAGAAAAACTAGTACACAGACAGGACCCGACTCAGACTGCCGGGATCGTTACAGTACCCCCTCCGACGAACGCCACCGGGCGGACTCCCGGAGCGCCAGGATGGAGGCGGTAGAAGTCACGAATGAGGTCAGCATCTAGGATCTGTCGCCGCGGAATCCAACTCCTCTCTTCAGGACCATACCCCTCCCAGTCCACGAGATACTGGAAACCCCGGCCCCGCCGTCTGGAATCCATGATGCGTCGCACCGTGTAGGCAGGACCACCTCCGATCATCCGAGGAGAAGGAGGAGGAGGCGGAGGAGGCAACAGAGGACTGAGGAAAACAGGCTTGAGGCAGGAGACATGAAAGGTGGGATGGACTCTGAGCGTCCTCGGTAGTTTGAGTCGAACTGCCACCGGATTGATCACCTTCTCCACCACAAACGGACCAATGAACTTCGGTAACAACTTCCTAGACTCAGTCCGTAAAGGAAGATCCCGTGTGGCCAACCAGACCCTATCTCCGATGGTATAGGTGGGAGCGGGGATCCGGCGACGATTCGCCTGGAGCTGATACCGGTCCGAAACTCTAAGGAGTGCCTTTCTGGCCCGATGCCAGGTCCGGTGGCAACGACGAATATGGGCCTGAACAGAAGGCACTGAGAGCTCCTTCTCCTGAGAAGGGAACAAGGGAGGTTGGTAGCCATACAGGCACTGGAAGGGAGACATCCCAGTGGCAGATGTAGGGAGAGTATTGTGGGCATACTCAACCCAAGGCAACTGAGAGACCCAGGAGGTGGGGTTGGAAGAGACCAGGCAGCGTAGCGTGGATTCCATCTTCTGGTTGGCTCTCTCCGCCTGACCATTAGATTGGGGGTGAAAACCAGATGTGAGACTGACTGTAGCTCCAATGGCCAAACAGAAGGACTTCCAGACAGCAGAGGTAAACTGAGGGCCACGGTCGGAAACGATATCACTGGGCAAACCGTGGACCCTGAAAACCTCCCTAACCAGGATCTCGGACGTCTCCGAGGCAGAGGGAAGCTTGGCAATTGGCACAAAGTGGGCGAACTTGCTGAATCTGTCCACGATAGTCAGAACGACCGTGTTCCCCTCAGAAGCGGGCAACCCAGTGACAAAGTCCAGGGCCAGATGCGACCATGGTCGCGGGGAATAGGAAGGGGGTGAAGTAGTCCAGAGCTGGGCCGATTGGTACTCTTATTCTGCGCACACACTGGACAGGCAGCAACAAAACCCCGAGTATCCTCGGCCATGGCAGGCCACCAAAAACGTCTGCGAAGAAACGCCATCGTCCGAGCCACGCCAGGGTGACAAGCCATCTTGCTGGCGTGGGACCATTTGAGGACAGCAGGACGAACCGACTCAGGCACAAACAACCGACCGGGTGGACCGTTACCGGGACCGGGCTGCGTCCGAAGGGCCGCCATCACCTCCTCCTCAATCTTCCACATAACTGCTCCCACGACGCAGTTCCGGGGGAGAATTGTCTCGGTCTTGGACCCACTCTCTTCCGTCTTGGAGAACATCCGGGACAAGGCGTCCGCCTTGCCGTTCTTAGATCCAGGTCGGAACGTCAGGGAAAAAATTTAATCGTCCGAAAAACAACGCCCACCTGGCCTGACGGGAGTTGAGACGTCTAGCCGATTGCACGTAAGCAAGATTCTTGTGGTCAGTCCAGACAATAAACGGTTGCTCCGCCCCCTCCAACCAGTGGCGCCACTCCTCCAAGGCAAGTTTCACCGCGAGAAGCTCCCGGTTACCCACATCGTAATTCCTCTCCGCAGGCGAAAGGCGACGAGAGTAGTAGGCGCAGGGATGGAGTTTACTGTCCGTGGAGCATCGCTGCGACAGGATGGCGCCAACTCCCACATCAGACGCGTCCACTTCAACGACGAACTGACGGGCCGTGTCCGGTTGAGAGAGAATCGGTGCGTTGGTGAATCGCCTCTTCAAATCCAGAAACGCTCGATCCGCCTCCGGATTCCACTTGAAGGTCCTGATACTGGAAGTCAAGGCAGTTAACGGAGCGGCCACACGGCTGTAATCCCCGGATGAATCTGCGGTAGAAATTCGCAAACCCCAAAAATCTCTGGAGCTGCAATCTCGTACCGGGCTGGGCCCATTCCAGAACCGCTCTAACCTTCTCCTGGTCCATCCTAATCTCTCCCCTGGAGATGATGTACCCGAGAAAGGATGTCGTGTGGGCGTGAAACTCGCACTTCTCGGCCTTCACGAACAGGCGATTCTCCAACAATCGCTGCAGAACCTGCCGGACATGCTGGACGTGGTCGGAAGGTTCCTTCGAGAAGATCAGAATGTCATCCAGGTAAACAAACACAAAGAGACCGATCATATCTCTCAGGACGTCGTTCACCATACTCTGGAATACCGCTGGAGCATTGGTCAGTCCAAACGGCATCACCTGATACTCGAAGTGACCCATCGGTGTATTGAAACCCGTCAACCACTCGTCCCCCTCTCTGATCCGGACCATGTGATACGCATTGCGTAGGTCTAGCTTGGTGAACACCGTAGCACCCTGTAAGGAGTCGAAGGCAGAACTCATCAAGGGCAGGGGATACTTGTTCTTGACCGTGATGTCATTCAACCCCCGATAATCAATACACGGTCGAAGAGAGCCATCCTTCTTACCCACAAAGAAGAATCCTGCCCCCAGGGGTGATGACGAGGGACGAACGAGACCAGCAGCTAGGGACTCCTTGATGTAGGTCTCCAAAGCCTCACGTTCAGGTCGGGAGATACTGTATAACCTTCCCTTGGGGTAGACAGCTCCAGGGAACAGGTTGATGGCACAATCATATGGTCGGTGGGGAGGGAGTGACAGAGCCTTCTGCTTACTGAA
Source organism: Coregonus clupeaformis (assembly GCF_020615455.1). Classification (NCBI taxonomy): domain Eukaryota; kingdom Metazoa; phylum Chordata; class Actinopteri; order Salmoniformes; family Salmonidae; genus Coregonus; species Coregonus clupeaformis. The sequence goes on from NC_059215.1 coordinate 58,240,201, forward strand.
CACTTCCCCCAAATCGTGATATGTCTCGGGAACCAGGGACAAATCTGGGGGTTTAGCCTCAATCACCTGACTGGGAACCGAATGGGGACAGGCAGTCTTGAGACAGTTAGCATGACAATCAAGGCTCCAACTCGTTACCTTGCCCGTCACCCAATCGAACGTGGGATTGTGTTCCTTCAGCCAGGGGTATCCAAGGACCAGAGGAACATGGGAAGACGGCAGAATGAAGAATGAAATCATCTCAGAATGATTCCCCGACAACAGCATCTTAACCGGTTCAGTCCTCATCGTGATACGTGCCAGACTACTGCCGTCCAGAGTGGTAGCTTCAATGGCTTCCGGCAATTGCTCCTTGGAAAGCCCCAGCTGTTCCACCAACTCGGCATCAAGAAAGCTTCCATCGGCACCTGAATCGATAAAAGCGTTAATCGCTAAGCTCTGATTCCTGTTCATAAGGGTAGCCGGGAAACGGGGTCTGACAGAGGTATTGAGAGGTCGAAACTGGCTCGCTAAAAGTCCTCCCAACTTTAGCGAGCCGCGCAGTTTGACGACCGCCGGGAACCAGTGGCGAGGTAATGTCCCGAACCACCACAGTAGAGGCAACAGTTAGTCCTACGTCTGTGTTGGCGCTCCTCCTTGGTTAACCCGTGCCGCCCCCACTTGCATGGGTTCAGAATCGGGAGACAGGACCTCTCCATTAATCCTGTGTGGTGGACGATGATCGACGTATTCTGGTCCAATCCCCGACCCGACTGGAACCTGAGAAGCTGATCGGTTGGACGGGACCCATTGCTTCTCCCTCCTTCGCTCTCGGACTCGATTATCCACCCGAATAGACAAGGCTACCAAGCTGTCCAGGTCACTAGGCTCCGGATAGGAGATCAACTCATCCTTGAGCTGCTCCGACAGACCCTGGTAAAAGGCCGCTTGCAGAGACTCCTCATTCCACCCACTCTCCACAGCCAACGTCTTGAACTCGATCACGAAGTCGGCCACGCTGCGAGTTCCTTGGCGAAGCGAAAACAGGCGCCTAGCTGCGTCCCTCCCTCGGACGGAATGGTCGAAGAGCTTCCTCATCTCGGCCGTGAACCCCTGGTATGAAGCCATGCAGGGATCCTGTCGTTCCCAAACGGCTGAAGCCCACTCCAGCGCTCGACCACGCAGCAACTCAATCACAAAGGCTATCCTAGCTTTGTCTGTGGCATAAGAGTAGGGCTGTAGATCGAACACTAATCCACACTGCATAAGGAAGGAACGGCATCTTCCCAGCTCCCCCTCATATTTATCCGGCGTCGGAACCTTGGGCTCACGGAAGGACACAGCTCCAGAAGCGGCAGGCGAGATGGGTGAAACCGGTAGTGGATCCTCCACCGGAAACTTGCGCTGGTTCTGGACCTCCGTCAGACCGGTAGAAAGGTTCCGAACTGACAACGCGATCTCCTGTAGTACCGTGCTATGATGGCCCAACATCTTCTCCTGTTGGGTAATGGCATGGCGAACAGAGTCCAGGTCCGCTGGGTTCATTACTGGCCGGATCGTTCTGTCACGGTTTACTAAGCCAGAACCCAGAAGCAGACCAGGACAAGGTAAGTGGTGTCAAAGGTGAGTGTTTATTTAACTGATCCACGAGTGCTGCTGAATAATCCAGGGAACAGAGCGGGCGGCGTGGATGAGTTGTTGAGGGTGCAGTAGTTGGTCCAATGATGGCTCGGCAGCCGCCGACCATCAGGCAGAGGTTGGGTGAAGGTTCCGGACGAGTGACTGCAGGGAGAACAAAACGGAGGTAAGCATACAACAAGCAAACAAGGTGCAAAACAACAAAACTAATGCTCTAAGCTCTAAGACTGATCCGCTGATAAACATACTGTTCATGGCTAACGATCCGGCAGGGAATGGATGTTAGGCCAGAGCCTAAGAAGGGTGATGATCAGGACCAGGTGTGCAGATTGCTGATGGGATGCAGGTGCGGAAATCAAGAGAGCTCCCGCCTAGCAACGTTGCCTGGCAACCAGGCAGGGAGCGTTCCAGAACCCTCGGGAAACTGGAGATCACGAGCAGAAAAACTAGTACACAGACAGGACCCGACTCAGACTGCCGGGATCGTTACAATATTCTTTCCATTTTTTAATAATGGATTTAATGGTGCTCCTTGGGATGTTCAAAGTTTTGAATATTTTTTTATAACCCAACCCTGATCTGTTCTTGTCACGGTTTACTACGCCAGAACCCAGAAGCAGACCAGGACAAGGTACTTAGAGAAAAAAGGTGAGTGTTTATTAATTGACTCCCGAGTGAGGCTGAATAATCCAGGGACAGAGCGGGTGGCGTGGATGGGTTGTTGAGGGTGCAGTGGTAGGTCCAGACATGGCTCGGCAGCCGCCGACCATCAGGCAGAGGTTGGGTGAAGGTTCCGGGTGAGAGACTGCAGACAGAACAAAACGGAGGTGAGTACACAGCAAATCAACAAGGTGCAAAACAACAAAAACTAACGCTAGAACTCAAGGCTGATACGCTGACAAACATACTGTTCATGGCTAACGATCCGGCAGGAACTGGATGTTCGGCCAGAGCCTAAGAAGGGTGATGATCAGGACCAGGTGTGCAGATTGCTGATGGGATGCAGGTGCGGAAAACAAGAGCGCTCCCCGGAGCGTTCCCGAACCCTCGGGAAACTGGAGATTACGAACAGGAAAAAACTAGTCACCAGACAGGACCCGACTCAGACAGCCGGGATCGTCACAGTACCCCCCCTCCGGCGAACGCCACCGGGCGGGCTCCCCGGAGCGCCAGGATGGAGGCGGTAGAAGTCACTGATGAGGTCCGCATCTAGGACCTGTCGCCGCGAATCCAACTCCTCTCCTCAGGGCCATACCCCTCCCAGTCCACGAGATACTGGAAACCCCGGCCCCGCCGTCTGGAATCCATGATGCGACGCACCGTGTAGGCAGGACCACCTCCGATCATCCGAGGAGGAGGAGGAGGAGGCGGAGGAGGCAACAGAGGACTGAGGAAGACAGGCTTGAGGCAGGAGACATGAAAGGTGGGATGGACTCTGAGCGTCCTCGGTAGTTTGAGTCGAACTGCCACTGGATTGATCACCTTCTCCACCACAAACGGACCAATGAACTTCGGTAACAACTTCCTAGACTCAGTCCGTAACGGAAGATCCCGTGTGGCCAACCAAACCCTATCTCCGATGGTATAGGTGGGAGCGGGGATCCGGCGACGATTCGCCTGGAGCTGATACCGGTCCGAAACTCTAAGGAGTGCCTTTCTGGCCCGATGCCAGGTCCGGTGGCAACGACGAATATGGGCCTGAACAGAAGGCACTGAGAGCTCCTTCTCCTGAGAAGGAAACAGGGGAGGTTGGTAGCCATACAGGCACTGGAAGGGAGACATCCCAGTGGCAGATGTAGGAAGAGTATTGTGGGCATACTCAACCCAAGGCAACTGAGAGACCCAGGAGGTGGGGTTGGAAGAGACCAGACAGCGTAGCGTGGATTCCATCTTCTGGTTGGCTCTCTCCGCCTGACCATTGGATTGGGGGTGAAACCCAGATGTGAGACTGACTGTAGCTCCAATGGCCAAACAGAAGGACTTCCAGACAGCAGAGGTAAACTGAGGGCCACGGTCGGAAACGATATCACTGGGCAAACCGTGGACCCTGAAAACCTCCCTAACCAGGATCTCGGACGTCTCCGAGGCAGAGGGAAGCTTGGCAATTGGCACAAAGTGGGCGAACTTGCTGAATCTGTCCACGATAGTCAGAACGACCGTGTTCCCCTCAGAAGCGGGCAACCCAGTGACGAAGTCCAGGGCCAGATGCGACCATGGTCGCCGGGGAATAGGAAGGGGGTGAAGTAGTCCAGAGCTGGGCCGATTGGTACTCTTATTCTGCGCACACACTGGACAGGCAGCAACAAACCCCCGAGTATCCTCGGCCATGGCAGGCCACCAAAACGTCTGCGAAGAAACGCCATTGTCCGAGCCACGCCAGGGTGACAAGCCATCTTGCTGGCGTGGGACCATTTGAGAACAGCCGGACGAACCGACTCAGGCACAAACAACCGACCGGGTGGACCGTTACCGGGACCGGGCTGAGTCCGAAGGGCCGCCAGCACCTCCTCCTCAATCTTCCACATAACTGCTCCCACGACGCAGTTCCGGGGGAGAATAGTCTCGGTCTTGGACCCACTCTCCTCCGTCTTGGAGAACATCCGGGACAAGGCGTCCGCCTTGCCGTTCTTAGATCCAGGTCGGAACGTCAGGGCAAACTTGAATCGTCCGAAAAACAACGCCCACCTGGCCTGGCGGGGAGTTGAGACGTTTAGCCGATTGCACGTAAGCAAGATTCTTGTGGTCAGTCCAGACAATAAACGGTTGCTCCGCCCCCTCCAACCAGTGGCGCCACTCCTCCAAGGCAAGTTTCACCGCGAGAAGCTCCCGGTTACCCACATCGTAATTCCTCTCCGCAGGCGAAAGGCGACGAGAGTAGTAGGCGCAGGGATGGAGTTTACTGTCCGTGGAGCATCGCTGCGACAGGATGGCGCCAACTCCCACATCAGACGCGTCCACTTCAACGACGAACTGACGGGCCGTGTCCGGTTGAGAGAGAATCGGTGCGTTGGTGAATCGCCTCTTCAAATCCAGAAACGCTCGATCCGCCTCCGGATTCCACTTGAAGGTCCTGATACTGGAAGTCAAGGCAGTTAACGGAGCGGCCACACGGCTGTAATCCCGGATGAATCTGCGGTAGAAATTCGCAAACCCCAAAAATCTCTGGAGCTGCCATCTCGTACCGGGCTGGACCCATTCCAGAACCGCTCTAACCTTCTCCTGGTCCATCCTAATCTCTCCCCTGGAGATGATGTACCCGAGAAAGGATGTCGTGTGGGCGTGAAACTCGCACTTCTCGGCCTTCACGAACAGGCGATTCTCCAACAATCGCTGCAGAACCTGCCGGACATGCTGGACGTGGTCGGAAGGTTCCTTCGAGAAGATCAGAATGTCATCCAGGTAAACAAACACAAAGAGACCGATCATATCTCTCAGGACGTCGTTCACCATACTCTGGAATACCGCTGGAGCATTGGTCAGTCCAAACGGCATCACCTGATACTCGAAGTGACCCATCGGTGTATTGAAACCCGTCAACCACTCGTCCCCCTCTCTGATCCGGACCAGGTGATACGCATTGCGTAGGTCTAGCTTGGTGAACACCGTAGCACCCTGTAAGGAGTCGAAGGCAGAACTCATCAAGGGCAGGGGATACTTGTTCTTGACCGTGATGTCATTCAACCCCCCGATAATCAATACACGGTCGAAGAGAGCCATCCTTCTTACCCACAAAGAAGAATCCTGCCCCCAGGGGTGATGACGAGGGACGAACGAGACCAGCAGCTAGGGACTCCTTGATGTAGGTCTCCAACGCCTCACGTTCAGGTCGGGAGATACTGTATAACCTTCCCTTGGGGTAGACAGCTCCAGGGACCAGGTTGATGGCACAATCATATGGTCGGTGGGGAGGGAGTGACAGAGCCTTCTGCTTACTGAAAACTTCCCCCAAATCGTGATATGTCTCGGGAACCAGGGACAAATCTGGGGGTTCAGCCTCAATCACCTGACTGGGAACCGAATGGGGGCAGGCAGTCTTGAGACAGTTAGCATGACAATCAAGGCTCCAACTCGTTACCTTGCCCGTCACCCAATCGAACGTGGGATTGTGTTCCTTCAGCCAGGGGTATCCAAGGACCAGAGGAACATGGGAAGACGGCAGAATGAAGAATGAAATCATCTCAGAATGATTCCCCGACAACCGCATCTTAACCGGTTCAGTCCTCATCGTGATACGTGCCAGACTACTGCCGTTCAGAGTGGTCGCTTCAATGGCTTCCGGCAATTGCTCCTTGGAAAGCCCCAGCTGTTCCACCAACTCGGCATCAAGAAAGCTTCCATCGGCACCTGAATCGATAAAAGCGTTAAGCGCTAAGCTCTGATTCCTGTTCACAAGGGTAGCCGGGAAACGGGGTCTGACAGAGGTACTGAGAGGTTGAAACTGGCTCGCTAAAAGTCCTCCCAACTTTAGCGAGCCGGGCAGTTTGACGACCGCCGGGAACAGGTGGAGATGTAATGTCCCGAGCTACCACAGTAGAGGCAGCAGTTGGTCTGACGTCTATGTTGACGCTCCTCCTTGGTTAACCCGTGCCGCCCCACTTGCATGGGTTCAGAATCGGGAGAGAGGACCTCTCCACTAATCCATTGTGGTGGAGAATGATCGACGTGTTCTGGTCCACCACCCGACCCGACTGGGAACTGAGAAGCTGATCGATTGGACGGACCCCATTGCTTCTCCCTCCTTCGCTCTCGGACTCGATTATCCACCCGAATAGACAAGGCTACCAAGCTGTCCAGGTCACTAGGCTCCGGATAGGAGATCAACTCATCCTTGAGCTGCTCCGACAGACCCTGGTAAAAGGCCGCTTGCAGAGACTCCTCGTTCCACCCACTCTCCACAGCCAACGTCTTGAACTCGATCACGAAGTCGGCCACGCTGCGAGTTCCTTGGTGAAGCGAAAACAGGCGCCTAGCTGCGTCCCTCCCTCGGACGGAATGGTCGAAGAGCTTCCTCATCTCGGCCGTGAACCCCTGGTATGAAGCCATGCAGGGGTCTTGTCGTTCCCAAACGGCTGAAGCCCACTCCAGCGCTCGACCACGCAGCAACGCAATCACAAAGGCTATCCTAGCCTTGTCTGTGGCATATGAGTAGGGCTGTAGATCGAACACTAATCCACACTGCATAAGGAAGGAACGGCATCTTCCCAGCTCCCCTCATATCTATCCGGCGTCGGAACCTCGGGCTCACGGAAGGACACAGCTCCCGAAGCGGCAGGCGAGATGGGTGAAACCGGTAGTGGATCCTCCACCGGAAACTTGCGTTGGTTCTGGACCTCCGTCAGACCGGTAGAAAGGTTCCGAACTGACAACGCGATCTCCTGTAGTACCGTGCTATGCTGGCCCAACATCTTCTCCTGATGGGTAATGGCATGGCGAACAGAGTCCAGGTCCGCTGGGTTCATACTGGCCGGATCGTTCTGTCACGGTTTACTACGCCAGAACCCAGAAGCAGACCAGGACAAGGTACTTAGAGAAAAAAGGTGAGTGTTTATTAATTGACTCCCGAGTGAGGCTGAATAATCCAGGGACAGAGCGGGTGGCGTGGATGGGTTGTTGAGGGTGCAGTGGTAGGTCCAGACATGGCTCGGCAGCCGCCGACCATCAGGCAGAGGTTGGGTGAAGGTTCCGGGTGAGAGACTGCAGACAGAACAAAACGGAGGTGAGTACACAGCAAATCAACAAGGTGCAAAACAACAAAAACTAACGCTAGAACTCAAGGCTGATACGCTGACAAACATACTGTTCATGGCTAACGATCCGGCAGGAACTGGATGTTCGGCCAGAGCCTAAGAAGGGTGATGATCAGGACCAGGTGTGCAGATTGCTGATGGGATGCAGGTGCGGAAAACAAGAGCGCTCCCCGGAGCGTTCCCGAACCCTCGGGAAACTGGAGATTACGAACAGGAAAAAACTAGTCACCAGACAGGACCCGACTCAGACAGCCGGGATCGTCACAGTTCTTCTCTACACCTTTGTCCCTGACCTGTTTGGAGAGCTCCTTGGTCTTCATGGTGCCTCTTGCTTGGTGGTGCCCCTTGCTTAGTGGTGTTGCAGACTCTGGGGCTTTTCAGAACAGGTGTATATATACTGAGATCATGTGACACTTAGATTTCACACAGGTGGACTTTATTTAACTAATTATGTGACTTCTGAAGCTAATTGGTTGCACCAGATCTTATTTAGGGGTTTCATAGCAAAGGGGGTTGAAATACGTATGCACGCACCACTTTTCCGTTATTAATTTTTTCGATTTTTATTTTTTATTTTTTTATTTCACTTCACCAATTTGGACTATTTTGTGTATGTCCTTTACATGAAATCCAAATAAATATCAATTTAAATTACAGGTTGTAATGCAACAAAATAGGAAAAACGTTAAGGCGGATGAATACTTTTGCAAGGCACTGTAACACTGAGTTACTGTATTTATTTCCAAAGGATCTGTCCTGAAACACAATGGCACATCTGATCCCAACCTCCACCTCTGTAGAGGATAATAGAGAAGAGGGGAAAGGGGGCACAGTACAGCCACAGGAAACCACAGCCCTAACTTCCTGTCCTGTCCTGTACTACAGTGTGCCAGGAGAAATCAGACCTACATACAGGTTAATAAGCCTTATGTAACCCAGGACCGTGGGAACCATTCAGCTCAGTTAGGGGAAGAAAAAGATAGAGAGAAAGGGATGGAGAGAGAAAGAGAGCGAGAAGGGCAAGAAACACCACCCATTCTGGATGTGAATGGTGAAATAGGATACATTAAATAATAACATGTTTAGTACTGTGGTAAAGTTAACATTTATATATATATATATATTTTTTTTTAATGAACTGCTATTTACACAACCGATATATTTTGAATGCCCATTGTAAATGGGTTATAAATGTGTTATAGCTACTATAGGTATGGTAATACCACTGTGCCTGCTACTTGTAAATACAGACACCACTCCACAGAGACCTCATCTTTTTAACTTAATGTGTAAATACACAGAGAGGAGAGAGAAAGGTCAGTGGCACACTTTGTGGTTCCTCTGTGGTCGTTGGTGTGTGTGTGTGTGTGTGTGTTTCATTCCATTTATATGTCTGCGCATTGTAGTAAAAGCACACTTGTTGACTACAGAGTATCGCTCCCTCTCGCGGAGGAATCTGAGGATTAGCTGTGCTTTAACGTCTCAATCTGGGGAGATTAATAGTCTAATCAAACCTGTCTGCCCTAATGGGAGGAAAATAAAAGATAGATATGGCACTTTACACAGTTGATTAACCAGCGGCAGGCAGACAGTGTGTATGTTTATGTGTGTGTGTGTCAGTGGCAGGCAGGGTGTGAAAATCTTTCACTGCTCTCATTAGGCTAACCAGGTTTATCACATCACATCTCACTCAACGTCAACAAAACAAAGGAGATGATCGTGGACTTCAGGAAACAGCAGAGGGTGTACCCTGCTATCCACATCGACGGGACCACAGTGGAGAATGTGGAAAGCTTCAAGTTCCTTGGCGTACACATCACTGACAAACTGAAATGGTCCACCCACGCAATGTGGTGAAGAAGGCACAACAGAGCCTATTCAACCTCAGGAGGCTGAAGAAATTTGGCTTGGCACCTAAAACCCTCACAAACCTTTACAGATGCAAAACTGAGAGTATCCTGTCAGGCTGTATCACCGCCTGGTACGGCAACAGGGTGGTTTGGTCTGCCGAACGCATTACCGGGGGCAAACTACCCACCCTCCAGGACACCTACAGCACCCGATGTCACAGGAAGGCCAAAACGATAATCAAGGACATCAACCACCCCAGCCACTGCCTGTTCACCCCGTTATCATCCAGAAGGTGAGGTCAGTACAGGTGCATCAAAGCTGGGACCGAGAGACTGATGAACAGCTTCTATCTCAAGGCCATCAGACCGTTAAATAGCCATCACTAGCATATTAGAGGCTGCTGCTGACTATATAAATCACTGGCCACTTTAAGAAATGGGACACTAGTCACTTTAATGATGTTTACATATCTTGCATTACGCATCTCATATGTATATACTGTATTCTATAATATTCTACTGTATCTTAGTCCATGCCACTCTGTCATTGCTCGTCCATATATGTATATATTCTTAATTCCATTCCTTACTTAGATTTGTGTGTATATGTTGTGAAATTGTTAGATATTACTTGTTAGATATTACTGCACTGTCGGAGCTAGAAGCACAAGCATTTCACTACACACGCAATAACATCTGCTAAACACGTGTATGTGACAAATAAAATTGGATTTTATTTGATTTGTTAACTAGAAAGCGACGGGAGGCACAGTGTGTGTATGTGTGTCTACATGAATGTGGACTTGCCTGTGTAGGTGTATTTGTGTGCATGTTTGCCATACCTCTAGAGAGGGTAGATGGGGAGATAACTCTGTTGTTTATCTGTGTGGCCCAGTGCAATGGCCAGGGTGACCTAGAGAAAACAAAGAGGAGAAGCACTATTGTATGAATGCATAACACTGGCACAGAGGCAGGCAGCAGGTCAGATCAACACATCAATATCAATGTCAGCCAAGGCATCTCAATACAACCACAGAGGAACAATGGAACTCACAGCAAGCAAGCATCTTGGGGACATTTTCTGTAGACTTCAGACTCATATAAACTATCTCTGCTTTCTCTTGTGAAAAAATTTCCCCAAGGCTCTATTTCCCTACATGGGAGCATTGCAAACCATAGGTCGGGAATTTTGACCTGGTTACATGTACATTGAACAACACATAAGCATTACGGCATGCTTTGTTATGTCTGTATATCAAAAAATGTACAATGAAGTTTGCTCTTTTACACTGGAGGTGGGAAATAATGTTTGTTTTCACCAATTTAAGGTAGTGGTCTAGGGTAATTCCTTATTATTATGTTAATATCGACTCAGAGTATAAATGTCGTAAAGAGGTCAATGGAACTCGACCAAAACAATGGAAATGCCATGGACATGTGTGGGGAAAAGATGCCGTGGGGGAAAGATCCTGAATCTCCTCATTGCACCCCAGCAAAATGTGCCTACATTTAGGCTATTCTTTATATGTGTATTTCACACTATGTTGGGGTAAAATGCTTGTATGAATGTCAACCCCAATACATGTTCATGTCATTGTCACCATTTAACTGCATTACAGTTAGAAATGACTACCATCAACGATTTCTCTTTGCTAGCTATGCTAACAGCTTATATGAACAGAAGTTAGCATTTAGCAGTCACTTCTTCTAAACCTGAAACAGGACTACTTCTAAATGTTCTGCAGCGAAAACAGCCAAATATATCAGAATCTGACTTTAATAACCACATTGTGGGCCTGTTACAAAAAAAATCTATCATGACGGATTTTATGAATATCTACTTTGTTAGATCAGATTTGTTGAGTGTGCGCCAATCCGGTGTCCTTCTTCTATCCCCCACATTCTGCATTCCATTGACATCTTTACCGCATCTATTGCGAGTGTGCCAATGAATTTACCAGTCAAATTTGCAGGGTTAGAGGTGTCAAGCCCATTCTACTCATTCTATTTCTATGCACCCCAAACTCTTAAAAATAAATCTTCAAGTTAGAACCAAATAAGGTTATTCAGAGTGATGCCATATGGGGAACCATTTAAGGTTCTCTGAAGAACCTTAAATGGGATGGTTCTTTGAATAACCCATAGAGTTAGATAGAAGACTCTAGATGAATAAAACCGGTTTTGGCATGGAATTGAGTGCTTCCACCGTTTTAAAGTAGTCAACTGGGTGGGACTTTCTATGGGTTAAGGAAGGATCACATAACTCCATCCAAGTCATCAGGAGGGATCAGCCAATGAATTATACTCGTGAGCAAAAACTAGGTGGCAGTCTGGACCCTTTCAGTTTGTCTCAACGTCAACAGTGAAGAGGCGACTCTGGGATGCTGACATTCTAGGAAGAGTTGCAAAGAAAAACCAATTTCTCAGACTGGCCAATAAAAATAAAATATTAAAATGGGCAAAAGAACACAGACACTGGACTTCTTTGCAACTCTGCCTAGAAGGTCAGCATCCTGGAGTCGCCTCTTCACTGTTGATGTTGAGACTGGTGTTTTGCGGGTACTATTTAATAAAGCCGCCAGTTGAGGACCTGTGAGGTATCTGTTTCTCAAACTAGACACTCTAATGTTTTTGTCCTCTTGCTCAGTTGTGCACCGGGGCCTCCCACTCCTCTTTCTATTCTGGTTAGAGCCAGTTTGCGCTGTTCTGTGAAGGGATTAGTACACAGCGTTGTACGAGATCTTCAGTTTCTTCGCAATTTCTCGCATGGAATAGCCTTCATTTCTGAGACAAGAATAGACTTACGAGTTTCAGAAGAAAGTTAGTTGTTTCTGGCTATTTTGAGCCTGTAATTTAACCCACAATTGCTGATGCTCCAGATACTCAACTAGTCTCAAGAAGGCAAGTTTTATTGCTTTTTAATCAGCACAACAGTTTTCAGCTGTGCTAACATGATATGATGTTTTTATGGTGTAATGATGTCATGTCATAGTATCATGGGGAACAGGTTAGAATTACTAGATAAGTGGTTAGGAGACAGAAAGTCTACATTCCATTATGTCAAAGGAGATTACTGATGTTTAGGGTAGTATGAGTGATGGACAGGATATAATGACCTGGGGCAAAGGTAATAACAACAGAGAAAGGGAGTGCTATGATGGCTGCCAGATGTATGTGAAAGGGAGTATAACCAAGAGTATAAAGGAGGTTAGATTTGTATGTGTGGGCAGTTCAACTGACGATGGGCAAAGCCATGTCCATTTGTTAGATGAACCCACGAGCTCGTGATCCAATAAATACTTGGTATAAAATCTCCACAGAATGTCTAAGTAAATTCTTGCATCTTGAACTTCTCAATACCAGAAACTCATCATAACAGATACAGTGGGGGAAAAAAAGTATTTAGTCAGCCACCAATTGTGCAAGTTCTCCCACTTAAAAAGATGAGAGAGGCCTGTAATTTTCATCATAGGTACACGTCAACTATGACAGACAAATTGTGATTTTTTTTCTCCAGAAAATCACATTGTAGGATTTTTAATGAATTTATTTGCAAATTATGGTGGAAAATAAGTATTTGGTCACCTACAAACAAGCACGATTTCTGTCTCTCACAGACCTGTAACTTCTCCTTTAAGAGGCTCCTCTGTCCTCCACTCATTACCTGTATTAATGGCACCTGTTTGAACTTGTTATCAGTATAAAAGACACCTGTCCACTACCTCAAACAGTCACAATCCAAACTCCACTATGGCCAAGACCAAAGAGCTGTCAAAGGAAACCAGAAACAAAATTGTAGACCTGCACCAAGCTGGGAAGACTGAATCTGCAATAGGTAAGCAGCCTGGTTTGAAGAAATCAATTGTGGGAGCAATTATTAGGAAATGGAAGACATACATGACCACTGATAATCTCCCTCAATCTGGGGCTCCACGCAAGATCTCACCCCGTGGGGTCAAAATGATCACAAGAACGGTGAGCAAAAATCCCAGAACCACACGGGGGGACCTAGTGAATGACCTGCAGAGAGCTGGGACCAAAGTAACAAAGCCTGCCATCAGTACGCCGCCAGGGACTCAAATCCTGCAGTGCAAGACATGTCCCCCTGCTTAAGCCAGTACATGTCCAGGCCCGTCTGAAGTTTGCTAGAGTGCATTTGGATGATCCAGAAGAGGATTGGGAGAATGTCATATGGTCAGATGAAACCAAAATATAATTTTTAGATAAAAACTCAACTTGTCGTGTTTGGAGGACAAAGAATGCTGAGTTGCATTCAAAGAACACCATACCTACTGTGAAGCATGGTGGTGGAAACATCATGCTTTGGGGCTGTTTTTCTGCAAAGGGACCAGGACGACTGATCCGTGTAAAGGAAAGAATGAATGGGGCCATGTATCGTGAGATTTTGAGTGAAAACCTCCTTCCATCAGCAAGGGCATTGAAGATGAAACGTGGCTGGGTCTTTCAGCATGACAATGATCCCAAACACACCGCCCGGGCAACGAAGGAGTGGCTTCGAAAGAAGCATTTCAAGGTCCTGGAGTGGCCTAGCCAGTCTCCAGATCTGTGTTGCCCAGCGACAGCCCCAAAACATCACTGCTCTATAGGAGATCTGCATGTAGGAATGGGCCAAAATACCAGCAACAGTGTGTGAAAACCTTGTGAAGACTTACAGAAAACGTTTGACCTGTGTCATTGCCAACAAAGGGTATATAACAAAGTATTGAGAAACTTTTGTTATTGACCAAATATTTATTTGCCACCATAATTAGCAAATAAATTCATTAAAAATCCAACAATGTGATTTTCTGGATTTTATTTCTCATTTTGTCTGTCATTGTTGACGTGTACCTATGATGAAAATTACAGGCCTCTCTCATCTTTTTAAGTGGGAGAACTTGCACAATTGGTGGCTGACTAAATACTTTTTTTCCCCACTGTATGCGTCTTCACTGTCACAGTTTCGGCCGAGGCTGCTCCTCCTCCTTGTTCGGGCAGGCTTCGGCGGTTGTCGTCGCCGGAGTACTAGCTGCCACCGTTCTTTGTTTTCGATGTTTGTTTGGTTTGGTCTGTTTGGTACACCTGTTCATGTTTAGTGTTGATTATGTGTCCTATAAGTTCTCGTTGTTTCTGTCATGTGTTGTGTGTAATTGTTTCGCCGGTCAGCAGGAGCTGTGATTTATTCTCTCCCTTTGTTTATTGAGAGTGTCCGCACTTGTGTGCGCATTAGTTTGTACTTTGTGGTTTACGCAGTGTGCGTAATTTTCACTTGGCTCCGGCTCGTTTGTAGCCGTTGGTTTTTTCGTGTCTTTACTAAAGACTTTTTTGACGAAGCCTCTGTGTCCAGCGCTTGATTCCCACACCACATCCACGCTCGAACTTACAGAATTACACACCTTTGAACATGGAATCAGCAGGAGCAGCAGCAGGAGCGGCCGAGTTATTTGAGGAGCGCGTCCGCGGACAGGAGGACAGAATAAACCGAATCGGGACCGCTCTAGAGGGAGTAATAAATACCCTGCATGGGGTACCCACGCCTCCACCTACCTCACCACCACCATCGGTCAGTCCGCCCGTCCAAGCTCCGGAACCCAGTGGGATTCGGCTCTCGCTCCCGAGGGCGTATGATGGCACCGCTGCCGGGTGTCAGGGTTTCCTCTTACAAGTAGAACTCTACCTAGCCACCGTACACCCGGCGCCCTCGGGACACGAGAGCGTTTCCGCCCTCATCTCCTGTCTCACCGGCAAGGCGTTGGAGTGGGCCAACGCCGAATGGAGGAGGATAGACGCCGCGACGATCACCTATGCGGAGTTCTCCCGCTGCTTCAGGGCTTTGTTCGACCATCCACCTGAGGGGAAAGCGGCGGGGGAGCGTCTATTCTACTTCCGGCAGGGATTGAGGAGCGCCCAGGAGTTAGCACTGGAGTTCCGGACTCTAGCGGCAGATGCAGGGTGGAATGAGCGGGCCCTCATAGACCACTTCCGATGCAGCCTACGGGAGGACGTCCGTCGTGAGTTGGCTTGCAGGGACACCACCCTCACGTTCGATCAGTTGGTTGACATGGCCATTCGTCTCGACACCCTGCTGGCCACCCGCGGACGTCCCGAGTGGGGGTCATCCATTCCACCCTCCAGCACCTCCGAGCCGAGTCCTATGGAGCTCGGGGGTGCTGGCGCTAGAGAACGGAGGAGAAGGAGTCCTAGGGGGGCCGTCCCCTGTACCAACTGTGGCCGTGGAGGACACACTGCGGCTAGGTGCTGGGGAGGGTCTCCAGGGGGACGAGACGGCAGGCCACGCACTGGGGAGTCCTTCCAGGTGAGTAGGCGCCCCACTTACCCAGAGCTCTCTGTTGTGCACCTAACCATAACTGTTTGTTTTCCACAGGTTGCACCTCGTTCCCAGCATAAGGCGCTAGTAGATTCAGGCGCAGCTGGGAATTTTGTAGATCGGAAATTTTGTGTAGAGTTAGGGATTCCTCTCCTTCCTGTGAATAATCCCTTCCCTGTACATGCTCTAGATAGCCGTCCGTTGGGATCGGGGTTGATTAGGGAGGTCACAGCGCCACTTAGGATGGGGACGCAGGGGGGTCATGAGGAGACTATTCAGCTATATCTGATCGACTCTCCTGCGTTTCCGGTGGTGCTGGGGCTTCCCTGGTTGATTACCCATAATCCCTCTATTTCGTGGCAACAGAGGGCTCTTAAGGAGTGGTCAGCCCAGTGTGTGGGGCGATGTCTGGGTGTTTCCGTGGGGGCGACCTCGGTGGAGAGTCCAAACCAAGTGCCCGCAATGCACGTTCCCCCCGAGTATGAGGATTTAGCACTCGTGTTTAGCAAGGCGAGGGCGACGCGATTGCCACCGCATAGACAGGGGGATTGTGCGATAGACCTCCAGGTAGGAGCTGCGCTTCCGCGGAGCCATGTGTAGCCTTTGTCTCAAGAGGAGAAGAGGGCTATGGAGACTTACATAGCCGAGTCTCCGAGACAGGGATACATACGGCCCTCCACTTCCCCTGCGTCCTCGAGCTTCTTTTTTGTGAAGAAAAAGGATGGAGGTTTGCGCCCGTGTATTGATTACCGCAGTCTCAATCAGATTACTGTGAAATACAGTTATCCACTCCCTCTGATTGCGACTATGACGGAATCATTACACGGAGGTTTTTCACAAAATTGGACCTCAGGAGCGCCTACAACTTGGTGCGCATTAGGGAGGGCGATGAATGGAAGACAGCATTTAGTACCACTTCGGGTCATTACGAGTATCTCGTCATGCCATACGGGTAAATGAATGCTCCTTCAGTCTTCCAATCCTTCGTGGATGAGATCTTCCGGGATATGCAGGGGCAGGGAGTGGTCGTGTACATTGACGACATTCTGGTGTACTCTTCTACCCGAGCCGAGCATGTAGCCCTGGTGCGCCGAGTGTTGAGGAGGTTGTTGGAGCATGACCTGTATGTCAAGGCAGAGAAATGTCTGTTTTTCCAGGAGTCTATCTCCTTTTTGGGTTATCAGTTGTCCGTGTCAAAGGTGAAGATGGATGTTGACCGTGTGTCAGCCGTGCGTAATTGGCAAACCCCAACCACGGTTAAAGAGGTGCAGCGGTTCTTGGGCTTTGCGAATTACTACCGGAGGTTTATCCGGGGTTTTGGACAGGTGGCAGCTCCCATAACGTCCCTTCTGAAGGGGGGTCCGGTGCGCTTGCAGTGGTCTGCTGAGGCAGATAGGGCTTTTAGGAGACTGAAGGACCTGTTTACTTCGGCCCCGGTGCTGGCGCATCCGGATCCCGCGTTACCATTCCAGATAGAGGTGGACGCGTCTGAGGCCGGTATAGGGGCCGTGCTCTCGCAACGGTCCGGCACGCCACCTAAACTCCGTCCTGTGCTTTTTACTCTAAAAAGCTCAGCCCGGCGGAGCGAAATTATGACGTAGGGGACAGGGAGCTGTTAGCCGTGGTACAGGCCCTAAAGGTGTGGAGGCATTGGCTTGAGGGGGCTCAACACCCTTTCCTCATTTTGACTGACCACCGTAACCTGGAGTACATCCGGGCAGCTAGGAGACTGAACCCTCGCCAGGCTCGGTGGAACATGTTTCTGGCCCGGATCGTATTTAAGATCACGTACATCCCTGGGTCCCAGAACGGTAAGGCAGACGCCCTGTCCCGGCGGTATGACACGGAGGAGAGGTCCGTTGAACCCACTCCCATACTACCGAAGTCTTGTCTGGTGGCACCGGTGGTGTGGGAGGTCGATGCTGAAATCGAGCGGGCGCTGTGTACCGATCCTAGTCCTCCACAGTGTCCTGTGGGTCGGACGTACGTTCCGATCGAGGTTCGGGATCGACTTATTTATTGGGCTCACACGTCACCCTCCTCTGGACATCCAGGTATTGGCCGGACAGTGCACTGCCTTAGCATTAAGTACTGGTGGCCAACGTTAGCCAGGGATGTGAGGGTTTATGTTTCATCCTGCTCGGTGTGTGCCCAGTGTAAGGCACCCAGACACCTGCCCCGGGGTAAGTTACAACCCCTGCCCGTTCCACAACGACCCTGGTCTCACCTCTCGGTGGATTTTGTTACAGACCTTCCCCCCTCACAGGGGAATACCACCATCCTGGTCGTTGTGGATCGGTTCTCGAAGGCCTGTCATCTCCTTCCCATGCCGGGTCTCCCTACTGCCCTACAGACCGCTGAGGCACTATTCACCCACGTTTTCCGGCATTACGGGGTACCCGAGGATATAGTGTCAGATCGAGGCCCCCAGTTTACCTCCCGAGTCTGGAGAGCGTTCATGGAGCGCTTGGGGGTCTCGGTGAGCCTTACCTCGGGGTACCACCCAGAGAGCAATGGGCAGGTCGAACGTGTAAACCAGGATGTGGGTAGGTTTCTGAGGTCGTATTGCCAGGGCCGGCCGGAGGAGTGGGCGAGGTATGTTCCCTGGGCCGAGATGGCACAGAACTCTCTCCGCCACTCCTCCACCAAACTAACTCCTTTCCAATGTGTGTTAGGGTACCAACCGGCTCTGGCACCTTGGCATCAGAGCCAGATCAAGGCCCCTGCGGTGGATGAGTGGGTGCGGCGCTCGGAGGAGACGTGGAACGCTGCACACGTCCATCTGCAGCGGGCCATCCGTCGACAAAAGGCGAGCGCCGATCTCCACCGCAGTGAGGGGCCGGTGTACGCACCGGGAGATCAAGTCTGGCTCTCAACCAGAAACCTATCCCTCCGCCTGCCCTGCCGGAAGCTGGGTCAGCGGTTTGTGGGGCCTTTTAAAGTCCTGAGGTGGTTGAACAAGGTGTGTTACAGGTTACAACTGCCTATTGATTATCATGTTAACCCCTCGTTCCATGTGTCTCTCCTCAGGCCGGTGGTAGCTGGTCCACTCCAGGACTGTGAGATAGGGGAGACTCCTCCGCCCCCGTTGGACATCGAGGGGGCTCCGGCGTACACAGTTCGGTCCATCCTGGATTCGAGACGTCGGATGGGGGGTCTCCAATATCTCGTGGAGTGGGAGGTGTACGGCCCGGAGGAGCGGTGCTGGGTGCCGAGGAGGGACATCTTAGACCCGTCTCTTCTGACTGAGTTCCATCGTGGTCATCCCACGTGCCCTGCTCCGCGTCCTCCTGGTCGTCCTCGAGGCCGGGGTCGGCGCACGGCTGGAGCCGCGCGTAAGGGGGGGGGTACAGTCACGGTTTCGGCCGAGGCTGCTCCTCCTCCTTGTTCGGGCAGGCTTCGGCGGTCGTCGTCTCCGGAGTACTAGCTGCCACCGTTCTTTGTTTTCGATGTTTGTTTGGTTTGGTCTGTTTGGTACACCTGTTCATGTTTAGTGTTGATTATGTGTCCTATAAGTTCTCGTTGTTTCTGTCATGTGTTGTGTGTAATTGTTTCGCCGGTCAGCAGGAGCTGTGATTTATTCTCTCCCTTTGTTTATTGAGAGTGTCCGCACTTGTGTGCGCATTAGTTTGTACTTTGTGGTTTACGCAGTGTGCGTAATTTTCACTTGCCTCCGGCTCGTTTGTAGCTTTTTTTTTTCCGTGTCTTTACTAAAGACTTCTTTGACGAAGCCTCTGTGTCCAGCGCTTGATTCCCACACCACATCCACGCTCGAACTGACATTCATGAATAGGATGCAGTCTACAGCTCAACTAACAGGAAGCAGACTTTCATTTTTTGATTATGTCAAAATCTGCTTATCTGTGGTAAAGCTGAACTGTAACGAACGTTTGAAATTCAATATTTTTAAAGGAGGACGATGAGTTGTATTGAGTTATGTAATGAGATGTAAGGAGTTGATTCAATTTGATGATAATTATTTGCTATTATTCTAAACAGGGTTTGGTCTGAGTCAAGGACCAAACATAAAACAGAAGTAGTAGAATGGGTTTTAACAACATTGGGTGTAGGCTCTTTTATTATGTTAAGTTAGATTTGTGTCCTAAAGTAAGGTAGATGGGTTATGTCAGTCCCGTGACGACAGGATAGACATTTTTAAGATGCGAGGTTCGAGTCCTCAGCGATAAACGTCCTTGGTAGACGAACGTAGAAAGGTCAGAGGTTCAAGTCCTCGACATGACGAGATCATACAGTGTACGACATCATGAATGTTTAAGGACATTAAGGGTATGCTTTGAGGCCATGTATGTAGGTTTGAGGCCTACGGATGAAAGTTACAGTCCTTAGTGCAGAGTTGTGAGGTTCCAGTCCCCAACAGAGCAGGAATAAAGGTTTGAGTCCTTTATTGTGATGTTTAACTCATAATGGTTAAAAAAAAAAACATTATAAATGAGTGGGTTTGAGGCCCTTTTTGAATTAGT
Organism: Coregonus clupeaformis; assembly: GCF_020615455.1. Taxonomy (NCBI): domain Eukaryota; kingdom Metazoa; phylum Chordata; class Actinopteri; order Salmoniformes; family Salmonidae; genus Coregonus; species Coregonus clupeaformis. The sequence continues at coordinate 58,260,224 of NC_059215.1, forward strand.
ATTTAGATGAATTACTCAAAATGGTCAGGAGATGGAGCAAATGCAATGTAACATATTGAATACTAGCACCAAAATGGCAGAAATAATAAACAACATTTTAATAGAGATGGGGATTTTATGTAAAGTATTTAATTACTAATATTGCATGCAAGGAGTGGTATGGAGATTGATGTTATTTTAGAGAGCAATTTAGGCTATATTTTCTGGACAGGCAGAGCAGTGTCCGGGAAATTACAGTCTATATTTTTTGGGTTCCGCTAGGAAAATGTTTGACGAAGTGATTTGTGTCGATTTAAGAAATGGTTAAAAAAACACCACGAAGGGATTATTTGATGTGAGTACCTAGACGTTTATAACGTTACATATGTATTAAACTTGCTCACCCAAACGTAGACGTACGTAATGGGTGGGAAAGTAATTAATATGGGTTTTCTAAGTTTATACCGTTGTTGGATCATGTGATAGTGGAATAAGATGACAAATCATTGTAATGGCGCTATTTGTGGAATTTATTTATCATTTCAATGGCATGGAGTAACAATCTACATTTATGAGTGTAAATTCCACTACTGATGTGTTGATTGAATGGGTACGAGTATTTGGTTTGGTGATGTTGAATGTATGATTTGAAGCGTGTGTGGTTTAAATAGCAGGACTCTTGTAGCTCGTTTGGTGGAGAATGGTGCTTGCAATGCCAGGGTTGTGTGTTTGATTCCCAAGGGAGCTAGTATAAGTATAAAAAAATGAATGAGCTCACTAATTGTGGGTCGCTCGTGATAGGAGCGTCTGCTAAATGACTAAAATGTTAAAATGTTAACGGGTATGGAGAGAAGAGTGCGTGGAAGTAATTTTTGGGGCATTGAATAAGGTTTTGCTAGATTCAACGAGTGAGAATGGTGGAATATGTCTATAAATAAATTGGATTGTGAAAAATTGATAATTTCAATATATGATGGTAAACTACAGCAAGTGTTTGGTGTTACTTGTAGCCTACTTAGAAAGGATAGTTGACTAGATCAAATTCTTTCTGATAATGGCGGTGTGATGGTTTCATTGTGTGGCTATGATCTTAGTTGATTACAGGAAATTGAATGTAGTTTAGGATGCACAGAAAAGCGAATGTCTTATAACTCTGAATGGCGCCGGAGAATATGGCTGCCGTTTTACAGCCCTCTAACCAATTGTACTATTATGTGTGTTTTTCCGCGTTATTTGTAATTTATTTTGTACATAATGTTTCTGCCATTGTCTCTTATAACCAAAAAGAGCTTCTGGATATCAGGACAGCGATTACTCACCTCGTATTGGACAAATAATATTTCTTCATTGAGGCGGCCGTGAAGGATATCCTACAGACACCCGACAAGGCCCAAATCCCCGTCATTCGCATGAGGAAGAGACGGAGATATCGTGGACGTAGGTCGGGGTGCCTTGTAAGGATCCGACGGCGAGCGAGTAAACTGCCGCTCCCATCAATCCTATTAGCCAATCTTCAATCATTGAAAAATAAAATTGGATGACCTAAGATTACGGTTATCCTACCAACGGGACATTAACAACTGTAATATCTTATGTTTCACCGAGTCGTGGCTGAACGAAGACATGGACAACATACAGCTAGCGAGCTATACGCTACATCGGCAGGATAGAACGGCTGACTCCGGTAAGACAAGGGGTGGCGGTCTGTATATATTTGTAAACAACAGCTGGTGCACAAAATCAAATACTAAGGAAGTCTCGAGGTTTTGCTCACCTGAGGTAGAGTATCTTATGATAAGCTGTTGACCACACTATTTACCAAGAGAGTTTTCATCTATATTTTTCATAGCTGTCTATTTACCACCACAAACCATTGCTGGCATTAAGATTGAACTGAATGAGCTGTATAAGGCCATAAGTCAACAGGAAAACACTCATCCAGAGGCAGCACTCCTAGTGGCCGGGGACTTTAATGGAAACTGAAATCCGTTCTACCTAATTTCTACCAGCATGTTAAATGTGCAACCAGAGGAAAAACAACTCTAGACCACCTTTACTCCACACACAGAGACACATACAAAGCTCTCCCTCGCCCTCCATTTGGCAAATCTGACCATAACTCTATCCTCCTGATTCCTGCTTATAAGCAAAAACTAAAGCAGGAAGCACCAGTGACTCGATTAATAAAACAGTGGTCAGATGATGCAGATGCTAAGCTACAGGACTGTTTTGCTAGCACAGACTGGAAAATGTTCTGGGATTCTTCAGATAGCATTGAGGAGTACACCACATCAGTCACTGGCTTCATCAATAAGTGCATCGATGATGTCGTCCCCACAGAGACCGTACGTACATACCCCAACCAGAAGCCATGGATTACAGGAAACATCCACACTGAGCTAAAGGGTAGAGCTGCCGCTTTCATGGAGCGGGACTCTAACCTGGACGCTTATAAGAAATCCCGTTATGCCCTCCGACGAACCATCAAACAGGCAAAGAGTCAATACAGGACAAAGATTGAATCGTACTACACCGGCTCTGACGCTCGTCGGATGTGGCAGGGCTGGCAAGTTTCTTCACTGACATTTTCAACATGTCCCTGAATGAGTCTGTAATACCAACATGTTTCAAGCAGACCACCATAGTCCCCGTGCCCAAGGAGACTAAGATAACCTGCCTAAATGACCCGTAGCACTGACGTCTGTAACTATGAAGTGCTTTGAAAGGCTGGTCATGGCTCACATCAACACCATTATCCCAGAAACCCTAGACCCACTCCAATTTGCATACCGCCCCAACAGATCCACAGATGATGCAATCTCTATTGCACTCCACACTGCCCTTTCCCACCTGAACAAGAGGAACACCTACGTGAGAATGCTATTCATTGACTACAGCTCAGCATTCAACACCATAGTGCCCTCAAAACTCATCACTAAGCTAAGGATCCTGGGACTAAACACCTCCCTCTGCAACTGGATCCTGGACTTCCTGACGGGCCGCCCCCAGGTGGTAAGGGTAGGTAACAACACATCTGCCACACTGATCCTCAACACGGGGGCCCCTCAGGGGTGCGTGCTCAGTCCTCTCCTGTACTCCCTGTTCACACATTACTTTATGGCCAGGCACGACTCCAACACCATCATTAAGTTTGCCGATGACACAACAGTGGTAGGCCTGATCACGGACAATGATGAGACAGCCTATAGGGAGGAGGTCAGAGACCTGGCCGTGTGGTGCCAGGATAACAACCTCTCCCTCAATGTGACCAAGACAAAGGAGATGATTGTGGACTACAGGAAAAAAAAAGAGGACTGAGCACGCCCCCATTCTCATCGACGGGGCTGTAGTGGAACAGGTTGAGAGCTACAAGTTCCTTGGTGTCCACATCATCAATTAACTATCATGGTCCAAACACACCAAGACAGTCGTGAAGAGGGCACGACAAAGCCTATTCCCCCTCAGGAGACTGAAAAGATTCGGCATGGGTCCTCAGATCCTCAAAAAATTCTACAGCTGCACCATCGAGAGCATCCTGACTGGTTGCATCACCGCCTGGTATGGCAACTCTTTGGCCTCCGACTGCAAGGCACTACAGAGGGTAGTGCGTACGGCCCAGTACATCACTGGGTCCAAGATTCCTGCCATCCAGGACCTCTATACCAGGCGGTGTCAGAGGAAGGCCCTCAAAATTGTCAAAGACTCCAGCCACCCTAGTCATAGACTGTTCTCTCTGCTAAGCGGTACTGGAGTGCCAAGTCTAGGTCCAAAAGACTTCTCAACAGCTTCTACCCCCAAGCCATAAGACTCCTGAACAGCTAATCATGGCTACCCGGACTATTTGCACTGCCCATCTTTTTACGCTGCTGCTACTCTGTTAATTATTTATCCATAGTCACTTTAACTCTACCCACATGTACATATTACTTCAACTACCTCAACTAGCCGGTGCCCCCGCACATTGACTCTGCACCGGTACCCCCCTGTATATATAGCCTCCCTACTGTTATTTTATTTTACTTCTGCTCTTTTTTTCTCAAAACTTTTTTGTTGTTGTTTTATTTTACTTTTTTATTAAAAATAAATGCACTGTTGGTTAAGGGCTGTAAGTAAGCATTTCACTGTAATGTCTGCACCTGTTGTATTCGGCGCATGTGGCCAATAAAATTTGATTTGATTTGATTTGATTTGATATTCATGGGAAGTGAAGCAAGGGAACTAAGACAATTATAGAAATATATATATTTTTTTAAATAGTGATAATGTAGCTTTGTTAGAAGTATTATGGACATACTATCATAATAAATAAACTGAACATACTGTACATGACGTTGCTAGAGCAATTTAGGATGGTTAATGTTGTTACGTTAGTTTTTAAACCCTATGATAGAGGTAAATGCAGAACCCTGTTTGAAAATGTGTTATTTGGTCTGCTAGTAAAAAATGGAAGAGTTTCCATGTTTTTGTCTGCGGGTGTTAGCAACTGGGTATCGCCGAAACGTTAGAGCCAAGGTAGGGACATAATGGGTTAAGTTACGTGTACAAGGATCAGTGGTTGCTGTGGAGTAGGAAGTCATAGGGGGTTGAATGTTATCGGTGTGAAATGGCTAGCTAGTTAGCGGTGAGAGCTAGTGTCGTTTTCATTAGGTGACGTCACTTGCTCTATGAACTGGAAGTAGTTGCTTGCAAGGATCGCATATTTTGTATGGTGTGTCGATGGTGAATGTTGTCGATATGTGTAGAGGGTCCCTGGTTCAAACCCAGAGAGGGATAGAAAGCAAAACTTTTACATTGAGGATATTGACATAGATTAATAGGTGACTTGATAAACATTTTGTGAAAGGGATTGTCTTACCGACACATAGTAAATAGTATAACATAGTAATTAAAGTTGCATAGCTTTGAATTTGATGTTTTATTTGTTTTGACTATAACTTCACAGTAATTAGTCATCTGTTGAGATACCGTTATAAGGAAAATTACCGGTAGAGTATGATAGATATTGTAGAGGGCTTAAAAAGTAAGTAAGTTAATTGGGTGATGAGACAGGTTGACTTGATGTTGAATGGGATTGTTTAATAGAAGTAATTATTTCTATTTAGGTGAATGAGAATATGTTATTAGGTAGTATTGCTTTGTGGAGACGATTTACTAATGAAGAACATGTCTAAATAGTTGAATAAGGAACGATATTTGATAATATATAATTCTTAATATTACATTATATAGTTTGTTTAAACAGCGGTGAGTTATGACGACGGTTCATTACATCTGATAACGATAATCTGTTTATAGTACGTTGAACGATGGGAGATAGTTGTTGCTGTTGGGCTGATGGATTAAGTAGACATCTTTTTGTGGGTTGGATTATGAAACAATAGGTTTATATTTTAAAACATCAATGCAACAGTTTGCGATGATTAAATTACTAGAAAGGGGTTATATGTTTATAGTAGAAGGTGTAGTTAACTTAATAAACATGGTATTATCCAGTGTTTTGTGAGGGGGCATTTTTTTTCTCCAGGATTGATGAAAGTCTCCTATAGCATTATGATAAGGGGAGAGTAGGAGACAACGTAGCGAACAATTTTTTAATAGATACCAGGGATAAAATATCAAGTCTTAAACAAAGTAAATGCTGGTATTGGCTAATGAATGAAATATGACATTTACAGGGGTGACAGGAACAATGGTAAAGGAAACTGATTTTCTTTTGTTGTTGATTATGTAAACAATAATGGATAATTTGAAATGGGATAACAAGGAGCAGATTTGGGGTTTAATAATTATTGTGAGAATTAAAGAGGATATGATCTGGAGGGTAATCAATTAAACATAATCATTGTATACTCGAAGAAATTGGAGTGGTTTTAACATTGTGAAAGGTTTTACATAAGCTTTTTATGGAGTAGTTATGAGGAATTAGTTTGATACAAATGATTATTGATGAGATAGTATTGTGGATATATGTAGCAGGTTTTGTGTGTAATTACTATCTTTGGATAGTTTATTATATGTTACCGACATGCATACTTTCTATTCCAGGAGAAAGGGGGTTTCTTTATCTCATTGGAATATTGCCCAGGGCTAGGGTGGACTAGTTAGTAAAATTAAGTAGTCTTATTTTTAGGTTGTCATAGGGAGCTACAAAATTAAATAAGGCCTGGCCATGTTTTTTTGTTTATTTTTCCAAATGGGTTTTTCAAATAAAAACACAACACACCTAGTATCATGTTTATAAAGGGTTGTTATTTTGAGTGTTATGAGTTTCAACAGGTCAAAGGTGATATGTCTTAAAGGAGCACACACAGTGGATTTCATGACGTTTTTTATTTTCTGACTGTGTTTTGGGCATACATGATTTCTTATGAGAATAACTGTCATGAGGATTTAATGTACATTTGGGATACACATCACTTATGAAATATTTTGAATATTGGTAATGTTTAGTATACTATTGGATGGAACAATTCATTGAATGATTTCAGTGAACTCTGCAATCTGTCCTGCTTTATAGTGTGACTTGATCACCCGCACTGTAAATCCTAGAGGCATGCTGAATTGGGAGTTAGTTATGATAAGGATAATTATAAGTTTATAATTTGGTAATAATATATATGAATCTAACCATAAAATAACTAAAGAGAGAGGGAGCTATCCTGAATGAGGGATACCTGTTGGTAGCGAATCTTGGATTACTTTACAGGATAGAAGTAAATTCAGGTATTATCCAATGTTGTCATTTTAATTTCATTTTTATTAGGGTTTAATAAACAATGTTGGTGTTTTGTTTTTGAAAGCATGAATCACGTTGTGACTCATCTGTTCAAAAAAGGGGGTAGTATTGATGGTATGAGGATTTATTGGTATATTTGCATATTGTATTAAGAATATGAGCAGTAGTAAGTAATGTGTTATGGGTTAGATTAAATGTTTTAGGGGAAAATGTATTTGTGGTATAAGGCAGAATTTAGAGGAGGCCTTTCTATGACATGAGTGGACTGCAACAAGCTGAAATAATGTGCACTTCCTAATCTAAAAGGCTTATCAGGAATGATTAGAAGAAAGGATGAAGTAGCATGCTGTGTCTCAACTAACAATGTTATGAAGATTTCTTTCGGAAAGTTGAAGGCTTGTCTGCCAGACCTACCAGGAGAATCTGGACATTTTCTGCGACTTGGAGACTATGTGGTGGTAAAGTATTAAGGAAGTCATTGATGGACAACACCCAAGTGGGAAGGTTAGTAATAGGTGTTGATGGCTACTTTGATGGAGGGGCAAGTAAGAGAGAGAGATTCCTAGATCTGTATGTACCATTGTAGGACTTTTCTAACGCAGAGGAGGAAGATGGCACCGCTTCGGCGGAGCATTGTTTTGTTTTGTCTGTGTGTTTTTGCAGCAGGGAATATTGGTACGCCGATAGAAGGACACAACAACAGAGAGATGGTGATAAATGGAGAAGGACTCTGCATGATCATAGAACTAGTGAAGGAAGAAGGTTCATGCATCATCACACAGTCTACATCAACGGAGGTATGGATAGAGGGGAGATTGAACAGGTATCATGTCAACCAATGCAACAGATGGCTACGAGGAAACTGACGATTAGAGATGAGGATAATGTTGATGACAATTAGCAGGTGATGGAAGAGGATGTCAGAGAAATGACAATGATGAGCTGTGGTTTATGGCTGAATACCTCAGTGGAGGAACAGAGCTATAGACCTCCAATAATTTCAAGATTTTTCAGATTTTCAGGAATCAACTGACTGTCATTCCATTCGGTTATATGTATTTAAAGGGTTTACATAATAGAAATTGGGAAGTTTATTATAAATTGGTATTAAGAATAATTATGAAACAAAATAATTTGTCATATGGTGAATGTTTATATGGATTTATTGGTTTAGATATTAAATCAATTAAACTGTTATGTTTTGTCGTCTAGTGAGATAACACAGATGCTGTTTTAATGCATAGTAGGGATAATTTGGCCTAGCATGATGTGAACCTAAATAAGTAAAAGTAACAAATTATGAACCGGCTGAAGATGAATATCAGAGGCGTTGAAGACATTTTTGTAAAATACCACTTCTACATGCAACTGGTCTACAACAACCAATCGAAGATATCAAAAGATTTTCTCATGTTTTTATATCGAAGGAGTGGGAAAGGAGTTCACCACTGAGTGAGAATGGAGAAAGATCTGTTCAAATGCAACATTTATCATGTTGTTGGTATAATGGTTGGCAAATGGAAATGACATTAAGGTTGTGGAGTTGGTGGTGAATCGAATGAGACATTGTAGTTGTGACATTGTTATGGGCAAGTCATTTTGAACTATGAAGCTGTCTGAAGAACATAATGAAGAGTCGCCAGAAGATTTAAGTGCCGGGACGAATAAAGGGGTTGCTTGTTGATAATAACATTTGATTTATCTAAATTTGATAATTTGGGTAGTAGGTACAGTGGGGAGAACAAATATTTGATACACTGCCGATTTTGCAGGTTTTCCTACTTACAAAGCATGTAGAGGTCTGTACATTTTTATCATAGGTACACTTCAACTGTGAGAGAAGGAATCTAAAACAAAAATCCAGAAAATCACATTGTATGATTTTTAAGTAATACATTTGCATTTTATTGCATGACATAAGTATTTGATCACCTACCTACCAGTAAGAATTCCGGCTCTCACAGACCTGTTAGTTTTTCTTTAAGAAGCCCTCCTGTTCTCCACTCATTACCTGTATTAACTGCACCTGTTTGAACTCGTTACCTATATAAAAGACACCTGTCCACACACTCAATCAAACAGACTCCAACCTCTCCACAATGGCCAAGACCAGAGAGCTGTGTAAAGACATCAGGGTTAAATTGTAGACCTGCACAAGGCTGGGATGGGCTACAGGAAAATAGGCAAGCAGCTTGGTGAGAAGGCAACAACTGTTGGCGCAATTATTAGAAAATGGAAGAAGTTCAAGATGATGGTCAATCACCCTCGGTCTGGGGCTCCATGCAAGATCTCACCTCGTGGGGCATCAATGATCATGAGGAAGGTGAGGGATCAGCCCAGAACTACACGGCAGGACCTGGTCAATGACCTGAAGAGAGCTGGGACAACAGTCTCAAAGAAAACCATTAGTAACACACTACGCCGTCATGGATTAAAATCCTGCAGCGCATGCAAGGTCCCCCTGCTCAAGCCAGCGCATGTCCAGGCCCGTCTGAAGTTTGCCAATTACCATCTGGATGATCCAGAGGAGGAATGGGAGAAGGTCATGTGGTCTGATGAGACAAAAATAGAGCTTTTTGGTCTAAACTCCACTCAACGTGTTTGAAGGAAGAAGAAGGATGAGCACAACCCCAAGAACACCATCCCAACCGTGAAGCATGGAGGTGGAAACATCATTCTTTGGGGATGCTTTTCTGCAAAGGGGACAGGACGACTGCACCGTATTGAGGGGAGGATGGATGGGGCCATGTATCGCGAGATCTTGGCCAACAACCTCCTTCTCTCAGTAAGTGCATTGAAGATGGGTCGTGGCTGGGTCTTCCAGCATGACAACGACCCAAAACACATAGCCAGGGCAACTAAGGAGTGGGAGCCACATTTTTGTAAAATACCACTTCTACATGCAACTGGTCTACAACAACCAATCGAAGATATCAAAGGATTTTCTCATGTTTTTATATCGAAGGAGTGGGAAAGGAGTTCACCACTGAGTGAGAATGGAGAAAGATCTGTTCAAATGCAACATTTATCATGTTGTTGGTATAATGGTTGGCAAATGGATATCTCAAGGTCCTGGAGTGGCCTAGCCAGTCTCCAGACCTGAACCCAATAGAAAATCTTTGGAGGGAGCTGAAAGTCCGTATTGCCCAGCGACAGCCCCGAAACCTGAAGGATCTGGAGAAGGTCTGTATGGAGGAGAGGGCCAAAATCCCTGCTGCAGTGTGTGCAAACCTTGTCAAGACCTACAAGAAACGTATGATCTCTGTAATCGCAAACAAAGGTTTCTGTACCAAATATTAAGTTCTGCTTTTCTGATGTATCAAATACTTATGTCATGCAATAAAATGCAAATTAATTACTTAAAAATCATACAATGTGATTTTCTGGATTTTTGTTTTAGATTCTGTCTCTCACAGTTGAAGTGTACCTATGATAAAAAGTACAGACCTCTACATGCTTTGTAAGTAGGAAAACCTGCAAAATCGGCAGTGTATGAAATACTTGTTCTCCCCACTGTATATACACTGATAAAGTAATAGTATTAGTAATGCATTGATATAATGATCTGTATTTATTATCAGGATGAGGAAAGTAATAATTGAATTATGAATGTTTATTATGTATGATAATATAAGTATACATTCTGAAAGTTGTAATGGAAGTTAAGGTGAGGATTGTGAATGAAATCATGAATATGTTGATTAATTGGGTTAAAGTATTTACATATTAGTAATGATATAGATTTGAAGTATTGGGTGATATTGATATGGATGTTTAGAGTGGTAAATATCTATGTTGATAGGAAAGTACTTAATTGGTTATTAGCATGGGGTTATGATATTTTCATATGATCTGAATTTGGTTGAATTATTAAAGTAGGAATAGTTTAGGGATGTAATTATTTTAACAGGGAATGATAAAAGAGTGTTATAATGTGTATGTTATATTAGGAATAATAGGAGAACAAAATCGGAGTTGAATATTGTATATTTTAACAATCATGGGTTTTTAAGAATTGGGTCTGAGATGTTAATCATTAGAATGTGTAATTGATAATCACACATCATTGGATGCTATTATATTAAGATTAGGAGGATATGGTAATTTGAATGCTGTTTAAGTATTTTCAAAGTTTTTTTAGTGGTAATTCTAGCATTCTAGGTCCTCTAGTGGCCATAGTAATTATTGTAGCAATAGTTATGGGGTGTTTTCAAATTTCTCGGGGATGGATTTTAAGATCTGTACAAACGATTACTAACATGCATGTGATTACAGTTAGACATGTATCAGTTAATGTTAATGCAAGGAGGGAGAGGAATAATTCTTCTTCTTTGTCATCTTGTTCCTGTGTAGATTCCATTGATAATGTTGATTGAGGACAAGGAATGTTAAGTTGAAAATGTATAACATGGAATTTAAGGTTTACAGGATCGTAGATGTGGACAGATGAATATCTCAGTTGATCAGATAGAGCCCCTTGTGACCAGGAAAAAATATTGGGGTTCATCTGAGGGTGCAGAAATTATGAAGACGGGTGTTTTTGTTATTTTTATATTCATGTGTATAGATTATAATATTCATGTGACTTAGTAATGGTTATGTATAATTGTTGTGTATTGTTGATGTCATTATGTTAACAATTTATTTCTATGTATGTTTTCTTGGTTGCATGGCTCAGAAAAAGGGGTCATTTTAAAAGGGGGGATGTCTATGTGGGATTTTTCCTTATATATAAAAAATAAGGTTTTGACTACATAGATTATTATCATGAATATATAGTAGTTAATTATGTGTTTATCTTTTACTCAGACTGAGTTCTAGAGGTTTGAGAGGTTTGATATCACATAAGATAGATGACTGAGAATGTATACCTTTGTTGATTAAATATATGGAGAATCAGGATGGATTCAGGTATGAACGGTTAAAGGGGTCAATTCTCAGTTATCTAGCATAGTTTAGGATCTAGTCAGATATATATGTACTACTGAGGGTGAACTTATGGGGGTTAAGTGATCTTACTTACCACAAGATAAGAAAAGCAAAAGTGGATTGATATTATGTTTTTATGGTGTAATGATGTCATGTCATAGTATCGTTGGGAACAGGTTAGAGTTACTAGATAAGTGGTTAGGATACAGAAAGTCTACATTCCATTATGTCAAAGGAGATTACTGATGTTTAGGGTGGTATGAGTGATGGAAAGGATATAATGACCTGGGGCAAAGGTAATAACAACAGAGAAAGGGAGTGCTATGATGGCTGCCAGATGTATGTGAAAGGGAGTATAACCAAGAGTATAAAGGAGGTTAGATTTGTATGTGTGGGCAGTTCAACTGACGAAGGGCAAAGCCATATCCGTTTGTTAGATGAACCCACGAGCTCGTGATCCAATAAATACTTGGTATAAAATCTCCACAGAATGTCTAAGTAAATTCTTGCATCTTGAAATTCTCAATACCAGAAACTCATCATAACAGCTAACATAATTGCAAAAGGGTTTTCTAATGATCAATTAGCCTTTTAAAATGATAAACTTGGATTAGCAAACACAATGTGCCATTGGAACACAGGACTGATGGTTGCTGATAATGGGCCTCTGTACGCCTATGTAGATATTCAAAAGAATCAGCCGTTTCCAGCTACAATAGCCCTTTACAACATTAACAATGTCTAAACTGTATTTCAGATCAATTTGATGTTCTTTTAATGGAAAAAAAAATGATTTTCATCCGAAAAGAAGGACATTTCTAAGTGACCCCAAACTTTTGAACGGTAGTGTATATAAACATGATATCTCTATCTATCTCTGTGGAAGAACCATATAAAGAAAAAACAGAATTGTTTCGGCCTTCCAGGACCGGAATTGAATAGCCCTGCTGTAGGGGGTTGAGTATTATTTGAATTTTTCCCAGGGTGCCTTTTAAATTAATTTTACAATTACCAGTACCAACCATGACTGTGTTTGCTAGTGAAAGAGACATGGTTGTTGCATTCAATCATTTTCAGTCATGTGGCCTTCACCAAGCAAGATCCTAAGTGAATAAGTTATCATTAATATTACATTATTTAAGACAATACAATACATACAGTGGGGAAAAAAAGTATTTAGTCAGCCACCAATTGTGCAAGTTCTCCCACTTAAAAAGATGAGAGAGGCCTGTAATTTTCATCATAGGTGCACGTCAACTATGACAGACAAATTGAGGAAAAAAAATCCGGAAAATCCCATTGTAGGATTTTTAATGAATTTATTTGCAAATTATGGTGGAAAATAAGTATTTGGTCACCTACAAACAAGCAAGATTTCTGGCTCTCACAGACCTGTAACTTTTTTCTTTCAGAGGCTCCTCTGTCCTCCACTCGTTACCTGTATTAATGGCACCTGTTTGAACTTGTTATCAGTATAAAATACACCTGTCCACAACCTCAAACAGTCACACTCCAAACTTCACAATGGCCAAGACCAAAGAGCTGTCAAAGGACACCAAAAACAAAATTGTAGACCTGCACCAGGCTGGGAAGACTGAATCTGCAATAGGTAAGCAGCTTGGTTTGAAGAAATCAACTGTGGGAGCAATTATTAGGAAATGGAAGACATACAAGACCACTGATAATCTCCCTCGATCTGGGGCTCCACGCAAGATCTCACCCCGTGGGGTCAAAATGATCACAAGAACGGTGAGCAAAAATCCCAGAACCACACGGGGGGACCTAGTGAATGACCTGCAGAGAGCTGGGACCAAAGTAACAAAGCCTACCATCAGTAACACACTACGCCGCCAGGGACTCAAATCCTGCAGTGAGAGACGTGTCCCCCTGCTTAAGCCAGTACATGTCCAGGCCCGTCTGAAGTGCATTTGGATGATCCAGAAGAGGATTGGGGAGAATGTCATATGGTCAGATGAAACCAAAATATAACTTTTTGGTAAAAACTCAACACGTCATGTTTGGAGGACAAAGAATGCTGAGTTGCATCCAAAGAACACCATACCTACTGTGAAGCATGGGGTTGGAAACATCATGCTTTGGGGCTGTTTTTCTGCAAAGGGACCAGGACGACTGATCCGTGTAAAGGAAAGAATGAATGGGGCCATGTATCGTGAGATTTTGAGTGAAACCCTCCTTCCATCAGCAAGGGCATTGAAGATGAAACGTGGCTGGGTCTTTCAGCATGACAATGATCCCAAACACACCGCCCGGGCAACGAAGGAGTGGCTTCGTAAGAAGCATTTCAAGGTCCTGGAGTGGCCTAGCCAGTCTCCAGATCTCAACCCCATAGAAAATCTTTGGAGGGAGTTGAAAGTCTGTGTTGCCCAGCGACAGCCCCAAAACATCACTGCTCTAGAGGAGATCTGCATGGAGGAATGGGCCAAAATACCAGCAACAGTGTGTGAAAACCTTGTGAAGACTTACAGAAAACGTTTGACCTGTGTCATTGCCAACAAAGGGTATATAACAAAGTATTGAGAAACTTTTGTTATTGACCAAATACTTATTTTCCACCATCATATGCCAATAAATTCATTAAAAATCCTTCAATGTGATTTTCTGGATTTTTTTTTCTCATTTTGTCTGTCATAGTTGACGTGTACCTATGATGAAAATTACAGGCCTCTCTCATCTTTTTAAGTGGGAGAACTTGCACAATTGGTGGCTGACTAAATACTTTTTTTCCCCACTGTATTTCATAAGGCCAAATTTTGAGGGCCTAGTTTTCCCCAAAACTCATAGTTTACAGGCCACATCAGGCCTGCAAGTCACATTATAATGACTTGCAAAGTGGTGTGCAATTCCTTTTGGAAGTGTGATAGCCAACATTTTGCATTTTTATTCACCCCGCAACCTGCATTCAGAATGACTGTCATTTTTTACTGAACCTTTATTTTGATCAGGGAGTCATACTGAGACCAATGTCTCTTTTACAGATGAGCCCTGAATTACAGAAATTACAGAAATACGAAGATCAAAATATATATACAAAATGCAAGTAGAAAGAAAACATGTCAACTGTGGGACTTTATATACACAGGTGTGTGCCTGTCCAAATCATGTCCAATCAATTGAATTTACCACAGGTAACTCCATTGAAGTTGTAGAAATGTCTCAAGGATAATCAATGGAAACAGTATGCACCTGAGCTCAATTTCGAGTCTCATAGCGAAGGGCCTGAATACGTATGTAAATATGGTATTTCTGTTTTTTATTTTTAATACATTTGCAAAAATGTCTAAAAACCTTTTTTCGCTTTGTCATTATGGGGTATTGTGTGTAGATTGATGAGGAATAAAAATTAAAAAATGTTTTAGAATAAGGCTGTAACCTAACAAAATGTGGAAAAAGTCAAGGGGTCGGAATACTTTCCGAATGCACTGTACGTTGGTATGTATAATAATGTGTACATCTACCACCAATGTGACACCCCCAGGTGCGAGCCCGCTTTGAGAAGGTTCTGGAGGAGGTGACCCTGTCACAACTTCCTCCGAAGCTACCTTGTTCGGACTGGCTTCGGCATTTGTCGTCACAGGCCTTCTAGCCACTGCCACTCCATATCTCATCATTCCATTTGTCTTGTCTTGTCAATTACACACACCTGGTTCATATCCCCCTCATTAGTACGTGTTTAAGTGTTCCCTCTGCCCCCCTTGTCCTTGTGGGTGATTGTCCATTGTGAGGATTAGTAGCTCGGTTGAGCTCAGTATTTTGTATTGCCGGGGTATTTTCCCCATGTGCATGTTTGTTCCAGTGCGCCTGTTTTGCGCACTGGACTGGTTACGCTGGATTACGGAAAAAACTCTGTATACTGTGATTCACCCTCCTGCGCCTGACTCCTTCAAATCACGCATCACAGATCTGCTACACCGCTCGACAGTGCAGTAATATCTAACAAGTTATATCTAACAATTTCATAACATATACCTAATACACACATATCTAAGTAAGGAATGGAATTAAAAAATATATACATATATGGACAAGCAATGACAGAGCGGCATGGGCTAAGATACAGTAGAATATTATAGAATACAGTATATACATATGAGATGAGCAGTGCAAGATATGTAAACACTATTAAAGTGACTAGTGTTACATTTCTTAAAGTGGCCAGTGATTTCAATAGGCAGCAGCAACCTCTAATGTGCTAGTGATGGCTATTTAACAGTCTGGTGGCCTTGAGATAGAAGCTGTTTGTCATTCTCTCGGGCTCCCAACTTTGATGCACCTGTACTGACCTCACCTTCTGGATGATAGCAGGGTGAACAGGCAGTGGCTCGGGTGGTTGATGTCCTTGATGATCTTTTTGGCCTTCCTGTGACATCGGGTGCTGTAGGTGTGCTGGAGGGCGGGTAGTTTTCCCCCGGTAATGCGTTTGGCAGACCGCACCACCCTCTGGAGAGCCCTGCGGTTGCGGGCAGTGCAGTTGCCGTACCAGGTGGTGATACAGCCCGACAGGATGCTCTCAATTGTGCATCTGTAAATGTTTGTGAGGGTCTTAGGTGCCAAGCCACATTACTTCAGCCTCCTGAGGTTGAACAGGCTCTGTTGCGCCTTCTTCACCACACTGTCTGCATGGGTGGACCATTTCAGTTTGTCAGTGATGTGTACGCCAAGGAACATGAAGCTTTCCACCTTCTCCACTGCGGTCCCGTCGATGTGGATAGCAGGGTGCACCCTCTGCTGTATCCTGAAGTCCACGATCATCTCCTTTGCTTTGTTGACAAAACAATGGATACTATATGTGTCCATTGTAGGCCCTAGGATACAACAATTAATCACGTGGAACAAATAAATACCATCAAAGGATACCTTACAACTTACAATAATAAACACATTGTGAAACATCTGTGAAAACCAACCTGCCAATATTTAAGATTTTAATACATAACCTTTGGTATTATTTTGGTACAGTTGTGTCATTAATTTATTTTCACAGATTTTTTGTACACTCACATAGCAATTGCAGACTAAAATACTGAATTCTGTTGTGTTGGATATAGAGGTTGTTGCTTTTTGGGTGGGAGGTTCTTCCTGTCACTTGTTCTCAACAGGCAGCCAGTCTCAGAAGGGGGACTTGAAGAGGGAGACTGCAAAGTCCAGGCACTACTGCTCTCTTTGTTCTGAGTGTTTGCAGTGCTAGTGTTTTAGTTAATCTGTGTATCTCACATTTTATGTGCCCAGTATGATAGAGCAAGAAAACTTTCTTAGCAGATAGTGACAACATGCCAGTAACAGTAGCTGCAGATGATGTAATGAAAAGTTGGGGGGTGGTTGGTAATGGAGGACATCAGGTGGATCCATGTCTGGGTGTTGGGCAGAACCCCTAGGTCCTGGAGGACAGGAGCAGAGTTAAAGGGAACAGGGTAGGAGACAGAGACGTAAACAAGCAAACACACAGGTTACACTTTACTGTGAGTATATTTGATGGATTAGTGCAGTGTTATAAATTGGAGATATGTTATTTTCAACAGTTTTGGAAGGTATAGCCTACCTCAAGCTGGTCCCCCTCCAACTCAGAGCACAGAGAATCAGACTGATCCGAAATCACTGGCTCTGGAGGAGCTCAGACAGTCGATGGTCCTAAAGTCATTTGGAGAGGTAAATTGAAGAGGTACATTTTTATAAGGTCATCATAACTACCATTTCTTGCTTTCTCAAATATCAACCAAAGCTTAACATACTTTGTCTATTGGGCTTCACCAAAGTGTAGGAAGTCAGGGTTTTCAGTGGTTGACCGTCCAACTGCTCCAACTGGAGAAGATTGTTGGCTTCCACCGAGGTAACACTTGGAAGAAAAAGAGAAAAATATCAGTGTTAGGGAAACTAAAACTAGCTTCAGGTTATTTTGTGTGCAAATGCAAATAGTTATTATCTGAGGTGTTTTATATTCAACTTAACAGATGGTGACCCCAGCTATGAGCGAAAAAGCAGCGAGGTTTCCCAGGTCTCGCCTTCCTTTCGTCCTTCTTCCAAACCAATTAATTCGCCCAGATGTTGTAGCACTTGGTCCCCTTCTTGATTCTGCTCCGGTAGGTCTCCTTCTGTTTCTCCTGCGCCTTGTCAATGTTCAATCTCACCTTGATTGATAACAGAAATAAATGCAATTATATTTAATATTACAAATACATTTTCTTGCATATCTCTTGGAGGGCCAGAAAATAAATTAACAGCGGAAAATCATTTTTACCTGGTCAAAAATCTCCATATCCTGCCTGAAGGTGGTCCTCGAAGGCTTCTGATCTGTTTTGACAACTTCCACCACATCAGGTGGGGTTTCAGAGATCTGAAAGTATGTTATACAAAAATAGCAATAGACAAACAACAACAGTAAGTCAATCAATTTGAAAGACTACAGTATATGCAATAATTGTATATACATTGCATTTTTTACCTCAGTCAACAGCTGCAGCTCCTGTCCATACTCAGTGGAGGCCTTGAAGCTGCTGTTGTGTGCAAAGAGAATTACCTTCAGGTTGTTCTCCAACCGTTCCTGGTACCCATCAAGGGACTTGCCCATAGCAGTCTTGAGGGTCTGGTTGGTCCACTCACCAAATCTGGAGGAGGGGGTAGGAAAGCGATATCTATTGACACTGTAAGATATTGAAATATGTCTGATTATGTACCATGGAAAAACAAAAACAAATTGTACAAAATAAATAAAACAAACCATTGGTGACAGAATATAACCTATAACATCCGTACCTTGTGTAGTGGATTTTTACTGTCTCTTTCTGCTTTTTCAGTGTTGTCTCGCACTTATTCTACATGTTTGACCTGGTGCATCCTTCGAAATGCACCTGTTGTAGACAGACAGGGTGTCTGAGGGTTGCTCTAACAAAGTCGGCTCAGCGGGAGTGAAAATATTGGCTGAACGCCCAGACTGTGGTTGCCAGGTGTTTTCCTCCTCTGCAGCCAGTCTCTGGTAGCAAACGCTTTGCTGAGAAAGGATGCACTTGGCTATCTTTGTGTAACCCGTAGCGATATATAAATATGCTGAGGGGGAAATAACTTGTCAGAGCTTCTGACTAGTGGCCAGCACAGTCACCGGATCTCAACCCTATTGAGCCGTTGTGGGAGCAGCTTGACCGTATGGTACGTAAGAAGTGCCCATCAATCCAATCCAATTTGTGGGAGGTGCTCCAGGAAGCATGGGGTGAAATCTCTTCAGATTACCTCAACAAATTGACAACTAGAATGCCAAAGGTCTGCAAGGCTGTAATTGCTGCAAATGGAGGATTCTTTGACGAAAGCAAAGTTTGAAGGACACAATTATTATTTATATTAAAAATCATTATTTCTAACCTTGTCAATGACTACATTTCCTATGCATTTTGCTATATTTCCTATTCAAACTCATTTCATGTATGTTTTCATGGAAAACCAGGATATCTCTAAGTGACCCCAAACTTTTGAATGGTAGTGTATGTCCACTCCTGTTCCCAAGTCAAAATGTACATTTAGTGTATCATTTTACTGCAAGAAATGCTTAATTCTGCAGGAGTTAATATTAAGACTATGTGATAAGTTATAGCGTCCAGATTTCAGTTTTCATTTAACCCATCTGAACAGTAGGCTTCAGTTCGCTTGATGTTCCATAGGCCTATTTATAGTCCCCGTCTTGGGACTGGCGAATTTGTATAGCGCCTCACAATCATCACACATAACATAGACACTGCTATCATCCTCTTTTACCACTTCAAATCTTTCCCAAACATTACTTTTCTTGCCCTCCCTTATCTTTATTTTCAACTCTCCGTTTCACAGCTTTTCTGTTGTTGAATTAAACTCAGACATTGTCCATTTGCCTCAGTCGATTGAAGTGAACTTTTTCTGCCCATTCCCAAAAGCGTTTGGCGATTGCCGTGTGTAAAGTTAGGCCCTAAAGTTTAGGCTTACGCGCTAATGCCAGACAGCCTAAAAATAATGAAAGAACAACCTCAATGTAAACTATAGATATAAATTGCACAAGAATTATACATTTATGGATTTTTGAATGTATTGTTTTCTCTTTATTCAACCGGACCGCCGACCACCCGCCCTTCATCCACACAATATTTCATGACCCTAAACCCGCCCACCCCCAGATATAACCACGGGGACTGTGGGTTATGAGTCAACCCCCATATCAGTAGTTGCTACATCCTTCTACCACACAATGCTTAGCCATCTTGATGAATAACAATACAATTACTAGCTAGCTCCATATTACTAACCCACAAGTTTGTTTTATTAGTTATTTTTTCCCACAAGTACAGTGGGGAAAAAAAGTATTTAGTCAGCCACCAATTGTGCAAGTTCTCCCACTTAAAAAGATGAGAGAGGCCTGTAATTTTCATCATAGGTACACGTCAACTATGACAGACAAAATGAGAAAAAAAAATCCAGAAAATCACATTGTAGGATTTTTAATGAATTTATTGGCATATGATGGTGGAAAATAAGTATTTGGTCAATAACAAAATTTTCTCAATACTTTGTTATATACCCTTTGTTGGCAATGACACAGGTCAAACATTTTCTGTAAGTCTTCACAAGGTTTTCACACACTGTTGCTGGTATTTTGGCCCATTCCTCCATGCAGATCTCCTCTAGAGCAGTGATGTTTTGGGGCTGTCGCTGGGCAACACAGACTTTCAACTCCCTCCAAAGATTTTCTATGGGGTTGAGATCTGGAGACTGGCTAGGCCACTCCAGGACCTTGAAATGCTTCTTACGAAGCCACTCCTTCGTTGCCCGGGCGGTGTGTTTGGGATCATTGTCATGCTGAAAGACCCAGCCACGTTTCATCTTCAATGCCCTTGCTGATGGAAGGAGGTTTTCACTCAAAATCTCACGATACATGGCCCCATTCATTCTTTCCTTTACACGGATCAGTCGTCCTGGTCCCTTTGCAGAAAAACAGCCCCAAAGCAGGATGTTTCCAACCCCATGCTTCACAGTAGGTATGGTGTTCTTTGGATGCAACTCAGCATTCTTTGTCCTCCAAACATGACGAGTTGAGTTTTTACCAAAAAAGTTATATTTTGGTTTCATCTGACCATATGACATTCTCCCAATCCTCTTCTGGATCATCCAAATGCACTTCAGACGGGCCTGGACATGTACTGGCTTAAGCAGGGGGACACATCTCGCACTGCAGGATTTGAGTCCCTGGCAGCGTAGTGTGTTACTGATGGTTGGCTTTGTTACTTTGGTCCCAGCTCTCTGCAGGTCATTCACTAGGTCCCCCCGTGTGGTTCTGGGATTTTTGCTCACCGTTCTTGTGATCATTTTGACCCCACGGGGTGAGATCTTGCGTGGAGCCCCAGATCGAGGGAGATTATCAGTGGTCTTGTATGTCTTCCATTTCCTAATAATTGCTCCCACAGTTGATTTCTTCAAACCAAGCTGCTTACCTATTGCAGATTCAGTCTTCCCAGCCTGGTGCAGGTCTACAATTTTGTTTTTGGTGTCCTTTGACAGCTCTTTGGTCTTGGCCATTGTGAAGTTTGGAGTGTGAATGTTTGAGGTTGTGGACAGGTGTCTTTTATACTGATAACAAGTTCAAACAGGTGCCATTAATACAGGTAACGAGTGGAGGACAGAGGAGCCTCTTAAATAAGAAGTTACAGGTCTGTGAGAGCCAGAAATCTTGCTTGTTTGTAGGTGACCAAATACTTATTTTCCACCATAATTTGCAAATAAATTCATAAAAAATCCTACAATGGGATTTTCTGGATTTTTTTTTCTCAATTTGTCTGTCATAGTTGACGTGTACCTATGATGAAAATTACAGGCCTCTCTCATGTTTTTAAGTGGGAGAACTTGCACAATTGGTGGCTGACTAAATACTTTTTTCCCCCACTGTATATGAAGGGTCACTGTGTGATGCCGACCGCGCGGCGTTGTGGGATTGTTTCTGAAGTTAGAGCTGATTTGGAAAAAACCTCAAACCCAACTTTTAGAACAATATTACAGTATTATAAAAATATATTTAAAACTTTGTAATTTAGCAAATGTTTTCTTGGGGTGCTCTAAGTTTCTGGCATTGAGAAACAGCTGCTACATGCCCTTTAAGAACCTTCATTTTTTGACTATCTCCTCCCCCTGCAAACGCAGAGGGGCTAAAGAGATTATACACACTTTATGAGGCGAGATGAGGAAGCATATGGAAAGGACAGGCAGGGAAAAGTGTGCGAAGCACGGTGGGGTGTAAGAGTGAAAGTGTCGTGTGTATGTGTGATGGGGGGTGATAAGCCAAAGTGTGTGGATGGGGGTGGTAAAGAAAGAGTGGGACTGTGTCGGAGACAGAGAGTAAGAAACCGTATGTGAGAGAGAGAGCAGCAGCAGCCTCTATCCAGTGTGGTGGAACTTCTCTCCTCTCAGCGTGTTTGGTTGTGCTCCCATTCTTCATTAACTTCATTAACAGATGAGCCGTGGCGATTAGCCACGCTTCCCGCTGATTCAGCTCTCACACCCCCACCTCTCCCTCCCACTCTCTCCCCTCCATCGCTCCCTCTCTACCACACTCCTCCTCCACTCCCGTGCCGCTGGGGGGCTGTAATACCACTTCACCAGCTGACACTCCCATTACAAAGAGGAGGAAGAACCATTATCAGCTCACTAAGGTAAACTCACACACACAGAAGTACAGTAGTGTATTCCTCTACTAGCTCTTCAGTAAGATAAACATCTTTACTGCTCTCTGTGTCATCTTAATTACAGTGGGCTGTTCCAAGGGGACACTAAGCCTGGGGTATAATGGTAAATAAGAAAAGACAAACATAGAGACATACTTTCTTGCTTAAAATGATAATGCTATATTTTTGCTTTAGTCCCTGTCTCTCCCATGTTTTCCCCCTGAAAGTAATTTGGTCTAGACTGTAGACTCCCAGACCTGTTAGCCCTGAAACGGGAACCTTCCTGACAGGGGTATCCTGACAGTGTTTATCCATCTGAGAGACAGAGGACTGTTTTCTACTTTTGATCAGTAATAAGTCATGCAACAAAGACACCGTGGCTTGGAGTCTTTCCTCCTCTCCCATTGGCGATCTGAGAACCAGTCGCTATGGTTTCAGCTCGTAAGAAAACAACAACAATAACAACAATATTGACTTGGAGTCTTTCCTCCTCTCCCATTGGAGATCTGAGAACCAGTCGCTATGGTTTCAGCTCATAAGAAAACAACAACAATAACAACAATATTGATTTGGAGTCTTTCCTCCTCTCCCATTGGAGATCTGAGAACCAGTCGCTATGATTTCAGCTCGTAAGAAAACAACAACAATAACAACAATATTGAGCCCCCCCCCCCGCACACGTCCCCTTTCCACTCAATCATCTTTCAACCTGTGTTTTCCTGCCACTGCCATGTGTGAGGCAGAGAGGCAGGAGGCGAGCGGAAAGCTTTACACAACCTCCTGTCTTGTTACTCTCTCACACACACCACACACTTCACACACCACACACTTCACACACCACACACTACACACACGACCATACACACACGACAACATCACAGCACTGACTCCAAACGCCTGGTATATGCAGATCTGACACACACCGCTTAGACAAATTCATTTTTCCTCTTACTCCTCTCTCAACGTCTCGCTCCATCTCCCTTTCCTTCTCTCTCCCTCGCTCACTCTTTACATCACACTTCAAACTGAAGACAAGAGGAGCCAAGCCATCTGGCTGTGTGTCAAAATAATACCTTTTAATTTGTTACATGA
Source organism: Coregonus clupeaformis (assembly GCF_020615455.1). Taxonomy (NCBI): domain Eukaryota; kingdom Metazoa; phylum Chordata; class Actinopteri; order Salmoniformes; family Salmonidae; genus Coregonus; species Coregonus clupeaformis. Next base: position 58,283,645 of record NC_059215.1, read on the forward strand.
TTAAATTGATGCTTTGCGCTGGGATACTGGGATGCTTCCACTCCAAAAAAGACTGGCACAGTCTCTTTCTCCATCTTTCTCCCCTCCTCTCAATGAAGGCAGTTATTTATTTTCATGCCCAATGCATTCGCCAAGTAATCAATAAAGGTTTTGGGTCATGAGACCGCTTTGAAATAAATCTTAATCACCAAAGCTTTATTAAAAGATCAAGTTTGACAGCAGCAAAACAGTGAGCGGACATCCCCTCTATGTAGGCTATTACATTTTTTTACCCAGCTCCTGTTATTATTTTGGATGTGCTTAAAAAACCCTCCATGTACATTCTTAGAAAAAAAATTGCTATCTAGAACCTAAAAATATTATTTGGCTGTCCCCGTAATGGTTCCACCTGGAACCAAAAATGGTTTTCCTATTGAGACGGCCGAAGGACACTTTTGGAACAAGTGTAGGCTATACTGTATGCCCTTCATGTAACAAGAGATGAGATAGTCTGGTGACACTCATTTAGAAACACTTAAAGTTATCCTGTAACAATTACTTGTTTTTCGTTTGATTAAAAAACAAGCCCTTAGTAGGCTACCCTTGCACTACTATAGCGAAATCTGCTTCAACAGCAATGTGTCTGGTGTCTTTCTTATCTTGGCCATGCATTAGTCAAGTAGCCTATCCATTAAAGGTTTCTAAGTGGTCTACTAGTGAGGCTTTTGCCGACATACTTTAGCATTATTCACAATTCACATAGGCCTACCTGCAGTGTATACTCCGTTTGGCTTGTTTCTATAACTCGTTACTGTTGCTTATGTGTAGCCCCGTGTAGCTCAGTTGGTAGAGCATGGCGCTTGCAATGCCATGGTTGTGGGTTCGATTCCCACGGGGGGCCAGTATGAATAAAATAAATGTATGTACTCACTAACTGTAAGTTGCTCTGGATAAGAGCGTCTGCTAAATGACTAAAATGTTATGCTATGTAATGAACTGTAGTATCAATCCACAACGGACTAGGATGAGAATATTCTGTGCCTCCAGTCAAAAATTGGAGTTGATGACAAGACCATCAATAACTTTCAGACAAACACATGCAGTATTAAGCCATGGAACACCGTGAGTGGCCAAGTCCTCATCACACCTATAACTTGTTCATTAATCAAAACCCAGCCCTTTCGCACCACCGCCAGCTATTGCACTCATAATAAAGGCTGTGAAAAAAGCAAAGATATTTCTGAAACCCCCCCCGGACCTATAGCGCTACCGCCAGCGCTTAGAAGTACCATTGCGTTAGGTTTGTTAAAATAGAGCCCCTTGAGTTGGAAAACATCTATTTTGGTTTTGGAACTACAGTAAGTGAAGTGGATTAACACCCAGTAACAGGATGATGGTAACAGAATGACATCATGGGTCCCTGATTTGTATTATACAGAAATGCATTATTATGATTGTTATTCTCTTCATGGTGATGTATCCTGAATAGTACACAAAGGTAGAACAATGTAATATCCTCCTTTGCGTGTTTGGGTATTATTATTCTACACACTGGGTATTATTCTAATTAGCTCCACCCCCAAATAAGACTACATTTGGTTGGTCCAGACCAAATCTGTACCAATCATAAACTTCTGTTTCACAGGTTTGGACAGCACAGTAGAGCAGAGTAGTGTACAATACAGCACAGACAGACACAGTGGAGTAGAGTTCAGTACAGTATAGCCCATACAGATCAGTGCAATACAGTAAATTATACTGTATTCTAGTGTGCTCTACTGTACTGTGCTGTACTGAACTCTAATGTACTGTACTGACTTATACGCTACTTTTCTTTACTTTACTGTAGTGTACTGTCCAAACTTGTGAAACAGATGTCTATGATTGGTTCAGATTTGGACTGACCAAATTTCAACTACTTTTCAAAGTCCATGGACGTATGGTGTCGGTCGGTGCTCAAAACTGTGTGAGAGGGCTGGATACTGTAAATGGAAAAAGAGGGGGCTCATGGATAGGTGTCAGTAGGAGCCGGGAGAGGGAGGGGTTGTCCAGACTGTTTTCACACTTTGCTTTGACCACGACTCGACAGAGAGAAAACAGTTATGAGCTGAACATAAGTATGCCAGTGGAAGGGACGACAGTAGCAGGTGACCCAACTGTGGTTTGTGACTACTATGAATTCCCATTGTAGCCAATTCAGTTGCAATCATTCTGTTACTGTGTTTTTTGGTCATTATGTTAGCGATTTGGTAACGGAATGACAAGTTTTAATCACTTAATAAATCATAACCAAATTGTTATCAGTAAAAAAAACTATAACTAATTGGTAGTTCTACCTTTGCTTGTTACACCTGTGAACTTTCATTATCCTCCCTCCTCATGAGGGAGAGAAATCAGAAAATATCCTAAAGATATGTGGGAACAGAACACAATTTTTTTTTTCTTAAACTTACAGAAGGCGAATCAATTCTGTAAAACTAAATATAAATGTTTCTAAAAGTTGGAAGGGGTCTTTTCTTTGACACTATTGTGTTTTGATGCATTTCTAATACCTTTTAATACTTCTTCTGCTAGATGTTTTCTAAGACCCCTTTTCCATCTGTTTCACCAAAATTAAAGCCTTTACTTATTCTTAATTTGTAGGATGGAAATTAGTTCAAACATTTAAATATGCTTTCATTTCTCAAAAGTAGAGACTCTTAGCTTTCAATTGATACCAAATTTGATGTGCTCCTATGAAATTCATATGTTAGTGCTCATGGGGCTTTTTACATGGAAATTCCCAAGAGTCAGGGTTTGATCACCAAAGCATTGAGCAGAGCAGCCCAAGCGGAGCCGTTGCTATGGATACTCACAGACTCAGAGCCGGCATGAGCAGAGTGCATGCAGAGCGAGCTGCTTGCAGGGAGCGAGGAACAGACAGAGAGGAGCAGCTAATGGATTTACAAACGGAGGAAGTTGTTTCTGATTTCGGGCTTCGAGCAGGGCTGGGCCTTACATTTACCAGAAGCAATCGGGCCTGGGTAGGGTAGAGCCTGAACATCACGGGAATGGGTAGGGCTTAAAATGTATTCTCGTGCAGGGCTCTACTGTCTATCTGTCTCTCTATCTGTTTCTCTATCTGTTTCTCTCTCAATTCAATTCAAAGTGACTTTATTGTCATGACATTCAGGCAGTATGTATTGTCAAAGCATACAAAACATTTACAATACAAGACATACTGTATAGATGGAAAGAAAAAGACAAACATACAGTGTGGGGTCTGGGTCGTTGCGTAGTTCAGCTCCCACACCTGAACCCACCACGTGGAGTGAGTATCAGTGTTATGTGTAGGCAATTATGTGTTTGTGTGTTCAAAAATAAATAAATACAAAGTAAAGAAGTAATGTAATGATGTACATCCAAATAATAATGTGTGTGTGTATGTGTTTTATCTTATGGTCACTCATTGTCCCTCAAACTATGGCATGATGAAACATATTTGGCAGCAAGATTTGCTGTTTGTCCCTCTCCTAACAGTATTCTTAATTTGTGATCATCTTCCAAATCTGTAAAATCTGAGTTGAATTTCTCAAAGTAGTGTTCTCTTGTCTTTTTGACTTTCTCACAGTGAAGGAGGAAGTGCATCTCTGTCTCTATATCCCCTGTCATACAGTGACCACATACACGCTCCTCTTTGGGTAGCCATGTCCATATATTTTTGTCTCTTCCTTTCTTTATAGCCAATTGGTGGTCACTGAGCCTGTACTTGGTTAGGATCTGTCTCTGCTTTATATCTCTGACAGTAGAGTGATTAAGCCAATTCATTATCTCGTTTGAAGGCCAAATAGCATTTTAGTTTGTTTTGCGTTTTAGTTTCTTTATCCAAATGTTCCAAAAAAGTATTCTTGCTTTGGATGATAATTTGGTTTACTTTAATTGGTGGTTGGTAAGCAGTGCTGTCCCGAGACTGCTGTATGTTCGGTGGTACAGTATTAGTTAGTCTCATCACCAAATGTAGTTTACCAAATTTCCATCAGGAAGGCTGGTCTAAATGGCTTGTCACTTTTTATTAATCTAGTAAACACATATAATTCACATCGCTTCCTATCTCACTCATCAGCATAGCAGTTTTTTTTAAATGGTAGTGGTTATAATGATACCTCATCAGCATAGCCGGTATTTATAGGGTAGTGTGTATAATGTTACTTCATTAGGATAGCAGGTATCTATGGTAGTGTTTATAATGTTACCTCATCAGCATAGCAGGTATTTACTGTATATGGGATTGCCATAATGTTACCTCATCAGTAATGTTACGTCATCATTCTTTACAATTAGCAAGCGTATTAACTTCAGCCTATTAACTTCAGCCTATGAGCATGGTACAGTTAGGCAATTCCACCAAGCTTGCTGATTAACCTATGGGCTCACTCGTGCAATAATCACTTTTCATTCTTTCAACCAATAGGCATACATCTAAGGGAGTATTTGTGTCAACTCAAACCTTGTGTCTCCCACTTGTTGCAGCAACAGTCTGCCAACAATGCTATGCTTCCGTGTTGTGCTTCATGCCAGACGGCGTATCTCCCCCGAGGGAGAAGCTATGTCCCTTTTTCCAGCGATCGATCTATAAACACTCTCAGGTGATCCACGACTAGGTTCCTCGAAAAGATGTTAGAGAGTCGCCATTAGGCAAGTGGGGCATTTTCTGACTTCTGGGAATACTGGCAGAGAAGGGAATTCAGAGGTTCCAGGCATTTCCAACAATGAGCGCTTCTCAACTGGCTACGAATGTACTCGGCTCTTCCCTGCATTCCCAGATGACGGTATTCCTTTCTCGGGAGAAGAGGTTGGTTTTCCCAGAGGGAAGGAAACGCTCTAGAATCGGCTTCGCCAGCGAAGGGGGAATATTCCAAGATGCAAGGCTATGGGCGTCTCCGACCAGGCTGGTATTTCTTCCTCCGCTCCTTAAGCCGCGTACGGCCTCCTCCACTGCATTCCGGACCTGCATGGCCCAAGGAGCCGGTTACAGCGTATCCTTTTCACAGCAGAATTTATGGTAGCATTCAGCATTTGCCGCAATGTTTTGCTCCATGTTTACTCGCAGGAGAAGAGAGATGATAAATTAGCTGTCATTCCGCATTGATATTAACGTTATCATTCATTTCAGTTATCAGATCTGGTCGGATTTAGTGTAAATGCTAATTTCACGGATAGTCTCTCGAGGCCATTCACAGGGTGCACTCTACCATGTGGGCTTTCTGTAAATCCGGGTTTCATATTCACTATTATGAATGTAATGTTAAGCAGGTGTAATAATCACGATTACTCAGAATGTCTTTATTAAAACTCTGATAAGTTTCAGGTTGTGCTTCCCATCAGCATCTCGTCAACAACACTAAAAAAGTATTTCTGGGTCACAGAATTTTAGGAATCTACAAAATAAAAGGCCCCAGGTAATAGTAGGAAAGTGTCAAAAACATGTACTTATTCATGATATATGAGAATAATTGTCTAAACATGAACAATTATTAATTATTGTTCATATAGAAGTGCTTCCCCACTCTCAACAGTATAACTACTTCCTGTTCATGCTGCAGTAAATGCCATTTCAATTAACAAGTGCACCCTCTGCTTTCAAGGCGGGCAATATCAACCTCATTACAATGAATATGCTACTATGGTTGTTTGCTAAACAACATGTTGTCTTGTATAAAACTTTATTTAGCTATCTTCTACAGGGACAAGGGTGCGTCTATGCTGACACTAGTGGTGCAAAGTATGGAACGCCATATAACACTGGCGTGTCATTCATGGTCGTGACCTGCCGGGCATGAGAACTCCCGTCCACTGATCTGCACAAGCCGATTGCCGTCGTGCTGTTCACAGTTACATGGTTGCATAGGAGTGGTGTCACGATCGCCAGTAAGAGAGGACCAATGTGCAGCGTCGAATGCAAACATATTTATTAACACTGAAGGAAACACGACCAAAACAACAAACGATACGTGACAGTACACGGTCAAACATAACCAGACTTGAAACAAAATCCCACAAACACGAAAGAAAAACCGACTGTTTAAATATGGCTCCCAATCAGAGACAACCAGCTGACAGCTGACACTCGTTGCCTCTGATTGGGAGTCACTCAGGCCAACATAGAAATAATCAAACTAGACCCACAACCTACAACACAAAACATAGAAACTAACACCCTGGCTCAACATAAGAGAGTCCCCCGAGCCAGGGCGTGACAAGTGGACTCGAACTAAGGTGAACTCAAGAGATCTCGTCGAACTGCCTCACCGACAATTCATCGCAGCAATCGTGCATTGGTATTGTATAATAAGAGACACGTTTCATAAGTCTGTAAAGCTAGTCATGCATATTTTACATTAAGTTGTTTTACATAATCGTAGCCTTTCACAGGTGGTGCTTTACAACATTAGTCATTTTCAATTGATTCGTCAGTGATTCAAATGGAATATGTCATCCGTGCTTTATGAGCTCAGTAGACCTACTACTGCCTTTAACTCTCATTACTCTTGGCATTTTATTTCATTTGTATTTCATCTCGTCATAAACTAAATGTATTCCGTTTACTTGATATGTCGTGTCAGTCCCTGCAGTCAGTTCTATCTCAAATAATGGCAATATTCTCCAGCCTCCCAGCAGCAAACCATGTGGCAGGGTGGGCATTGACAGTAATATATACATCAAGAACTATGGCTTTCAACTTCAAGTTTTGGTGCCTGTAGCTTATTAATGCTAATTGTATGGTTTTGTCATCATTCTAACAATGTATTTTCTTGTTACAGGTGGAGCTTCAGTCTCATAAGAACCGGATGACACCTTGCTTAACTGATTTAGGGAAATGCTTTTTTATGCAAGCTTCAAACATCGTTCCCTACTAACAACAGTTTGGTCCCGTAGCCAACAGCTTTTGGTTGCAAATTAGGGCTACCCAGCAATGGGTTTACCACACTGGTTCCTTTACTCCTAGTGTGCAAGGTTCATCTGGCACCTGCATGGAAATCGGTAGCACTCAGTTTTTCATAACACTTTTACTCAAGTGCCTTTTTACGGTTGGTCCTACAGTTTCTATGGTCGTGTTGCCATAGCGCCTGATCTCAGATCTCATTTTGGGTTAGACAGTTGGCTCTGAGTACATGTTTACTACAGTGGTCCTCTGTAGCTCAATTGGTAGAGCATGGTGCTTGCAATGCCAGGATAGTGGGTTTGATTCCCGGGACCACCCATAAGTTAAAATGTATGCACGCATGACTGTAAGTCGCTTTGGATAAAAACATCTGCTGAATGGCATATATTATCAAAATTATTAATATGGACAATAGGCTAGTAGTCTTCATTCATTGGTTTTATGTTACGGATAACTGGTTACTCTTTAGTGGGCCTCAACTCATAGGCCTAGCGTCAGCATATCGCACACTAGGCAAATCACATTAGCCAGGCACTACTATGTCTAGTTGCTTCATCTAGTGCCATCTTTTCCCAATCCCATCCAATCAGCACGACTGTTCATCCCAACATAAATTGTAATCTCTACTCTAATCTACTTGCTACTTCCTATTTTTCAGCATATGCTCACAGCCTCAGCGGGTTCCCCCCGCATTGACGTCTCCGCGAGGTTGTCTTCTCATTGATTTTCCATGGTTCCTTCAATGGCAAGTTCACAACTCCTTCTATTACTCTTATTTCCTTTAAATGATTTAAGGTTTCTGGTCTTTTCACCTTAATCACTAGCTTCACTCTTAAGCATTCGAAATTGGGTTCCTGGGGTACTATCATGATAGCTTGCATTTACACTTAATCCTTTCTCTTGCTTTCTGCTTATATTTATTCACGCTCCACCCTGCTCTGCTCCTTATTCTCTTTTCATCCCACCCATTCAACCCTCCTCTGTTTCACGTCTCTTTTTTGTTGTTGTTGTACTTTTACCCCTTTTTCTCCCCAATTGGTAGTTACAGTCTTGTCCCATCGCTGCAACTCCCTACGGACTCGGGAGAGGCAAAGGTCGAGAGCCATGCGTCATCCGAAATTTGACCCTGCCAACTTGACACAATGCTCGCTTAACCCGGAAGCCAGCCGCACCAATGTGTTGGAGGAAACGCCGTACAACTGGCGACCGAAGTCAGCTTGCAGGCGCCTGGCCCACCACAAGGAGTCGCTAGAGCGCGATGGGACAAGGACATCCCGGCCGGCCCAACCCTCCCCTAACCCGGACGAAGCTAGGCCAATTGTGCGCCGCCTAATGGGTCTCCCGGTCACGGCCGGCTGTAACACAGCCTGGGATCAAACCCGGGTTTGTAGTGACGCCTCAAGCACTGCGATGCAGTGCCTTAAAGCACTGTGCCACTCGGTCTTCTCTCCTTTCTAAAGAAATATAAAGGTGCTATCTTTCCCCTCTATGCTACACTGGTCTGTCGTTCAAAACTGGAGCCGTAACCACTGCAGCTACATTAGGTATAATTCCCCCATCAATCTCCAGCAACTAGGTCGCTGGTTATGCTCTGCTACACCTCACAGGCCCAATCTATTTGACATCTTCTCAGCAATGGCTCCTTACATAGCTATCAGTAGCTACTTTACTTGGCGATTTTCCAATGACATGCATGCATGTGGCAGTCATTTATATTACACCCGGCTTTTGGGTCAGACACTTTTGGCATGTGTCCCTATTGTTTGTTTATCGCATGCATGACTGAGTTTGCAAATGGCTCATATCTTACAAATCAGATTACAGCATGTGTGGTTGGGTTTATACATAGCATTTATTCTAAACAAATTGGCATAACAATGCGAGGGACTCAGCAAGTCAGCATTGGGCCGGGACTTGGGCAGGTGCATATATCTTCCTGTAATTTGGCATGCACTGTTGTGTTCAGCGCTCGGTTAGCGTTTCATGTTACTCATGCGTATCACATTACAGGATACGTGGCTGGGTAGACGTACATGCATACATCTCATTTCAAATAAACATATTACACGATTGTATCTTGCATTAATAAACATTTCATATGATACTTTCCATTACAACATAATTGCACTTTTGTTCTATTCTTCTATTACATCTATTTGTCTTATCTTCAATCCTTAAATCCAACCTTTTGTTCCGCAGAGTGCCTTCTCCCTGGTGAGTAACTTATTTATTTTGGGGGGTTTCGATGCCAGCTGCCCAGCATAGGGCAACCTGTCATCAGCATCTGGTTCTGAGGAGCATTCCTCGGAGACGAGGCCTACCCCAAACTATTCAATCAAATTCCATATTGTATTATGTCTCTGTTGTCATTCAGTTAAGCCTGTACTCGATTGAACTGACTTCTTGGGTCATAAGAGCTTAGTATTGTAGTCCCCTGTAGCTCAGTTGGTAGAGCATGGCGCTTGCAACGCCAGGGTTGTGGGTTCGTTTCCCACGGGGGGCCAGTATGAAAATGTATGCACTCACTAACTGTAAGTTGCTCTGGATAAGTGACTTAATGACTTAAATGTATTGAAGTGTATTCAGGACTAGATTTCAGACGCATTGAGAAATGTAGCACTCTTTTTTGGATATCTATTATCAATGGAAACCGGCCTAATTCTGCCCTACAAGCATTTGTTGGTGTTTTCCTTTGGATGTTTAGAATATTTCTACAAAATTCTGCATGTAGGGTCTCTGTTGGATGCTTGTCCCATTTAGTGTAGCTATGATAATAATATAATAATAATAATATGCCATTTAGCAGACGCTTTTAACCAAAGCGACTTACAGTCATGTGTGCATACATTTTTACATATGGGTGGTCCCGGAAATCGAACCCACTACCCTGGCGTTACAAGCGCCATGCTCTACCAATTGAGCTACAGAGGACCACAATTCATATTATATGTTACGAATTTGCAAAACGTTAGCTATGCTAGAGGTTAGGGTTAAGGTTAGGAATTAAGTTAAAGGATTAATGTTAGGGTTAGGGGAAGGGTTAGCTAACATGCTAAGTAATTGCAAAGTAGCTAAAAAGTAGTAAGTAGTTGAAAAGTTTCTAATTAGCTAAAATGCTAAAGTTGTCCGTGATGATGACTGAGTGGACCCCATACCTCACATCCATGCAGCGCGATGGGCTGGATAATACTATCAAATATTTAGCACCAAGTTCTAATTGGAATGGTTATATTGTAAAAGCTCTTCACGCTTTTTCTATTAATGCCATTATGAAACTTCCTGATGCTGAAATTTTCTGAAAAAGGTAAGTGTAACTCATTGTAAACTCAAGGGTGGTGTTCCCTAGAGTGAATTGGTATCTGTCTTTCTGACATCTGGGCTTCTTCTGGAAGATCATGATTTGGGTCTTTTTAAGGTTTACTGCCAGCATTGCGCTAGCAGATCCAGATGCTGCTGTAGCCCCTGTTCTGTAGGTGACAGCAGCACAAAGTAATCTGTAGAGAGCTAATATTTTACTTCCATGTTATGGAGTGTGAGGCCAGAGGCTGTATATTGTTCCAACTGCATTGCTAGTTCGTTGATGTAAGTGTTGGACTTAAACTACAGCCCAAATGGACACCTCTTCCCTGAGTAAATAACTCTGTACGTTCGTCACCAATCTTAACTCCACACTTGTTTTCTGAATACATTGATTTGATTACATCATACATTTTTCCCCCTATACCACTTTGGATAAGTCTTTAACACTAGAACCGCCTGGACTTTCAGCCTAAAAGTACCCGCTAGAGAACGTTGCTGGGTGTTCCCTTTAGCATACGCATCAGATGTACAGTACCGGTCAAAAGCTTTAGAACACCTACTCATTCAAGGGTTTGTCTTTATTTTTACTATTTTCTACATTGTAGAATAATAGTGAAGACTTAAAAACTTTGAAATAGCACATATGGAATCATGTAGTAACCAAAAAAGTGTTAAACAAATGAAAATATATTTTATATTTGAGACTCTTCAAGGTAATCACCCCTTTGCCTTGATGACAGCTTTGCACACTCTTGGCATTCTCTCAACTAGCTTCACCTGGAATGCTTTTCCAACAGTCTTGAAGGAGTTCCCACATTTGCTGAGCACTTGCAGGCTGCTTTTCCTTCACTCTGCAGTCCAACTCATCCCAAACCATCTCAATTTGGTTGAGGTCGGGTGATTGTGGAGGCCAGGTCATCTGATGCTGCACTCCATCACTCTCCTTGTTGGTAAAATAGCCCTTATACAGCCTGGAGGTCTGTTGGGTCATTGTACTGTTGAAAAACCAATGATAGTCCCACTATGCGCAAACCAAATGGGATGGCATGTCGCTGCAGAGTGCTGTGGTAGCCATGCTGGTTAAGTGTGCCCTGAATTCTAAATAAATCACTGACAGTGTCACCAGCAACCCCACACTATCACACCTCCTCCTCTATACTTCACGGTGGGAACTACACATGCGGAGATCATCCATTCACCTACTCTGTGTTTCACAAAGACACAGCGGTTGGAAACCAACATCTCAAATTTGGACTTATCAGACCAAAGGACAGATTTCCGCCAGTCTAATGTCCATTGCTCTTGTTTCTTGGCCCAAGCAAGTCTGTTCTTCTTATTGGTGTCCTTTAGTAGTGGTTTCTTTGCAGCAATTTGACCATGAAGGCCTGATTCACACAGTTTCTTCTGAACAGTTGATGTTGAGATGTGACTGTTACTTGAACTCTATGAAGCATTTATTTGGGCGGCAATTTCTGATGCTGGTAACTCTACTGAACCTATCCTCTGCAGCAGACGTAACTCTGGGTTTTCAATTCCTGTGGCGGTCCTCATGAGAGCCAGTTTCATCATAATGCTTGATGTTTTTTGCGACACCAGTCTCAACGTCGACAGTGAAGAGGCGACTCCGGGATGCTGACCTTCTAGGCAGAGTTGCAAAGAAAAAGCCATATCTCAGACTGCCCATCTTAATCTTTTCTTTTTATTGGCCAGTCTGAGATATGGCTTTTTCTTTGCAACTCTGCCTAGAAGATCAGCATCCCGGAGTCGCCTCTTCACTATTGACGTTGAGACTGGTGTTTTGCGGGTACTATTTAATGAAGCTGCCAGTTGAGGACCTGTGAGGCGTCTGTTTCTCAAACTAGACACTCTAATGTATTTGTCCTCTTGCTCAGTTGTGCACCGGGGCCCCCCACTCCTCTTTCTATTCTGGTTAGAGCCAGTTTGTGCTGTTCTGTGAAGGGAGTAGTACACAGCGTTGTACGAGATCTTCCGTTTCTTGGCAATTTCTCGCATAGAATAGCATTCCTTTCTCAGAACAAGAATAGACTGATGAGTTTCAGAAGAAAGTTATTTGTTTCTGGCCATTTTGAGCCTGTAATCGAACCCACAATTGCTGATGCTCCAGATACTCAACTAGTCTAAAGAAGGCCAGTTTTATTGCTTCTTTAATCAGCACAACAGTTTTAAGCTGTGCTAACATAATTGCAAAAGGGTTTTCTAATGATCAATTAGCCTTTTAAAATGATAAACTTGGATTAGCAAACACAACGTGCCAATGGAACACAGGACTGATGGTTGATGATAATGGGCCTCTGTACGCCTATGTAGATATTCCATAAAAAATCAGCCATTTCCAGCTACAATAGCCATTTACAACACTAACAATGTCTACACTATATTTCTGATCAATGTTATGTTATTTTAATGGACCAAAAAATTGCTTTTCTTTTGAAAACAAGGACATTTCTTAGTGACCCCACACTTTTGAACGGTAGTGTGTGTGTGTGTGTATATATATAAATATATATATATATATACAGTGGGGGAAAAAAGTATTTAGACAGCCACCAATTGTGCAAGTTCTCCCACTTAAAAATATGAGAGAGGCCTGTAATTTTCATCATAGGTTCACGTCAACTATGACAGACAAAATGAGAAAAAGAAATCCAGAAAATCACATTGTAGGATTTTTAATGAATTTATTTGCAAATTATGGTGGAAAATAAGTATTTGGTCAATAACAAAAGTTTCTCAATACTTTGTTATATACCCTTTGTTGGCAATGACACAGGTCAAACGTTTTCTGTAAGTCTTCACAAGGTTTTCACACACTGTTGCTGGTATTTTGGCCCATTCCTCCATGCAGATCTCCTCTAGAGCAGTGATGTTTTGGGGCTGTCGCTGGGCAACACGTACTTTCAACTCCCTCCAAGAATTTTCTATGGGGTTGAGATCTGGTGACTGGCTAGGCCACTCCAGGACCTTGAAATGCTTCTTACGAAGCCACTCCTTCGTTGCCCAGGCGGTGTGTTTGGGATCATTGTCATGCTGAAAGACCCAGCCACGTTTCATCTTCAATGCCCTTGCTTATGGAAGGAGGTTTTCACTCAAAATCTCACGATACATGGCCCCATTCATTCTTTCCTTTACACGGATCAGTCATCCTGGTCCCTTTGCAGAAAAACAGCCCCAAAGCATGATGTTTCCACCCCCATGCTTCACATTATGAATGGTGTTCTTTGGATGCAACTCAGCATTCTTTGTCCTCCAAACACGACGAGTTGAGTTTTTACCAAAAAGTTATATTTTGGTTTCATCCGACCATATGACATTCTCCCAATCCTCTTCTGGATCATCCAAATGCACTCTAGCAAACTTCAGACGGGCCTGGACATGTACTGGCTTAAGCAGGGGGACACGTCTGGCACTGCAGGATTTGAGTCCCTGGCGGCGTAGTGTGTTACTGATGGTAGGCTTTGTTATTTGGTCCCAGCTCTCTGCAGGTCATTCACTAGGTCCCCCTGTGTGGTTCTGGGATTTTTGCTCACCGTTCTTGTGATCATTTTGACCCCATGGGGTGAGATCTTGCGTGGAGCCCCAGATCGAGGGAGATTATCAGTGGTCTTGTATGTCTTCCATTTCCTAATAATTGCCCCCACAGTTGATTTCTTCAAACCAAGCTGCTTACCTATTGCACATTCAGTCTTCCCAGCCTGGTGCAGGTCTACAATTTTGTTTCTGGTGTCCTTTGACAGCTCTTTGGTCTTGGCCATAGTGGAGTTTGGAGTGTGACTGTTTGAGGTTGTGGACAGGTGTCTTTTATACTGATAACAAGTTCAAACAGGTACCATTAATACAGGTAACGGGTGGAGGACAGAGGAGCCTCTTAAAGAAGAAGTTACAGGTCTGTGAGAGCCAAAAATCTTGTTTGTTTGTAGGTGACCAAATACTTATTTTCCACCATAATTAGCAAATAAATTCATTAAAAATCCTACAATGTGATTTTCTGGATTTTTTTCCTCAATTTGTCTGTCATAGTTGACGTATACCTATGATGAAAATTACAGTCCTCTCTCATATTTTTAAGTGGGAGAACTTGCACAATTGGTGGCATTATGTACAGACAAGGATATGGAAGGATATGAGTACAGTGAAGGCAAACCTAAGCGTTGGGTAACGATGAAAGAGCATCACTGGAGGCACCGATTGAGCCGGTCTCCGCGTGTATGGAGGGTGGGAGAAAGGAGCTATCTGAGGCAGGTTGAGCGGGACTGGGGGCTCTACAGTGAAAAAGTACAGTAAGAACTAACCGAAACAGAAATAGGCAGGCATATTGACATGGGAGAGAGGCATAAAGAAATCACAGGTGTTATTCGAGAGAGCTAAGACAACAGACGGTAATGGCGACGAAAGTTTGAGCTAAGGCTAAACAGATAAACAGGATGGGGTACCGTATAAAGGAACAGTCCAGCAGGCATCAGCTGTGTAGCTGAATAGTACCCAAGTATAAACACCATGGGACCACGCAGCCGTCATACCGCTCAGGAAGGAGATGCGTTCTGTCTCCGAGAGATGAACGTATTTTGGTGCAAAAAGTGCAAATCAATCCCAGAACAACAGCAAAGGACCTTGTGAAGATGCTGGGAGAAATGGGTACAAAAGTATCTACATCCACAGTAAAACAAGTCCTATATCGACATAACCTGAAAGGCTGCTCAGCAAGGAAGAAGCCACTGCTCCAAAACCGCCATAAAAAAGCCAGAATTCGGTTTGCAACTGCACATGGGGACAAAGATCGTACTTTTTGGATAAATATCCTTTTGTCTGATGAAACAAAAACATAACTTTTTGGCCATAATGACCATCGTTATGTTTGGTGGAAAAAGGTGGGTCTTGAAAGCCGAAGAACACCATCCCAACCGTGAAGCACGGGGGTGGCAGCATCATGCTGTGGGGGTGCTTTGCTGCAGGAGGGACTGGTGCACTTCACAAAATAGATGGCATCATGAGGAAGGAAAATTATGTGGATATATTGAAGCAACATCTCAAGACATCAGTCAGGAAGTTAAAGCAAATGGGTCTTCCAAATGGACAATGACTTCAAGCATACTTCCAAAGTTGTGGCAAAATGGCTTAAGGACAATAAAGTCAAGGTATTGGAGTGGCCATCACAAAGCCCTGACCTCAATCCTATTGAAGATTTGTGGGCAGAACTGAAAAAGTGTTTGCGAGCAAGGAGGCCTAAAAACCTGACTCAGTTACACCAGCTCTGTCAGAAGGAATGGGCCAAAATTCACCCAACTTATTGTGGGAAGCTTGTGGAAGGCTACCCGAAACGTTTCACCCAAGTTAAACAATTTAAAGGCAATGCTACCAAATACTAATTGAGTGTATGCACACTTCTGACCCACTGGAAAAACTGAGTTTAAATGTATTTGGCTAAGGTGTATGTAAACTTCCGAGTTCAACTGTATGTATCACTCTAAACATCCATATCAATACCTCCCAATACTTCAAATGTATATAGTGACTAATATGTGAATACGGTAACTTAATAAACAATATTCATGATTTCAGTCACAACCCTCACATTAAGTTACATGTTTCAAACAGAAAGATTCCAAAATGTCTACTCAAAATAAATCATATAAGTGTATCCTAAGACATTACCATAACGTATCGCTGTTTTAGCCATAATATCTACATAAGACATTTATCTCAATTGTACAAGCAATACCCTTCATGCTGAAAATAGTTATACTAGTATATACTAATTATTTACTTAAATCATTCAGTTATCTTGTAAATTAATTTACTTAAATCATTCAGTTATCTTGTAAATTAAAACCAAAACTAAATTACTTAACACAACCAAATTCAGAAAGACAATTCTTATTGATTCACTTGGCACTTATCAATCAAAGTTAAAAACCATCAACTTTATCACCCATTACAACTGTCAGAATATACTATTCTATTAAGTATGTACTCTTCTATACAGTATAAATATCTATAATTCTATTATGACTTTCCTCATCCTGAGAATAACTACAGATCATCCTCTCAATGCATTCCTAGTACTATTAATTTAGCAGTGTATATACTTCATAACCAAAATAGCAAATGTAGATAAATCCAAATGTATTATCAACACAGCTAACCAACCCCTTCCTTCCCCGGCAATTAAATCTTCTGGCGTCTCTTCATTATCTTCTTCAGACAGCTTCATAGTTCAAAATGACTTGCCCATGACAATGTCACAACTTCAGTGTCTCATCCGATTCACCACCATCTTTACACCCCATTGTGTCTTGTCCAACCATTATACCAACAACATGAGACATGTTGTATTTGAACAGATCTTTCTCTATTCTCACTCAAAGGTGCACTCCTGTCCCACTCCCTCGAGATAAAAACATGAGAGAAAATCCTTTGATAGCTTCGATTGGCTGTTGTCCTTCTGGCAGCATACCAATAGGGAAGTTGAGAGTCCCTGCTGCAAAGACACACAGACATAGACACAAAAGAAAACAATGCTCCGCAGTGGTGGTGCCATCTTCCTCCTCTGAGTTGGAACACTCCTACAGCGGGACACATAGATGCAGGTATCTCTCTCTGCTACTTTCCCCTCCATAGAGGTAGCCAGCAACATCTAGTACTGACTTCCCCACCTGGGTTTTGTCCATCTCTTACTTCTTTAATCCTTTACCGCCAGTCTCCCAGGTGCATACAATGCCCAGATTCTCCTGTTAGGTTTGGCAGAGAACCCTTCACCCGTGGGAAGAAAGTCTCAACAACATTGCTAGGTGCGATACCGTATTCTACTATACCCTCTTCTTATCAGTCGGAAGTGCCCATTCTTGCAGTTTGCTATAGGTCACCAGTTTCATAGACAGGCCTCCTCTACATCCTGCCTTATACCACAAATACACTTACACCTAAAGAATTTAATCTAACCCATAACACATGAATTACTACTGTTCATATTCTTAATACAATTTGCATATTTACCAAAAAACCTAATTCGAGCATTACTTCCCCCATTTTGGACACATGACTCACATCGTGATTCATGCGTTCAAAAACAAAACAACAACATTGCCTGTTAAACCAAAATAATAAATGAAATGAAAATGACAACATTTGATAATACCTTAACTTAATTGTATCCTATTAAGTAATTCAAGTAATATCAACATTTGACTAGTGCCAGGTGTTCCTCATTCAGGACTAGCTCTCTCACTCTTACCTTATTATGGTCCAAATCATATATATGACTATTGCCAAATTATAAACTTCTTCATAATTATCAGTATTATAAATTACCCTCAACTCGGTATAATAAATTACCTTAAATTACTCATCCCATGCCTCTTGGCTTTCCAGTGTGGGTGATCAATTCACACTAGAAAGTTAGGACAGAGTTCAGAGGTCATTCAAACCCTTGAAAGAAGTGTTCCATTCTATAGTATAAACTAATCATTAACAACAGTCAAAACATTTCATAAATGTTTCGTATCCCAAGTGTACAGTAAGTCCTCATTACATTCCTTCTTAAAAGAAATCACGTGTTTACCCAAAACTCACACATAAAACAAAACTTCAGAAAGTTCCCTGTGTGTCTTCCTTTAAGACGTACCATCTTTGACCCGTTAAAGCACCGTAAAATGAAAATAAAAAACACATATAACCATTATAATAGGTTAGTTGTGTGTGGTTATTTTAAAAACCATATTGGAAAACACAAAACTAAAATTGCTCCCTCTTAGGACCTTATTATAAGACTGCCGAATTTTACTAACTGCTCCCCCTAGCCCACAGACTTAGGAAACATCCCAATGAGACATATGGAAATCCCCATTTTCCTGGAAGAGAAAGTATACATTTCGTTAACATTCAATTATAATCAGCAATCCAAAAATATAAATTTCACACAAGACATGATGCAGATATACCCTGTCCTACCTCACATCAATAATTGTTTGTTTCAATCTAATTCCTCATAACTACTCCAGAAGATTACATACAATCTCTCAAAAGATGAAAACCACACAAGGTTCTTTGAGTTTACAATGAGTATTTTTTATGATTACTCTTTATACCTCATTCCTTTTAAGTCTCACAATGATTATCACCTCCAAAATCAGCTTCATTTTATCCCATATCAAATCATCATGGTATCGTTACTGGATGACTTACCCCTTAGATTGTTCCTGTCACCCCTCTAAACGTAATATTTGAGACATAAAAAAATATAATCATTTACTACGCGTAAAGAATCAATGATATTCCAAGTGTCTATTAAAAAGTTGTTTGAGACGTGATCTCCTACGTCTTCCTTAACATACCACGTTTCATTGAGTTGACTACGCCTTCTAATATAAACCAATAACACCTTTTTGGTAATGCAATCATCTCCACTTGTTTTAAAATAAAAAGCTATTGTTTAATAACTTCAGAACTTACAAAAATGTTTTACTACTCCATCATCCTAATGGTAAAAACTACTTCCCATTGTTCAACATACCAAAAACAGATGATCATTTTTAGAATTAATTAATCATTTACATAACTCACTGGTGTTTAAACAAACTATAGAATTTAATAATAATAATTACAAATTGTCAAAGAACATTTCCTATTCACCTATTTAGATATCTGCTCTACATTACCCTCTGCGTCCTTTACATCCTGATATAGCCCAGCGAGCACGACTCTCTTTCACCCGTTTACTAAATCATGGCATTAGTCAATTATATCCACAAGCCACTACTACCTAATAACATATTTTCATTGACCTTACTAGAAAGAATGATTTTAATACCAGTCTACTCAAACAATCCAATACAACATTTCTCATCTCCCAATTAACCTACTTTCCTTTTAACACAGAAAACCCTCTACAATCTCTTTCATCCCCTACCGTTGTCTTTCCATCTAACTGTACTTTAGCAGGTTACAAATTATTGTTAAGTTATAGTCAAAATGCATAAAACCTCTATTCACAGAGATGCCACTTTAATTACTATGTTATCCTATCCACCATGGTTTGGTAAGACAATCTCTTTCGTATAATCTTATCAATTCAACCAGTGATTCAGGTCAACAGCATCAATGTAACAGTTTTGCTTCCTTCCCTACATGGGCTTGAACCAGGGACCCTCTGCACACATTAACAACAGTCACCCTCGAAGCACCATTATTCGTCATTCAACAAAAGGCGCAACCTTACAGAGCAAGTCAAACAACTACTTCAAGGTCGCAGAGCAAGTTACGTCACCAATCTAAACGCATATATTGAATTTATATCCATATTATCAATATCCAATTTATTGATAGACATTATGCCACCATTCTCAATCGTTTAATCTAGCAAACTCTTAGGCAATGCAAAAAATTACCTCGAAATCGTCTCGCTATTCCTGTTAAATAATGGTCATTCAATTTGAACCAAGCACGCTGATAGATCTTCCATTCTACATCACCAAAAATAAATACTTTGTAGTTTCTGTCTCAGCAACACATACCAACAGTAGAATTACAGTGAGGGAAACAAGTATTTGATCCCCTACTGATTTTGTACGTTTGCCCACTGACAAAGATATGATCCGTCTATAATATTAATGGTAGGTTTATTTGAACAGTGAGAGACAGAATAACAACACAAAAATCTAGAAAAACGCATGTCAAAAATGTTCTACATTGATTTGCATTTTAATGAGGGAAATAAGTATTTTACCCCCTCTCAATCAGAAAGATTTCTGGCTCCCAGGTGTCTTTTATACAGGTAACGAGCTGAGATTAGGAGCACACTCTTATTATCCAAACTTATATCAACCTATCATACACATTCATATAATTTATTATGCACCCTCTCAGATTAAAATTACTTTCTGCTCTTTGTTCATAAAATAGCCTATGTTGTTCCTTATTCCTAGATGCCATCTGATTAACAAAAATGGTTGCATCGACTTTACTTAAAAGGTCTCTTCCCATCAACGCCATAGTAGTTGTAGCGCTTACTATAAATGAATGTTGATAATTAATGTTGATCCTCCAAATCAATTTGTAATGGGAGAGATATATGATCAATTTGCGTAGTTCCACTAATTCCGATAGACTGGAGTTTATGATTACTTAAAGGACACCTTCAATCTTGTTGCCATAAAAATTGAATTCTTTCACCAGATACACAAACTTAACTGTGGTATTTCTAATGGGCTATCCGAAATATGCAAATGTGGTGCATTGATCATAATATGCCATTTAGCAGACACTCTTATCCAAAGCGACTTACAGTCATGTGTGCATACATTTTTACATTTGGGTGGTCCCGGGGATCGAACCCACTACCCTGGCGTTACAAGCGCCATGCTCTACCAATTGAGCTACAGAGGACCATGTATTTAACCTCCTCCCTGCTTATCGGTGTTGTATGTCATTATCCCCATAATAGATTACCCGGCTTCTCCTCTCTAGGTTTATTCTGGGAATTAGGGTGCGGTTGGGCAGGAGTCCAATTTCCCTCTCTCTATCTCCCTCGATTATTATCGTTCCCCTGCTTCAACGAACAATTCCATAATTGTATTTGCTAATCTGTTGTTTATATCGGCATTTTGGCTTTGTTTGATTATTGTAAATATAATTTTCATAAGGTAGATTGTTTTGCTCCATTGCCAAATTACCTAATGTCCTAACTGATTTTTCCTCCTTCCGAATTATATTTACTGGCCATTGTGCACTCATTAAATCCCATGATTTTTACACCTCTTTCATTTAGTCTAAATCCCATTTTGGGTTGTTTATGGCTGTATTATCACTTACAGTTGAAATCGGAAGTTTACATACACTTAGGTTGGAGTCATTAAAACTAGTTTTTCAACCACTCCACAAATTTCTTGTTAAAAAACTATAGTTTTGGCAACTCGGTTAGGACATCTACTTTGTGCATGAGGCACATAATTTTTCCAACAATTGTTTACAGACAGAATATTTAACTTATAATTCACTGTATCACAATTCCAGTGGGTCAGCAGTTTACATACACTAAGTTGACTGTGCCTTTAAACAACTTGGAAAATTCCAGAAAATGATGTCATGGCTTTAGAAGCTTGTGATAGGCTAATTGACATCATTTGAGTCAATTGGAGGTATACCTGTGGATGTATTTCAAGGCTTACAGTGAGGAAAAAAAGTATTTGATCCCCTGCTGATTTTGTACGTTTGCCCACTGACAAAGAAATGATCAGTCTATAATTTTAATGGTAGGTTTATTTGAACCGTGAGAGACAGAATAACAACAAAACAATCCAGAAAAACACATGTCAAAAATGTTATAAATTGATTAGCATTTTAATGAGGGAAATAAGTATTTGACCCCCTCTCAATCAGAAATATTTCTGGCTCCCAGGTGTCTTTAATACAGGTAATGAGCTGAGATTAGGAGCACACTCTTAAAGGGAGTGCTCCTAATCTCAGCTTGTTACCTGTATAAAAGACACCTGTCCACAGAAGCAATCAATCAATCAATCAGATTCCAAAATCTCCACCGTGGCCAAGACCAAAGAGCTCTCCAAGGATGTCAGGGACAAGATATATAAGGCTGGAATGGGCTACAAGACCATCGAAAAGCAGCTTGGTGAGAAGGTGACAACAGTTGGTGCGATTATTCGCAAATGGAAGAAACACAAAAGAACTGTCAATCTCCCTCGGCCTGGGGCTCCATTTAAGATCTCACCTAGTGGAGTTGCAATGATCATGAGAACGGTGAGGAATCAGCCCAGAACTACACGGGAGGATGTTGTCAATGATCTCAAGGCAGCAGGGACCATGGTCACCAAGAAAACAATTGGTACCACACTACGCCGTGAAGGACTGAAATCCTGCAGCGCCCGCAAGGTCCCCCTGCTCAAGAAAGCACATATACAGGCCCATCTGAAGTTTGCCAATGAACATCTGAATGATTCAGAGGAGAACTGGGTGAAAGTGTTGTGGTCAGATGAGACCAAAATCGAGCTCTTTGGCATCAACTCAACTTGCTGTGTTTGGAGGAGGAGGAATGCTGCCTATGACCCCAAGAACACCATCCCCACCGTCAAACATGAAGGTGGAAACATTATGCTTTGGGGGTGTTTTTCTGCTAAGGGGACAGGACAACTTCACCGCATCAAAGGGACGATGGACGGCGCCATGTACCGTCAAATCTTGGATGAGAAACTCCTTGCCTCAGCCAGGGCATTGAAAATGGGTCATGGATGAGTATTCCAGCATGACAATGACCCAAAACACACAGCCAAGGCAACAAAGGAGTGGCTCAAGAAGAAGCAAATTAAGGTCCTGGAGTGGCCTAGCCAGTCTCCAGACCTTAATCCCATAGAAAATCTGTGGAGCTGAAGGTTCGAGTTGCCAAACGTCAGGCTCGAAACCTTAATGACTTGGAGAAGATCTGCAAAGAAGAGTGGGACAAAATCCCTCCTAAGATATGTGCAAATCTGGTGGCCAACTACAAGAAACATCTGATCTCTGTGATTGCCAACAAGGGTTTTGCCACCAAGTACTAAGTCATGTTTTGCAGAGGGATCAAATACTTATTTCCCTCATTAAAATACAATTCAATTAATAACATTTTTGACATGTGTTTTTCTGGATTTTTTTGTTGTTATTCTGTCTCTCACTGTTCAAATAAACCTACCATTAAAATTATAGACTGATCATGTCTTTGTTAGTGGGCAAACTTACAAAATCAGCAGGGGATCAAATACTTTTTTCCCTCACTGTATATTTTTCAACTGTACTGTGATGTTTTACAAAAGTTCTGAACCTTTCTATTCTCATTGTTTCTACAGATTGTAAATCGAAAATAAACATTTTTGCTAAAAGTATTATTATATTATTGAACGATTGACTATGACTTTTCAGATCACCCAGTAATGCTATCTGCAGGCTTAGCTACTTTAGCTATTCCTGGACCTGTGTCCAAAAACAATCTACAAATGGACAGTACCAAAACAAATGATCTAATGATTCTGTCTCTTCGCAGCAAAATCTGCAGAGCTGGGAAGATTGTATCCCCCATATAAATAACATTATATTGGTAGCAAGGATTTTATATAATAATTTAAATTATAAAAAAAATATTTTTTGAATCCGGCGTCGTTTTGCGTATCAGTTCATAAACACTATGCCATGGAATCGATACGTCAAAAATCTCTTCCCAACTATTTCGCATTGTATATGGGACGGCTGTCCATTCTTTGGGCCTTAAATGAAACTGGTATTCATTTTTATTTATCACAATTTTTCTTTAACCAATTATGTTCTTTAATGCAATGCCGACAGACAAGTTCCTTACTTTTTTCCCCTTCCACTTTCCTCTTCCATTGTTGTGGTAATGCTGCAATTATTTGGTTGTAATTTTGGGTAGAGCATATGTTTTTGTTAGCTGCTTGTGTGACAATTCCACCAGTCCTACCGATGATATCATGTATGAAGATTATACCTTTTTTAAACATTTTGTCAAAAAAAAAGTTTTTTTTAAATCAATTAGTATATTTGAGTTTAACCACAATATTTGTTGCATAATTTGTTCTATCATTTCTGAAGGATTAAATTGAAATTGCAACCAACTTTCTATTACTTGTTTTAGAAATAGTGATATTTGGGAGATTATTTCCTTTTCAAATAACTGAAAGTGAGAGGTTGTAATCTGAATAAAGGGAAAAGGGCCATTCTTGGACATTGGGTGAGACAATCTTACTAATTTGCTAGAGAACCAGTTCGGATTTAAGTATAACTTTTGTATGACTGAAGCTTTTAGTGATAGGTCTAATGCTTTAATATTTGAATTTGATTCTGTTTGCAGTGATTAACTAACCTGGCTGACGTGACCCACACAAAATTTGCTCATAAAATGTGCAGGTTTGATTGGTTCTCTCAAAAGTTTTTTTGTTTTTTTCTCAGGTTGGATTTGAAAATCCAACCATTGTAATAGAAGGTTCGTTGCTCAGGGGCTGAGTGTCGCTGTGGGTGTTTGAGTGAGAACGACATAGAGGAGAGACTATCAGTAAAAGCACAGCCCCCTTCATTATTGATGCATTGTGCAGACATCAAAGAGCCATTCCAGGCCGAGGTCAGGAGGACTTTGAGAGTTAGGTGTTAGCCAGACTAATGATTAACTGCAATGGAAAAGTAATTGTTTGTCTGCTTTACTACATATTGCTCAGACTTCTCCATTTTAAACCCGGACTGCTCTGGAAAACTCACTGAGAACTGACTGGATCGTGGTCTTCAAGGACAAAATACTTTGCTTTACCAGCCGAGAGAAGCAGGCCCAAGATCTTCTCTTTGAAGTGTAAGCATTTCACTGTAATGTCTGCACCTGTTGTATTCGGCGCATGTGGCCAATAAAATTTGATTTGATTTGAGGTATAGTTTGAAATGACCCTGCTGGTGGTGCCTCAGATGCTCATTCATTTTCAGCCTGAAACAATACAGTTATTCATTAGACATTCTTCTCTCCAGATACACAAGGTGACATCGCTATAAGACTTCTTCCAGTGGTCCTCCCAACACCAGTGTCACGCCCTGGCTCTGGGGACACTGTTATGTTGAGCCAGGGTGTGGAGATCAATGTGTTTTGTTTCAATGGGTGCTATTTCTATGTTGGCCAGAGTGGCTCCCAATCAGAGGCAACGAGTGTCAGGTGTTGCTGGTTATCTCTGATTGGGAGCCACATTTAAACAGTCTGTTTTCATTCGTGTTTGTGTGATTTTGTTTCCAGTCGGTTTGTGTTAGACCGTGAACTGTCACGATATCGTTTTGTTGTTTGGTCATTTGACGCTAAATAAAGAGTATGTTTGCCTGCAACGCTGCGCCTTGGTCCTCCTCTCTCACCGACGATCGTGACAGAAAATCCCACCAGAACTGGACCAAGCAGCGAGTCGAGGAGCCATCGCCAGGGAAATCCCTAGCAGATCTCCGTGGCAGCCTCGACTGGGTCAAGCCGAGTGAAGAGCAGAGAGGGTGGACTTGGGAACAGTGGAGGAAGAGTCTCGACTGGGTCAAGCCTAATGAAGAGCAGAATGGCTGGAGTTGGAGGCAGAAGAGCGAGAGTTGGGCGAGAACTATAGCCTAGCCCACGGGGAGGAGAGACCCCCAGAATTTTTTTTGGGGGGGGCTCACGCCGGGGACGACGGGGCAGCAGGAGGCCGCGATGGAGCGGTCCAGCGGGTGTGCAAGGGAGGCCGCCAGGTTAAGGGGGCCACTGGTCACAGAGGAGAGGGAAAGTGTGGAGGCACGGCGAGAGGTACTGGTGTGTGTTACCAGTCCGGTCCGGCCTGTTCCTGATTCCTGCATAGGGCCAGTGATGTGTGTCCCCAGTACGGTCCGGCCTGTTCCTGTTCCTCGCATCGAGCCTGTGGTGTGCGTCGCCAGCCCGGTCCGACCTGTTCCTGCTCCCCGCACCGAGCCTATGGTGGGCGTCGCCAGCCCGGTCCGGCCCACTCCTGCTCCCCACACCAAGCCAGTGGTGTGCGTCATCAGTCCGGCACGGCCCGTGCCCGTTCCACACGCCAAGCCAGTGCTGTGCGTCGTCAGTCCGGCACGGCCCGCGCCTGTTCCCCACACCAAGCTAGTGGTGTGCGTCGCCAGCCCGGTCCGGCCCGCTCCTGCTCCCCACACCAAGCCAGTGGTGTGCGTCGCCAGTCCGGTCCGGCCCGCTCCTGCTCCCCACACCAAGCCAGTGGTGTGCGTCGCCAGTCCGGTCCGGCCTGTTCCTGCTCCCCGCACCAAGTCAGTGGTGCGCTTCGTCAGCCCGGCTCGGCCCGTTCCTGCTCCCCGCACCAAGTCAGTGGTGCGTTTCGTCAGCCCGGTTCGGCCCGCTCCTGCTCCCCGCACCAAGTCAGTGGTGCGCTTCGTCAGCCCGGCTCGGCCCGTTCCTGCTCCCCACACCAAGCCAGTGGTGTGCGTCGTCAGTCCGGCACAGCCCGTGCCTGTTCCACTGGTGCCTGGTTCAGCACGAGTCAGCTGCTTCACGCCGGAGCTAGAGCAATCCGCTCCAACAGTGTGCAGTCCAGCTCCGGCCAGCGGGGCCAGACCGGACCAGGGGTACTTTGGGGGGTTGGAGAGGGAGCCGGGATCAGGCCCGGAGCCGGATCCGCCGCCTAGGCGGAGTGCCCACCCGGTCCCTCCCCTGTGGTATTTGGTTGACGCGGTCGGAGTCCGCGCCTTTAGGGGGGGGTACTGTTACGCCCTAGCTCTGGGGACACTGTTATGTTGAGCCAGGGTGTGGAGATCAATGTGTTTTGTTTCAATGGGTGTTATTTCTATGTTGGCCAGAGTGGCTCCCAATCAGAGGCAACGAGTGTCAGGTGTTGCTGGTTATCTCTGATTGGGAGCCATATTTAAACAGTCTGTTTTCATTCGTGTTTGTGTGATTTTGTTTCCAGTCGGTTTGTGTTAGACCGTGAACTGTCACGATATCGTTTTGTTGTTTTGGTCATTTGACGCTAAATAAAGAGTATGTTTGCCTGCAACGCTGCGCCTTGGTCCTCCTCTCTCACCGACGATCGTGACAACCAGTTTACAAGATTGGCAGGAAGCCATTCCAACCCAGCTTTGAAGAGACCATAAAGTCTTTCATTGACTTGCAGCCTATGAGTTTAAATAGTGGATAGGCATAGAAATATTGATGGGAAAATTAGATGATAGCATTTGTAAACATTGAATGAAAGTAACAGCATTCCAAATTCAGTTAGCTGCACACTCCAAGACATTGTTGTGTAAATGAACCTATGAGCCTCAGCCCCAAATTAACGGAGATGTAGGCATCAAACAGGGATTGGGTGTTTATAATGATGTGGAAACAGATATATAGTACAGTGGGGAAAAAAGTATTTTGTCAGCCACCAATTGTGCAAGTTCTCCCACTTAAAAAGATGAGAGAGGCCTGTAATTTTCATTATAGGTACACGTCAACTATGACAGACAAATTGAGGAAAGAAAATCCAGAAAATCACATTGTAGGATTTTTTATGAATTTATTTGCAGATTATGGTGGAAAATAAGTATTTGGTCACCTACAAACAAGCAATATTTCTGGCTCTCACAGACCTGTAACTTATTCTTTAAGAGGCTCCTCTGTCCTCCACTCGTTACCTGTATTAATGGCACCTGTTTGAACTTGTTATCAGTATAAAAGACACCTGTCCACAACCTCAAACAGTCACACTCCAAACTCCACTAAAATTGTAGAACTGCACCAGGCTGGGAAGACTGAATCTGCAATAGGTAAGCAGCTTGGTTTGAATAAATCAACTGTGGGAGCAATTATTAGGAAATGGAAGACATTCAAGACCACTGATAATCTCCCTCGATCTGGGGCTCCACGCAAGATCTCACCCCGTGGGGTCAAAATGATCACAAGAATGGTGAGCAAAAATCCCAGAACAACACGGGGGGACCTAGTGAATAACCTGCAGAGAACTGGGACCAAAGTAACAAAGCCTACCATCAGTAACACACTACGCCGCCAGGGACTCAAATCCTGCAGTGCCAGACGTGTCCCCCTGCTTAAGCCAGTACATGTCCAGGCCCGTCTGAAGTTTGCTAGAGTGCATTTGGATGATCCAGAAGAGGATTGGGAGAATGTCATATGGTCAGATGAAACCAAAATATAACTTTTTGGTAAAAACTCAACTCGTCGTGTTTGGAGGACAAAGAATGCTGAGTTGCACCCAAAGAACACCATACCTACTGTGAAGCATGGGGGTGGAAACATAATGCTTTGGGGCTGTTTTTCTGCAAAGGGACCAGGACGACTGATCCGTGTAAAGGAAAGAATGAATGGGGCCATGTATCATGAGATTTTGAGTGGAAACCTCCTTCCATCAGCAAGGGCATTGAAGATGAAACGTGGCTGGGTCTTTCAGCATGACAATGATCCCAAACACACCGCCCGGGCAACGAAGGAGTGGCTTCGTAAGAAGCATTTCAAGGTCCTGGAGTAGCCTAGCCAGTCTCCAGATCTCAAACCCATAGAAAATCTTTGGAGGGAGTTGAAAGTCTGTGTTGCCCAGCGACAGCCCCAAAACATCACTGCTCTAGAGGAGATCTGCATGGGGGAATGTGCCAAAATACCAGCAACAGTGTGTGAAAATCTTGTGAAGACTTACAGAAAACGTTTGACCTGCCAACAAAGGGTATATAACAAAGTATTGAGAAACTGTTGTTATTGACCAAATACTTATTTTCCACCATAATTTGCAAATAAATTCATAAAAAATCCTACAATGTGATTTTTTTGATTTTTTTTCCTCATTTTGTCTGTCATAGTTGACGTGTACCTATGATGAAAATTACAGGCCTCTCTCATCTTTTTAAGTGGGAGAACTTGCACAATTGGTGGCTGACTAAATACTTTTTTCCCCCACTGTATACATCACCTGGTAAATACCATCCCTACGGTGAAGCATGGTGGTGGTAGCATCATGCTGTGGGGATGAAAACCTGCTCCAGAGCGCTCAGGGCCTCAGACTGGGGTGAAGGTTCACCTTCCAACAGGACAACAACCCTAAGCATACAGCCAAGACAACACAGGAGTGGCTTCGGAAAATAAGTCTCTGAATATCCTTGAGTGGCCCACCCAGAGCCCAGACTTGAACCCGATCGAACATCTCTGGAGAGACCTGAAAATAGCTGTGCAGCGATGCTCCCCATCCAACCTGACAGAGCTTGAGAGGATCTGCAGAGAAGAATGGGAGAAACTCCCCAAATACAGTTGAGCCAAGCTTGTAGCGTCATACCCAAGAAGACTCGAGGCTGTAATCGCTGCCAAAGGTGCTTCAACAAAGTACTGAGTAAAGGGTCTTCAGTTTTTTATTTTTAATACATTTGCAAAATATTATACAAACCTGTTTTTCCTTTGTCATTATGGGGTATGGTGTGTAGATTGATGAGGGAAAAAAACAATTTAATCAATTTTAGAATAAGGCTGTAACATAACAAAATGTGGAAAAAGTCAAGGGGTCTGAATACTTTCCAATTGCACTGTGTGTGTATATATATATACCAGTCAAAAGTTTGGAAACACCTACTCATTCAAGGTTTGTGATAAGTTAAAACCAAGGCTCGAATTGAGAGGGTATGTGAGGGTATTGTGGCTTTTGTTAAAGAAAATGGCTAAAAGCATAGGCCTACCCCTCGTTAACTTTTGAAAACAATTAAATGGACCTGAGTATATAAAGTGATTTGCAAAGGCTCTTTAGTCCGCAATTATTTACGCCAGGTAAAGACATTACTCCGATGCATATGGGATATATTTGCTTTGTCTCTATGACATTCAGAGGCTGCACTACAACCTTCTATAGCGGAGGACGAGGAGACAGAAAATGTACTTTGCTTGGGAAGTAATGATTCTGTCACTATAAACTGACATTTGACATTACTACACGCTAATAGACAACATACTGTCTCTAAATCAGTCAGGAGCATGCCAGGTAGCCTAATTATTTAGGCTATATTATTATTATTTCAAGGCAATTGCCTGCCATTTATTAAATCAATTGTAAAGCATTTGTGACATACCACAGGCTGGCAGGAGCACACAGCATTTCAACAACACATCAACAACAGCACTTCATGTCACGGTTCAGACAGACGACAAGAGGACCACAATTGCGTCACACCAGAAAGTTTATTAAAACTTAAGGGAGAAGGGAAGTAGGGAGTGAGTGAAGGCTCCAGGGGTTATCCCGTCCAATGTGCTGGGTCTGTGCCCCCCCCCAGTGGCAGCGGTGCGTCCGATGATGCCGGTGGTTGGTGGTCCAGAAGTCCTGGGGGGGGAGGAAACACAGACACAACGGGGCGGATGAAACAAGGCAGAAGTACAGTTCAAGGGAAATCCAAATACGTTGTAGCAAGGCAGAAGGCTGGTCAGAGTTACCGGGGTCGAAGAGTAGTCAGGAGTCGAAATGGCAGAAAGCAGGTCTGGTTTTCCTGGGGCAGAAGAGTATCCAAGAATCAGGCAGGTCCGGGGTCACAAAACAAGGGTGAGCCAGAAGCGCGAGCACACAGGTTCCGGGTGTGAGCTTTGCAGACGATCTGACAAAGGAGAGCTGAGAGACGGGACTTTAAATACTGGGAGAGGTTAGTGGGTAATGCAGCGCAGCTGGCAGAGTAATTAGAGCCGAGCAGAGCAGGGACAGGTGGAGCTCGTTAGGCTGAGTAGAGAGAGAGAGATGAGCAGAGTGGAAGATAGTGGAAACACATTAAGGTGGTAACCCGGTGGAGTGAGAGGGCTCATGACAGAACCCCCCAAGGGACGGCCCCAGAAGTCCCAAGAGCAACACCACGCCGGGCGGGAGGAGGGGAGCCGGAGGAGGGCTAGAACTCCTCCGAACGGTCCGAGCGAACGCCCTCATCCTCGGAGGAAGCCGGAGGGCCGTGGTCGGGAGATGGGACAGGTCCCGAGACAGGATCAGGCACAGGACAGGAAGCCGAGCGGGCAGGACGGTTAGGGATCCCTCTGGGGCGGCCCCTACGGATTGCAGGTTGATCAGGATGCCGTTGGTGGAAGGCGGTGATGAGAGTCCTATCCACAATCCGACTAGCTGGCACCCAGGTCCTTTCCTCAGGTCCATAGCCCTCCCAGTCAATGAGGTACTGGAGACCCCTACCCCTCCGTCTGGACCGAAGCAGGCGGCGGACGGTGTAAACCAGACCACCATCGACGAGCCGTGGAGGAGGAGGACAAGGCGCAGCAGGGACCAGCGGACTCTCATGAATGGGCTTAATCTTAGACACATGGAAAGTGGGGTGCACCCTCATGGAATTAGGCAGTTGGAGCCGGACAGCAGTTGGGCTAATCACTCTTATGATAGGGAATGGGCCAATGAACCGAGGTGCCAACTTCTGCGACTCCACCCTGAGTGGCAGGTTCCTTGACGACAACCACACCCCTTTGACCAACATGGTAGGTGGGAGCAGGGATTCTCCGACGGTTGGCCCCGGTAGTGTAGCTGGCAACGGATCTGAGAAGTGTGGCTCGGGCCTGTGACCAGGTGCGGCGACATCGACGGGCAAACGCAAGTGCAGATGGGCAAGTAACCTCCCCTTCCTGACTGGCAAATAGAGGAGGCTGGTATCCATAAACACATTGGAAAGGGGACATACCGATGGCAGAGCAGGTCAGAGAATTGTGTGCGTACTCCACCCATGTCAATTGCTGCGACCAGGAGTGGGGGTTGCGTGAAGTCATGCATCGCAGTGCCTTCTCGAGCTCCTGATTTGCCCGCTCTGACTGCCCATTGGATTGGGGATGGAATCCGGAAGTCAGACTGACTGTGGCTCCCAGCAGGTGACAGAACTCCTTCCAAAAAGCGGAGGAGAATTGTGGACCACGGTCAGAAACTACATCCTTTGGCAGTCCGTGGATCCGGAAGACGTGTTCCAGGACCACCTGGGCGGTCTCCTTGGCGGTTGGGAGCTTGGGGAGGGGAATGAAGTGTGCCATCTTGCTGAATCGGTCAACTATGGTGAGAATGACGGTCTTGCCCCTTGAAGGGGGCAGCCCCGTGACAAAGTCAAGGGCGATGTGAGACCAGGGACGTCTGGGCACAGGCAGGGGCTGCAGCAATCCGGCTGGGGGCTGGCAGGACGACTTGTGTTGGTTGCAGATGGGGCAGGCTTGGACGAATTCCCGTACATCCTTTCTCAGAGCGGGCCACCAGAACCTCTGGGCGAGCAGGTTGTAAGTGCGGGTGGAGCCAGGGTGACAAGCTAGGCGGGAGTCATGTCCCCACTGAACGACCTGGGACCTTAGGTTTTCGGGGACAAAAAGGCGGTCAGCTGGGCAAGTGCTGGGACCGGGCTGGTTACGGAGAGCTTCCAGCACCTGTTCCTCAACAGCCCAGGTCAGAGCTGCTACGATGCAGGGACTTGGCAGAATCGACACAGGATCCTTGGAGGGGTTGTCATCCTTCTGGAATTGACGGGAGAGGGCGTCTGGCTTGGTGTTGCGTGATCCAGGCCGGTATGACAGAGTGAAATTAAACCTGGTGAAGAACAGGGCCCAGCGGGACTGCCTGGAGTTCAACCGTTTGGCCGTGCGGATGTACTCCAAGTTCTTATGATCGGTCCAAACGAGAAATGGAATGGTGGACCCCTCCAGCCAGTGACGCCACTCCTCCAAGGCAAGCTTCACAGCCAGCAGCTCTCGGTTCCCTATGTCGTAATTGCACTCAGAGGGGGACAACCGACGTGAGAAAAAGGCACAGGGATGGAGCTTCCTATCCTCCGCAGCCCACTGAGAAATCACAGCACCAACTCCCACATCCGAGGCGTCCACCTCCACAATGAATTGCCGGTCCACGTCAGGCATCTGGAGGATGGGAGCGGAGGTGAACCTTACCTTGAGGGTACTGAAGGCCTTGTCGGCTGCTGGGGTCCAGGTGAAGGGTTGCTTGGTGCTGGTTAGAGCAGTGAGAGGGGCAGCAACGGTACTGTAGTTCCGGATAAACTTTCTATAGAAGTTAGCAAACCCCAGAAACTGTTGCAGCTTCTTTCTGTTCTCCGGAACTGGCCATGACGTGACTGCTGATACTTTGGCAGGATCCATTTGGATACTTCCCTCTGCCACTATGTACCCCAGGAAGGCCACTGTCTTGACGTGAAACTCACACTTCTCTGCCTTGGCGTAGAGGGAATTCTCCAGAAGACGATGAAGGACTTGCTGGACATGGCGGGTGTGTTCAGACAGGTTTCTGGAGTAGATTAAGATGTCATCCAGGTAAACGAAGACAAACTTGTTTAACATGTCCCGCAGTACATCATTCACTAGAGCCTGGAACACAGCAGGAGCATTGGTGAGGCCAAAAGGCATAACCAGATACTCGTAGTGGCCTGTTGGTGTATTGAATGCGGTCTTCCATTCATCTCCCTCCCGGATCCGCACTAGGTGGTAAGCGTTTCTGAGATCCAACTTGGTAAAAACAGTGGCTCCCTGGAGCAACTCAAAAGCAGAGGTGAGCAGAGGGAGAGGGTAACGGTTTTTCACTGTGATGTCGTTGAGTCCCCTGTAGTCGATGCAGGGGCGAAGAGATCCGTCCCTCTTCCCCACAAAGAAGAAGCCAGCACCAGCCGGAGATGAAGATGAACGGATCAATCCTGTGGACAGAGAGTCATTGATGTAGTCCTCCATGGACCTTCTTTCAGGAGCAGACAACGAATAAAGACGGCCCCTTGGAGGGGCTGTTCCAGGGAGGAGGTCGATGGCACAGTCGTACGGTCGGTGAGGGGGCAGAGATGTGGCTCTTGCTTTGTTAAACACTTCTCTGAGACCATGGTAGCATTCTGGGACATGGGAGAGGTCAGGGGCGGAGTTAGTAGGTACTGGCCGAGGGGTAGTGCGGCAGCAAGCAGGCAGGTTCGGTGGCAGTCCTCTCCCCACTCCCTGATCACCCCAGTCACCCAGTCGAGCTGAGGGTTGTGCCGGCGGAGCCATGGGTAACCCAGGATGAGGGGTTGGCCTGGAGAGGGGAGCAGGTGAAACTGGATAGTTTCTTGATGGTTTCCGGACAGACCCATCAAGACCGGGGCCGTGACATGAGTGACCGATCCGAGTAAGTGTCCGTCCAGTGCCCGGGCAGGAATAGGAGGTGTCAAACGGAGGTTCTCCAGTC
Organism: Coregonus clupeaformis; assembly: GCF_020615455.1. Lineage (NCBI taxonomy): Eukaryota > Metazoa > Chordata > Actinopteri > Salmoniformes > Salmonidae > Coregonus > Coregonus clupeaformis. The sequence goes on from NC_059215.1 coordinate 58,317,521, forward strand.
CCAGTTGGCGTGCCAGCTTGATGTCCATTATGTTGGCTTCGGCGCCAGAATCCACCAGAGCAGCCAGGGTGTGAGTAGAGTCAGAGAGGCGGAGGTGAACTTGCAGCAAGGGTTTGCGGTCGGAGGACTGGATGGTCATTGAGCTCAACCGGACTCCCCCTATGCCCGGTGAGCTTCGGCTTTTAAAGGGCAGGTTACCACACGATGTCCATCACCTCCACAATAGAGGCAGAGGTTTGAGGTGAAGCGGCGCTGGCGCTCTGCAGGAGTGAGAGAGGCTCGCCCAATCTCCATAGGCTCAGACTGATCAAGCTGACTTGGGTGAGTGGCAGTAGCTGACAGGAGCCCAGTCGGATCTCTCCGAATGCCGGTAGTTGGTGGACCTTGGCGCCCCCTCTCACGACGACGGGTCTGTATCCTTCTGTCGATCCGGACAGTCAGTGCGATGGCTTCATCAAGAGTGGAAGGCAGTTCATGGGAGACCAACTCGTCCTTGATATAGTCAGCCAAGCTATGGAAGAACGCGTCCACCAACGATGGTGTGTTCCAAGAACTTCGTCTTGCCAGGGTTCGGAAGTCGATGGAATGGTCTGCGACTGTACGTCTGCCTTGTCGAATACTGAACAGTTCACGAGACGCCTCTGCGGTTGGTGAATCCAGGTCAAACACCTTCAGCATCTCCTCAGCAAACAGGTCGAAGGTTGCACATGCGGGGGTTTGACGTTCGAACTCTGCTGTTCCCCAGAGTCGAGCTCGGCCCGTCAGGTGAGTGATGGCATACCCGACCCTAGCCCCCCTCCGTGGCGAAGGTCCTTGGCTGCAAGGAGAACTGAAGTCGGCAGCTAGTCAGGAATGGCCGGACCTGGGTAGAATCGCCGTTGAACCGCTCGGGGTTTCCAATCTTGGGTTCCGGGGCAGCGGCTGAAATGACCGGGGCAGGTGACTCGGAGGCAGGGCTGGTGGGCAGACTGGCTGGGGTAAGGTTGGTGAGGAGTTGAATGATCCTGGCGAGTTGTTGTTGCTGCTGTGGACTGCTGCTGGTGCTGCTGGAACTGCTGATGCTGTTGGTGGCCGACCTGAAGCAGAGAGGTGATGTCGCCGCTCATGCGGCCTAGCTCTCTCTGTGTGTTCCAGGCGTAGCATGGCGGTGGGTTGCTCAGGTTCTTCGGTTTCCATGTCGGGGGAAGTGTGCGCTGAGTCCATGATGGTCAGATCGTACTGTCACGGTTCAGACAGACGACAAGAGGACCACAATTGCGTCACACCAGAAAGTTTATTAAAACTTAAGGGAGAAGGGAAGTAGGGAGTGAGTGAAGGCTCCAGGGGTTATCCCGTCCAATGTGCTGGGTCTGTGCCCCCCCCCAGTGGCAGCGGTGCGTCCGATGACGCCGGTGGTTGGTGGTCCAGAAGTCCTGGGGGGGGAGGAAACACAGACACAACGGGGCGGATGAAACAAGGCAGAAGTACAGTTCAAGGGAAATCCAAATACGTTGTAGCAAGGCAGAAGGCTGGTCAGAGTTACCGGGGTCGAAGAGTAGTCAGGAGTCGAAATGGCAGAAAGCAGGTCTGGTTTTCCTGGGGCAGAAGAGTATCCAAGAATCAGGCAGGTCCGGGGTCACAAAACAAGGGTGAGCCAGAAGCGCGAGCACACAGGTTCCGGGTGTGAGCTTTGCAGACGATCTGACAAAGGAGAGCTGAGAGACGGGACTTTAAATACTGGGAGAGGTTAGTGGGTAATGCAGCGCAGCTGGCAGAGTAATTAGAACCGAGCAGAGCAGGGACAGGTGGAGCTCGTTAGGCTGAGTAGAGAGAGAGAGATGAGCAGAGTGGAAGATAGTGGAAACACATTAAGGTGGTAACCCGGTGGAGTGAGAGGGCTCATGACACTTCACCAACATGCCTATACATTTAGCATTTAGGCTGTATAAAATGTCATTAAAAAAAACTTTAACTTAGAATTCAATAATAATGGAACAAGAAATGTCGTATTAGGCTATACAGTCATTACACAGTGCCTTTGAATTCACTTTTAGAAACACAAGTTTGGCCAGTCTTTGGTTTGAGGATCATGTGGTGAGCGATGCATGCCTAGTTTGTTAATTTAGCCTAGCAGATGCTCTTACAGTGAGGGAAAAAAATATTTGATCCCCTGCTGATTTTATACGTTTGCCCACTAACAAAGACATGATCAGTCTATAATTTTAATGGTATGTTTATTTGAACAGAGAGAGACAGAATAACAACAACAAAAATCAGAAAAACGCATGTCAAAAATGTTATAAATTGATTTGCATTTTAATGAGGGAAATAAGTATTTGACCCCTCTGCAAAACATGACTTTGTACTTGGTGGCAGAGGTCAGACGTTTCTAGTAGTTGGCCACCAGGTTTGCACATATCTCAGGAGGGATTTTGTTCCACTCCTCTTTGCAGGTTTTCTCCAAGTCATTAAGGTTTCGAGGCTGACGTTTGGCAACTCGAACCTTCAGCTCGCTCCACAGATTTTCTATCGGATTAAGGTCTGGAGACTGGCTAGGCCACTCCAGGACCTTAATGTGCTTCTTCTTGAGCCACTCCATTGTTGCCTTGGCCGTGTGTTTTGGGTCATTGTCATGCTGGAATACCCATCCACGACCCATTTTCAATGCCCTGGCTGAGGGGAGGAGGTTCTCACACAAGATTTGACGGTACATGGCCCCGTCCATCGTCCCTTTGATGCTGTGAAGTTGTCCTGTCCCCTTAGCAGAAAAACACCCCCAAAGCAAAATGTTTCCACCTCCATGTTTGATGGTGGGGATGGTGTTCTTGGGGTCATAGGCAGCATTCCTCCTCCTCCAAACACGGCGAGTTGAGTTGATGCCAAAGAGCTCGATTTTGGTCTCATCTGACCACGACACTTTCATCCAGTTCTCCTCTGAATCATTGATGTTCATTTTCAAACTTCAGACGGCCCTGTATATGTGCTTTCTTGAGCAGGGGGACCTTGCGGGCGCTGCAGGATTTCAGTCCTTCACGGCGTAGTGTGTTAACAATTGTTTTCTTGGTGACTATGGTCCCAGCTGCCTTGATATCATTGACAAGATACTCCCGTGTAGTTCTGGGCTGATTTCTCACCGTTCTCATGATCATTGCAACTCCACGAGGTGAGATCTTGCATGGAGCCCCAAGCCGAGGGAGATTGACAGTTCTTTTGTGTTTCTTCCATTTGCAAATAATCGCACCAACTGTTGTCAACATCTCACCAAGCTGCTTGGCGATGGTCTTGTAGCCCATTCCAGCCTTGTGTAGGTCTACAATCTAGTCCCTGACAACCTTGGAGAGCTCTTTGGTCTTGGCTATGGTGGAGAGTTTGGAATCTGATTGATTGATTGCTTCTGTGGACAGGTGTCTTTTATACAGGTAACAAGATGAGATTAGGAGCACTCCATTTAAGAGTGTGCTCCTAATCTCAGCTCATTACCTGTATAAAAGACACCTGGGAGCCAGAAATCTTTCTGATTGAGAGGGGGTCAAATACTTATTTCCCTCATTAAAATGCAAATCAATTTATAACATTTTTGACATGCGTTTTTCTGGATTTTTTTTGTTGTTATACTGTCTCTCACTGTTCAAATAAACCTACCATTAAAATTATAGACTGATCATTTCTTTGTCAGTGGGCAAACGTACAAAATCAGCAGGGGATCAAATACTTTTTTCCCTCACGGTATATTCCCATGCCCTAATCACAGTCAACACATACAGTGGGGAAAAAAAGTATTTAGTCAGCCACCAATTGTGCAAGTTCTCCGACTTAAAAATATGAGAGAGGCCTGTAATTTCCATCATAGGTACACGTCAACTATGACAGACAAATTGAGAAAAAAAAATCCAGAAAATCACATTGTAGGATTTTTAATGAATTTATTTGCAAATTATGGTGGAAAATAAGTATTTGGTCACCTACAAACAAGCAAGATTTCTGGCTCTCACAGACCTGTAACTTCTTCTTTAAGAGGCTCCTCTGTCCTCCACTCGTTACCTGTATTAATGGCATCTGTTTGAACTTGTTATCAGTATAAAAGTAACCTGTCCACAACCTCAAACAGTCACACTCCAAACTCCACTATGGCCAAGACCAAAGAGCTGTCAAAGGACACCAGAAACAAAATTGTAGACCTGCACCAGGCTGGGAAGACTGAATCTGCAATAGGTAAGCAGCTTGGTTTGAAGAAATCAACTGTGGGAGCAATTATTAGGAAATGGAAGACATACAAGACCACTGATAATCTCCCTCGATCTGGGGCTCCACGCAAGATCTCACCCCGTGGGGTCAAAATGATCACAAGAACGGTGAGCAAAAATCCCAGAACCACACGGGGGGACCTAGTGAATGACCTGCAGAGAGCTGGGACCAAAGTAACAAAGCCTACCATCAGTAACACACTACGCCGCCAGGGACTCAAATCCTGCAGTGCAAGACGTGTCCCCCCTGCTTAAACCAGTACATGTCCAGGCCCGTCTGAAGTTTGCTAGAGTGCATTTGGATGATCCAGAAGAGGATTGGGAGAATGTCATATGGTCAGATGAAACCAAAATAGAACTTCTTGGTAAAAACTCAACTCGTCGTGTTTGGAGGACAAAGAATGCTGAGTTGCATCCAAATAACACCATGCCTACTGTGAAGCATGGGGGTGGAAACATCATGCTTTGGGGCTGTTTTTCTGCAAAGGGACCAGGATGACTAATCCGTGTAAAGGAAAGAATGAATGGGGCCATGTATCGTGAGATTTTGAGTGAAAACCTCCTTCCATCAGCAAGGGCATTGAAGATGAAACGTGGCTGGGTCTTTCAGCATGACAATGATCCCAAACACACCGCCCGGGCAACGAAGGAGTGGCTTCGTAAGAAGCATTTCAAGGTCCTGGAGTGGCCTAGCCAGTCTCCAGATCTCAACCCCATAGAAAATCTTTGGAGGGAGTTGATAGTCCGTGTTGCCCAGCGACAGCCCCAAAACATCACTGCTCTAGAGGAGATCTGCATGGAGGAATGGGCCAAAATACCAGCAACAGTGTGTGAAAACCTTGTGAAGACTTACAGAAAACGTTTGACCTGTGTCATTGCCAACAAAGGGTATATAACAAAGTATTGAGAAACTTTTTTGTTATTGACCAAATACTTATTTTCCACCATAATTTGCAAATAAATTCATTAAAAATCCTACAATGTGATTTTGTGGATTTTTTTTTCTCATTTTGTCTGTCATAGTTGACGTGTACCTATGATGAAAATTACAGGCCTCTCTCATCTTTTTAAGTGGGAGAACTTGCACAATTGGTGGCTGACTAAATACTTTTTTTCCCCACTGTACAGTCAAAAGTTTGGGCACACCTACTCATTCCAGGGTTTTTATTTATTTTTACTATTTTCTACATTGTAGAATAATAGTGAAGACATCACAGCTATGAAATTACACATATGGAATCATGTAGTAACCAAAAAAAGTGTTAAACAAATCAAAATATATTTTATATTTCAGATTCTTCAAATAGACACCCGTTGCCTTGATGACAGCTTTGCACACTCTTGGCATTCTCTCAACCAGCTTCACCTGGAATGCTTTTCCAACAGTCTTGAAGGAGTTCCGACATATACTGAGCACTTGTTGGCTGCTTTTCCTTCACTCTGCAGTCTGACTCATCCCAAACCATCTCAATTGGGTTGAGGTCGGGGGATTGTGGAGGCCAATGTAAAAAATTGTAAAAATAGTAAACATAAAGAAAAACCCTTGAATGAGTAGGTGTGTCCAAACTTTTGACTGGTAGTGTATATCATGGAATATAATAGAATATATTTGAAAATTATAGTTTCCCAAATGAAACAAAGTGCATACCTGATGAAATATCGCTGCTGTGATAAATGATGAATGAATGGCTTTTTCTTAAATTCATTGATGATGAGATACTTCAGTTGTAACCAATGTTCCCTCAAAATTTTTTTACCACTGACCAAATATCACGTCTGCTGAGCGCAAACTTGAAAGATGTGGACATTTTGTGCAACTTCCAGCATGCGTTTACTGTGAACACTGAGGCTGTACCTGCTTTAAGTTAAAGTTTTAACAGTGGCCAAGTAGGCTACTGTGGCTATTTGATCATGATGTAGGCCTACCAGAGTGGCAATGGAGGAAATGCATCCAATAACATTTTAACATGGAAATAGCTATCATTCAGCCTACAGTAGCAGCCAATGTGTAGCGTTCAATGTAGGCCTACATTCCATGAGCCTTTTGGAAAAAACATGCAGGGCTTGACATTAACCTGTTTATCCACTTGTTCTTCAGACAAGGAGGTGACTGAAAATGTTGTTGTGTTGTTTAATGCAAGAAATCACTTTACAAAATAAAATGCATTATTATTCCCATTCTACTATTACAGAGAATCAGACAAATTATGCTACCCTCTGCCTATTAGCTACTTAGCTTATTCAAGCCCCCCCCCAAAAAAATTAAAAAAAATAAAAATGCAACACAAAATACAACACCCTTTAAGACAAAAACAAACTCTTTACATGACTCGCTTTTCAAAGATGTCTAGACATTTTGTGCTCTTGTAGGAAGCGATCACTCCCCTATTGCTGACTACCAATTATCTATAACTGGACTAATAACTCACTAACTAGCAAAGGATATGAACAAAGTTTGCACGTGGCTATATGCCGCTCTCGCTTGGATCTCAAAACAAGCACATCTACTCACCACCGCTCATGCTGTAAACACAGTCCAGTTCAAAGTAAATGGCACAGATCCATATGTAATACCTTGCTAAAACCAAGTATAGAGTTTATTTGTTATAATTAATTGGTATTAGATTTAAAAGGTGATCGAATAGCTCCTGATTTGTAATGTCGTTAATGCATTTCTTTTGAAGCAATGTTTTTAAAAAAGGGAATAGGTTTGTTTACTTTTAAGTTTACATTTCCCACGTATCTTGTTCAAGTTTGATGAGGTAACTTGTTAAGTTGTGGCAAATGGGAGAGTGGACTGGTTGCTGGGAAAGAAAAGAGAAGGAAAGGTTGAAAAAAGAGAGAGGAGAGATGTTAGTGGGGTTGGTGAAGGAAAAACGACCAAAGGAAACAATATAGAGAGAACAAAACCATACCTACAGAGTTTGGAAGGGAAATCCTGATTTTAGTTCTATAAGAGAGTGTTACTATTTAGTTAAGAAAGACCTAGTGGAGACTGAAGCTGCAGTCGCATTGTGGAGACATTCGACATCCTAGAGGTTAGCCTAGCATCGTGCGAGACTTGGATAGAATTGCTTGTGACGATCAATGAGTTCGGGTTTCCAACGGATGTCTGTTGCTGCTACCGAGTACTGGCTGCATTGATAGCTGTGTTCTCTGTGGATCTTGTGAGGACACCTGCACAGAACTGCTATACTTTGCTGAGGCATTATCTACAAGTAGTGAGTAACTACAAATGTGGGGTGGACTTCAGGGCTTTATATATGTCGTCATTTTTTTTTAGCTCCAACGCGCGCCCAGGGTTTAAGCAAGCTTGCAAATAATTTGGACATGGGTTGTGGAAAAATCATTGGGGTTTATTATTTTTATTTCTTTTGATGTGATACATTGAAAATGTGATTAATATAGATCTTGGACCTCATGTCTGTTGAGTCATTTACTGTTTCAGTTTCATTTAATGCATGGGAAAACATGTCCTTATAATAATAACCAAGTCTATAATCATTCTATCTGAAGTTACAGTGGGGAAAAAAAGTATTTAGTCAGCCACCAATTGTGCAAGTTCTCCCACTTAAAAAGATGAGAGAGGCCTGTAATTTTCATCATAGGTACACGTCAACTATGACAGACAAATTGAGAAAAAAAATTCCTGAAAATCACATTGTAGGATTTTTTATGAATTTATTTGCAAATTATGGTGGAAAATAAGTATTTGGTCACCTACAAACAAGCAAGATTTCTGGCTCTCACAGACCTGTAACTTCTTCTTTAAGAGGCTCCTCTGTCCTCCACTCGTTACCTGTATTAATGGCACCTGTTTGAACTTGTTATCAGTATAAAAGACACCTGTCCACAACCTCAAACAGTCACACTCCAAACTCCACTATGGCCAAGACCAAAGAGCTGTCAAAGGACACCAGAAACAAAATTGTAGACCTGCACCAGGCTGGGAAGACTGAATCTGCAATAGGTAAGCAGCTTGGTTTGAAGAAATCAACTGTGGGAGCAATTATTAGGAAATGGAAGACATACAAGACCACTGATAATCTCCCTCGATCTGGGGCTCCACGCAAGATCTCACCCCGTGGGGTCAAAATGATCACAAGAACGGTGAGCAAAAATCCCAGAACCACACGGGGGGACCTAGTGAGTGACCTGCAGAGAGCTGGGACCAAAGTAACAAAGCCTACCATCAGTAACACACTACGCCGCCAGGGACTCAAATCCTGCAGTGCAAGACGTGTCCCCCTGCTTAAGCCAGTACATGTCCAGGCCCGTCTGAAGTTTGCTAGAGTGCATTTGGATGATCCAGAAGAGGATTGGGAGAATGTCATATGGTCAGATGAAACCAAAATAGAACTTTTTGGTAAAAACTCAACTCATCGTGTTTGGAGGACAAAGAATGCTGAGTTGCATCCAAAGAACACCATACCTACTGTGAAGCATGGGGGTGGAAACATCATGCTTTGGGGCTGTTTTTCTGCAAAGGGACCAGGACGACTGATCCGTGTAAAGGAAAGAATGAATGGGGCCATGCATCGTGAGATTTTGAGTGAAAACCTCCTTCCATCAGCAAGGGCATTGAAGATGAAACATGGCTGGGTCTTTCAGCATGACAATGATCCCAAACACACCGCCCGGGCAACGAAGGAGTGGCTTCGTAAGAAGCATTTCAAGGTCCTGGAGTGGCCTAGCCAGTCTCCAGATCTCAACCCCATAGAAAATCTTTGGAGGGAGTTGAAAGTCTGTGTTGCCCAGCGACAGCCCCAAAACATCACTGCTCTAGAGGAGATCTGCATGGAGGAATGGGCCAAAATACCAGCAACAGTGTGTGAAAACCTTGTGAAGACTTACAGAAAACGTTTGACCTGTGTCATTGCCAACAAAGGGTATATAACAAAGTATTGAGAAACTTTTGTTATTGACCAAATACTTATTTTCCACCATAATTTGCAAATAAATTCATTAAAAATCCTACAATGTGATTTTCTGGATTTTTTTTCCTCATTTTGTCTGTCAGAGTTGACGTGTACCTATGATGAAAATAACAGGCCTCTCACATCTTTTTAAGTGGGAGAACTTGCACAATTGGTGGCTGACTAAATACTTTTTTCCCCACTGTAATACCCTATTTGTCATTCACCCTAGCAAGTTTACAAAAGGGATTCTTATTGGAGATGTCCTTCTCACCTAATACCCCATGCTGTTCAGATATTTTAAGTAAGGTAATATCGTGAGAGTCAAATTCGAGCCTGGTGGGAGGGTTACACATATACAGTATGGCAATGGTCTATTTGCATATAGGCCTGCTGCAGCTCTGGTTAGGCCACACCGGTCTGTGTAGAGTACTGGCTGAGTCATTTTTTATTTTTATTTTTATTTCACCTTTATTTAACCAGGTAAGCCAGTTGAGAACAAGTTCTCATTTACAACTGCGACCTGGCCAAGATAAAGCAAAGCAGTGCGATAAAAACAACAACACAGAGTTACATATGGGATAAACAAAACAAAGTCAAAAATACAACAGAAAATATATATACAGTGTGTGCAAATGTAGCAAGTTATGGAGGTAAGGCAATAAATAGGCTATAGTGCAAAATAATTACAATTAGTATTAACACTGGAATGCTAGATGTGCAAGAGATTATGTGCAAATAGAGATACTGGGGTGCAAAGGAGCAAAATAAATAACAATATAGGGATGAGGTAGTTGGGTGGGCTAATTTCAGATGGGCTGTGTACAGGTGCAGTGATCGGTAAGTTGCTCTGACAACTGATGCTTAAAGTTAGTGAGGGAGATAAGAGTCTCCAGCTTCAGAGATTTTTGAAATTCGTTCCAGTCATTGGCAGCAGAGAACTGGAAGGAATGGTGGCCAAAGGAGGTGTTGGCTTTGGGAATGACCAGTGAGATATACCTGCTGGAGCGCAGACTACGGGTGGGTGCTGCTATGGTGACCAATGAGCTAAGATAAGGCGGGGATTTGCCTAGCAGTGATTTATAGATGGCCTGGAGCCAGTGGGTTTGACAACGAACATGTAGTGAGGACCAGCCAACAAGAGCGTACAGGTCACAGTGGTGGGTAGTGTATGGGGCTTTGGAGACAAAACGGATTGCACTGTGATAGACTACATCCAATTTGCTGAGTAGAGTGTTGGAGGCTATTTTGTAAATGACATCGCCGAAGTCAAGGATCGGTAGGATAGTCAGTTTTACGAGGACATGTTTGGCAGCATGAGTGAAGAAGGCTTTGTTGCGAAATAGGACGCTGATTCTAGATTTAACTTTGGATTGGAGATTCTTAATGTGAGTCTGGAAGGAGAGTTTACAGTCTAACCAGACACCTAGGTATTTGTGGTTGTCCACATACTCTAGGTCAGACCCGTCGAGAGTGGTGATTCTAGTCGGGTGGGCGGGTGCCAGCAGCGTTCGATTGAAGAGCATGCATTTAGTTTTACTAGTGTTTAGGAGCAGTTGGAGGCTACTGAAGGACTGTTGTATGGCATTGAAGCTCGTTTGGAGGTTTGTTAACACAGTGTCCAATGAAGGGCCAGATGTATACAAAATGGTGTCGTCTGCGTAGAGGTGGATCTGAGAGTCACCAGCAGCAAGAACGACATCATTGATATACACGGAGAAAAGAGTCGGCCCAAGAATTGAACCCTGTGGCACCCCCATAGAGACTGCCATAGGTCCAGACAACAGGCCCTCCGATTTGACACATTGAACTCTATCTGAGAAGTAGTTGGTGAACCAGGCGAGGCAGTCATTTGAGAAACCAAGGCTATTTAGTCTGCCAATAAGAATGCGGTGGTTGACAGAGTCGAAAGCCTTGGGCAGGTCGATGAAGACGGCTGCACAGTACTGTCTATTATCGATTGCGGTTATAATATCGTTTAGGACCTTGAGCGTGGCTGAAGTGCACCCATGACCAGCTCGGAAACCGGATTGCATGTCAACGCAATAGAATCCTACTCCGATGCGTTCTGCCCACAACAAAATCTCTTGCATAATTCATTTTGTTTCAGGATGTTGCATTGAAAGTGGCTAATATTGCATTGATTCGATCACAATTACCACAGTAAAGGGAAACCTTGATACTGTTAACAGGGAAAACTCTAGAGCAGTGGTCACCAACCCCGGTTAAGATCACTTTCTGAGTCAAAATACAAGCCGAGATCTACTGCTCACATTTTTTTAACATGACTTACAAAACGTAACCATTAACCAATTAAAAACAGTACTGATGCAATGAGGTTTGTGCAGTAAGCTATAGGCCCAATACATTATCACCGTATATTGGCTTTGCTTGAATTGCCCTGCCAATGCATTGTTGTTTGGGCCATTTAAAACAATAATATTTCAATATTTGAGGAAGGCTATATGATCACACCTGTAATTGATCTGTTGTTCTATTACTTGTCAGGCACAGCTGAGTGAGCATACATTTAAATAATTTGCTTTTTATTTTACTGGGCTGATGGTGCCTGCATCTGATGGTCAGTCTCAGCGAGGGAGAGCAGCAGACTGAGGGTCCGCCTCTCAACATCCCTCCACTCTCCCTTTCCTCCACTGACACTGACCAAAAAGGGACACCGTCTTCCAGCTGATGGCAAAACTCCAGTCGCACCGCATTATTTATGCCTCATGCCCAAGTTCATGTTGTTACTCCTATGAACAGATAAAGTGAAAGAACTTAAACTCACTCATAAAAACAGCAGCTCTTTGCAGTATTCGTTCACAGTTTTCTCTAGGCATGGTTTTAAACATTTTGAAATCTCACAGTATCAACTTCGCTGTAGCATTCTTGTATGCCAGCTACATTACTGCAGACACAGTAATCTGAGCCATCCGATTGGCTAGTAGTTAGCCTGTATTGCACTAGATTTGCTCTCTGGGCCCGCCAGGAAGGCAGAGTTTGTACCTTCAGACACATGAAATGTTTCAAAATGGCAACACAAGCGCAGTTTAGAGGGAACATTGGTAGTAACTAGTTCTGTTGTGAAACATTTTTACAGTTGATAGACAACTTTAGCCATGTTTAGAAAGAGAAAGTGATGGCGGACTGAAGATGGCGGTGCAGAATGCCTCATGAGAAATCACAATATTCATTATTTCTGAAACTGACTAAATAGTAGCACTACACTGATCTATTTACTCTTGGGCAATAATATTCAAGCTGGATAATAACCCCAAACAACGTATAAGGCTAGAGAAGTTTATTGATTAATATTACGAAGGCTGTCGAGGTCAAAACATGTCGGAGAGGAACCAAATAACAAAATGGAGAGCCAAACTCCAAGTGAAAACTAAGAAATACCTCGACAGACACCGATGATTTACGCTTTTCCACACCTGGTACGGTAAGAGTGGAAACCGGCATGCTAAAATCAATAAATTATAAATTGGGGGTACTTGAACTAAATAAAGGAGATAAAAGCGAGCGTTGAAATGAGTGACGAAAAAGCTGCGACAATGGACAAAGAAACGAACAAGCTGAAAGGTATAGTCAATACTATTGAAACGGATGGCAATTACCTTAAAAAGGAGAACATTTCTGAGAGAAGCCTTACTTGGAATACAGACTAGATCCATGTGAGAAAATCTGGTACTTACTGGTATAAAAGAAAATGAGGGGGAAGAGCCTAAAAGCATGGTGAAATAATTCCTCATTACAGCGCTAGAGAGCCCAGCCGACACTGTCGACAAAATCTAATTTGAACATGTATACCATTTCGGACAGCGATACGAGAACCCAATCGTTGCCAAATTTGCATTCTTTAAAGATAAAATAATACTTAAAAGCCTGGGCAAAAGACTTGCTGGCACAAAAATAGGAATGAATGATCAGTTTACGAAGGAAATTGCAGAATGGCGCAAAGTGCTGTACCCAGTCTACAAGGGGAATATAATTAAAGGGAAAAGTGTAGCTCTTGTAGTCAATAAACTGTACATTGATAACCAACTGTTCCGAGACACCAAAGCTGTGTTCGAATACCCATACTAACATACTGTATACTACATACTTAATGAGTGTATACTACATACCATTAGTTTGATTTAGTACACTGTAAACGAACGGTATCGTTTCAGTTGAGCATACTAGCGCTTTGCCTGTCTACCGGAAGTTGATGCTGTTGCCATGCAACCTCTAGCTAGACAATTTACGATTTCGGGTGTGTTTGTAAATTCAATCTGGAGTGCCAAAGTGCACTCAGAGTGTGCTCTGGGTGTTCATACATCCAGAGTGTTGTCAGATTGTCTGTTTGTAAATTCAGAGTGTTTCGCTCTCGGAGCGTTCAGAGCGCACACTGGACGCTTTGGCCGAGGAGTAGTGTTAATCCGAGTGTTCTGACCTCAACGGCAGTCAAGCACCCAAGCTAACTGGCTAACGTTGGCTAGCTTGCTAGCTACTTCCAGATGCAAATGATAGAACACCTCACTCTGACAATTTTACTCGCCCTAGCAGAGCTGGTTAGGATGTTTTCATATTATCCAGAGTATTGGTGACTGTAACTGTGCTGCTGGCAACAATTAAATGACGCTTCTTTTTGCCGAAGTTTACTGACCATATTCAACGGGTGTTGAGCGTTCATGAATATATCATATATATATCTCCGCTCTGGCACACTCAGACGAGAGTGGTCTGAAATCGGAGTAGATAGCCAGAATTACAATGTCCATTGAGAATGCACAATGACTATACCATTTAGCTAAGAATGACGTGAATTATCAAGTCAATAAACGTTGGGTAGTTAGTTAGATAGCATATAGTTAATATACTGCCTGGCAAGTAAGATGTATAAGTAGCCAACTAACTGTAATGCTATGCAGTTCGTAAGAATAGCGTAGTTAACAAATTGTCAGCCAACATAACGTGTAATGTAACTTATTTGAAAAGTCATTACATTATTACATTGCTCAACATTTTCTTAACATTTGTCATCATTAGTTAAAGCAATGAATTTGTATCCCTCTCGTTGGACTTCGGCTGCATATTTTCTGCCATTTTCTTCAAATCTGAAAACGCTGTGAAGCTACGCCCATTTTCTGAAGAATTGCATTATGGGCCCTAAAAATACGGAAATAGTGTCCACTGCTTGTATACTTCGTATATTTTGGCGAATTTAGTACGACATCCGGGAACTTTTAGCATACTAAGTATATCCATACTATGACCAATAAGCATACTACATACTCAATTTACGTCACAAATAGTACGGTTAGTGCGGTTAGTATGAGTACTCCATACTATCCATGGTAGGGATTGTAATAAAGAAAGTGTAAAAGAATAAAATACAACAATTGATAAACAAATAAACTACAAATACACTATACCATTCAAGATAGGGAATGTTGTAAAATAATTAGTATTCTACTTTCTATTCATAGTATTTTTAAATAGATAAAAGACAGCATTAGAAGAAAGGATAATTATTGAAATAATACATCTTCAAATATGTGACTCGTTTCAGGAAACTAGGCGCATGTCGCGGGTCACTACTTCACAGGAGAGCAATTTGAACGTAAACTTTTTTTTAAAAATTTAAATGTGTTTTTTTTGCCAGAAATGCCTTCTGGAACATGTCAACTTTCATGTACATTTACATTTTAGTCATTTAGCAGACACTCTTATCCAGAGCGACTTACAGTTAGTGCATACATTATGTTATATTTTTCATACTGGGCCCCCGTGGGAATCGAACCCACAACCCTGGTGTTGCAAACACCATGCTCTACCAACTGAGCTACATCACTGCCGGCCATTCCCTCCCCTACCCTGGACGACGCTGGGCCAATTGTGCTCCGCCCCATGGGTCTCCCGGTTGCGGCCGGCTACGACAGAGCCTGGATTCGAACCAGGATCTCTAGTGGCACAGCTAGCACTGCGATGCAGTGCCTTAGACCACTGCGCCACTCGGGAGTCATGTGCCTTAATAACAAACTTGTATGCCGTCTGTAAATACTAATACACTTGATAAATTACGAGCCTAGTTGGTTAAGCCACAGAAAAAGACAGCAACCTTCCCACTAGCCATGATTGGCTGAGATAATTTAACATTTACATTTACGTCATTTAGCAGACGCTCTTATCCAGAGCGGGCTGGACATGCCGAGAGAGGAGTTCGGATTGGTCTGCAATATAGCACGCTTCTGTCTATTTGAACTGGTCAATATGTGTAAGTAATCCTGTCTAAAGCAGCTTTAAAAATATATATTGTGTAGTGGAGCTGCATAAGTGTTGCTCTCCACTTTCTGGTGAATCGAGTTTTGAAATCAGTGACATTAGAGTATGATAGCTAAAGAGATGGAGAAAAAACATGTCTCTGGATTACATCTTCAAATTAAGGGCAACCATGGCATCCGTGACAGGGAGATGCGTCCATCCATGCATGATGTATACAGGTAAGATAGTCTAGTTAATGTTACATGTATGATCTTATTATTCGTATCTCAGAGCCATTTGCTAATGTTAGGCTATAACTATCTAGCTAGCTACATGTCTTAACAAAATACTCCACCATGCAAGTAACCATTTCGGGTGCGTTCGTAAATTCAGTCTGAGTTTGCCAGAGCGCAGAATAACTGATGAATTTACGAACGCTCAACACCCGTTGAATTTGGCCGGTGTCACTAAATGTAGGCAAAAAATGACATTGTTGCCAGCAGCACAGTTACAGTCACCAACACTCTGGATAACATAAAAACAGCCTAACCAGCTCTGCTAGGGTGACTAAAATGTGAGGTGTTCTCTCATAATGAGAGAACACCCCACTGACCATTTTACTTGCCCTAGCAGAGCTGGTTAGGCTGTTTTCATGTTATCCATAGGTAAACAATGAACCATAATCCCAAGTTTGTGTCTGGAAGTAACTAGCAAGCTAGCCAATGTTATCCAGTTTGCTTTGGTGCTTGACTGCCGTTGTGAGGTCAGAACGCTCGGATCAACCCTACTCATCGGCCAGAACATCCAGTGTGCGCTCTGAACGATCCGAGAGCGAAATGAGATGGGTGGGGCTAAAACTTAAGAGGGTGTGAACGATGCTGAATGGGTGAAGACAAAGAAAAGCTCTTCAGTAGGTACCAAAACATTCAAAGGCCATTTTCTCAAAAGTGTGATTACAAGTTTATCAACTTTCAAAGCAGAATTACTTTCCCATTGTTCCTCAAATGCAGTGTATGATATACCATTTTGTAGCTCTGTGTCTCTGCTTTTATCCAATGTTAAAAACACCAATTCAAATTTTGCTACATAACACCGAATCAAGGCGGTCGGTCACATACAAGGAACTGGAAAAGTACTTAAAAGACCGAAATTAGGAAGGAAAGAACATGGTAGGGATAAAAACTCAGCAAAAAGAGGACATAGGAGGCACAGTATGTGGGTATGTGTGGGTGTATTGTGATGGAAGGTGGGGTGTGTGTTTTTGTGTTTGGAAAAGTCTGGAGTTAAGTGAGTGAAAAAGGAAAATGGTTGCAAATGCCAGAGCCCATGTGTGTCTGCGAGCAGGAGTTGTGACAGAGACCTTTCAATTTTGTGCAGATATGGGATATACATTTTTAAAATAGATTATAATTATAGTTTATTTATTTATTGTCTTATCATGATGGAGCGGTCCCCAACCCTGTACCCTAGACACCCACCTGAGTGACCCACACACTAAGGAGAAGTCCTTATCTGTTTTATAGGCCTACTGCAAGTAGCCTATATGCAGCCAAGACAGAAAGATAAACACGGTCAGAGACACACTAAAGCAGCACTGCCCCCTCAAGAGTCTGAGCCTGCCTGGCAGGGTTGGTCCAACAAAGCCAAAGCCCCCGGATGGGTGAGCATAATATACAAGGAATTTCTCAAAGCTGCTAATGAGAACCTTGATGACCTTGTGGGGATTCCAGTGGGGTGCCCCCACCAAGGTAGTGGCAGTGCTGGCAACACTAGCTGCAGTAACCCAGCTAGTGTTTGCCCCCTCTCTGACAATCAGAGAAGGGGCAAATTTTTGTGGCCCTGGTGACACAAAATAATCAAAAGGTGCACAGAGATGCTTGGGAAAATGGTCACAACTGGGGACCAGTGTGTGTGTGTGTGTGTGTTTCAGGGTAGGGGGGTGTATCTGAGTGCAATCAGCAAGGACTTGATATTGGTTAATCAAACCTCCACATTCTTGCTAAATGTTGCATGCCTTCTCAAACTGCTACAACTGTATATGCATTCGCACATCAAGTCTTCTCTTGAGTTGGGCTCGGGGATGGAACAACTGGGCTCGGAGATGGAACAACTGTTGAACATTACATTTACATTTTAGATTTTTTAGTCATTTAGCAGACGCTCTTATCCAGAGCGACTTACAGGAGCAATTAGGGTTAAGTGCCTTGCTCAAGGGCACATTAACGTCATTTAGCAGACGCTCTTAGCCAGAGCGACTCACAAATTGGTGCGTTCACCCTATAGCCAGTGGGATAACCACTTTACAATTTGGGGGGGTAGAAGGATTACTTTATCCTATCCCAGGTATTCCTTAAAGAGGTGGGGTTTCAAATGTCTCCGGAAGGTGGTGAGTGACTCCGCTGTCCTGGCGTCGTGAGGGAGCTTGTTCCACCATTGGGGTGCCAGAGCAGCGAACAGTTTTGACTGGGCTGAGCGGGAACTATGCTTCCCGCAGAGGAAGGGGAGCCAGCAGGCCAGAGGTGGATGAACGCAATGCCCTCGTTTGGGTGTAGGGACTGATCAGAGCCTGAAGGTACAGAGGTGCCGTTCCCCTCACTGCTCCATGGCAAGCACCATGGTCTTGTAGCGGATGCGAGCTTCAACTGGAAGCCAGTGGAGTGTGCGGAGGAGGGGGTGACGTGAGAGAACTTGGGAAGGTTGAACACCAGACGGGCTGCGGCATTCTGGATGAGTTGTAGGGGTTTAATGGCACAGGCAGGGAGGCCAGCCAACAGCGAGTTGCAGTAGTCCAGCCGGGAGATGACAAGTGCCTGGATTAGGACCTGTGCCGCTTCCTGTGTAAGGCAGGGTCGTACTCTTCGAATGTTGTAGAGCATGAACCTGCAGGAGCGGGTCACCGCCTTGATGTTGGCGGAGAACGACAGGGTGTTGTCCAGGGTCACGCCTAGGCTCTTCGCACTCTGGGAGGAGGACACAGCGGAGTTGTCAACCGTGATGGCGAGATCATGGAACGGGCAGTCCTTCCCCGGGAGGAAGAGCAGCTCCGTCTTGCCAGGGTTCAGCTTGAGGTGGTGATCCGTCATCCATACTGATATGTCTGCCAGACATGCAGAGATGCGATTCGCCACCTGGTTATCAGAAGGGGGAAAGGAGAAGATTAGTTGTGTATCGTCAGCGTAGCAATGATAGGAAAGGCCATGTGAGGATATGACAGAGCCAAGTGACTTGGTGTATAGGGAGAAAAGGAGAGGGCCTAGAACTGAGCCCTGGGGACACCAGTGGTGAGAGCACGTGGTGCGGAGACAGCTTCTCGCCACGCCACTTGGTAGGAGCGACCGGTCAGGTAGGACGCAATCCAGGAGTGAGCCGCGCCGGAGATGCCCAGCTCGGAGAGGGTGGAGAGGAGGATCTGATGGTTCACAGTATCAAAGGCAGCAGACAGGTCTAGAAGGACAAGAGCAGAGGAGAGAGAGTTAGCTTTAGCAGTGCGGAGAGTCTCCGTGACACAGAGAAGAGCAGTCTCAGTTGAATGACCAGTCCTGAAACCTGATTGGTTTGGATCAAGAAGGTCATTCTGAGAGAGATAGCAAGAGAGTTGGCTAAAGACGGCACGCTCAATAGTTTTGGAAAGAAAAGAAAGAAGGGATACTGGTCTGTAGTTGTTGACATCAGTGGGGTCGAGTGTTGGTTTTTGAGAAGGGGAGCAACTCTCGCTCTCTTGAAGACGGAAGGGACATGGCCAGCGGTCAAGGATGAGTTGATCAGCGAGGTGAGGTAGGGGGAGAAGGTCACCGGAGATGGTCTGGAGAAGGGAGGAGGGGATGGGGTCAAGCGGGCAGGTTGTTGGGCGGCCTGCAGTCACAAGTCGCAGGATTTTATCTGGAGAGAGAGGGGAGAAAGAAGTCAAAGCATAGGGTAGGGCAGTGTGAGCAGGACCAGCAGTGTCATTAGACTTAACAAACGAGGATCGGATGTCGTCAACCTTCTTTTCAAAGTGGTTGACGAAGTCATCCACAGAGAGAGAGGAGGGGGGAGGATTCAGGAGGGAGGAAAATGTGGCAAAAGAGCTTCCTAGGGTTAGAGGCAGATGCTTGGAATTTAGAGTGGTAGAAGGTGGCCTTAGCAGCAGAAACAGATGAAGAAAATGTAGAGAGGAGGGAGTGAAAAGATGCCAGGTCGGCAGGGAGTTTAGTTTTCTTCCATTTCCGCTCCGCTGCCCGGAGCTCTGTTCTGTGAGCTCGCAATCAGTCATCAAGCCACGGAGCTGGAGGGGAGGACCGAGCCGGCCGGGAGGATAGGGGACATAGAGAGTCAAAGGATGCAGAAAGGGAGGAGAGGAGGGTTGAGGAGGCAGAATCAGGAGATTGGAGGGAGAAGGATTGTGCAGAGGGAAGAGATGATAGGATGGAAGAGGAGAGAGTAGTGGGAGAGAGAGAGCGAAGGTTGCGGCGGCGCATTACCATCTGTGTAGGGGCAGAGTGAGTAGTGTGGGAGGAGAGCGAGAGAGAAAAGGAAACAAAGTAGTGGTCGGAGACATGGAGGGGAGTTGCAGTGAGATTAGTAGAGGAGCAGCATCTAGTGAAGATGAGGTCAAGCGTATTGCCTGCCTTGTGAGTAGGGGGGACGGTGAGAGGGTGAGGTCAAAAGAGGAGAGGAGTGGAAAGAAGGAGGCAGAGAGAAATGAGTCAAATGTGGACATAGGGAGGTTGAAATCCCCCCAAAACTGTGAGGGGTGAGCCATCCTCAGGGAAGGAACTTATCAAGGCGTCAAGCTCATTGATGAACTCTCCAAGGGAACCTGGAGGGCGATAGATGACAAGGATATTAAGCTTAAATGGGCTAGTGACTGTGACAGCATGGAATTCAAATGAGGAGATAGACAGATGGGTTAGGGGAAAAATTGAGAATGTCCACTTGGGAGAGATGAGGATTCCTGTACCACCACCCCTCTGACCAGATGCTCTCGGGGTATGCGAGAACACATGGTCAGACGAGGAGAGAGCAGTAGGAGTAGCAGTGTTTTCAGTGGTGATCCATGTTTCCGTCAGCGCCAGGAAGTCGAGGGACTGGAGGTTGGCATAGGCTGGGATGAAGTCAGCTTTGTTGGCAGCAGAACG
Organism: Coregonus clupeaformis; assembly: GCF_020615455.1. Lineage (NCBI taxonomy): Eukaryota > Metazoa > Chordata > Actinopteri > Salmoniformes > Salmonidae > Coregonus > Coregonus clupeaformis. Next base: position 58,338,026 of record NC_059215.1, read on the forward strand.
GCAGTTCCAGAGGCTGCCTGCGACCTGGAACTCCAGGTGTGGGGTGCGTGCGGGGACCACCAGGTTAGAGGTTAGAGAGCCAGGTTAGAGAGCTTGTGGTTGTTTGTGGGGGAAGGGTGGGCAGTGTGTGTTTGAGTGTGTGTGTGTGTGTGTTTATCCCACATCTGTTGCTATGGATAGGGAAATGATGTTAGGGACAATACAGGATAAATCACAATAATTGTTTGCAAAATAATGATTGCTTCACGCCCAAATAAATTGTAATGCCAATCCTGGTTATAGGTAACAATCCTTCGTATGAACGGCCAACATTATTACACATATTATTCGTTAATTGTGGAAATTAAGATATGCAAGATTTTTTATATATATACAACACCAGTCAAAAGTTTGGACACACCTACTAATTTAATGGTTTTTCTTTAATGTTTTCTATTTTTATCATTGTAGAATAATAGTGAAGACATCAAAACTATGAAATAACAACATATGGAAACATGTAGTAACCACAAAGTGTTAAACAAATCAAAATATATTCATGACATCTTTGCACACTCTTAGCATTCTCTCAACCAGCTTCATGAGTTAGTCACCTGGAATGCATTTTAATTAACACGTGTGCCTTCTTAAAAGTTAATTTGTGGAATTTCTTTCCTTCTTAATGCATTTGAGCCAATCAGTTGTGTTGTGACAAGGAAGGGGGGGTATAGAGCAGATAGCCCTATTTCGTAAAAGACAAAGTCCATATTATGGCAAGAACAGCTCAAATAAGCAAAGAGAAACTAAAGTCCATCATTACTTTAAGACATGATGTTCAGTCAGTATGGGAAATTTCAAGAACTTTGAAAGTTTCTTCAAGTGTAGTCGCAAAAACCATCAAGTGCTATGAAGAAACTGGCTCTCATGAGGACCGCGACAGGAATGGAAGACCCAGAGTTAACTCTGCTGCAGAGGGAGGATAAGTTCATTAGAGTTACCAGCCTCAGAAATTGCAGCCCAAAAAAATGCTTCACAGAGTTCAAGTAACAGACACATCTCAACATTAACTTTTCAGAGGAGACTGTGTGAATCAGGCCTTCATGGTCGAATTGCTGCAAAGAAACCACTACTAAAGGACACCAATAAGAAGAAGAGACCTGCTTGGACCAAGAAACACGAGCAATGGACATTAGACCAGTGGAAATGTGTCCTTTGGTCTGGAGTCCACATTTAAGATTTTTGGTTCCAACCGCTATGTCTTTGTGAGACGCGGTGTGGGTGAACGGATGATCTCTGCATGTGTATTTCCCACCGTAAAGCATGAAGGAGGAGGTGTTATGGTGTTTCACAATTCCTGACATTTAATCCTAGGTCTTAGGTCATATAGGATCACCACTTAATTTTAAGGATATGAAATGTCAGAATAATAGTAGAGAGAATGATTTATTTCAGCTTTTATTTCTTTCATCACATTCCCAGTGGGTCAGAAGTTTACATACACTCAATTAGTATTTGGTAGCATTGCCTTTACATTGTTTAACTTGGGTGAAACATTTCCAGTAGCCTTCCACAAGCTTCCAACAATAAGTTGGGTGAATTTTGGCCCATTCCTCCTGACAGAGCTGGTGTAACTGAGTCAGGTTTGTAGGCCTCCTTGCTCGCACATGCTTTTTCAGTTCTGCCCACACATTTTCTATAGGATTGAGGTCAGGGCTTTGTGATGGCCACTCCAATACCTTGATTTTGTTGTCCTTAAGCCATTTTGCCACAATTTTAGAAGTATGCTTGGGGTCATTGTCCATTTGGAAGACCCATTTGCGACCAAGCTTTAACTTCCTGACTGATGTCTTGAGACTTTGCTTCAATATATACACATAATTGTCCTTGCTCATGATGCCATCTATTTTGTGAAGTGCAGCAAAGCACCCCCATAGCATGATGCTGCCACCCCCTGTGCTTCACTGTTGGAATGGTGTTCTTTGGCTTGCAAGTTACCACCTTTTTCCTCCAAACATAACGCTTGTCATCATGGCCAAACAAGTTCTATTTTTGTTTCATCAGACCAGAGGACATTTCTCCAAAAGGTACGATCTTTGTCCCAATGTGCAGTTGCAAACCGTAGTCTGGCTTTGTTATTATGGTTTTGGAGCAGTGGCTTCTTCCTTGCTGAGCGGCCATTCAGGTTATATCGATATAGGACTCATTTTACTGTGGACATACATACTTTTGTACCTGTTTCCTCCAACATCTTCACAAGGTCCTTTGCTGTTGTTCTGGGATTGATTTGCACTTTTCGCACCAAAGTACATTCATCTCTAGGAGACAGAACGCGTCTCCTTCCTGAGCAGTATGACGGCTGTGTGGTCCCATGGTGCTTATACTTGCGTACTATTGTTTGTACCGATGAATGTGGTACCTTCAGGCGTTTGGAAATTGCTCCCAATGATGAACCAGACTTGTGGAGGTCTACAATTTCTTTTCTGATGTCTTGGCTGATTTCTTTAGATGTTCCCTTGATGTCAAGCAAAGAGGCACTGAGTTTGAAGGTAGGCCTTGAAATACATCCACAGGTACACCTCCAATTGACTCAAATGATGTCAAGTAGCCTATCAGAAGCTTCTAAAGCCATGACATCATTTTCTGGAATTTTCCAAGCTGTTTAAAGGCACAGTCAACTTAGTGTATGTAAACTTCTGATCCACTGGAATTATGATACATTGAATTATAAGTGAAATAATCTGTCTGTAAACAATTGTTGGAAAAATTACTTGTGTCATGCCAAAAACTATAGTTTGTTAAAAATAAATTTGTGGAGTGGTTGAAAAACGAGTTTTAATGACTCCAACCTAAGTGTATGTAAACTTCCAACTTCAACTGTATATATATGGGGGATACAACCATCGCAGCTCTGCAGATTTTGCTGCGAAGTGACAGAATCAAGTTCAGGAATGGCTGAAGAATTGCAACATTTACCGGGATGTAACTCTGCAAATAGCACTTCTGGGAGATTTAAAAAGTAATAGTCAATTAATTAATAATATAATAATACTATTATCTTTATTTTGCAATATGTAGAATCTATGAGAATAGAAAGGTTCAGGACTTTTGTGAAACATCACAGGACAGTTGAAAAATATATGGCAAATAGAAATCAAAACTGGATTGTGTTCAGAGATAGATGGCAGTGGAGCTGTAGGATGGGACTGAAAACAAACAAAATATAACTATTGTAAACTATATTGTGTCCGTAAAATTTATATAGTATGTGTGTGTAATATATATATATATATATTACCAAAACATTTATGGGGGATTGGAAATGATGCAGACAATTACATTGATGGAAGCCACAATCTATCTTCAATATTACATCTGATCTACCCCTAAAACATTAAAATAACTTAAGGACTGGTCCAAACTTTGACTATCCTCTTTTTGAACAATTAGCCTTTTTAGAAATCGAAATGTCTCTGTCATTCGTTGTCATGCTCTGTTTTGTATTAAAAAAGATTCTGCTTGACTCCAGTCATCTAAAATGACTTAGAATTGCATGAAAGGGGTTTATAAAAGGCCATTTCTTTCTCCGATAGTAGATGGTAGATCCATGAAGTGCTTTTATTATAATGGATATCTTTTCACCCTTGTCCAGGGTGGTCTGCGAATCCACAATGTTCTAGCGACTTTGCCATATAATGCTTACAAAACGAAGAACAGTTTCTAAAACTGCATATCTAAGGCTCTGGTCTGTCGTAGGAGTGAGGGTAAATGGTAGACATGTTCTCTTCTATCCACTTTATGTTTTAATTATTATTTTGGGTATAGGGGAGGGTCACGTTTTTTTTTCCAAGCATTCAGGGAGGGTCAGGTAAAAATATATTTTACTGAAGGGAGGGCCATCCATTTTCATTTCAGAAACATCTGATTTTCTCCAGTTATCCCTCATTATAAATTACGTACAGTCCCTTCGTCTGGCTTGGTTACAATCAGAGGTGTACAGTTCTTTATAGAAGCAGTATTATCTTTGATTGATTAATTTAGGTTCTGATAGTAATTCCCCTGTTGCTATATCAGCTAATTGATCATTACTACGTAGCTTGTTGGCCAGTAAACAACTAGGACGATTACCATGGAAGTAATGGTTGAGTCTAACGCGATGGATGGCAAATACTGCTCTCTGTCATATCAATAAATTAAGTTCTGTCTTGACTTTGGAAAGAATAATAGCTACTTGGTCTGAAAAGAGTGTTTGTTGAGAACGCTCTAATGCAGTTAATAACATTTTCCAATACTGACATCTTCTTTAATGATGGTTGTGCAAACCCACAGTTTCAACTCTTTACATAAACGTTGCATCAGCCTAGGTTACACCTAAACATTAGGGATCTGACATGCTGTATGGGATGAAAACAAGACTATTTTTCACTCTGATCAACTGTAGGCTACTATTAACAGCAGCTGCATGCAGCCTATGTGCCCTGTCCATCTGGCCAGGGTTAACACATTGGTAACGCTATGTATTTATAGTACATTTGTTTGTCAGGAGAAAATGTGAATGTGATCAAATGTGGTTTATATTCAAACTTGGGCTGGCTAGGCTGCCTATACATTTTCAATCCAAAAAGATTAATTGGAATTAATCAACCAACATAATAGTGATGACGTAGACTAATTTAATATTTTATTAGGCCTACAGTTGCATAGGCCTGCATGATGCAAACATGCATAAAGAGGAAACCCCCCTGTTAGTCTAGTCTAAATATAATTCATAAGAACAAGTATAAGGTTGCTGCAGTTTGGCAGGGTTTTCATCCTCCCCAGGGCCAGGAATATTTTACAGGAGTTTTTTAAACAATGTGACCTGATTAGAAAAACTGGTCCCATCATAGCCCGTATAAAACCTTTTTACAACTGATTAATCACTGTCATACCCTAAAGGGTCCGGAGTTTTCCTGGTTATGTTACAGATAAGGAACAACTCTGGGCCCCAGGTGGAAAAAATTGCCCCACCGCTCTGGGACCTATTGTGTCACCAGTCTGCTCGCAGTTGTCAGTTATCGTCAGGTATATACTGCCCTACCAAGCAAAAAGGCAGTAACTGTTCATTGCGTGGAACTGAGAAAAATGGCTTCAACGTTTTTTAACTGTCCAGCCAAATGAATTCTAGGGAGATCATTGGAGATGTAGTGATCTGTTGTCTTACTATGAGTAAATATTTTATTCATGTTGTCCCTGACCTCTGACATGACCTTTGACCCTTGTTTGGCATTATATGTTACAAATTGCAGGGTAATACCAAAGCAAAGAGCAGTATCTGCCATTTTCATTTGTTAGTTTACTATACTTCTCATTTATGCTATTAAGAAAAGAGCAGTGTAATTACTGACAGTGTAACAGAGTTGAAACTGCATCCTCTGTGTGTCTTCCACTGAGATACCAGTTACATTTACATGGAGATGTAAGTTCTGCGTCAGTCACATTACATACTGTGTTTTACAAGTAGCCCATGTGTTGTTATGAGAATTTTTTTTGAAAAGCAGCACTGCAATTGGTTGAATTACATTAAATGATTACCTATCTTGTAATATATAATGATGTATTGGAACATGATAGAAGTATGACATAGGGTAATACTAATTATAAAAAATTACCATGAGATTGCAAATTAAATTATTTGTATATTATTATTTTTTAATGACACTTACATAGACAATTATGAATAAATAACAGCTTTAAGAATGAATTTTAAACATATTTACATTTTCATATTCATAAGAGGACACAAATTACATTTAGCTACAGTGAGGGAAAAAAGTATTTGATCCCCTGCTGATTTTGTACGTTTGCCCACTGACAAAGATATGATCAGTCTATAATTTTAATGGTAGGTTTATTTGAACAGTGAGAGACAGAATAACAACAAAAAAATTCAGAAAAACGAATGTCAAAAATGTTATTAATTTATTTGCATTTTAATGAGGGAAATAAGTATTTGACCCCTCTGCAAAACATGACTTAGTACTTGGTGGAAAAACCCTTGTTGGCAATCACAGAGATCAGACGTTTCTTGTAGTTGGCCACCAGGTTTGCACACATCTCAGGAGGGATTTTGTCCCACTCCTCTTTGGAGATCTTCTAAAAGTCATTTATGTTTCAAGGCTGACGTTTGGCAACTCGAACCTTCAGCTCCCTCCACAGATTTTCTATGGGAGTAAGGTCTGGAGACTGGCTAGGCCACTCCAGGACCTTAATGTGCTTCTTCTTGAGCCACTCCTTTGTTGCCTTGGCCGTGTGTTTTGGGTCATTGTCATGCTGGAACACCCATCCACGACCCATTTTCAATGCCCTGGCTGAGGGAAGGAGGTTCTCACCAAAGATTTGACGGTACATGGCCCCGTCCATTGTCCCTTTGATGCGGTGAAGTTGTCCTGTCCCCTTAGCAGAAAAAGACCCCCAAAGCATAATGTTTCGACCTCCATGTTTGACGGTGGGGATGGTGTTCTTGGGGCGCTGCAGGATTTCAGTCCTTCACGGCGTAGTGTGTTACCAATTGTTTTCTTGGTGACTATGGTCCCAGCTGCCTTGAGATCATTGACAAGATCCTCCCGTGTAGTTCTGGGCTGATTCCTCACCGTTCTCATGATCATTGCAACTCCACGAGGTGAGATCTTAAATGGAGCCCCAGGCCGAGGGAGATTGACAGTTCTTTTTTGTTTCTTCCATTTGCGAATAATCGCTCCAACTGTTGTCACCTTCTCACCAAGCTGCTTGGCGATGGTCTTGTAGCCCATTCCAGCCTTGTGTAGGTCTACAATCTTGTCCCTGACATCCTTGGAGAGCTTTGGAACCTTTACCAGTTCCACAATGACCATGGTCTCACCTGAGTATTGATTTTCTTACTGATCGTCCCCTCTCCTAAGGTAACACCACTATCCTGGTCGTTGTGGATTGCTTTTCAAAGTCCTGCCGCCTCCTTCCTCTGCCCGGTCTCCCCACAGCCCTACAAACTGCGAAGGCTCTGTTTACTCACATCTACCAAAGATGTTCAATATATGTTCTTTTAGATTCATAAAGTCACTTTTTGTTGAGTTAAAATCCCACTCTTCAATTATGAGTAGGGCTCACCAGTTCTCTGTTCCAATCTTGTAGGGCTCACCAGTGCTCTGTTCCAATATTGTTTTCCAGTATCTTTCATGTGACTTGTTAGTATGCGCAACCCTTCAAGCTAGCTTGTTTGTTTGTTGGCTTTATTTCCTGTGTTGGCTGGAAATTCTTTATTTCTTCTAGCATAATGAAATCAAGTTACTGATTTGTTTAATTTGTCCCTTTCCATTGTTAGTCAACTTTTCCCAGTTACTATTGCATTATTTTTCATTTTTTTCTATCAAGAAAGTTGAAAATATCACGAGCTCATTCTAGCCATGACTGTTCAGCTAAAATGGAACTTAGAACTCTCTCTCTCATAAGGGGTGATTATCAACTGGGTACGGTACCTTCAGCTGTCGGGAGAAGGAGTGAAGCAGGCCCTACTAATGTTACAACATCAATCAATCAATCAATTTTATTTTATATAGCCCTTCGTACATCAGCTAATATCTCGAAGTGCTGTACAGAAACCCAGCCTAAAACCCCAAACAGCTAGTAATGCAGGTGTAGAAGCACGGTGGCTAGGAAAAACTCCCTAGAAAGGCCAAAACCTAGGAAGAAACCTAGAGAGGAACCAGGCTATGAGGGGTGGCCAGTCCTCTTCTGGCTGTGCCGGGTGGAGATTATAACAGAACCATGCCAAGATGTTCAAAAATGTTCATAAGTGACAAGCATGGTCAAATAATAATCAGGAATAAATCTCAGTTGGCTTTTCATAGCCGATCATTAAGAGTTGAAAACAGCAGGTCTGGGACAGGTAGGGGTTCCATAACCGCAGGCAGAACAGTTGAAACTGGAATAGCAGCAAGGCCAGGCGGACTGGGGACAGCAAGGAGTCACCACGGCCGGTAGTCCCGACGTATGGTCCTAGGGCTCAGGTCTCTCAGTTGGCTTTTCATAGCCGATCATTAAGAGTTGAAAACAGCAGGTCTGGGACAGGTAGGGGTTTCGTAACCGCAGGCAGAACAGTTGAAACTGGAATAGCAGCAAGGCCAGGCGGACTGGGGACAGCAAGGTGTCAGCATGCCCGGTAGTCCTGACGTATGGTCCTAGGGCTCAGGTTCTCAGAGAGAAAGAGAGAACGAGAGAATTAGAGAGAGCATACTTAAATTCACACAGGACACTGGATAAGACAGGAGAAGTACTCCAGGTATAACCAACTAACCCCAGCCCCCGACACATAAACTACTGCAGCATAAATACTGGAGGCTGAGACAGGAGCGGTCCGGAGACACTGTGGCCCCATCCGAAGAAACCCCCGGACAGGGCCAAACAGGAAGGATATAACCCCACCCACTCTGCCAAAGCACAGCCCCCGCACCACTAGAGGGATATCCTCAACCACCAACTTACAATCCTGAGACAAGGCCGAGTATAGCCCACAGAGGTCTCCACCACAGCACAAACCAAGGGGGGGCGCCAGATGAGCTATCGTTAGTAATGTTAGCTCGAGGAACCAATTAGCTCTAGTATTAACTGGTGTACCACTCCTTGCCGTTCCTCAAGCTATAACATTAGTTGCTCACTGGACCCTGGCAATCTGGGTGAAATGTTAACTAGTTAGCTAGCTAACGAACTTAGTAATACAGTGGGGAAAAAAAGTATTTAGTCAGCCACCAATTGTGCAAGTTCTCCCACTTAAAAAGATGAGAGAGGCCTGTAATTTTCATCATAGGTACACGTCAACTATGACAGACAAATTGAGGAAAAAAAATCCAGAAATCACATTGTAGGATTTTTTATGAATTTATTTGCAAATTATGGTGGAAAATAAGTATTTGGTCACCTACAAACAAGCAAGATTTCTGGCTCTCACAGACCTGTAACTTCTTCTTCAAGAGGATCCTCTGTCCTCCGCTCGTTACCTGTATTAATGGCAGCTGTTTAAACTTGTTATCAGTATAAAAGACACCTGTCCACAACCTCAAACAGTCACACTCCAAACTCCACTATGGCCAAAACCAAAGAGCTGTCAAAGGATACCAGAAAATCAAGAAAATCACATTGTAGGATTTTTTATGAATTTATTTGCAAACTATGGTGGAAAATAAGTATTTGGTCAATAACAAAAGTTCCTCAATACTTTGTTAAATACCCTTTGTTGACAATGACACAGGTCAAACGTTTTCTGTAAGTCTTCACATGGTTTTCACACACTGTTGCTGGTATTTTGGCCCATTCCTCCATGCAGATCTCCTCTAGAGCAGTGATGTTTTGGGGCTGTCACTGGGCAACACGGACTTTCAACTTCCTCCAAAGATTTTCTATGGGGTTGAGATCTGGAGACTGGCTAGGCCACTCCAGGACCTTGAAATGCTTCTTACGAAGCCACTCCTTCGTTGCCCGGGCGGTGTGTTTTGGATCATTGTCATGCTGAAAGACCCAGCCATGTTTCATCTTCAATGCCCTTGCTGATGGAAGGAGGTTTTCACTCAAAATCTCACGATACATGGCCCCACTTCAACGAGTTGAGTTTTTACCAAAAAGTTCTATTTTGGTTTCATCTGACCATATGACATTCTCCCAATCCTCTTCTGGATCATCTAAATGCACTCCAGCAAACTTCAGACGGGCCTGGACATGTACTGGCTTAAGCAGGGGGACACGTCTGGCACTGCAGGATTTGAGTCCCTTGCGGCGTAGTGTGTTACTGATGGTAGGCTTTGTTACTTTGGTCCCAGCTCTCTGCAGGTCATTCACTAGGTCCCCCTGTGTGGTTCTGGGATTTTTGCTCACCGATCTTGTGATCATTTTAAACCCCACGGGGTGAGATCTTGCGTGGAACCCCAGATCGTGGGAGATTATCAGTGGTCTTGTATGTCTTCCATTTCCTAATAATTGCTCCCACAGTTGATTTCTTCAAACCAAGCTGCTTACCTATTTCAGATTCAGTCTTCCCAGCCTGGTGCAGGTCTACAATTTTGTTTCTGGTGTCCTTTGACAGCTCTTTGGTCTTGGCCATAGTGGAGTTTGGAGTGTGACTGTTTGAGGTTGTGGACAAGTGTCTTTTATACTGATAACAAGTTCAAACAGGTGCCATTAATACAGGTAACGAGTGGAGGACAGAGGAGCCTCTTAAAGAAGAATTTACAGGTCTGTGAGAGCCAGAAATCTTGCTTGTTTGTAGGTGACCAGATACTTATTTTCAAACATAATTGGCAAATAAATTCATAAAAAATCCTACAATGTGATTTTCTGGAATTTTATTCCTCAATTTGTCTGTCATAGTTGACGTGTACCTGTGATGAAAATTACAGGCCTCTCTCATCTTTTTAAGTGGGAGAACTTGCACAATTGGTGGCTGACTAAATACTTTTTTTCCCCCACTGTATTACTAAGTTTGTTAGCTAGCTAACTAGTTAACATTTCACCCAGATTGCCAGGGTCCAGTGAGCAACTCATGTTATTGCTTGAGGAACGGCAAGGAGTGGTATACCAGTTAATACTAGAGCTAATTGGTTCCTCGAGCTAACGTTACTAACGATAGCTCATCTGATGTTGTAACGTTAGTAGGGCCTGCTTCACTCCTTCTCCCGACAGCTGAAGGTACCGTGCCCAGTTGATAATCACCCCTTATGAGAGAGAGAGTTCTAAGTTCCATTTTAGCTGAACAGTCATGGCTAGAATGAGCTTGTGATATTTTCAACTTTCTTGATAGAAAAAATGTGGAAAATAATGCAATAGTAACTGGGAAAAGTTGACTAACAATGGAAAGGGACAAATTAAACAAATCAGTAACTTGATTTAATTATGCTAGAAGAAATAAAGAATTTCCAGCCAACACAGGAAATAAAGCCAACAAACAAACAAGCTAGCTTGAAGGGTTGCGCATACTAACAAGTCACATGAAAGATACTGGAAAACAATATTGGAACAGAGCACTGGTGAGCCTGTCATAATCGTCAAGGTAAGGAGTAGACCAAGGCGCAGCGTTGCAAGCAAACATCTTCTTTAATAAATGAAACACGATCAAAACAAACAAAGACGATAACGTGACAGTACACGGTGAAACTAAACTACCTCGAAACAAGAACCCACAAACACAAAGTGAAAACAGACAGTTTAAATATGGCTCCCAATCAGAGACAACCAGCGAACAGCTGACACTCGTTAGCCTCTGATTGGGAGTCAATTAAGCCAACCCAGAAAACAACAACCTAGAACACCCAACATAGAAATAACCCACACAGAACGAACACACTCTGGCTCAACATAAAGAGTCCCGGAGCCAGAGCGTGACAGTACCCCCTAAAGGCGGGACTGCGACCGCGCCTCAAAAGAGCAAAACAGGGGAGGGCTGGGTGGGCATACCTCCCTCGGCGGCGGTTCCGGCTCGGGCTTGACCAAAACCCTACAACACACCCCCCATAGCGCCCCTGGTCCGGTCTGGCCCTGCTGGCTGGAGCTGGACTGGACGTAGCAGGAGCGGTAGGCTTCAGCTCCTTAGTGGAGCAGTTGAGCGGTACCTGAATTGGCACCGATGACTCAGGCACGGGTTGTGCCGACTGACGACTTCGCTCCCCTGGCTTGGTGCGAGTAGCAGGAACGGGCTGGACCAGGCTGACGACGCGCACCCCCTGGCTTGGCGTGAGACAGGAACGGACCGACCTGGCTGACGTCGCGCCCGGCTTGGTGCGTGGAGCAGCGACGGGCCGACCTGGCTGACGCACTCGCACCCCGGCTTGGTGCGAGTAGCAGGAACGGGCTGAACCAGGCTGACGCACTCGTACCCCTGGCTTGGTGCGAGTAGCAGGAACGGGCTGGACCAGGCTGACGACGCGCACCCCTGGCTTGGCGCGTGAGGCAGGAACGGACCGGACCTGGCTGACGATGTGCCCCTTGGCTTGGTGCGTGGAGCAGCGACGGGTCGGACCTGGCTGACGCATTCGCACCCCGGGCTTGGTGCGAGTAGCAGGAACGAGCTGAACCAGGCTGACGACTGTACGTCCCTTGACTTGGTGCGAGTGGCAGGAACTGGCCGGGCCGAGCTGGCGACGCACACCGTAGGTTTGGTGCGTGGAGCAGGGACAGGCCGGGCTGGGCTGGCGACGCACACCGTAGGCTTTGTGCGTGGAGCAGGGACAGGCCGGGCTGGGCTGGCGACGCACACCGTAGGCTTTGTGCGTGGGAGCAGGGACAGGCCGGGCTGGACTGGCGACGCACCCCGTAGGCTTGGTGCGTGGAGCAGGGACAGGCCGGGCTGGGCTGTCGACGCACACCACTGACTTGGTGGGAATGGCAGGAACAGGCCGGGCTGGGCTGACGACGCGCACCACTGACTTGGTGGGAATGGCAGGAACAGGCCGGGCCGGGCTGACGACGCGCTACCACTGACTTGGTGGGAATGGCAGGAACAGGCCGGGCTGGGCTGACGACGCGCACCACTGACTTGGTGGGAATGGCAGGAACAGGCCGGACCGTACTCGGGGACACACACCACTGGCCCCACGCAGGATCAGGAACGGGCCGGACCGGACTGTTAACACACCCCAGTACCTCTCGCCGTGCCTCCACACTTTCCCTCTCCTGTGCCCAGTGGCCCCCTAACCTGGCGGCCTTCTCTGCCAACGCTTTGCACCACTCTAACCCCGTACACCTGCTGCCCCGACGTCGTGAGCCCCCCTAAAAAATTTCCTGGGGGTCTCTCCTCCCCGTGGCCAAGGCCTCTCTCCCTCTTGCCAAACTCGCAATCATCTCCTTCCACGTCCATCCTCTCTCCTCGTCACGCTGCTTGATCCAGTCGAGGTTGCCACGGAGATCTGCCAGCGATGGCTCCTGAACACGCTGCTTGGTCTGGTTAAGGTGGGTTCTTCTGTCATAATCGTCAAGGTAAGGAGTAGACCAAGGCGCAGCGTTGCAAGCAAACATCTTCTTTAATAAATGAAACACGATCAAAACAAACAAAGACGATAACGTGACAGTACACGGTGAAACTAAACTACCTCGAAACAAGAACCCACAAACACAAAGTGAAAACAGACAGTTTAAATATGGCTCCCAATCAGAGACAACCAGCGAACAGCTGACACTCGTTGCCTCTGATTGGGAGTCAATTAAGCCAACCCAGAAAACAACAACCTAGAACACCCAACATAGAAATAACCCACACAGAACGAACACACTCTGGCTCAACATAAAGAGTCCCGGAGCCAGAGCGTGACAGAGCCCTACAAGATTGGAACAGAGAACTGGTGAGCCCTACTCATAATTGAAGAGTGGGATTTTAACTCAACAAAAAGTGACTTTATAAATCTAAAAGATCATATATTGAACATCTTTGGTAGACGTGAGTAAACAGAGCCTCCGCAGTTTGTAGGGCTGTGGGGAGACCGGGCAGAGGAAGGAAGCGGCAGGACATCGAAAAGCAATCCACAACGACCAGGATAGTGGTGTTACCTTGGGAGAGGGGACGATCAGTAAAAAATCAATACTCAGGTGAGACCATGGTCATTGTGGAACTGGTAAAGGTTATAGCTTACCCGCTGAGAGGTGCCTAGGTGCTTTACTCTGGGTGCACACTGAGCAGGAGGAAACATACACCCACACGTCCTTAGCCAAAGTAGGCCACCAGTACTTCTCGGTCAGGCAGCACATTGTACGACCGATAACTGGACGCCCAGAGGAGGGTGTCGTGTGTGCCCAGTAGATCAGACAATCGAGGATAAGCGCAGGCACGTACTGCAGCCGAGCTGGATACTGCGGTGGAGATGGATCTGTGCGTAATGCCTGCGCTATATCCGCGTCCATCGCCCATACTACCGGCGCCACAATGCATGAGGCCGGGAGTATGGGGTTGTTGTCTCTGGGCCTCTCCTCTGTGTCATACAGCCGAGACAGTGATTCTGCCTTCACGTTCTTCATACCCGGAATGTATGAGAGTGTGAAATCAAACCTGGTGAAGAAGATGGCCCACCTGGCCTGGCGAGGATTCAGCCTCCTCGCTGCCTGAATGTACTCCAGGTTACGGTGGTCTGTCCAGATGAGGAAAGGGTATTTCGTGTTGCCCAGCGACAACCCCAAAACATCACTGCTCTAGAGGAGATCTGCATGGAGGAATGGGCCAAAATACCAGCAACAGTGTGTGAAAACCATGTGAAGACTTACAGAAAACGTTTGACCTGTGTCATTGCCAACAAAGGGTATTTAACAAAGTATTGAGGAACTTTAGTTATTGACCAAATACTTATTTTCCACCATAATTTGCAAATAAATTCATTAAAAATCCTACAATGTGATTTTCTGGATTTTCTGGTATCCTTTGACAGCTCTTTGGTCTTGGCCATAGTGGAGTTTGGAGTGTGACTGTTTGAGGTTGTGGACAGGTGTCTTTTATACTGATAACAAGTTCACACAGATGCCATTAATACAGGTAACGAGTGGAGGACAAAGGATCCTCTTAAAGAAGAAGTTACAGGTCAGTAACTCTTAATACAAAACTCAAAGCAGATAATCAAAAAGGCAGTTGTTTCAAAACTCTAAGCACATTTTCAATTGAATAAGTAAAACACAAAATCATACAGTCACATTTTCACCAAACTTAATCAGTGTTTCATCTAGAAGAACATGTTTCACATTGCAAAACATGTTCATATAAAGTAATTGCTTTCCACAATGCAATGCTCACACTACTTTTGATACACTATATATACAAAAGTATGTAGACAGCCCTTCATATTAGTGGATGTGGCTATTTTAGCCACACCCATTGCTTACATACGTATAAAATCGAGCACACAGACATGCAATCTCCATAGACAAACATTGGCAGTAGAATCGCCTTACTGAAGAGCTCAGTGACTTTCAACGTGGCACCGTCATAGGATGCCACCTTTCCAACATGTCAGTTTGTCAAATGTCTGCCCTGCTAGAGCTACCCAGGTCAACTGTAAGTGCTGTTATTGTGTAGTGGAAATGTCTAGGAGCAACAACGGCTCAGCCGTGAAGTTGTAGGGCACATAAGCTCACAGAACGGGACCGGCGAGTGCAGAAGTGCGTAGTGCGTAAAAATCGTCTGTCCTCTGTTGCAACACTCACTTCCGAGTTCCAACCTGCCTCTGGAAGCAACGTCAGCAAAAAAACTGTTAGTCGGGAGCTTCATGAAATGGGTTTCCATGGCCGAGCAGCCGCACACAAGCCTAAAATCACTGTGCGCAATGCCAAGCGTCGCCTGGGGTGGTGTAAATCTCGCTGCCTTTTGACTCTGGGGCAGTGGAAACGTTTACTCTGGAGTGAAGAATCACGCTTCACCATCTGGCAGTACGACAAACAAATCTGGGTTTGGTGGATGCCAGGAGAACGCTACCTGCCCGAATGCATAGTGCCAACTGTAAAGTTTGGTGGAGGAGTAATAATGGTCTTGGGCTGTTTTACATGGTTCAGGTTAGGCCCCTTAGTTCCAGTGAAGGGAAATCTTAACGCTACAGCATACAATGACATTCTAGACAATTCTGTGCTTCCAACTTTGCATCAACAGTTTGGGGAAGACCCTTTCCTGTTTCATCATGACAATGCACCCATGCACAAAGCGAGGTCCATACAGAAAATGGTATGTTGAGATCAGTGTGGAAGAACTTCACTGGCCTGCACAGAGTCCTGACCTCAACCCAATTTAACACCTTTGGGATGAATTGGAACACCGACTGCGAACCAGACCTAATCACCCAACATCAGTACACATCCTCACTAATGCTCTTGTGGCTTAATGGAAGTCCCCGCAGCAATGTTCCAACATCTAGTGGAAAGCCTTCCCAGAAGAGTGGAGGCGAAATGCTTGTGTTTCTAGCTCCTACAAACCAATGTACTCATTATATTTCACAGTAAACGTATCATTAGGATTAATGGTTGTCTGGTGAAAGATGTCTACAAACAAAATGAATGCACAATGAAAGGTTTTGAATGTAAGACTGGCTGCGTTACAAGTGTTACCAGTTTGGAGTTTTGTACGAAGAGTTTTGAAAATTCACCACATATTTGTGAAAATAATACCAAAGCTATTAAAACAAACTGTAAAATAACCTTGCATGTGGATGTTGTCCTGTCCTCATGTGTCTAACAATCACATGCACTGCTTACAACGCGGGTGGAAAGTTCAGGCATCATCATGTTCGGGTTAGTTTGTTCCCTTGTTTTTCTGCTGGAGGGAGAGGGAAGTGGGGGTCACAAACAAGAAACTAAACATGTAGTCCTAGACAAGGAGAGGCTTGAGTCATATGTCCGATAGGGGATAGGGTCAGGGATGAGAAGAGGAGTTAGAGAGGGAGGGATGGAGGGAGGGAGGATAGAGGGGATGAGGCATGGATAGATAAGGAGTAAATAAGTGATGATGCATGTCTACCAGTGGGCCAGAGGTTGCAGGAATACAGTACGTCTGGATTAAACATAGGCTGTCTCAATATTCAGATAGCTTCACATAATCCCTATCTGCTTTCTTGTTTCCTTTACCAGACAAATAAAAAGATTCATTCAGGATATTGCTGATCAGTGGTCAAGACCATCCTACCAATTTGTGTGTGAGTGTGTGTGTGTCAGTGCTCTGAGGCTGGTACTGAGGTGTCTAAGCAGGCCTGTTAGACTGGAGCCCATAGCCATCAATCAAACAGGGGGGCCATGCAGATACTACCTGTCAGTGGCCCACAGGACAGTGGATGCCTTAGAAACCCATAACTATGATAAATGTACTACTCCACCATTAGTCCCCACCCCTCACACACATACAGAGGAAGACTACACCCTCACACACACACACACAGTCAGACACACAGATATATAACCAGTTAGACACACATCACACACAACCCCCCCCCCACACACACAAGTGCCCCCCCTCCTCCCTCTCTCCCCCTCCAGCCTTCTGTATGTGACTAACTGTAAGTCGCTCTGGATAAGAGCGTCTGCTAAATGACTAAAATGTAAATGTAATGTTTGCGGTAAAGCTGGTCACTAGCACGCCACTCACCAGCGCGCCACAACCCTGATCAGCTCATCCATCTCCACATCGCCCCACACCGAATTCAAATACATTTGTCACTACATGTTTATGAAATATTGATGGTGGGACAGAGTGGGAAGGGTAGGGGCAGAGGTGGTTTAGGAGGGGACGAGAAAGGAGGGAGAGCAGGAGTGCAAAACAAGAATAGGGGGAGGGGGGGTCCCATGCTACTCTAGTTTGAAAAATCCAATGTTCCAATTACCCATTTCTCAATATCACCTGTCAATCTAGGAGGATATATCCCAATTCTTTAATTTTTGTACCTCAAATACCAAAGTTTGGATTCTGGAAAGCCACCATCTATCTTGGTTTGGATAAGAAAGACCACAAGTAAAATGGAAAAAAAAAGTTGGGTGTAAACAACAGAATCCATCTCAATAGTCTAGTACAGTGGTTCCCAATCGTTTTCGCTTACTGTACCACCAACTGTATTTTGCTCTGCCCAGAGTACCTCTGAAGTACCCCCTCATGTGCATTTTACCAGTAAGCCTATGGATCTTCTCATGTATCCCTGGTTGGGAACCACTGGTTTAGTATATGTACTGTGTCTGTAAAAGACTCCGTAGAGCTGAGCATGGCTTGTCTTGGAATAACATGTTTAGGTCAAGAACAGTACACACTGTATCTCTCTGAGAGAAGAACGTAGACTGTCACAACAACATGGGCGCTGCGTGTGTACCCCTTAATTAAAGGTTGGTTTTTCAATCCTTGTGGGTATCTAAAATCCCCAAAATTCCCCACAGGGATAGTAAAACAAGGAAATAAATCGCCCTGGTGGGGACATTTCCCACTTCCCCATGAGGACAAAAGCTTTTTTTAAATGAGAGGTTTAAGGTTAGGGTTACAATTAGGGTTAGGGGTTAGGTTTAGGAGTTAGGTTTAGGGTTACAGGTTAAGGTTATGGTAAAGGTTAGGGTAATAGTAAGAGTTAGGGAAAATAGGATTTTGAATGGAAATGTATTTTAGGTCCCCACGAGGATAGAAGAACAATCAGTGTGTGTGTGTGAAGGGGCGGCAGCCTATTGTTGTAATACTTACTATGACTAAAGGGATAGAGAGATGAGAGGGTGGCTTTCACCAGAGAGAGAGAGAGAGAGAGAGAGAGAGAGAGAGAGAGAGAGAGAGAGAGAGAGAGAGAGAGAGAGAGAGAGAGAGAGAGGAGATGCCAGTGAACTGTACTGCCAGATAACCCGTGATACAAGTCAGTATTCGACGTCCATCCATGTCTGAGGACGTCGGGAGATGACGTGGAAACCGGCCACTAGGTGCAACAGTGAGTGCTGTTACCTTTAAGTAAGTTTCAGTTTTGGTGGGGATGGTGGATGGATGTAAGCATCTGCCTCTGATTTCAAAGGTTGCAAGTTCCAAAGGTCCAGCGATAGAAAGTAGTTTTTGATAATTTTGTTGCACTCCTTTCCCGCAGTCAATGACCAAAAGCGCTGTCTTTGGCCTCATGGGTGGAATGTTATTATTCATATTTTTCATAATTTCATAATTAATAATGTTTTTTTTGTTTGTTTACGGATGAAAATCCGGTGTTTCTATGTCAAGCAACTTTTGTTATATTTCAGTCTTCTGTGATGTATGTAAAGTGTAATATTGGGATGCGAACTCAAAATTGAATGCATTTCAACTCTATATCTATAGAGATGGGGAAAGGGCCGAAGAAACGGGAGGAAAGTATACGGGACTCCACCCGGAGGGGCAGGTCCCTAGTGGAAAGCCATACCCTCTACCCGAGCCGATAGTGGGGAGCAGGGTCCGGTGGCGATCCGCCTGTCGCCGATACCTGGATGTGGTCTTCAAAAGAGTGGCCCGGGCTTTCTTCCAGGTACGCCAATAGTTGGGGACGAACATCTGGGCAGAGGGTGTGCTGACTTCTTCCACTTGCTCAGGGAAGAGCGGGGGCTGATATCCCAAGGAACACTCGAAGGGCGAGAGACCAGTGGTCGAGCAGGAAAGGGTGTTACGGACGTATTCCACCCACACGAGTTGCTGGCTCCAGGTGTTGGGGTTGGCGAAAACGAGACAACAAAGGGCCTGATTGGCTCGCTCCGACTGGCCGACGACCCAATGAGGGTGCAGAACGCCTTCCAGAACCGGGACGAGAACTGAGAACCACAATCGGAGAACATGTCGACCGGAAGTCCATGGATCCGGAAGAGGTGCTGCACCATGAGCTCAGCCGTCTCCTTGGCTGAGGGTAACTTGGGAAGGGGAATAAAATGAGCGGCTTTAGAAAAAACCTATCCACCACCGTCAGGATAATGGTGTTGCCGTCTGACAGAGGAAGACCAGTAACAAAGTCCAGGGATATATGGGACCAGAGGCGGTGAGGAACAGGGAATGGTTGAAGAAGGCCAGCCAGAGCTTGGCCAGCAGAGTCTTATTTTGTGCACACACAGTGCAGGCGGCGATGAATGCGGAGACATCCGGAACCATGGAAGGCCATCAAAAGCGTCATAGGATGAAAGCCACGGTACGACAGGAGCGTAGATGGCAGGTCAGTCTTGAGGAATGTGCCCATTCCAGGACCAGGGAACGGATAGAGTCCGGGACAATCATCCGGTTAGCCAGACCCCCACGGACCAGGCTCGCTATACCCCAGACGAGTGCAGCCGCTAGACAGGAGGTATGGAGGATGGTCTTGGGGTCAGACAGAGTAGCAGCGGGGCTATACAAACGTGAGAGTGCGTCAGGCTTCATGTTCTTGGACCGGGGCTGTAGGAGAGAGTGAAATAATTGAAACAGATTAATAACAGGGCCCAACGAGCCTGCCTAGAGTTGAGGCGCTTGGCGTTGCGGAGATATTCCAGGTTCTTATGGTCAGTCCACACTAAGAATGTGTGTTCTGCCCCCTCCAACCAGTGCCTCCAATCCTCCAATATCATCTTGATGGCGAGGAGTTCTCGATTTCCCACATCATAGTTCCTCTCAGTAGCGGTAAGACGATGGGAGAGGAAAGCGCAGGGGTGCAGCTTTTGGTCCTGGGCAGAATGCTGGGAGAGGACGGCCCCCACTCCAACATCTGAGGCGTCGACCTCCACCACAAACTGACGGGATGGGTCCGGATGGATTAAGATGGGGGTTGTAGTGAAAAAAAAAATGAAAAAAAGATGGGGGCTGTAGTGAATCGATGTTTGAGTTTCGAGAACGCCTGGTCAGCTGCTGGAGACCACATGAATGGAACCTTGAGAGAGGTGAGTGCTGAGAGGGGGGAAGCCAGGATGCTGTAACCCCGGATGAAGCGGCAGTAGAAGTTAGCAAATCCCAGGAAACATTGCAGCTGCACTCTTGATGTGGGTTGAGGCCAATCCACCACTGCTCTCACCTTGTCTGGATCCATATGTATGTGTCCTGCAGGAAGGAGATGGTGGAGCAATGGAATTCACACTTCTCTGCTTTAATGAAAAGCTGGTTCTCCAGGAGATGCTGAAGGATGTGTTCTTGAGCTGAACGGGAAAAGACAAGGATGTCGAGGTAGACAAACACAAACCGGTTCAGCATGTCCCGGAGGACATCGTTGACCAGGGCCTGGAACACGGCGGGAGCGTTGGTCAGTCCAAATGGCATAACCAAGTACTCATAGTGCCCGCTAGACGTGTTAAATGCTGTTTTCCACTCGTCTCCTTCCCGTATCAGAACCAGATGGTAGGCGTTCTGAAGGTCCAACTTTCAGAAGAAGGTCTCTCCTTGAAGAGGTTCGAAAGCCAAGGAGATGAGTGGTAGAAGGTAACGTTTTTTAACGGTGATGTCATTAAGGCCCCTGTAGTCGATACATGGGCGCAGGGTTTTGTCCTTCTCCACAAAGAAGAACCCTGCACCGGCGGGAGAGGCAGATGGACGAATACTCCCTGCAGCAAGAGAGTCCTCAATCTCCTCCTCCATAGCCTTGGTCTCCGGACCCGACAGGGAGTAAAGCCGCCCCCGAGGTGGTGTAGTGCCCGGGAGAAGGTCAATAGTGCAGTCATAGGGTTGATGCAGAGGGAGTGACGTAGCGCGGGCCTTGTTGAAGACCTCCCGGAGGTCCAGGTACTCTGCGGGAATGGCGGAGTGATCCAAGGCTTCTCCCAAGCCTACAGGAAGACGTCCCGGGGCAGGCTGTGCCGACTTAAGACAATGAACATGGCAGATAGGAATCGTATTGCGGGTGACTCTGCCAATAGAGCCCCCATCCAGCGCTCTGACGTCCATAGGAATGGATAGGGGTTGAGTGGAGATTCCAGGCTCCGACACCAAGATAGCGTCGATAAAGCTCTCGTTGGCCCCAGAGTCAATGAAGACCCGGAGAGATTCTCTTGGACAGGTGAAAATATAATGTCCTGTAGTCCCACAATACAGACAGCTCCTGGTGCTCAATCTGCGTATATGTTCATCCGGAGACAATCTAGCCCTTCCCAGTAGGTTGGGCTCTGGAGGAGGCGAGTCGAATGCCCTCGGAGATTCCCGTTGGCACTCGGGTGACATCGAATTCTCTCGGTAAGGTGGACGTCGGGAACTTCCGGGATTCCTCGAGGTGGGAGCAGTGGATGGGAATAGACCTCCTACATTCCCGTAGCCACCCATCGATTCTTAAGGTCAAGGCGATGAGGGTGTCGAGGTCCATGGGAAGCTCCCGGGCTGCGAGCTCATCTTTAACCTCCTCTGATAATCCGTGAAAGGAACGTGTCAAAAAGAGATTCCGGGTTCCAGGCACTCTCAGCGGCCAACGTGCGAAAATCTACTGAGTAGTCTGCCACACTACGGGAGTTTTGACACAGTTTGAGTAGCTTCCGAGCAGCTTCTCTCCTGGACAACGGAGAATCGAACACCTTCTTAACCTTTGCCACAAACGCCTCCAGACTGAGACAAACAGTGGATTGTTGCTCCCATACCGTTGTCGCCCAGGCGAGAGCCCTCCCGGACATCAGAGCAATCTGAGGGAAATTAAGAGAGCTGCAGCTCGAAGATGAGGGAGCACTGGGAGAGAAACGCTCGGCAGGTTCCTGGATCTCCAGCGTAGCGCTCTGGAGGAGGTAAGCGGGCTTCCCGGGAAGCCGGGATAGGCTGGGGAGAACCGCCGCTGGTAGCGGGGTTACTGAAAGTCTAGGGGGTTACCGTAGAGGCTTGCTGCCTAGTAGAATATCAGCAGAATTGCTCCAGCAATGCATTGGAAGTGCGGTTGTGGCGTTCTGCCAAGTTCTGGAGTCCTTCCATAAGGTTTTGAAGTAACTCTTGAAGTGTCTGCCAATAGTGGCTCCTTGGGAGGAGACAGCATTGCGGAGCTGGATCCGAGCCTGCTGGGTCAGTCATGGCAAGTTCGTACTATAACGACACAGGATGAGACCCGGATGCAGACACAGGAGGCAGATGGTTCGAGTCTCTGAGATGTATTAATATACAAGGGGCAGGCAAAAGGCAGGTCCAGGGCAGGCAGAGAGTTGAACCATCTAGAGTAACCCAAAACATGGCCAAACAGGGACAGAATGGCAGGCTCAGGGTCAGGGTCAGGACTGGCAGAAAGGTCAGGAAATCTAGCAAAACAAACTTGAGAGCAGGAGAAACGGTAAACATGCTGGTAAGACCTGACACGCCAACACGAACTGACAACAGACAAACAGAAAATGCAGGTATAAATACACAGGGGATAATGGGGAAAAATGGGAGAAACCTGGTGCGGGGTGGAGACAAGCACAAGACAGGTGAAACAGATCAGGGTGTGACAGGTACAGGTGTCTTCTTTTTTAAACCCATAACCATTTGTGTGAGGTGTATACTTTTGTTTTTAAAATACATTAGTTTAAGACTACCAAGAATCAATCTGTGTGACCCTGATTTAGACCATTGCAGTAAATTAATTAAGCCTATCCCAAACCTTAACCCTTACCTTAACCATTCAGAGTTAATGCCTAACCTTAAGAATTTGGAGTAAATGCCTAAACTTAACCGTAACCTTAAACATTTCTGAGATAATGCCTAAACTTAACTCTAACCTCTTCATCACTAGGCACCTGGCTAAAGTGCCTGCCTCGAAAATGCATAAATTGAGAGGTTTTGATTCTGCCTGAAAGTAACTTCAGGTTTTATAGGGGATTCTTTATTGGAAGTATGCAGCTGCAGCCCCTAAACACTATGGGACCATAGCCCAATATCTGATGAGTACTTATGTGAAGTTTGATGCCAATAAAGTAAAGTAAACCAAAGTTTGAAGTATGTTAAGGCGGATTACCAAATGGAGACATTTGGGTAGATTTGGGCACCATCAGTGCCATTTGACTTTTATCAGGTACCAGACAGCAAAAGTCTTTTAATTTCACTAACATATCACTATATGTGTAAATTCCATCAAAATACAACTGTTTTGATGTTGTTTCCAATGTTCTCCCAGACCTCTATACGTGTTGACTAAAGTGATAATTCGGTGACAAGATATAATACACATAGCATTCTATTGTAAGTAAACTTGTGTGTGGGCCTCTATTTTAGCCAATAAAAGTGTTATCATACAATAAACACATACTCGATTGTGATCCTTGCAGGACTAGGTAGCGAGCTAAGCTAAGCTAAGCTAAGCTAGCTAGCTAAACTAAGATAGCCAGCTCGCTAAGCTAGCGCTAACTTACGTTGAGCTTCAGTTACTCAAATATATATTTTAGAATGTATGTTTTGTACTCATACAATAAATTAGTAATATTAGTATTAGAAGTAATACATAACAATGGGATTACATACTCTTCTGATGCTTGAGTAGGGCCCTGGACACGATAACCTTCGTTCTCGTCGTTGGGGTCTGGTTCGTCCGGTCTAAGCAGGTCCTCATCGTCCGATTCAGAGTCAATGGGGATACATGGAGTCCAACTTTCATCTGTTACAATTGCTAACGTCTCTATAACTGTATATTTCTTACTAGAGCCTGCCATATTTCTATAAACTTTGCATTTTCCCTCCGAAATTCAAGTGCTGTTGTGCACTCTGCATAACCGTGCATAATGCACCAAGTCAACTAATGTGATACAATGAGGTGCGCACATGGATATTTCAACAACCGGTTAGATTTTGACATGTGACCCCTCTATCGAATGTTCTGGATCAGTAGAATTAGATTAACACAATTGCAAGCCACTGGGATTGAATTATATATCCAGAAGATGGCAACAAAACAGTGCCTGTTGTGATTGAAACAAACTACTGACTTCATCTTCAAACACATTCTTGGCCATGTAAAACGATGTAAACTCATTGAAATCGACTTGGAATGAGAGAGAGAGACTAGAGTATCTTTTCAAGTGGTTTTATTCGATCAGACACTACTTTTGGTAACAAAAACAACAAAGGTAAGACGCAGTTTGTTGTTGTGATAAAAAAAAAGGAAGTTTGTAATTGCTTAGGCGACTCTTCTCCAAGTTCATCTCTCTGTAGGTGATGGCTTTGTTATGGAAGGTTTGGGAATCGCTTCCTTTTAAGTGGTTATAGAATTTAACGTCTCTTTTCTGGATTTTGATAATTAGTGGGTATCAGCCTATGTCACGGTTTCGGCCGAGACTGCTCCTCCTCCTGGTTCGGGCAGGCTTCGGCGAGCGCCGTCCCCGGAGTACTAGCTGCCACCGCTCTATGTTTCGTCAGTCGATTGCTTTTGTCTGTCTGTATCACCTGTGTCCATTTGTGTGTTGATTGCGTGCCCTATAAGTTCCTTGTTTTGTGTTAGTATTATTGTGTGTTGTTATTTTTACTGCCACAGTGTCGGAGCTACGTCTTTGCTTCCTGTTTGTTTTGTGGTTAGTGTTTACGCGTGTGCGTAATTCTCCCTCGCCTCTTTGTGTTTTTGAGGTCAGAGGTTTTCCAGTTTCTTTGGACTATTAAATATACTGTTGGACTTTACCTCAGTGTCCTGCGCCTGACTCCTCCACCACATCCACATCGGTAACGTGACAGCCTAATTCTGCTCTACATGCATTATTTTGTGTTTTTCGTTGTACACTGAGGATATTTTGGCAGAATTCAATTTGGTGTTTGTCCCATTTTGTGAATTCTTGGTTGGTGAGTGAACCCCAGACCTCACAACCATAAAGGGCAATGGGTTCTATGACAGATTCAAGTATTTTTAGCCAGATCCTAATTGGTATGTCGAATATTATGTTCCTTTTGATGGCATAGAAGGCCCTTCTTGCCTTGTCTCTCAGATCGTTCACAGTTTTGTGGAAGTTACCTGTGGCGCTGATGTTTAGGCCGAGGTATGTATCATTTTTTGTGTGCTCTAGGGCAACGGTATCTAGATGGAATTTGTATTTGTGGTCCTGGCAACTGGACCTTTTTTGGAACACCATTATTTTTGTCTTACTGAGATTTACTGTCAGGGCCCAGGTCTGACAGAATATGTGCAGAAGATCTAGGTGCTGCTGTAGGCCCTCCTTGGTTGGTGACAGAAGCACCAGATCATCAGCAAACAGTAGCCATTTGACTTCAGATTCTAGTAGGGTGAGGCCGGGTGCTGCAGACAGTTCTAGTGCCTTCGCCAATTCGTTGATATACAGTCAGGTCCATAAGTATTTGGACAGTGACACAATTTGCATCATTTTGGCTCTGTACGCCACCACAGTGGATTTGAAAGGAAACAATCAAGATGTGCTTTAAGTGTAGACTTTCATCTTTAATTTAAGGATTTTATCAAAATTATTGTATGAACCGTGTAAGAATTACAACCATTTTTATACATAGCCCCCCAATTTTAGGGGCTCAAAAGTAATTGGACATAATCATGAATTAAATTGTGAGTTTTAATACTTGGTTGCAAATCCTTTGCAGTCAATGACTGCCTGAAGTCTGGAACCCATAGACATCACCAGATGATGGGTTTCTTCCCTGGGGATGCTCTGCCAGGCCTTTCCTACAGCTGTCTTTAGTTCCTGCTTGTTCTTGGGGCGTTTTAACTTCAGTTTTGCCTTCAGCAAGTGAAATGCATGCTCAATTGGATTCAGGTCAGGTGATTGACTTGGCCATTGCAGAACATTCCACTTCTTTGCCTTAAAAAGGTATTGGGTTGCTTTCACAGTATGCTTCAGGTCATTGTCCATCTGCACTGTGAAGCGCCGTCCAATGAGTTTTGAAGCATTTGGCTGAATCTGAGCAGATAATATAGCCCTAAACACTTCAGAATTCATCCTGCTGCTTTTGTCAGCAGTCACATCATCAATAAATACAAGGGAACCCGTTCCATTGGCAGCCATAGATGCCCACGCCGTAACACTACCTCCACCATGCTTCCCAGATGAGGTGGTATGCTTTGGATCATGAGCAGTTCCTTCCCTTCTCCATACTCTTCTCTTCCCATCATTCTGGTACAAGTTGATCTTTGTCTCATCTGTCCATAGGATGTCCTGTTTCTTCCAGCATCTTCACAAGGTCCTTTGATGTTGTTCTGGGATTGATTTGAACTTTTCGCACCAAAGAACGTTAATATCTAGGAGACAGAACGCGTCTCCTTCCTGAGTGGTATGACGGCTGCGTGGTCCCATGGTGTTTATACTTGCGTACTATTGTTTGTACAGATGAACGTGGAAATTGCTTTCAAGGATGAACCAGACTTGTGGAGGTCTACTATTTTTTCTGAGGTCTTGGCTGATTTCTTTTGATTTTCCCATGATGTCAAGCAAAGAGGCACTGAGTTTGAAGGTAGGCCTTGAAATACATCCACAGGTACACCTCCAATTGACTCAAATGATGTCAATTAGCCGATTAGAAGCTTCTAAAGCCATGTCATCATTTTCTGGAATTTTCCAAGCTGTTTAAATGCACAGTCAACTTAGTGTATGTAAACTTCTGACCCACTGGAATTGTGATACAGTGAATTATAAGTGAAAGAATCTGTCTGTAAACAATTGTTGGAAAAATTACTTGTGTCATGCACTGTCACGCCCTGGCTCTGGGGACTCTTTAATGTTGAGCCAGGGTGTGTAAGTGTCTATGTTGTATTTTCTATGTTTCGTTCTAGTTCGTGTTTTCTATGTTGGCCAGGGTGGTTCCCAATCAGAGGCAGCTGATTCTCGTTGTCTCTGATTGGGACCCATAATTAGGCAGCCGGTTGGCACTAGTTCATTGTGGGATCTTGTTCTGTATAGGTTTGTGTTGGTGAACCAGTAGACTTCACGTATTGTTTGTTGTTTTGTTGATCGTGTGTTAAAGTACTTATTAAAAGATGTACGCATATCACGCTGCGCCTTGGTCCGCTTCTTATGACGATCGTGACAGAAGATCGCACCAAAGAAGGACCAAGCAGTGTGTTCAGGAGCAAACACCGGGAAAGGAACTGGTGAAGTTGGCGATGTCCCAGGTGGGCGAATGGTGGTCTTGGGAGGACATGTTCGCGGGCAAAGGGCCATGGGCAAAAGTTAAAGCCCTGGCGAGAGAGGAGGTATGGCGCCAACCGTGCCGTCGTCGGACAGGCGAGAGGCAACCCCAAGAAATTTTTTGGGGGGGGGCACACAGCATGGACGACGGGGCTGCTGGAGGCAGCTACAGGGCGAGTTTGTGGACTAGGAGAGGAGGCCACCAGGTTACGGGGGCCATTGGTCATGATGGGGAAGGAGAGTGTAGAGGCACGGCGAGAGGTACTGGGGTGTGTTACCAGTCCGGTCCGGTCCGTTCCTGATCCCCGCACAAGGCCAGTGGTGTGTGTTCCGAGTACGGTCCGGCCTGTTCCTGTCCCTCGCACCAAGCCTGTGGTGCGCGTCGCCAGCCCGGTCCGGCCTATTCCTGCTCCCCGCACCAAGCCAG
The DNA here is from genome assembly GCF_020615455.1 of Coregonus clupeaformis. Classification (NCBI taxonomy): domain Eukaryota; kingdom Metazoa; phylum Chordata; class Actinopteri; order Salmoniformes; family Salmonidae; genus Coregonus; species Coregonus clupeaformis. The sequence continues at coordinate 58,365,885 of NC_059215.1, forward strand.
TGGTGCGCGTCGCCAGCCCGGTCCGGCCTGTTCCTGCTCCCCGCACCAAGGCAGTGGTGCGCGTCGCCAGCCCGGTCCGGCCTGTTCCTGCTCCCCGCACCAAGCCTGTGGTGCGCGTCGCAAGCCCGGTCCGGCCTGTTCCTGCTCCCCGCACCAAGCCAGTGGTGCGCGTCGTCAGCCCGGTCCGGCCAGTTCCTGCTCCCCGCACCAAGCCTGTGGTGCGCATCGTCAGCCCGGTCCGGCCCGTTCCTGCTCCCCGCACCAAGCCAGTGGTGCGCGTCGCCAGCCCGGTTCCTGCTCCCCGCACCAAGCCAGTGGTGCGCGTCGCCAGCCCGGTCCGGCCCGTTCCTGCTCCCCGCACCAAGCCTGTGGTGCGCGTCGCCAGCCCGGTCCGGCCTGTTCCTTCTCCCCGCACCAAGCCAGTGCTGCGCGTCGTCAGCACGGTCCGGCCAGTTCCTGCTCTCCGCACCAAGCCAGTGGTGCGCGTCGTCAGTCCGGCACAGCCCGTGCCTGTTCCACCGATGCCTGGTCAGGCACCGGTCAGCTGCTCCACACCGGAGCCTGAGCAATCTGCTCCACCGGTGTCCAGTCCAGCTCCGGCCAGCGGGACCAGACCAGGGGCGCTACGGGGGGGGTAGCGAGAGAGTGGTGGTCACGCCCGGAGACGGATCCGCCTCCGAGGCGGAATGCCCACCCGGCCCCTCCCCTGTTAGGTTTGGTTGGCGCGGTCGCAGTCCGCGCATTTGGGGGGGGGGGGGTTACTGTCACGCCCTGGCTCTGGGGACTCTTTAATGTTGAGCCAGGGTGTGTAAGTGTCTATGTTGTATTTTCTATGTTTCGTTCTAGTTCGTGTTTTCTATGTTGGCCAGGGTGGTTCCCAATCAGAGGCAGCTGATTCTCGTTGTCTCTGATTGGGAACCATACTTAGGCAGCCGGTTGGCACTAGTTAATTTTGGGATCTTGTTCTGTATAGGTTTGTGTTGGTGAACCTGTAGACTTCACGTATCGTTTGTTGTTTTGTTGATCGTGTGTTAAAGTACTCATTAAAAGATGTACGCATATCACGCTGCGCCTTGGTCCGCTTCTTATGACGATCGTGACATGCACAAAGTAGAGGTCGTAACCGACTAGCCAAAACAATAGCTTGTTAACAAGAAATTTGTGGAGTGGTTGAAAAACAAGTTTTAATGACTCCAACCTAAGTGTATGTAAACTTCCAACTTCAAATGTAAATACCCTAAAATTAAAGCTGACATTATTTTATTTCAACTCCAATATGCTGTGGTAGACAGCTAAAATAATTATAATTTGGTCAATGTCCAAATATTTATGGACCTGACTGTATATGTTGAAGAAGGTGGGGTATAAACTGCATCCCTGTCTCACCCCACGACCCTGTGGAAAGAAATGGTTTTTTGCCAATTTTAACCGCACACTTGTTGTTTGTGTACATGGATTTTATAATGTTGTATGTTTTTCCCCCAACACCACTTTCCATCAATTTGTATAGCAGACCCTCATGCCAAATTGAGTCAAAAGCTTTTTTGAAATCAACAAAGCATGAGAAGACTTTGCCTTTGTTTTGGTTTGTTTGTTTGTCAATTAGGGTGTGTGGGGTGAATACGTGGTCTGTCGTACGGTAATTTGGTAAAAAGCCAATTTGACATTTGCTCAGTACATTGTTTTCACTGAGGAAATGAATTAGTCTGCTGTTAATGATAATGCAGAGGATTTTCCCAACGTTGCTGTTGACGCATATCCCACAGTAGTTATTTAGATTTGATAGGGAAGCCTACCATTGACTATGTACATACCCAGCATGCGACAGAGCTGCAGGAGTTGTGACCCGTATGTCTGGGAGAGTGTTTCTCTGGGCTGGGCGGGGTGTCTGTTGATCTGTTGCTCCTGTGTGAGGTGTTGGGTCTGCGGTTGAGGGCGATATCCTTTAGGGTCCGGGCGAAGGTAGGCACTGCTGCCTAGTATAGGTGGACCTGGTCATAAAGTCCAGGGTGGAGTGGAGGGCCAGGTAGACATTTGGTTTTGAAGCACAGTCACGGGAAATACTTGCGTTTACCTGCAAATGCTTTCCCTTACCTACAGTATGGTAGCAGGGTGGAAGTATTTTCGTGGTAGCAGGGTTGAGATAATCAATTGTGCGTTGGGGAAAGCAGAAGAAGCTTTATCTATCACTCCCTTGAGTGCTGTGGCCACCCTTTCCTGCTGTGTTCTCAGGTCATTTGTGCCTGTGCGTATTATTATGTGGCTGGGTGATCCTAGTTGGTCCTCAGACAGAAGGTCTAGGGCACCAGAGTTTAGACACTGTGTCTTCAGGAAAAAGTTTATTTTCTTGTATGTATTTCCCGTTTGAGTCAATTAGGAGTACAATCTGTGGCTTGTGTATGTCCTCAGTGAGTGGGGAGGGGGGGAGGGGGGTCGTCAGGAGGGCTATCAGGGTGGTTGACAGGGGGGGTGCTCAAAGGGGTTGGGATCCCCTGGACTTGGGGTCCTTAATTTGTTTGTCCGGCTGTGATGTCGAGGCTATGGTCAGGGACTAGGGTGTACTGTTCTGCTGCGGTGTCCAGACTTTGGTAAAGATCTGAGGTGGGCTGTTCTGCTGGATTCTTTGCGGGGGTGGCCAGCTCTCTAACGGGTTGTTCTCTGTCACCCGTCAACATTCTCACCTTCTCCTCCAGCACTCTGATCATCTCCTCTAGTGCTCTGTTCTTCTCCTGCTCCTGCTCTTTCTCCTGTTGATGTTGTGTCACCACAGTCCAGAGTGCAGATATGTCTCTCTCCACCTCCAGCTCTCCAGGTCTAGTTAAGGGGGTGTTGTTGTGCTGGACTGTTGTCTGGGTCTGTGCTGACTGGAGTGTAATCACCTGCTGTTCCAGCTCCACCTGCCTTACCTACAGCTGGGTGAATTAATCCTTCATTTCAATGAGGGAGTAGTACTCTGTACTGGAAAGTTGAGTTTCCGCTTGGTGTTGCTCGTCTGTGAGGTTATTTAATGAAGAGGTCTGGTCTGAGCCGCTCGGGGTGGGGGTATCTTTCTCAAGGGAAAGCTTCTCCTGCTGAGCTATTTCTTTGATTAGGTGAAAGTCCAGCTGAAACTGTTTGGGGTTACCCTGTACCAATACTGTTCCGGACTTATAGAGATGTATATTAGCTGACTCAGAGTCCTCGTTGTCTAGTATCCTGAGTTTCCACCCATCGCTAAAAGTTTTAGAACACGTACTCATTCAAGTGGGGGTATACAGAAGATAGCCCTATTTGGTAAAAGACCAAGTCCATATTATGGCAAGAACAGCTCAAATAAGCAAAGAGAAACGACAGTCCATCATTACTTTAAGACATGAAGGTCAGTCAATATGGAACATTTCAAGAACTTTGAACATTTCTTCAAGTGCAGTTGATCAAGCGCTATGATGAAACTGGCTCTCATGAGGACCGCCACAGGAATGGAAGACCCATAGTTACCTCTGCTGCAGAGGATAAGTTCATTAGAGTTACCAGCTTCAGAAATTGCAGCCCAAATAAATGCTTCACAGAGTTCAAGTAACAAACACATCTCAACATCAACTGTTCAGAGGGGACTGTGTGAATCAGGCCTTCATGGTTGAATTGCTGCAAAGAAACCACTACTAAAGGACACCAATAAGAAGAAGAGACTTGCTTGGGCCAAGAAACACGAGCAATGGACATTAGACCGGTGTAAACTTGTCCTTTGGTCTGGAGTCCAACCGCCATGGCTTTGTCAGACGCGGTGTGGGTGAACGGATGATCTCTGCATGTGTATTTCCCACCGTAAAGCATGGAGGAGGAGGTGTTATGGTGTGTGGGTGCTTTGCTGGTGACACTGTCTGTGATTTATTTAAAATTCAAGGCACACTTAACCAGCATGGCTACCACAGAATTCTGCAGTGATACGCCATCCCATCTGGTTTGGGCTTAGTGTGACTATCATTTGTTTTTCTACAGGACAGTGACCCAACACACCTCCAGGTTGTGTAAGGGCTATTTTACCAAGAAGGAGAGTGATGGAGTGCTGCATCTGATGACCTGGCCTCAACAATCCCTGACCTCAACCAAATTGAGATGGTTTGGGATGAGTCGGACCACAGAGTGAAGGAAAAGCAGGTCACAAGTGCTCAGCATATGTGGGAACTCCTTCAAGACTGTTGGAAAAGCATTCCAGGTGAAGCTGGTTGAGAGAATGCCAAAAGTGTGCAAAGCTGTCATCAAGGCAAAGGGTAGCTATTTGAAGAATCTCAAATAAAAAATATATTTTTTGGTTACTAAATGATTCCATATGTGTTATTTCATAGTTTTGATGTCTTCACTATTATTCTACAATACAGAAAATAGTCAAAATAAAGAAAACCCCTTGAATGAGTTGGTGTTCTAAAACCGGTAGTGTATGTCCCTGCCAAAAAATCCAAGTTTATCTAACTCTAAATCTATATTCTTTATAAAACCATGCTGAAAAATGCAGGAGCAACGTCTTTGAGCTCTCTCTCTCTCTCTCTCTCTCTCTCTCTCTCTCTCACTCTCTCTCTCAATTCAATTCAGCGTGAAATGCATACATGTTTATTACAAAGATAAACACATGAACAAAACAACGTAACGTGAAGTCCTCAGGCTAAACACAATACAAGCCTCTACACGGAACAAGATCCCACAACTAATGATTGCAAACAGGCTGCCTAAGTATGATCCCCAATCAGAGACAACGAGCGACAGCTGTCTCTGATTGGGAATCACACCCGGCCAAACATAGAAATACAACACCTAGAACGTAAACACAGAAATAACAACCTAGAACTCCACACCCTGACTCAACATACTAGAATCCCATAAGTCAGGGCGTGACAGTACCCCCACCCCCAAAGGTGCGGACTCCGACCGCACAAACCTGATTTAACAGGGTAGGGTCCGGGTGGGCATTCCACCTCGGAGGCGGATCCGGCTCCGGGCGTGACAACCACATTCTCTCAGGCTCCCCGTTGTGCTTCTGGTCTGGTCTGGACCTCGGCGCGCTGCTTCCCCTCTCCTTCCTCCCACGATGTACCAAGCCCTGTCTGGACCCTGGTGTGGGAGACCCCGAACCTGGAGAGGGGCTGACGTCTGGGTCTGGACTGGAGCCGCTGACCGGAGCTGGACTGGGCACCATTGGAGCGGACTGCTCTGGCTCCGGAGTGGAGCTGCTGACCGGAGCTGGATCAGGCACCGGTGGAGTGGACTGCTCTGGCTCCGGAGTGGAGCAGCTGACCGGTGCCGGATCAGGCACCGGTGGAATGGGCTATGGGCCGTGCCGGACTGGACACACGCACCACTGGCCTGGTGCGAGGAACAGGAACGGGCCGGGCTGGACTGGGAACACGCACCACTGGTCTGGTGCGAGGAGCAGGAACAGGCCGGGCCTGACTGGCGACGCGCACCACTGTCCTGGTGCGAGGAACAGGAACGGGCCGGGCCGGACTGGGAACACGCACCACTGGTCTGGTGCGAGGAGCAGGAACAGGCCGGGCCTGACTGGCGACGCGCACCACTGTCCTGGTGCGAGGAACAGGAACGGGCCGGGCCGGACTGGGAACACGCACCACTAGTCTGGTGCGAGGAGCAGGAATGGGCCGGGCCGGACTGGTGACGCGCACCACTGGCATGGTGCGAATAACAGGAACGGGCCGTATCTGACTGGGAACACGCACCACTAGCTTGGTGCGGGGAGCAGCCACGGACGGGCCGGACTGGGCACACGCACCACTAGCTTGGTGCGAGACGCAGGCACGAGGTGTACCGGACTGGGAATTGACGTTAGAGATCTCCGACTGTACCAGTCTTTCACTCTCCGTGCCCAGTCCTCCTCCCGTGAGGACTCCTCCCTGAGCCCCCACAAGTGCAGTGGTCGGGGCTCTTCTCCATCGATCCCCGACCACACTTTTAGCCCTACCAATTTTTTTTTTTTATTGGGGCTGTCTCTCGGGCTTCCTCCTCGGCCGGCGCCTTCTGTGTTGCCGTTGCTCCTCTCTAAACCGGGCCTCTACTGTCTCCTCCCAAGGATGGCGATCCATCCCAGCCTGAATCTCCTCCCATGTCCAGGATCCCTTTTTGTCCAGGATCTCCTCCCATGTCCAGGATGTCTGCTCCTGGGCACGCTGCTTGGTCCATTTTTGGTGGGATCTTCTGTCACGCTCATTGAAGGACAGGTCAGACCAAGGCGCAGCGTGAAATGCATACATGTTTATTTCAAAGATAAACACACAAACAAAAAACTACGTAACGTGAAGTCCTTAGGCTAAACACAATACAACACGGAACAAGATCCCACAACCAATGATTGCCAATAGGCTGCCTAAGTATGATCCCCATTCAGAGACAACGAGCGACAGCTGCCTCTGATTGGGAATCACACCCGGCCAAACATAGACATACAACACCTAGAACGTAAACATAGAAATAGCAACAGAGAACTCCACACCCTGACTCAACATACTAGAGTCCCATAAGTCAGGGCGTGACAGTAGGCTATGTTAACTGCAGCGGTGTATTCTATCTGTGCATCTGCCAGCACCAGCAGAGAAAGCCTCCCTCTGTGCTTATGCACAAGTGAAGTGAGTTCGGAAAAACTGAAAGTATGCATCTATAAATTGTTTTCACATACAAACTTTATATGTCCGAACTCAGAATCAAATAGGCTTCCCAGAAATAACATGGTCACTGTGGTAGAACGTTTATTTTGATTGCCAATTTTGTGCATTCATAAAAATCCCATCAGGTAGCCTGATTTCAGATGTGTCATGTAAAGATAATTTGGGAAATCGTTCTTGCAAAGCATGTAAACGTAAATCAAACTATTATATTAATCTGACTATTCAATCATATTATTGTGTGCTGGCCGTGTTCCTATTGGTCAGTCACAGTGATCGGCTCGTAACACCAGCCACACTACACGATAAAAGCTCAACATTTCTGACACTGCCAGAACTTGCCAGGAAATGATTAATGGACTGAGTTTCATCTGCCCTAAAAAAAAAAACCATCAAGCAGCTTAGGGAAGAGATTCTCCGGCTGATAGCTCAGCTGCGGGAAAATAGCAGGACATGCTTTCTAAATACACCGACCATGTAGTTCAAGCAAAACAAATCTCAGTTCTGAATGCCTCCTACAGCCAAGGTGTCGATGAGTCATGCGATGTAGATCTGTTCCAATCCAGTGGACAGATGGTAAGCTCACCTCCGTGGCCCATGGGAGACTGGAAACTGGCAAAGAGTAGGAGGTCGGGAGGCAGGCACTCTGGCCAGCCTTCATCTATCTTAGAAGACACAATCCAGCTGTCAAACAGCTTTTCCCTGCTGGAGGCGGATCTTCCGGCCCCGGGAGTCAGCTCTGATCCTGGGAGTGAACCAACAGCCGGCAGCCAACCAGTGACACCCTCCACCACGGCTTCCACTGTTCAGCAGGTCGCTAACTCAAGAGAGCAGGGTTCTGGGCTCTCCTCCACCTTCCAGGGGCTTCTTTCGATGCCATCCACTGCTGATGATGCGAAGAGTCAGGCTAGCCTGGCTTGAAGCCCCCATCCCCCATCACATTCCATTCCCACTCTTTCTTCCCCTTCGGATTCCATCACAACCACTGTCATTGTGGGCAGCTCGATGGTGAGAGATTCTGGCCTGCCTATGTTCTGTGAGCCGACCAAGGTCCACTGTCACCCGGACGCCTGTGTCCGAGACATCAACTCCCTCCTGCCGAAATCTCTGGCCAGCTACTCTAATATTGGCACCATTGTCACTCACAACCTTCACTTTAGACGATCTGAGGAACTGAGGAAAGACTACAAAACTATTTTAAACACTCTTGTTAGCACAGGGAAGATAATCATTATCTCTGGCCCCCTCCTTTGCTATCAAAGGGGTTCGGAACGTTTCAGCCGCCTCGTTGCCCCTAAACGTGTACCTAAAGGAACTTTGCAACATCAAAAACGTCTCCTTTTGTGACAATTTTGACTTGCTGTGGATGCAACCAGCACCCTTTAAAAGAGATAGGATTCACCCTAAACGCATGGGTTCCAGGATTATCTCCAGCAACATTGCAAACTGATTTAGACCCTGACAGCATGGGTCTATTGGTGCACCAGTCCTACCTGTCATAATCAGCAACATGACATGGAAAACATATCAACTCACGTAGAAATGGTAGTACAGTCAATGTAAGTAACCTGATTTATATTCATCTAACTCCCCTGAATGCCTCTTTCAATCCGACAGCTATTGTCAGCAGTAATCATGTGCCTATAAACCTGAATTATACTGTTAGCACTGAGAGAGTTTACCCTTGTAGGAAGCACATTGTGAGCACTTTCAACTCAAATGTAAATATCACTGTCATGTCTACCTCTGATAAGCTTCCCAGAAAAGCACTAAAAAGAAACAAGCAACCCAGAAAAGGGCTACAAATAGCCCACATCAACATATGTAGCATTAGAAAAATTAATAAATATATAAAATCAAATGTTATTTGTCACATGCTTCTTGAACAACAGGTGTAGACTAACAGTGAAATGCTTGCTTACAATTCTGAGAGAAAAACATAGAAATAATAGAAAAATAATAACACAAGGAATAAATACACAATGAGTAACGATAACTTGGCTGTATGCATGGGTACCAGTACAGAGTCGATGTGCAGGGGTATGAGGTAATTGAGGTAGATATGTACATATAAGTGACTAGGCAACAGGATAGATAATAAACAGTAACAGCAACGTACTTGATGAGTCAAAAGAGTTAGTGCAAAAAGGGTCAATGCAGACAGTCAAGGTAGCCATTGGTTATCTACTTAACTAACTACAGTGGGGGAAAAAAACTATTTAGTCAGCCACCAATTGTGCAAGTTCTCCCACTTAAAAAGATGAGAGAGGCCTGTAATTTCATCATAGGTACACGTCAACTATGACAGACAAATTGAGGGAAAAAAATCCAGAAAATCACATTGTAGGATTTTTAATGAATTTATTTGCAAATTATGGTGGAAAATAAGTATTTGTTCACCTACAAACAAGCAAGATTTCTGGCTCTCACAGACCTGTAACTTCTTCTTTAAGAGGCTCCTCTGTCCTCCAATCGTTACCTGTATTAATGGCACCTGTTTGAACTTGTTATCAGTATAAAAGACACCTGTCCACAACCTCAAACAGTCACACTCCAAACTCCACTATGGACAAGACCAAAGAGCTGTCAAAGGACACCAGAAACAAAATTGAAGACCTGCACCAGGCTGGGAAGACTGAATCTGCAATAGGTAAGCAGCTTGGTTTGAATAAATCAACTGTGGGACCAATTATTAGGAAATGGAAGACATACAAGACCACTGATAATCTCCCTCGATCTGGGGCTCCACGTAAGATCTCACCCCGTGGGGTCAAAATGATCAAAAGAACGGTGAGCAAAAATCCCAGAACCACACGGGGGGACTTAGTGAATGACCTGCAGAGAGCTGGGACCAAAGTAACAAAGCCTACCATCAGTAACACACTACGCCGCCAGGGACTAAAATCCTGCAGTGCCAAACATGTCCCCCTGCTTAAGCCAGTACATGTCCAGGCCCGTCTGAAGTTTGCTAGAGTGCATTTGGATGATCCAGAAGAGGATTGGGAGAATGTCATATGGTCAGATGAAACCAAAATATAACTTTTTGGTAAAAACTCAACACCTCGTGTTTGGAGGACAAAGAATGCTGAGTTGCATCCAAAGAACACCATACCTACTGTGAAGCATGGGGGTGGAAACATCATGGTTTGGGGCAATTTTTCTGCAAAGGGACCAGGACGACTGATCCGTGTAAAGGAAAGAATGAATGGGGCCATGTTTCATGAGATTTTGAGTGAAAACCTCCTTCCATCAGCAAGGGCATTGAAGATGAAACGTGGCTGGGTCTTTCAGCATGACAATGATCCCAAACACACCGCCCGGGCTGCGAAGGAGTGGCTTTGTAAGAAGCATTTCAAGGTCCTGGAGTGGCCTAGCCAGTCTCCAGATCTCAACCCCATAGAAAATCTTTGGAGGGAGTTGAAAGTCCGTGTTGCCCAGCGACAGCCCCAAAACATCACTGCTCTAGAGGAGATCTGCATGGAGGAATGGGCCAAAATACCAGCAAGAGTGTGTGAAAACCTTGTGAAGACTTACAGAAAACGTTTGACCTGTGTCATTGCCGATTGTATTGAGAAACTTTTGTTATTGACCAAATACTTATTTTCCACCATATTTTGCAAATAAATTCATTAACAATCCTACAATGTGATTTTCTGGAGAAAAAAATCTCATTTTGTCTGTCATAGTTGACGTGTACCTATGATGAAAATTACAGGCCTCTCTCATCTTTTTCAATGGGAGAACTTGCACAATTGGTGGCTGACTAAATACTTTTTTTCCCCACTGTATATACAGTGCATTAGGAATGTATTCAGACCCCTTGACTTTTAAAAATGTTTGTTACGTTACAGCCTTATTCTAAAATGGATGAAATTGTTTTTCCCCCCTCATCAATCTTCACACAATACCCTATAATGACAAAGCAAAAACATAAATATCATGCATACATAAGTATTCAGACCCTTTACTCAGTACTTTGTTGAAGCACCTTTGGCATCGATTGCAGCCTCAATTCTTCTTTAGTAGGATTCTACAAGCTTGGCACACCTGTATTTGGGGAGTTTGTCCCATTCTTCTCTGCATATCCTCTCAAGCTATGTCAGGTTGGATGGGGAGAGTCGCTGCACAGTTATTTTCAGGTCTCTCCATAGATTTTCGATCGGGTTCAAGTCCGGACTCTGGCTGGGCCACTCAAGGACATTCAGAGACTTGTCCCGAAGCCACTCCTGCGTTGTCTTGGCTGTGTGCTTAGGGTCGTTGTCTCTTGGAAGGTGAACCCATGTCCCAGTCTGGAGTTCTGAGCACTCTGGAGCAGGTTTTCATCAAGGACATTGCTCCTTTCATCTTTCCCTCGATCCTGACTAGTTACCCAGTTCCTGCTGCTGAAAAACATCCCTACAGCATGATGCTGCCACCACCATGTTTCACCGTAGGAATGGTGTCAGGTTTCCTCCAGACGTGACACTTGGTATTCAGGCCAAAGAGTTCAATCTTGGATTCATCACACCAGAGAGTTCTTTAGGTGCTTTTTGGCAAACTCCAAGCAGGGAGTGGCTTCCATCTGGCTGCTCTTCCATAAACGCCTGATTGGTGGAGTGCTGCAGAGATGGTTGTCCTTCTGGATGGTTCTCCCATCTCTACTAAGGAACTCTGCAGCTATATCAGAATGACCATCGGGTTCTTGGTCACCTCCTTGACCAAGGCCCTTCTCCCCCGATTGCTCAGTTTGGCCTGGCGGCCAGCTCTAGGAAGAGTCTTGGTGGTTAAAAACTTTTTCCATTTAAGAATGATGGAGGCCACTGTGTTCTTGTGGACATTCAATGCTGCAGAATTTTTTTAGTACACTTCCCCAGATCTGTGCCTCGACACAATCCTGTCTCAGAGCTCTACGGACAATTCCTTCGACTTCATGGCTTGGTTTTTGATCTGACATGCACTGTCATCTGTGGGACCTTAAATAGACAGGTGTGTGCCTTTCCAAATCATGTCCAATCAATTGAATTTACCATAGGTGGACTCCAATCAAGTTGTAGAAACATCTCAAGGATGATCAATGGAAACAGGATACACCTGAGCTCAATTTCGTGTCACATAGCAAAAAAACTGTTTTTGCTTTGTCATCATTGGGTATTGTGTGTGGAGTGATTAGGGAAAAAATTATTTTAATCCATGGCTGTAACAAGGTGTCTGAATACTTTCCAAATGCACTGTACATAGAGCCATGACTACATAATAATGTAACTGTAGTCTTTTTTTTTGGGGGGGGGGGGGGCTTTGGCTCATAAAATGTATTTCATGTAGGGCTCATCTGGCTCAGGTACACTCTTTAAAAAAGATGCTAAGTAGAACCATATAGGGTTTTTGGGATATTCCCCTTTGGGCAACCCTTTCTGGTGCTGGGTAGAACCTTTTGCAGAGGGTTCTACTTAGAACCCTCTATGTAGGGTTCTTCATAGAACCCCCTGTATATGGTTCTACCTAGAAACCTCTATGAAGGATTCTACCGATAACCCTTTTATCTTTAAAGGTTTCTTCCTAGAACCCTCTATGAATGGTTCAACCAGCCTTATTACCCTTTAAAATTATACTCTTTATGACAATGCATTACATATATCAGAAGCCCTTTCTTTGATGGCCTTGGTATACCTTAACACAGAGGTGTTAGGAAACTCCTGGTTTGCAGGCCACATCAAGCCTGCAAGTTACATTATGCTGGCTTGCAAAGTGATGTGTAATTCCTATTGGAATCCAGCCAGAGTGAGGATATACAACAATTGGAACTTTTAATCAATTCAGAATGACTGCCAGGGTAGGGAAGATTGATTAATGGGACTACCTAAATAATCTAAACTGGAACAACCATCTCAGTAATGGGTGCAATAAGTCCAACTAATAACAGATCGGATTAGTTTAGGAAAATGTATGGTATTTATATTTGTGTAGCATACGATTAATCAACCAATCAATGTACATGCAAAAATATTATTAAGATATTGAAACAAACAAATCAACCTCAAATATAGCATACTGGGAAATATGATAATGATGGGTGTGGTTTTGAGTGTTTTACTCTACATACACATACTACACTACACTCAATGCTAATCATTACCACCACACTGGGGTTCTTTTACACCACTGAGTGTTAAGTTAATTTAACTCCTGAAACAACACTATAAATGTCACACTGAAAAATCAACACTAGGTCAAACTGACCAATTTGCTGTTTACCACTGCTGCTTCACCCATACTCCCTTCTATTCTCCTACTCTCTGCTCAATAAAATCACAGAAATTACTCATTTAAAAGACAGAAATCATGGCAAAGAAATCAACTATGTCAGTACTGTATATGTACAATTATTAAGGGAATACAAATACATGCACAAATATTCCCATATAGGTACAGTTTGAAACATTCTCACACCTATATTTTTAAATGTATCAGAAAACTCAAACTGTTAATGTTTAAACACTGAGGTAAACACTATAATGCTCAGGCACTATTTAAAAGAAAGAAAACAAATACAATAAAAAAATCTTATTCAGATTCAGAAGGGTAGAACCCTTCTGGCCTTCCATAGAATCCTACTTGCCTTTCAAACAATCATCAAAGAACCCTTTCTTCCAAAAACGGTTATTATGATGAAAAAGGTTCTAGGAAGAACTCTTTGGCTGTGTTTAGAAAGGCAGCCCAATGCCAATCTTTTTTTCACTAATTGGTATTTTGACCAATCAGATCAGCTCTGAAAAGATGTGACGTGAAAAGATCTGATGTGATTGGTCAAAAGACCAATTAGTGGAAAAAATATTGGAATTGGGCTGCCTGTCTAAATGCAGCCAACACCTTATAGAGAACCCTTGTCTTCCAAAAAGGGTTCTTCAGATGAAAATGGTTCTTCGTAGAACCCTCCGTAAAGAAACCTTTTGGAACCCTTTTTTCTAAGAGTGTAGCATCAGGCTTGAATTTTCATGCCGATCAAAGCTCTAATCACATCAAGACATATTTATATGCTTTGTATACGTGGAATGACACTTCTGGTTTTGGCGGAAAATACCAGTTTATCGAGGAGAAAAGTGATTTTTTCTCAGGATGGAACATTTGTAAAATATTGGGAAAATATTAAACCATAGTTGGAGATCAGGCAGAAAGACAGTGAGAGTTGAGCGGATGGTGTGGAAATCAGACATGCATAAACAGATTGTGAGGATGGATGCATTTGTGATAGTGATCTCAGAGGAGACTGGCTGTCATATGTTGACTAACTGAGGGGGTGGGGGGGTGAGCTGGGGGAGGGGGTGAGAGTTGTGATACTGGCATTGGTAGCAGGTTGGTGGGGTGGCAGAGCGAGGATGTGTGTGTGTGTGTTCGTGCGTGTGTGTGCGTGTGCTTGTGTGTGTGATGTTGTTGCATTTGACAAACATGAGAAAAATAACAAACGCTGTCAGCGGGTCCTGTCCCTGGTTGAGGAGGTGTGATTTTCTCAGATGAACGGCGAATACGAGGCGAACACACACACACACACACACTGACGCCTCAGAGTTCAAGCTGTGCCTGTGACGCTCTAGCTGCTAATGCTGCTACCAAGGGGCTGGGAGAGACCCACGCACGTAACAACCAATGGGCAAACTAAGCCCCTTACCCCCTCTCCAACACACACACACACACACACACACACACACACAGTATAAAGGCCCTTGTGTCTATATTAGGATGACAGATGAGGTCTGTTTCACACCTCCACTTCATCTTGCCTCCCTACTCCACACCCCCCAACCTTTCTCCGCACACACACACACACAGACACCCCCCACACACCCCTCTCACCCCATCCATCTCTCCTCACCCAAACGGTCACACTACTGCCTCATCATCACTAACAGAGATGTGAGGTGATCCAGCAACATGGCCAGGAAGAAACACACAAAGACACACACAGACATGGCTAGGAAGAGATGCTAGTCCCCCGCTTTCTCTCTCCTTCTCCCTCTCACCATGCATCCATCCCCTCTCTATCTTACCATCCCTGTCAACAGTTGACATACTCTGCCACTTTGCTGAATGTGTCCTCCTCAAATGTGTCTCTATCTGGATGTGACAGCAGGAACAAAAGAACAGCCTCTGTCTCTCTCATGAAGTGAACAATGAGAGCAATGGCTAGATGATGAGAAACTAGATTCTAGTGGAAAGGACTTACTGAAATCTGAATCAGGTCTCCTAACTCCTTGTTCACATAAGTGTCCTGTTTTCACTCTTCGGTGATTCAGTTCAACTCAGTGGTGATGTGCAGGTCAGTTATCAACACACCCAACCTGCCATGAGGACTGAATGAATATGAGGTTATTCAAAACACACACATGCACACACTGCCCCCCTTAGTTCCCCACCACACACAGGCAGAAGGTGTAGTGTATAAGTGTAGTGAGTCCACCTGTGTTCAGACATGATACGTCCTGCCCCTCGCTCCTCACTTCTAGAGCCAACCAACCAACGGGCGGGCCTCAGATTTGTGTCTCTGTTAGCATCCAGCCCCCTTCCCTTTTCGACCTCAGCAGCTGAGAAAGTGCCAGTCCTACAGTTTAAAGGCCCCACGATAGATACAAGGATGTGTGTTTTAAAAAGGAGAGGAGAGGGGGAAGAAAGGGGAGAAAAAAAGCCACATAGCAGCAGCTGTCAGCCAAGCCAGCATGACGAGACTCCAAACAGAGAGAGAGAGAGAGAGAGAGAGAGAGAGAGAGAGAGAGAGAGAGAGAGAGAGAGAGAGAGAGAGAGAGAGAGAGAGAGAGAGAGAGAGAGAGAGAGAGAGAGAGAGAGAGAGAAGCTATAAAGCCATCCACCAGAATAGAAGCATCAACATTTTCCCAGTGGGGTTTCATTATGTGAAGTGAAAAGTAAAGGGGGCCGTTAGAGGGGCCGTTAGAGTTGGGAGAAGAGAGGCAAGAGGACATAACAGGGAAGTAGTGAAAGAGTTCCTGGGTAAAGAAAATTTGGGAAAAACAAAAAGGACAGCGAGCACATAAAGTGCACACAAAACGAATGAATGAAAATGGGGTAGATAGAAAACAGGGGGGGATTCTCTTTCTCTCTCTCTCTCTCTCTCTCTCACTCTCTCTCTGTCTGTCTCTCTGGGGAGGTCTATCTGGCAGGTTGAATGGACATTGACAGATTAACACTCCTCTTCTGTCACACCAATGGAAATCAATTGGCCAGTAATTGCAGAATTTGACCCCCTCCTGCATCATTCCATCCAATAGCCGTCCATTCACACTCTGCTGCCTTCGTAAACGTGCACGTGTGTGTGTGTGTGGCTGATCAATGGGGTAATGAGCGACTCTCCCTGCCTGTCATGTCACTGCAGTCGTAGGAGTATTAATCTTCCTGTAGTCACTCCCTCTCTGGGCCTCGACAGGAGGCCCCCACGGGCCACACACACACACACGCACGCACACACGCACGCACGCACACACACACATTTCAGCCTTCTTGACTGCACTTGACTGAGAACGTGAGGAAGGGGGGGGACAGAAAGCGGGGAAAGTGTAAAGGGGGGGAGAGAGAATACAGGAGAGAACATACATATCAGTGTCACTGCTCTGGCGCAAATCTCACACTCTCACTCGCTCCACTACTCCCTCACCCCCTCTTCCCTTCTCCATCTCTCTCTATGGGCCTGTCTGGTCTGTCTCTGATAGGGTCTAAGCTGTTGACAGATGTGAGTTCTGATGGTGTCGGTTTGGAAACACCCTGAGGGTTACAGAGTGACGTGATGACGTGATGATAGCATTAACACAGATGTGACACTATTTATATTCTCCACCCATATGAAAAAAGACTATAGTATACTATAGAATAGTATTCACTGTAGTATTTCTGCGGACTATTCTGTAGTATTTACTGTAGTATACTGTAGTATTTACAGTTAACTATTGTAGAAAAATACTGTTGTAAAAGAAAACTGTAGTATACAGTGGGGGAAAAAAGTATTTAGTCAGCCACCAATTGTGCAAGTTCTCCCACTTAAAAAGATGAGAGAGGCCTGTAATTTTCATCATAGGTACAAGTCAACTATGACAGACAAAATGATAATTTTTTTTGCAGAAAATCACATTGTAGGATTTTTAATGAATTTATTTGCAAATTATGGTGGAAAATAAGTATATGGTCAATAACAAAAGTTACTCAATACTTTGTTATATACCCTTTGTTGGCAATGACACAGGTCAAACGTTTTCTGTAAGTCTTCACAAGGTTTTCACACACTGTTGCTGGTATTTTGGCCCATTCCTCCATGCAGATCTCCTCTAGAGCAGTGATGTTTTGGGGCTGTCGCTGGGCAACACAGACTTTCAACTCCCTCCAAAGATTTTCTATGGGGTTGAGATCTGGAGACTGGCTAGGCCACTCCAGGACCTTGAAATGCTTCTTACGAAGCCACTCCTTCGTTGCCCGGGCGGTGTGTTTGGGATCATTGTCATGCTGAAAGACCCAGCCACGTTTCATCTTCAATGCCCTTGCTGATGGAAGGAGGTTTTCACTCAAAATCTCACGATACATGGCCCCATTCATTCTTTCCTTTACACGGATCAGTCGTCCTGGTCCCTTTGCAGAAAAACAGCCCCAAAGCATGATGTTTCCACCCCCATGCTTCACAGTAGGTATGGTGTTCTTTGGATGCAACTCAGCATTCTTTGTCCTCCAAACACGACGAGTTGAGTTTTTACCAAAAAGTTCTATTTTGGTTTCATCTGCCCATTTTACATTCTCCCAATCCTCTTCTGGATCATCCAAATGCACTCTAGCAATCTTCAGACGGGCCTGGACATGTACTGGCTTAAGCAGGGGGACACGTCTTGCACTGCAGGATTTGAGTCCCTGGCGGCGTAGTGTGTTACTGATGGTAGGCTTTGTTACTTTGGTCCCAGCTCTCTGCAGGTCATTCACTAGGTCCCCCCGTGTGGTTCTGGGATTTTTGCTCACCGTTCTTGTGATCATTTTGACCCCACGGGGTGAGATCTTGCGTGGAGCCCCAGATCGAGGGAGATTATCAGTGGTCTTGTATGTCTTCCATTTCCTAATAATTGGTCCCACAGTTGATTTCTTCAAACCAAGCTGCTTACCTATTGCAGATTCAGTCTTCCCAGCCTGGTGCAGGTCTACAATTTTGTTTCTGGTGTCCTTTGACAGCTCTTTGGTCTTGGCCATAGTGGAGTTTGGAGTGTGACTGTTTGAGGTTGTGGACAGGTGTCTTTTATACTGATAACAAGTTCAAACAGGTGCCATTAATACATTAACGAGTGGAGGACAGAGGAGCCTCTTAAAAAAGAAGTTACAGGTCTGTGAGAGCCAGAAATCTTGCTTGTTTGTAGGTGACCAAATACTTATTTTCCACCATAATTTGCAAATAAATTCATTAAAAATCCTACAATGTGATTTTCTGAAATAAAAATTCTAAATTTGTCTGTCATAGTTGACGTGTACCTATGATGAAAATTACAGGCCTCTTTCATCTTTTTAAGTGGGAGAACTTGCACAATTGGTGGCTGACTAAATACTTTTTTTCCCCACTGTATAGTGTGGGTATAGCCTATATGATGAGATTATTATGGACAAAAGATCGAGATTGGAGATTATTTTAATTTGTCAAATGGCAGCCAAGCATCAATCACTATGTCACCAGAATGAGACCCTCGATATTTATTTGAAAGGAGCATCAAGCTAATCATCGTGCACTTTCACCACCCTTTCAAGTTCATCATAACTTCATCTGTAGCCTAATGAACTGCATGCTTTCCCGAGTCGCAGTGGGAGGACCACACACCATGTCATCGTGTGACTCCAAGTTTACTTCGATATGATGGTTATTATATATTATCAATATTTGTACATAAAAGCATTTACGCCATTTCTTGCATAATTAATTTTACCGACAGAAAAATATCCCACCTTGTCTAGCGTATTTTGTTTTGTCGACATTTGGAAAGTTTACTGACACATTTTCTATTTCCATCAGGCCTGTCATTAGCTAATTTTCCCCAAACATCAGACACCCCCTGACCTCGGACACTTTCTAGCGGTTGGAGGACTGAATCACCTCGAGCTCAACATTTAAATGGACTGAAAAATAACGGTAAGTTTTGTGACTAACGACACCCTTTTAGCTAGCTGACCACCGATTTTCAGTGCAATTTATGTAAGTTAAGTTAGGTTTAGAGAGTTTTCAAAAAAGTTATATGTACACATTTTGTGGAACACGCTGCATATTGTAAAATTCGACTGCGCGACAGACCACACCTAATTTAATATCCAACTTTTTACCTTTGAAATATAGCTAACGGATTTTCTAATGTTGCTATCTTAGTTGCTAAATGTTGATAGAACTGCTAAGTAAGCAAAAAGGAAAGAAATTGTAAGTGTTAGATAATACATATCACGAAAACAGCTGCATGTTGTCAAGCTTTACCATATCAAAATTGGAGTCCTCTGACGGAGGCGTTTTGCACAATCTGCAAAAATGTATTTGGAACTTTGAACCATGAACTTTTCGACACCTATCACTGTTGGCTATATTTCATCTTATAACAGCTACATAGAGGCAGTATTTAGTTAAATGGTACAATGTATGCATCAATATTACACTAATTGGGACACTAATTTTCATTACAGATAACATCAAACAAAAAACGTGGGTACACTTTCAGTTATTGTGAAAACTTTCATCACCTTTCAATGCCTTAGCTTTGAAATGTAAATGTTTATACATATTCAGATTGAGTTATCTTTCTAAAATGTGTATAGTATGCCAAGTTATTTAGCTACATGTATTTACCACTGCAGCATGGAGAAAGTCAAGAGGAAGCAGTGGAGTGAGGTGGACATGTTCCATGCCATGGAGGACTGCGGGGCAGGGATGGCTATCCGCCAGGCTGCCAAGGTTAGGCATCTTTTGTTTTTAGGAGATTACCATGTGTATGTGAATTTTATCTGCTAGTAACAGTTTTCTTTTCTTATCTACCAAGGTGCATGGTGTACCTCGGCAGACCCTGGCGGACAGGCTGAGCGGCCGGGTGACTGTATCTACTGCGCCAGCCATGGGTTCCCCTTCACCAGACAGAGGCTGATGAAATACGCCGACAAAATACGCAGGTATTTGGTGTTCTATGTGTTTATGTATGTAGAATGCTGGACTGACTGTTATCAATGTGTGTGATGTAAATGTGGATGTGTATGGTGATGCCAAAACAAACATTTTCATCCTGGATGGACAATTATATATTCTATTCTATTGTAGGTTTCGGCACCCAGGGGAAACAATCCCACCACTGGGGAAGAGGTGGTGGGAAATGTTCAGGAGGAGGCACAAGAACCTAAGCATGAGGAGGCCGGACACCCTGGACAGGGGGAGAGCTGAGTGTGCCACACGTCCGACGATGGACACCTTCTTCACTTCTTATGAGAAGCACTTGGAGGAGAGTGGGTTGAGGGAGAAACCCAGACAAATCTATAACTGCGATGAATCTGGGTTTCGTAGCGACCAGAGCAGGCACAAAGTGCTGGCTCCCCGGGGCGCAAAACACGTGTACCAGCAGGCTCCGGGGACCAAGGAGCACATCACAGTGCTGGCCTGCTTCAACGCAACTGGGGAGGACATCCCCCCGTTTATCATCTACCCCAAGTGTTTCCCCGGTGGCCACTACACACTGGGAGCCCCCCCAAGCCTTGTATGGACGGTCAAGCAGTGGCTACATTGACGGGGACCTGTTCAGGAAGTGGTTTCAGCACTTCATTAAGTATGCAGTGAAAGAGCGCCCTCTCCTTCTCCTCTTTGATGGGCACAAGAGCCACATGGACCCGGAAGTGCTCGCGGTGGCACTAAGGGAAGGGGTTATACTTCTTTGTCTTCCACCACACTGCACCCATGTCCTGCAGCCGCTGGACGTGGCATACTTTGGCCCTTTAAAGGCTGAGTTCTCCAAGGTAGCTGGAGACCTTAGCCATTTTGACCACTCCTACATGGTAAACAAATCAGAATTTGCCAGAGTATTCCGCTACCCGTACCAGCGATGCAAGGACATGCGCTATGTGGTGGAAGGGTTTAAGAAGTGTGGCCTCTTCCCTTTTGACCCTTCAGCCATTGAAGGGTCCCGTTTAATGCCGTCTCGGACCCTACCGGGTCCCAACACCGCCTCTACTGGAACCAGCAGCAATGTGCCATCCATCAGCACCTCCTCCCCAGCGACCACAGGAGGACCCTCAGCCCCTGCCCCAGTCCTAGCCGCTGCTCCACTCCTATCCCTAGCTCTAGAAGAGCACCCCCTAATAGAGGGGGGGCTGATAGCGAAGGACCTGGGGCACATCCTTACTGTCCTGAAGTATCGGCTGGACCGATACAGAAGACTCCCTGTGGTCGCCACATGCCTCACCGGGGAGGAATACACGCGCCAGTGGCAGGAGAGGGGTGAGAAGGAGAGGGCCGGGAACAGAGGAGAAAGAGCGTCGGGCAGCCCTCAGAACACAGAGGGCATAGGAGAGGGCTGCCATGGATGAGACCATTGACGCCATCGCCTCTGCTGGACCCCCTGCTGGAACCACTCCTGACAGCTGCATCACCACTGCCAGTGCCTCCCAGTGTGCAACACCTGTAGGAGCCGCCGGAGTCCCCAGCTGCAGAAGAAGGCCACATGCCTACTCTCCCGGCCACACCATCGTCGGCCCCTCAACCCCACCATTACAAACACCAGCTCCTCCAAGCCATCGTCGGCGGTTTTGTCCACCACCACCCCAATGCACACCACCCCCCATGTCTGTCACCACCAACACGGCCTCCTCTGGACCAACTGCCTCCTCCGTCTCCCCTGGTCACACCACCATAGCAGCCTCGTCTGGTGTCCCTGCCCCCCTGCAATTTGAATACCACCACCTCCACAGGTAAACACATGTTAAATTACGAAAAAATGACTGTTTGTTATCTGTTTTATAAAACAGCAATGTAAAAAATATATATATATCTTTATATATCTACAGTAAATAGCACCAGCCCTCAAGTCATCTCCGCCTCCTCCAAAACCTCTGCAGCTTCCTCCAGAGGTATTGATGTAAAAAAGTTGAAAAGGGTTTCATGCAACATGCTCTGTCTAACACTACTTTTTCTCAAACTGCAGCACAGAAAAGGAAGAGAAAAGCTACACCGGTCACATCTGTCACACCACCCATGGCACCACTCTCAGGTACTTCATAATCTGTTTTTCTCGCTCTCTCAGTTGTATCAATTACTATTGTTGTTGAAGAACTTCTACATTTTGCAAAACCATATTAATCAATTTGTATTATTATTTAATTTTTTATAAAAGAAGACACCATCTGCTGTGCTCGCTGCGGGGAGCGTGATCCGCCTACAAGCTCCTCTCAGGAGTGTAGATCCGAGGTGCCATGGGTGTGCTGTGACTTTTGCCAGCACTGGTTCCACTGCAGGTGTGTGCAGTGGGATCAAGAGGTAGCGGTGGAGCTGGATTTTTATTGTGATTTTTGTGACAATATAGGGATGGAGGTCGAAATTTAATTGTTTGTTTTGTTTGTGTTCATATGAAATTATTTATTTGTTCAAAAAAATAAATGTCTAAAATATAATATATATATTTATTGAACCCATCTTGTATATTTCTTCCTTTACTTTCCAAGTGCACCTCTGCAACACAAACTCCAACAGTGTTTTCATTGTTTTATGTTAATGCACATAACTGAAATTAAAGTGTATTTGATGTAAATTATTAATACTCATATTTCATTTGGTTACAACACTGAATATGTTGGTGAAGAACCATTTTTTAAGAGTCCACAAGAGGGCGCACCGGGCTACGCAATGAAAAGTTGACAGGCAAATCATAATTTTTTACCTGAAGACTAGCCAACTAGTCAACTATCTAGTAAACACTTCGGGTACGTGGTTGGTGTCTCTTTTTTCAACAAAATTAAACGGATATATCTTGTAATTGAACAAAATAGTAAGGTGCCCAATAACTGGGGGCCGTATACAGATAATACGGGACGTATTTTTTTGCTAAACCGCTTATCAAAAGCAGATAACAGTAATATTTTTAAATGAAATGTCAAACTTGCTAATTGCTAAACCGTTAGCTAACATTTTTACGACACCAATAATCACAAAACATTGAAGGCTTGATCACAAGATAACACTGTTGAAGGTAATATATTTCTTAAACGCTGTTGAATATGACGATAATACGGGATTCTACGCTACATTTTTGATCCAACATACTTTACTCGCATAAAAAGGTTGGATGGAAACCTGGTTTATGAACCCAAAGAGAAAAGGAGAGACAGGACCACAGACACACAGGAAGAGAGAGAACAGTGCTATCGACCAAGGTACAATTTAATTTACAGTGGGTGCTCACTGAGCACTGCTCAGAGGCCATCATAAAGAGTGGGAAACTGTGGGGAGAAGAGGAGAGCAGGTCACAAACACACTCCTGGCCAAGGCTCACTGGAAAACACACCGCTATTTACTACCCACACATACTGTAGACTGCTCAGACCCCTTCTCCACTCGTCTTTTCTAGTTGCTTCTCTTCTTCTCACATGCTCTCATATCCTCCCCTCTTTTCTTTTCTATTTTCTCCCCATGCTCACTGCAGATGTAAGAGTGTGTTGATATGTAAAATCATCATAAAATCTGGCCCTAAAGCAGAACAGCAAGGATGAGAGAGATTGAAGTGGGAGAATGTTGCTTTTTGACTCCAATGTCAGTTTTGCATTTCTTCCCAAATGGTTAAATTTAAAATTGAGGGGAAGGTAAACTGATCCTACATCTGTGCCTATTGGCAACTTCTACAAAGAGTAGGCAGACTGTGTTCTCGCTCTGTAGAATCACAGAGAAACCCAATCCTCAGAGAAATTATTAGATTATAGTATCCTATTATTTACTGGTTTCATGGCATTAGAAACTTGCAGGGAAATAATAATATCCATGTTGTGTTTTGGTTTGTAATGTAATGGATGGAGGGGTCTTTTGAGTCACAGTGTTTTATCTGTTTCATGTTTGCTGTTCACAAGACCCAGTGAAAAAGAGAAAGGGATATTTATTTTATTTTATTTACATTTTAGTCATTTAGCAGACGCTCTTATCCAGAGCGACTTACAGTTAGTGAGTGCATACATTTTTTTAAAAATACTGGCCCCCCGTGGGAATCGAGCCCACAACCCTGACGTTGCAAGCGCCATGCTCTACCAACTGAGCTACACGGGGCCCTAATGTCACGGATTCTGCCGAGGCTGCTCCTCCTCCTTGCTCGGGCAGGCTTCGGCGTTCGTCGTCCCCGGAGTACTAGCTGCTGCCGTTGATGTCATCGGTGTCTGTTTAGTGTTGTCTGTATTGTTTACACCTGTTCGTCATTATGGTTGATTGTTGCCCTTATATTATCCCCTGTCTCTCATCAGGATATTGTGTGTGATTGTTTTCCCTTCACGTATGTCTTTAGTGAGCGGGTTATTTCCTCCCTGCGTGGAGTTATTTCTGTGTTCATATGGTCAGTATCGGATTAAAGTACGTGTCCGAGAGTTCTGTGTCCTGCGCCTGACTTCTTCAACCGCATCTCACCGACAGCCGTGACACCTAATCATCTGCTACTAATGGCATGGTTATCAAACAATGCTTTGTATAATCTCTCTCTTTCTCGCTCTCTCTTTTCTAAAAAGCCAAGGTGTGGATGTGAGGATTTTGACAAAGCGTTTTGTTAGGTGGTTGTTAGTGTGGCGTGTGTGTGTGTGCACGTGTGTGAGCATTCATGTGTCATGGGACTGCTTGGCAGGTAGAAGGCTGTGAGTGCAGTCTGTCACAGCCGGGCCCTGATTACTCTGCACCATTCATCAAAGTGTCACCACGCTTACAGCCGCTAATAAATATACTGCCACTGACCAAGGCCCTTCTCCCCCGATTGCTCAGTTAGGCCTGGCGGCCAGCTCTAGGAAGAGTCTTGGTGGTTCCAAACTTTTTCCATTTATGTATGATGGAGGCCACTGTGTTCTTGGGGACCTTCAATACTGCAGACATTTTTTGGGACCCTTCCCCAGATCTGTGCCTCGACACAATCCTGTCTCGGAGCTCTAGGGACAATTCCTTCGACCTCATGGCTTGGTTTTCATTCTGACATGCACTGTCAACTGTGGGACCTTATATAGACAGGTGTGTGCCTTTACAAATCATGTCCAATCAATTGAATTTACCACAGGTAGACTCCAATCAAGTTTTAGAAACATCTCAAGGATGATCAATAGAAACAGGATGCACCTGAGCTCAATTTCAAGTCTCATAGCAAAGTGTCTGAATACTTATGTAAATAAGATATTTCTGTTTTAATTTGTTAAAAATTAGCAAATATTTCTAAAAAACTGTTTTCACTTTGTCATTATGGGGTATTGTGTGTAGATTGATGAAGATTTTTATTTATTGAATCAATTTTACAATTAGGATGTAATGTAAAAAATTTTGAAAAAGTCAAGGGGTTTGAATACTTTCCAAAAGCACTGTATATCTCAGCTCCGACGTAGGCTACAATTGAAGACAGACACATCAGAGATGCAATTGCACGCGTCCTTCTTATCGAATTCCAAGGCACATGTTGGAAGAAATGTCCACGTTAAAATAATTGTAATTATTTTGCACTATGGCCTATTTATTGCCTTACCTCCATAACTTGCTACATTTGCACATACTGTATACAGTGAGGGAAAAAACTATTTGATCCCCTGCTGATTTTGTGCATTTGCCCACTGACAAAGACATGATCAGTGTATAATTTTAATGGTAGGTTTATTTGAACAGTGAGAGACAAAATAACAACAAAAAAATCCAGAAAAATGCATGTCAAAAATGTTATCAATTGATTTGCATTTTAATGAGGGAAATAAGTATTTGACCCCTCTACAAAACATGACTTAGTACTTGGTGGCAAAAACCTTGTTGACAATCACAGAGGTCAGACGTTTCTTGTAGTTGGCCACCAGGTTTGCACACATCTTCAGCTCCCTCCACAGATTTTCTATGGGATTAAGGTCTGGAGACTGGCTAGGCCACTCCAGGACCTTAATGTGCTCCTTCTTGAGACACTCCTTTGTTGCCTTGGCTGTGTGTTTTGGGTCATTGTCATACTGGAATACCCATCCACGACCCATTTCCAATGCCCTGGCTGAGGGAAGGAGGTTCTCACCCAAGATTTGATGGTGCATGGCCCCGTCCATCGTCCCTTTGATGCGGTGAAGCTGTCCTGTCCCCTTAGCAGAAAAACACCCCCAAAGCATAATGTTTCTACCTCCATGTTTGACGGTGGGGATGGTGTTCTTGGGGTCATAGGCAGCATTCCTCCTCCTCCAAACACGGCGAGTTGAGTTGATGCCAAAGAGCTCCATTTTGGTCTCATCTGACCACAACACTTTCACCCAGTTCTCCTCTGAATCATTCAGATGTTCATTGGCAAACTTCAGATGGGCATGCATATGTGCTTTCTTGAGCAGGGGGACCTTGCGGGCGCTGCAGGATTTCAGTACTTCACGGCGTAGTGTGTTACCAATTGTTTTCTTGGTGACTATGGTCCCAGCTGCCTTGAGATCATTGACAAGATCCTCCCATGTAGTTCTGGGCTGATTCCTCACCGTTCTCATGATCATTGCAATTCAGACAGCTGATGTTCTGAAAGAGCTGAAAAATCTGGACCCCTACAATTCAGCTGGGCTAGACAATCTGGACCCTTTCTTTCTAAAATTAGCCGCCGAAATTGTCGCAACTCCTATTACTAGCCTGTTCAACCTCTCTTACGTAACGTCTGAGATCCCCAGACATTGGAAAGCTGCCGCGGTCATCCCCCTCTTCAAAGGGGGTGACACTCTAGATCCAAACTGTTACAGACCTATATACATCCTGCCCTGCCTTTCGAAAGTATTTGAAAGCCAAGTTAACAAACAGACCACCGATCATTTCAAATCCCACCGTACCTTCTCCGCTATGCAATCTGGTTTCCGAGCTGGTCATGGGTGCACCTCAGCCACGCTCAAGGTCCTAAACAATTTTATAACCGCGATCGATAAAAGACTGTACTGCGCAGCCGTCTTCATCGTCCTGGCCAAGGCTTTCGTCTCTGTCAACCACCGCATTCTTATTGGCAGACTAAATAGCCTTGGTTTCTCTAATGACTGCCTCGCCTGGTTCACCAACTACTTCTCAGTTCAATGTGTCAAATCGGAGGGCCTGTTGTCTGGACCTCTGGCCGTCTCTATGGGGGTGCCACAGGATTCAATTCTCGGGCCGACTCTATTCTCTGTGTATATCAATGATGTCGCTCTTGCTGCTGGTGAAGCTCGGATCCACCTCTATGCGGACGACACCATTTTGTATACATCTGGCCCTTCATTGGACACTGTGTTAACAAACCTCCAAACGAGCTTCAACGCCATACAACTCCTTCCGTAGCCTCCAACTGCTCTTAAACACTAGTAAAACTAAATGCATGCTCTTCAACCAAACGCTGCTTGCACCCGCCCACCCGACTAGAATCACTACTCTCGGCGGGTCTGACCTAGACTATGTGGACAACTACAAATACCTAGGTGTCTGGTTAGATTGTAAACTCTCCTTCCAGACACATTAAACATCTCAAATCAAAAGTTAGATCTAGAATCGGCTTCCTATTTCGCAACAAAGCCTCCTTCACTCATGCTGCCAAACATGCCCTCGTAAAACTGACTATCCTACCGATCCTTGACTTCGGCGATGTAATTTACAAAATAGCCTCCAACACTCTACAAATTGGATGTAGTCAATTCACAGTGCCATCCGTTTTGTCACCAAAGCCCCATATACTACCCACCATTGTGACCTGTACGCTCTTGTTGGCTGGCCCTCGTCAGTTGTCAGAGCAGCTTGCCGATCACTGCACCTGTACACAGCCATTCTGAAATTAGCCCACCCAACTACCTCATCCCCATATTGTTATTTATATTTAGCTAATTTGCACCCCAGTATCTCTATTTGCACATCATCTTTTGCACATCTATCATTCCAGTGTTAATACGAAATTGTAACTATTTTGCACTATGGCCTATTTATTGCCTTACCTCCATAACTTACTACATTCACACACACTGTATACAGTGGGGAAAGAAAGTATTTAGTCAGCCACCAATGGTGCAAGTTCTCCCACTTAAAACGATGAGAGAGGACTGTAATTTTCATCATAGGTACACGTCAACTATGACAGACAAATTGAGAAAAGAAAATCCAGAAAATCACATTGTAGGATTTTTAATGAATTTATTTGCAAATTATGGTGGAAAATAAGTATTTGGTCACCTACAAACAAGCAAGATTTCTGGCTCTCACAGACGTGTAACTTCTTCTTTAAGAGGCTCCTCTGTCCTCCACTCTTTACCTGTATTAATGGCACCTGTTTGAACTTGTTATCAGTATAAAAGACACCTGTCCACAACCTCAAACAGTCACACTCCAAATTCCACTATGGACAAGACCAAAGAGCTGTCAAAGGACACCAGAAACAAAATTGTAGACCTGCACCAGGCTGGGAAGACTGAATCTGCAATAGGTAAGCAGCTTGGTTTGAAGAAATCAACTGTCGGAGCAATTATTAGGAAATGGAAGACATACAAGACCACTGATAATCTCGCTCGATCTGGGTCTCCAGGCAAGATCTCACCCTGTGGGGTCAAAATGATCACAAGAACGGTGAGCAAAAATCCCAGAACCACACGGGGGGACCTAGTGAATGACCTGCAGAGAGCTGGGACCAAAGTAACAAAGCCTACCATCAGTAACACACTACGCCGCCAGGGACTAAAATCCTCCAGTGCCAAACGTGTCCCCCTGCTTAAGCCAGTACATGTCCAGGCCCGTCTGAAGATTGATAGAGTGCATTTGGATGATCCAGAAGAGGATTGGGAGAATGTCAGATGAAACCAAAATAGAACTTTTTGGTAAAAACTCAACTCGTCGTGTTTGGAGGACAAAGAATGCTGAGTTGCATCCAAAGAACACCATACCTACTGTGAAGCATGGGGGTGGAAAAATCATGCTTTGGGGCTGTTTTTCTGCAATGGGACCAGGACGACTGATCCGTGTAAAGGAAAGAATGAATGGGGCCATGTATCGTGAGATTTTGAGTGAAAACCTCCTTCCATCAGCAAGGGCATTGAAGAAGAAACGTGGTTGGGTCTTTCAGCATGACAATGATCCCAAACACACCGCCCGGGCAACGAAGGAGTGGCTTCGTAAGAAGCATTTCAAGGTCCTGGAGTGGCCTAGCCAGTCTCCAGATCTCAACCCCATAGAAAATCTTTGGAGGGAGTTGAAAGTCTGTGTTGCCCAGCGACAGCCCCAAAACATCACTGCTCTAGAGGAGATCTGCATGGAGGAATGGGCCAAAATACCAGCAACAGTGTTTGAAAACCTTGTGAAGACTTACAGAAAACGTTTGACCTGTGTCATTGCCAACAAAGGGTATATAACAAAGTATTGAGTAACTTTTGTTATTGACCATATACTTATTTTCCACCATAATTTGCAAATAAATTCATTAAAAATCCTACAATGTGATTTTCTGGAGAAAAAAAATCTCATTTTGTCTGTCATAGTTGACTTGTACCTATGATAAAAATTACAGGCCTCTCTCATCTTTTTAAGTGGGAGAACTTGCACAATTGGTGGCTGACTAAAAACTTTTTTCCCCACTGTATATATTTTCTCTTTGTATTTTTGACTTTATGTTTTGTTTACCCCATATGTAACTCTGTGTTTTTATCGCACTGCTTTGCTTTATCTTGGCCAGGTTGCAGTTGTAAATGAGAACTTGTTCTCAACTGGCTTACCTGGTTAAATAAAGGTGGAAAAAAAATACTCCACGAGGTGAGATCATGCATGGAGCCCCAGGCCAAGGGAGATTGACAGTTATTTTGTGTTTCTTCCATTTGCGAATAATCGCACCAACTGTTGTCACCTTCTCACCAAGCTGCTTGGCGATGGTCTTGTAGCCCTTTCCAGCCTTGTGTAGGTCTACAATCTTGTCCCTGACATCCTTAGAGAGCTCTTTGGTATTTGCCATGGTGGAGAGTTTGGAATCTGATTGATTGATTGCTTCTGTGGACAGGTGTATTTTGTTGTTATTCTGTCTCTCACTGTTCAAATAAACCTACCATTAAAATTAAAGACTGATCATGTCTTTCTCAGTGGGCAAACTTACAAAATCAGCAGGAGATCAAGTACTTTTTTCCCTCACTGTATATATTTTCTGTTGTATTTTTGACTTTATGTTTTGTTAAACCCCATATGTAATTCTGTGTTGTTGTTTTTATCGCACTGCTTTGCTTTATCTTGGCCAGGTCGCAGTTGTAAATGAGAACTTGTTCTCAACTGGCTTACCTGGTTAAATAAAGGTTAAATACAAAAATTAAATCTACTTTTCGTCAGCAAACAAGGTAAGTAGCCTGTGTCAATCTACTATCAACTTGTCCTTCTGTGCAAGAAATAAATATTCCGAACATAGTCTGGGACTGTTGTGGGATGCGATACGGCCTAAATTAAAACAACCACTCACGTCAAAAAACCTTTTAAAAGCAATGAGGCTGATGCAACAGATCAAAACGTTTATCTTATAATGTTGATAAACTATTCGGTTATTTCTTCACATTATAAGCACAGCAATGCGCACACGGCGGTAGGCTATACGCGCGAATGTTCCAAAATGCTATCAATTAGTGGGAAAACACCATTCTCAAAAGTGCCCATAAATGCGATTATACATGTAATGCTTTATTATAAAATGTGCATTTTTATGATGAAAATGATCTTCTCCAAACTTGAAACTCACATGCCGCCTATGTATGCCAGTTAGGCCTTACACCGGTTGTAAAGAAGATTAATGTGCTTAATTTTAGGAAGTTATTTTGCCGCTTTAGTTGTGATACAAACCTCATCAAAACAAATAGGCCTATGGGCTGGGCTACATGAGGTGTGCGACTATGATTAGAAAAAGTAGCAAAAAAAAGGCATGCGCTCTTTCTTGCCTTACTGCACACAAGCTGGGTATCATTCACAAGTGATTATATTTCATTCACAACTGATAGGCTAATACTGACACCCATCAGACTATTCTAGATCTTAATCTTGTCTTTACATATACTTAGTAATATATGTGTGAAATTAGTTTTGGTTTATCATGCACCTGTCTCAGAACAGGGGCAGGGGGAAAAAAGACATGTCATCGATAGACTTAATAGCGAATGGAGGACACTTTTCCCATGGTTAATTTTCATGCCAGCCAGGTAGGCTATACTCCTGTTGTAAAGCAAAGCAATGTGCCTAATATTAGGAAAGTTGAGAAATAAATGTAGTAGGCCTATAAAAAGCTGATGGTATCCTCCTCTTTTTAATAGAGGCCATCAAAACTCTGTCTTCTCACGCAATTGCATAGCCTATAGAAATGTTGCGCAACATGACCTCATGGGCTCTCATGAAGTGTTTGATTTGATTTTTGATTACATTTGCATTGATGTCAGGGTGATTTAGGACAATCAAGTTCTGAGTAATAGGCAGGTAGCAAGTTTGGTAGGCTACTAATGACCATCAGCAGCATCAGAGCTTGGAGAAGCCTATTTACCGTGACTAAATGGTCACATGGAATTTGACTGCAGTCATGACTCATGACTACTGGTGTGGCGGTAATACGGTCACCGTAACAGCCCTATGTATCACCTAATCAAGTAACAGTGCCTTGGAAGGAATGTAGCTGGGAGTTCATTAGTAAAACAAACACCTTTCGATATCAAACCATCCTGCGATCTACATATCTGTAATTTTCTTCCCCCATCCCCTCTTCTATAAGCTAATGGTGAGTGCAGGGACACTGAGTGTACAAAACATTAGGAACAACTGTTCTTTCCATGACATAGACTGACCAGATTAATCCAGTTGAAAGCTAGGGGGGAATAGGGGCTGGACAGGATGAGGGCAGGGGGATTCCATTGTGTTGTGGTTCCAGACAGGGTGTCTGTTGAGTTCCCATTGGCCAGGGCTGTGTGCCAGCTGGTTGGTGCTGCTTGGACCAGGTGTGGAGTGTGAGAGGACTGGGAGAGGACTGGGAGGATTGGGGCTGTTAATTAAAGTGAGGTGATTAATGGGACAGGAATGAGGGAGTGCTGCGTTTGGGACTGGGGGTGGAGATTTAGGGGAGGGGGAGGGGCGGGGGAGGCTGGAGAGTTTGGGAGTGGGTGAGTATTCAGTAGTTCAAAATGAACATTGATGAGTTCACTAAAGACAAAAATGAAATGCTTGTGCGATTAATTTCACATTTGTTCTCTGGTTGTTTGTTCACCTGTAACATTAAGGTAAAGTGTAAATGCGTTTCATGTTTCATCTGTTCTGTTAGCTTGGATTTTTTAAAACCCTGAAACGAGCAAGGAAGGAAGGGAGGATCGCACAAATGACATGTAGAGAGAAAGGAGAACATTTTGTTGAGAAGAAGAGCACTGATAGAACATTTATGGAATTTGATTCCAAAAAGCTTTGTCAGTGTTATAGTTTTACAGCACCTGTATTTTTTTTTTCAAGATGACAGTTACAAGGATTCATTCATGTAAAGTTTCCCCATCCTCACCTCAATTCAATCTGGAGGCATTGTAGTGGAGGGCCGTTACATCCAAACCTTCATCTCACTATTATTTCCTGTGTGATTGCCTGCTCACTCGCTCTCTCTTTCTCACTAGTCTCTTGCTCGGCAGATACGATTAAGGAGGAAGACTAAAAGATAATTTCTCACCATGATGGACAGAAGGAAAAGAGGAGTGGAGATGGTCCCGGTTTAATCTCCTTCAGACGGAGGGAGTGAGAGAGAGCGGCTGAAAGAAGGGAAAGACAATTTCCATGGATACTGCTCCTAAATTAATAGTCTCCCTGATGGCCTTCTGGATAAGATAAGTATTGTTATAATAAGCAGAGGGCCGTATAAAAGCCTACACATGGCTGACAAGGCAGGGGAGACTTATTCAAATCTCTCTCTCTCTCTCTCTCTCTCTCTCTCTCTCTCTCTCTCTCTCTCTCTCTCTCTCTCTCTCTCTCTCTCTCTCTCTCTCTCTCTCTCTCTCTCTCATTAAAGTGAAAATAAATGTTCACTGTGAGTGGAGAGGATGGTCAGGGTACTCTGCGAGGGTATGGAGGGAGGGGGTAGAGAGAGGGGGAAACTGGGGAGCAAAAATACGGAAAATAAGATGCAGCGAGAAAGACAAAAAGAGAAAGGAGACTGTGCAGTTGAGGGAGACAGAGAGCGAGAAAAAGAGATGAAGAGACATAGTAACAGAGTTTAAAAGTAGATGGACTGGCTAAGAGGTAGATGGGGAGAGAGAGAGAGACATGGAGAAGTAGATGAAAAAAGAGAGACGAGAGAGATGTAGAGTTGAAGAGAACATGCAAAGGTGTCATCCATCACGTTGTCACAACACAATAAGGAGGAGTGCACAATTACTGCTAATCACAGACAAAATCTATCACACAAACCAGACGGAGGAGAGGAGAGGGAAGATAACAACACAGTGACAGCCAGGCGGTACAGTTTAAGTCTCTCTCTCTCGCTCTCTCTTTCTCTAGCTCTCTCTCGCTCACACACACACACACGTCACACTCTTCAAACACACACTCTTCACACACTTTAATATTTAAATATGTATTTTGACTGTTTACTATCCAATAACACAGTACAAGCGTATGGCCAGAGGATAGGTGACACACACACACACACACACACACACACACACACATAAACAGATATGAGCCCACGTTAAAGTCAGAGTAAACAATAAAGTTATCAGAGCAGCCATTACCCATTCTCAAAGTCAGGGGTCAGCAGTCTGGGCCCAGCAGACAGAAAATGATCAGATTTTTGAAATATTTACATGCAAAATAAGAATATGGTAACGAGGAAATTTCAATACTGGCTTCTTTTGCCCACAAGCCTATCAATCGGTCCGGCCGTATCATTGGCCCTGTATGTTTGGACGTAGATGTGGACATCCGCCAGGCTCTGGAGCGGGAACCCGCTCCTGCCACCTGTCCTCCGGACCGCATCTACGTTTCCACAGGGGTGAGAGATCGGCTGTTAACCTGGACACCCAGGTATCACCCGCACCATCCAATCCCTCTCCGAAAAGTACTGGTGGCAAACCTTGGCGTAGGACTTCACCCACTATGTCAACTCATGCTCCATATGTACTCAATCCAAATCTCCCCAGCACACTCCAGCAGGGAAACTACTTCCCCTTCCCGTCCCTCACGGCCCTGTCCATAGACTTTGTAACTGATCTTCCCCTCTCTGACGGTTGTACCACTATTATGGTTGTTATTGACAGATTCTCTAAGTCCTGCTGTTGTATCCCTCTCTCTGGTCTACCCACCGCTCTCCAGGTCGCTGAGGCACTATTCCAGCAGGTCATCTGGTACTATGGCCTTCCGGAGGACATTGTTTCCGACCGTGGGCCCCAGTTCATGTCGCGGGTCTGGAAAGCTGGGGGTCACGGTCAGCCTCACATTCGGATACCGGCCTCAATCCAACGGGCAGGTGGAGAGGACCAATCAGGAGCTGGGGAGATTCCTAAGGAGGCACTGCCAGGACCGGCAAGGTGAGTGGGCCCGGTTCTTTCCCTGGGCGGAATATGCCCAGAACTCACTTCGACACTCCTCCACCGGGCTGACTCCCTTCCAGCGCGTCCTGGGATATGTGGTCCTCTGTAGCTCAATTGGTAGAGCATGGCGCTTGTAACGCCAGGGTAATGGGATCGGTCCCCGGGACCACCCATACGTAAAAATGTATGCACACATGACTCTAAGTCGCTTTGGATAAAAGTGTCTGCTAAATGGCTTATTATTACCATTATAATATATCAGCCGGCCCTGGCGCCGTTGACTCCGAGCCAGACCGATGCCCCTGCAGTGGATGAGTGGTTCTGGTGTGCAGAGGAGGTGTGGAATGCCGCCCACGTGAGGCTCCAGCGCACCGTCCTCCATCAGAAGGATCAGGCGGACCGCCACCGAAGTGAAGCTCCAGTGTTCCATCCTGGTGATTGCGTCTGGCTCTCCACCAGGAACCTTCCGCTCTGCCTGCCGGAAGCTGAGCCCCCGGTTTGTGGGGCCCTTCAAGGTCCTCCGGATGGTCAACAAGGTAACCTATCGTCTCCCCACCAACTACCAGATCTCACCTTCCCTTCATGTTTCCCTCCTCAGGCCAGTGGTTCCAGGTCCTCTGGCTTATGCCGTTCCCCACGATACCCCGCCGCCTCCCCTGGACATCGAGGGGACCCCTGTCTATGCTGTTAGGTCCCTCCTGGACTCTCGACGTCGTGGGGGTCGGCTCCAGTACCTAGTGGACTGGGAGGGGTACGTTCCTGAGGAGCACTCTTGGGTCCCGGTGGCGGACATCCTGGACCCCAACATCATACAGGATTTCCATCTCCGCCGTCTGGACCGGTGCGCTCCTCGCCCTCGGGGCTGTCCCCATGGCCGGTGTCGTCCTGCGGCTGTAGCCGTGACTCACGTCTACTCCCGCTCCGGTGTTCGACGTCGCCGGTCTACTAACTACCGGTCCTGGCAACCCATCATTATGCAAACCTGCGCCCCATCATGAAGCACACCTGGACTCCTTGATTACTCCCCCTTTATTTAGTCCTCAGTTGTCTTCAGTCACTAGGTGTTCTTTTTTCTTTCATGTTATGTACGCTCCTCATGTTTGTTCATCTGCATCAGTTCTTTTTTGTTCTTTTTTTGGGGGGAGGGGTTAGATCAGCTTTAATATTGCAGATAGATTGTAACTTCCATTAATGTAATGGTCTGTATCACTTCCAATCCCCCATATGTTTTTTTTTTCTCGCAAATATATATATACAGTTGAAGTCGGAAGTTTACATACACCTTAGCCAAATACATTTAAACTCAGTTTTTCACAATTCCTGACATTTAATACTAGTAAAAATTCCCTGTTTTAGGTCAGTTAGGATCACCACTTTATTTTAAGAATGTGAAATGTCAGAATAATAATAGAGAGAATGATTTATTTCAGCTTTTATTTCTTTCATCACATTCCCAGTGGGTCAGAAGTTTACATACGCTCACTTAGTATTTGGTAGCATTGCCTTTAAATTATTTAACTTGGGTCAAATGTTTCGGGTAGCCTTCCATAAGCTTCCCACAATAAGTTGGGTGAATCTTGACCCATTCCTCCTGACAGAGCTGGTGTAACTGAGTCAGGTTTGTAGGCCTCCTTGCTCGCACACGCTTTTTCAGTTCTGCCCACACATTTTCAATAGGATTGAGGTCAGGGCTTTGTGATGGCAACTCCAATACCTTGACTTTGTTGTTCTAAAGCCATTTTGCCACAACATTTACATTTACATTTACGTCATTTAGCAGACGCTCTTATCCACATCTACTTCCTGAGCAGTATGACGGCTGCGTGGTCCCATGGTGTTTAAACTTGCATACTATTGTTTGTACAGATGAACGTGGTACCTTCAGGCATTTGGAAATTGCTCCCAAGGATGAACCAGACTTGTGGAGGTCTACAATTGTTTTTCTGAGGTCTTGGCTGATTTCTTTAGATTTTCCCATGATGTCAAGCAAAGAGGCACTGAGTTTGAATGTAGGCCTTTAAACATATCCACAGGCACACCTCCAATTGACTCAAATGGTGTCAATTAGCCTATCAGAAGATCCTAAAGCCATGACATAATTTTCTGGAATTTTCCATGCTGTTTAAAGGCACAGTCAACTTAGTGTATGTAAACTTCTGACCCACTGGAATTGTGATACAGTGAATTATAAGTGAAATAATCTGTATGTAAACAATTGTTGGAAAAATTACTTGTGTCATGCACAAAGTGGATGTCCTAACCGACTTGACAAAACAAGAATGTGTGGAGTGGTTGAAAAATGAGTTTTAATGACTCCAACCTAAGTGTATGTAAACTTCCGACTTCAACTGTATATATATATATATATTTATATATACAGTGGGGAGAACAAGTATTTGATACACTGCCGGTTTTGCAGGTTTTCCTACTTACAAAGCATGTAGAGGTCTGTAATTTTTATCATAGGCACACTTCAACTGTGAGAGACGGAATCTAAAACCAAAATCCAGAAAATCACATTGTATGATTTTTAAGTAATTAAATTAGCATTTTATTGCATGACACAAGTATTTGATACATTAAAAAAGCAGAACTTAATATTTGGTACAGAAACCTTTGTTTGCAATTACAGAGATCATATGTTTCCTGTAGGTCTTGACCAGGTTTGCAGACACTGCAGCAGGGATTTTGGCCCACTCCTCCATACAGACCTTTTCCAGATCCTTCAGGTTTAGGGGCTGTCGCTTGGCAATACGGACTTTCAACTCCCTCCAAAGATTTTTTATTGGGTTCAGGTCTGGAGACTGGCTAGGCCACTCCAGGACCTTGAGATGCTTCTTACGGAGCCACTCCTTAGTTGCCCTGGCTGTGTGTTTCGGGTCGTTGTCATGCTGGAAGACCCAGCCACGACCCATCTTCAATGCTCTTACTGAGGGAAGGAGGTTGTTGGCCAAGATCTCACGGTATATGGCCCATTCCATCCTCCCCTCAATACGGTGCAGTCGTCCTGTCCCCGCTGCAGAAAAGCATCCCCAGATAATGATGTTTCCACCTCCATGCTTCACGGTTGGGATGGTGTTCTTGGGTTTGTACTCATCCTTCTTCTTCCTCCAAACACGGTGAGTGGAGTTTAGACCAAAAAGCTATATTTTTGTCTCATCAGACCACATGACCTTCTCCCATTCCTCCTATGGATCATCCAGATGGTCATTGGCAAACTTCAGATGGGCCTGGACATGTGCTGGCTTGAGCAGGGGGACATTGCATGTGCTGCAGGATTTTAATCCATGACGGCGTAGTGTGTTACTAATGTTTTTATTTTAGACTGTGGTCCCAGCTCTCTTCAGGTCATTGACCAGGTCCTGCCGTGTAGTTCTGGGCTGATCCCTCACCTTCCTCATGATCATTGATGCCCCACGAGGTGAGACCTTGCATGGAGCCTCTTGAACTTCTTCCATTTTCTAATAATTGCATCAACAGTTGTTGCCTTCTCACCAAGCTGCTTGCCTATTGTCCTGTAGCCCATCCCAGCCTTGTGCAGGTCTACAATTTTATCCCTGATGTCCTTACACAGCTCTCTGGTCTTGGCCATTGTGGAGAGGTTGGAGTCTGTTTGATTGAGTGTGTGGACAGGTGTGTTTTATACAGGTAAACGAGTTCAAACAGGTGCAGTTAATACAGGTAATGAGTAGAGAACAGGAGGGCTTCTTAAAGAAAAACTAACAGGTCTGTGAGAGCCGGAATTCTTACTGGTTGGTAGGTGATCAAATACTTATGTCATGCAATAAAATGTAAATTAATTACCTAAAAATCATACAATGTGATTTTCTGGATTTTTGTTTTAGATTATATCTCTCACAGTTGAAGTTACAGACCTCTACATGCTTTGTAAGTAGGAATACCTGCAAAATCGGCAGTGTATCAAATACTTGTTCTCCCCACTGTATATATATATATATATATATATATATATATATATATATATATATATATATATATATATATATATATATATATATATATATATCATACACACATACAGTGGGGGAAAAAAGTATTTAGTCAGCCACCAATTGTGTAAGTTCTCCCACTTAAAAAGATGAGAGAGGCCTGTAATTTTCATCATAGGTACACGTCAACTATGACAGACAAATTGAGAAAAAGAAATCCAGAAAATTACAT
This sequence comes from Coregonus clupeaformis, assembly GCF_020615455.1. Taxonomy (NCBI): domain Eukaryota; kingdom Metazoa; phylum Chordata; class Actinopteri; order Salmoniformes; family Salmonidae; genus Coregonus; species Coregonus clupeaformis. Next base: position 58,404,401 of record NC_059215.1, read on the forward strand.
TGTAGGATTTTTAATGAATTTATTTGCAAATTATGGTGGAAAATAAGTATTTGGTCACCTACAAACAAGCAAGATTTCTGGCTCTCACAGACCTGTAACTTCTTCTTTAAGAGGCTCCTTTGTCCTCCACTCATTACCTGTATTAATGGCACCTGTTTGAACTTGTTATCAGTATAAAATACACCTGTCCACAACCTCAAACAGTCACACTCCAAATTCCACTATGGCCAAGACCAAAGAGCTGTCAAAGGACACCAGAAACAAAATTGTAGACCTGCACCAGGCTGGGAAGACTGAATCTGCAATAGGTAAGCGGCTTGGTTTGAAGAAATCAACTGTGGGAGCAATTATTAGGAAATGGAAGACATACAAGACCACTGCTAATCTCCCTCAATCTGGTGCTCCACGCAAGATCTCACCCCGTGGGGTCAAAATGATCACAAGAACGGTGAGCAAAAATCCCAGAACCACACGGGTTACCTAGTGAATGACCTGCAGAGAGCTGGGACCAAAGTAACAAAGCCTACCATCAGTAACACATTACGCCGCCAGGGACTCAAATCCTGCAGTGCGAGACGTGTCCCCCTGCTTAAGCCAGAACATGTCCAGGGCCTGTCTGAAGTTTTCTAGTGTGCATTTGGATGATCCAGAAGAGGATTGGGAGAATGTCATATGGTCAGATGAAACCAAAATAGAACATTTTGTTAAAAACTCAACTCGTCGTGTTTGGAGGACAAAGAATGCTGAGTTGCATCCAAAGAACACCATACCTACTGTGAAGCATGGGGGTGGAAACATCATGCTTTGGGGCTGTTTTTCTGCAAAGGGACCAGGACGACTGATCCGTGTAAGGGAAAGAAGGAATGGGGCCATGTATCGTGAGATTTTGAGTGAAAACCTCCTTCCATCAGCAAGGGCATTGAAGATGAAACGTGGCTGGGTCTTTCAGCATGACAATGATCCCAAACACACCACCCGGGCAACGAAGGAGTGGCTTTGTAAGAAGCATTTCAAGGTCCTGGAGTGGCCTAGCCAGTCTCCAGATCTCAACACCATAAAAAATATTTGGAGGGAGTTGAAAGTCTGTGTTGCCCAGCGACAGCCCCAAAACATCACTGCTCTAGAGGAGATCTGCATGGAGGATTGGGCCAAAATACCAGCAACAGTGTGTGAAAACCTTGTGAAGACTTACAGAAAACGTTTGACCTGTGTCATTGCCAACAAAGGGTATATAACAAAGTATTGAGAAACTTTTGTAATTGACCAAATACCTATTTTCCACCATAATTTGCAAATAAATTCATTAAAAATCCTACAATGTGATTTTCTGGATTTTTCTTTCTCATTTTGTCTGTCATAGTTGACGTGTACCTATGATGAAAATTACAGGCCTCTCTCATCTTTTTAAGTGAGAGAACTTGCACAATTGGTGGCTGACTAAATACTTTTTTTCCCCACTGTACATATATATATATATGTATATACAGTGAGGGAAAAAAGTATTTGATACCCTGCTGATTTTGTACGTTTGCCCACTGACAAATAAATTATGATTCTATAATTTTAATGGTAGGTTTATTTGAACAGTGAGAGACAGAATAACAACAAAAAGATCCAGAGAAACGCATGACAAAAATTTTATGAAATGATTTGCATTGAAGGTACACTTCAACTGTGAACTTCCTCTACCCTCAACCTCTCCGATCATTTTCATGATGTCCATCTGGTTTTCTTCTATATGCCGTATCTTTCTAACTGTGCTCTTTCACAAAAGCTCTCAACCTATAACCTATATACTTATTATGGACACAGTGTGCTTACATTATTAGTTATCTTGTTGTTATTAGTTGTTGTTAGTTGTTATTAGTCCCATCCTTCAACTCCATTCAAAAACCACCCATCTATTTCTTAACACCATCCATATTGGATTTCTATTTGCCATATATTTTTCAACTGTACTGTGATGTTTTACAAAAGTTCTGAACCTTTCTATGCTCATTGTTTCTACAGATTGTAAATTGAAAAGAAACATTTTTGCTAAAAGTATTATTATATTATTGATCGATGGACTATGACTTTTCAGATCACCCAGTAATGCTATCTGCAGGGTTAGCTCCAGGTAAATATTGCAATCCTTTAGCCAGTCTTGGACCTGTGTCCAAAAACAAGTTACAAATGGACAGTATCAAAACATATTATCTAATGATTCTGTCTCTTCGCAGCAAAATCTGCAGAGCTGGGAAGATTGTATCCCCCATATAAATAGCATTCTATTGGTAGCAAGAATTTTATGTAATAATTTACATTTAAAAGTTCTAAGTTTTGAATCCGGCGTCGTTTTGCGTATCAGTTCATAAACAGTATGCCATGGAATCGGTACGTCAAAAATCTCTTCCCAACTATTTTGCAATCTATATGGGACGGCTGTCAATCCTTTGGTCCTTAATTGAAACTGGTATACTTTTTTATTTATCACAGTTTTCTTTAACCAATTATGTTCTTTAATGCAAGGCCGACGGACAAGTTCCTTTTTCCCCCTTCCACTTTCCTCTTCCATTTTTGCGGTAATGCTGCAATTATTTGGTTGTAATTTTGGGTAGAGCAGACATTTCCATATGTTTTTGTTAGCTGCATGTGCGACATAACTCCACCAGTCCTACCGATGATATCATTTACGAAGATTATATATTATTTAAACATTTTGTCCCCCCCAATTTTTTTTTCATTAGTATATTTGAGTTTAACAAAAATATTTATTGCATTATTTGATCTGTCGTTTCTGGAGGATTAAATTGAAATTGCAACCAAATTTATATGGTTGTTTTAGAAATAGTGATATTTGGGAGATTATTTCCTTTTCAAATAACTGAAAGTGAGAGGTTGTAATTCTTTATTAAAATCACCTTCTGCACCTGTTTCCTGACTCCCGGCGTATACGTTATACCCAGAAATGTTCCATACATACAAAGCTTATTTCTCTCATATGTTTGGCACACATTTGTTGGCATACCTGTAGAGAGCATTTCTCCTTTGCCAAGATAATCCATACACCTGACAGGTGTGGCATATCAAGAAGCTGATTAAACAGCATGATCATAACACAGGTGTACCTTGTGCTGGGGACAATAAAGGCCACTCTAAAATGTGTAGTTTCTTCACACAATACAATGCCACAGATGTCTCAAGTTTTGAGGGAGCATGCAATTGGCATGCTGACTGCAGGAATGTCCACCAGAGCTGTTGCCAGAGTATTGAATATTCATTTCTCTACCATAAGCCGCCTCCAACATCGTTTTTGAACATTTTGCTGTACGTCCAAACTGCCTCACAACCGCAGACCATGTGTATGGCGTCATGTGGGCGAACGGTTTGCTGATGTCAACGTTGTGAACAGAGTGCCCCATGGTGGCGGTGGGGTTATGGTATGGGCAGACATAAGCTACGGACAACGAACACAATTGCATTTTATCAATGGTAATTTGAATGCACAAAAACACTGTGACGAGTTCCTGAGGCCCATAGTGAGGCCCATTCTTTTAAGGTAGGATGCTGTAGGAGGGGTTTGTGTGTTGGGGTTTGTTTAGAGGGAGGGGGTTTGTTGGGGTGTGTTCTCGGGGGCCACAGGGCAACCTCTCAGAGACTCCACTAATTGTGACTGCTGGGTTTTGACTGTTCTCTGGCTAATATCATTAGCTAATCTGCTGTGTGTTGTCCCCTTTGCCCTCTCAGTCTGTGCTCTGCGCTCCAGCACCATAACCACCAGCAGACACCCCCCTCGGCCACCTCCCCAAGCCCACAGAAGACTGCTGAGTCCGGGGTTGTGCTGCTGGAAGAGATCCGCATCTGGGCTCCACTGACAAAAAAGATTTATACCTCAGCCTCTCGCACACACACATTTTTGACACACACTCATACACATACACCTTCATCTCTAGTATAAAGACACACACAAACACTGCATCACCACTACACCTATTTTTCAATACATACACACATGCACACATACCAGCCTCCCCCGAAAACAGAGGGAGCCCGTAACCACCCCATCCTTCCTTCCTCCCTCATCCTCCCCTCATCCTTGCATTTCTCCATCCTGGACCACTCTACCTCGGCTCCCCCTCTCCCCCTCCCTCCCTCCCTCCCTCCCACCTTTAAAAAGACTCTCCAGGCCACAGAAAAACAACTTTCTGCTGATGTAAGTACTCCTTCATCCCCCCTCTCTTCCCTTCTTCCTCCCACTCCCCTCACACACCTTTTGTTATGGAGAGCATGCAGGGCAGAATCGCTTTGGTACTATTTTCCCAAGTATGTGGTAAAATTTCACAACTCTAAGTACAGAACTCAAAACAGTTCACCAAAAATGATGTTTTTTTCAAAACTAAGCACATTTTCAATTGACTAAGTACAACACACAAAATCACACAGTACCTTTTTCACCAAACCTAATCAGTGTTTCATCTAGAAATACCTTTCATATAAAGTACCTTTCAAAATGCAATGCTCACAATACTTTTCATATGATTCTCTTCTCATTTGTTTAAATACATTTGACCGTCACTTAATTCAACTGCGCTTAATGGTTAATGACTTAACCGTTTGGTAAACCTATAGATTTTAAACTGGTTTGTCTACTATACAGTTGAAGTCGGAAGTTTACATACACTTAGGTTGGCATCATTGAAACTCGTTTTTCAACCACTCCATACATTTCTTGTTAACAAACTATAGTTTTGGCAAGCCGGGTAGGACATCTACGTTGTGCATGACACAAGTAATTTTCAAAACAATTGTTTACAGACAGAATATTTCACTTATTATTCACTGTATCACAATTCCAGTGGGTCAGATGTTTAAATACACTAAGTTGACTGTGCCTTTAAACAGCTTAGAAAAATCCAGAAAATTATGTCATGGCTTTAGAAGATTCTGAAAGGCTAATTGACATCATTTGAGTCAATTGGAGGTGTACCTGTGGATGTATTTCAAGGCCTACATTCAAACTCAGTGCCTCTTTTTTGACATCATGGGAAAATCAAAAGAAATCAGCCAAGACCTCAGAAAGAAATTGTAGACCTCCACAAGTCTGGTTCATCCTTGGGAGTAATTTCCAAACGCCTGAAGGTACCACGTTCATCTGTACAAACAATAGTACGCAAGTATAAACACCATGGGACCACTCAGCCGTCATACCGCTCAGGAAGGAGACGCATTCTGCCTAATAGAGATGAACATACTTTGGTGCGAAAAGTGCAAATCAATCCCAGAACAGCAAAGAACCTTCTGAAGATGCTGGAGCAAACAGGTACAAAAGTATCTATATCCACAGTAAAATAAGTCCTATATCGACATAACCTGAAAGGCCGCTCAGCAAGGAAGAAGCCACTGCTCCAAAACCACCATAAAAAAGCCAGATTACGGTTTGCAACTGCACATGGGGACAAAGATCGTACTTTTTGGAGAAATGTCCTCTGGTCTGAAGAAACAAAAATAGAACTGTTTGACCATAATGACCATCGTTATGTTTGGAGGAAAAAGGGGGTGCTTGCAAGCCGAATAACACCATCCCAACCGTGAAGCACGGGGGTGGCAGCATCATGCTGTGTGGGTGCTTTGCTGCAGGAGGGACTGGTGCACTTCACAAAATAGATGGCATCATGAGGAAGGAAAATTATGTGGATATATTGAAGCAACATCTCAAGACATCAGTCAGGAAGTTAAAGCTTGGTCGCAAATGGGTCTTCCAAATGGACAATGACCCCAAGCATACTTCCAAAGTTGTGGCAAAATGGCTTAAGGACAACAAAGTCAAGGTATTGGAGTGGCCATCACAAAGCCCTGACCTCAATCCTATAGAAAATGTGTGTGCAGAACTGAAAAAGCATATGTGATTAAGGAGGCCTACAAAACCTGACTCAGTTATACCAGCTCTGTCAGGAGGAATGGGCCAAAATTCACCCAACTTATTGTGGGAAGGTGGTGGAAGGCTACCCAAAACGTTTGAGCCAAGTTAAACAATTTAAAGGCAATGCTACCAAATACTAATTGAGTGTATGTAAACTTCTGACCCACTGGGAATGTGATGAAAGAAATAAAAGCTGAAATAAATAATTCTCTCTACTATTATTCTGACATTTCACATTGTTAAAATAAAGTGGTGATCCTAACTGACCTAAGACAGGGAATTGTTACTAAGATTAAAAGTCAGGAATTGTGAAAAACTGAGTTTGAATGTATTTGGCTAAGGTATATGTAAACTTCCGACTTCAACTGTACATGGATTTTGAGAACTTCAAAAATAAAATGTGTGTTTGTAAAGTTTTAACATCTAAAATACATGTATGATACATGATAACCATACATAATGACTACTTCTTATCGCTAAATGATTCCACATAGTGGTAACCACAATTGGTCACCATATAAAAGTGAACACTGGACACGGTGCCCATCATAGAGGTGGGCATGGGCACCATCAAAGAGGTCAAAGAGGGGGACATCAGAGAGGGGGAGGCAGACGGCAGGGAACTGTTGTGTCTAATGAAGTCCAGGCCATAGTCATTGACCATGTGGTAAACTGAGGCCTTACCATGACATTGGCTGCCAGATTAATTCACCCCAATCTGAAAAGATCAACTGTCAATTCGATCATGAAAACATTTCGCCAAGAAAACCGGTAAGTCTGCAAGGGATGTTTTACCATTACATTTACAGTAAATGACAACATTTGTAATGCATGTAAATTCACAAAACATGTTACAGTATTCTTACAGTATGATCTATTGACATTCGGCTGTCCAAAATAAAGCAGGCCATTGAGGAGAAAGATGACACCTTTGCCAATGTTGCGTCCATCAGCCTACCAACAATCACCCGCCTGTCGAAGAAGCACCAGGTATCTATGAAACACATTTACCTGGTGCATTTTGAGAGAAACAACGATCAGGTGAAATAACTGCGGGCCGAGTATGTTCAGGTACAGCACTATAAACTGTATTACTGTTATTATTTGATGCACATGCTACTTCTCAATATCAAATTGGAACTAAAATGTAAAAATAACTAACCAAAATATATTTTTAGAGGGTGATGGTGCTTGATGCTGCTGTGAACCATCAAAAGTATATTTTTGTTGATGAAGCGGGCTTCAACCTGGCCAAATCTAAGCGCCGTGGGTGAAACCTCATCGGCCAACGGGTGACCTTCCAAGTGCCTGGACAACGTGGGGGAATCATCTCCATGTGCGCACCTATCTCTGAAGATGGTGTGGTAGGACGTAGGCCATTACTTGGATCCTGCAACGCTGCACACCTCGTTTCTCAATGAAATTGAGCAGGCCTGAAAAGGTCACCTACAGTGCATTTGGAAAGTATTCAGATCCCTTAACTTTTTCCACATTTTGTTACGTTACAGCCTTAACGTAACATCAATCTACACCCAATACCCCATAATGACAAAGCAAAAACTTTTTTTAGAAATTTTAGCATATGTAAAAAATTAATTAATGGAAATGTCACAATTACATAAGTATTCAGACCCTTTACTCAGTACTTACAGTGATTACATCCTTGAGTCTTCTTGGGTATGACGCTACAAGCTTGGCACACCTGTATTTGGAGTTTCTCCCATTCTTCTCTGCATATCCTCTCAAGCTCTGTCAGGTTGGATGGAGAGCGTCGCTGCACAGCTATTTTCAGGTCTCTCCAGATACGTTCAAAGGTGTTCAAGTCCGGGCTCTGGCTGGGCCACTCAAGGACATTTAGAGACTTGTCCCGAAGCCAATCCTGCGTTGTCTTGGCTGTGTGCTAAGGGTCATTGTCCTGTTGGAAGGTGAACCTTCGCCCCAGTCTGAGGAGCAGGTTTTCATGAAGGATTCTCTGTACTTTATTCCGTTCATCTTTCCCTCGATTCTGACTAGTCTCCCAGTCCCTGCCGCTGAACAACATCCCCACAGCATGATGCTGCCACCACCATGCTTCACTGTACTGATGGTGCCAGGTTTCCTCCAGACGTGACACTTGGCATTCTAGGCAGAGTTGCAAAGAAAAAGTCCAGTTTCTGTGATATTTTGCCCATCTTCATCTTTTCTTTTTATTGGCCAGTCTGAGATATGGCTTTTTCTTTGCAACTCTGCCTAGAAGGTCAGCATCCCGGAGTCGCCTCTTCACTGTTGACGTTGAGACTGGTGTTTTGGAGGTACTATTTAATGAAGCTGCCAGTTGAGGACCTGTGAGGCGTCTGTTTCTCAAACTAAACACTCTAATGTATTTGTCCTCTTGCTCAGTTGTGCACCGGGGCCTCCCACCCCTCTTTCTATTCTGGTTAGAGACAGTTTGCGCTGTTCTGTGAAGGGAGTAGTACACAGCGTTGTACGAGATCTTCAGTTTCTTGGCAATTTCTCGCATGGAATAGCCTTCATTTCTCAGAACAAGAATAGACTGACAAGCTTCTGGCCATTTTGAGCCTGTAATCAAGCCCACAATTGCTGATGCTCCAGATACTCAACTAGTCTCAAGAAGGCCAGTTTTATTGCTTCTTTAAACAGCATAACCATTTTCAGCTGTACTAACATAATTGCAAAAGGGTTTTCTAATGATCAATTAGCCTTTTAAAATGATAAACTTGGATTAGCAAACACAACGTGCCATTGGAACGCAGGACTGATGGTTGCTGATAATTGTTCTCTGTACGCCTATGTAGATATTCCATTACAAATCAGCCGTTTCCAGCTACAATAGCCATTTACAACATTAACAATGTCTACACTGTATTTCTGAATAATTTGATGTCATTTTAATGGACAAAAAATTGCTTTTCTTTCAAAAACAAGGACATTTCTGAGTGACCCTTTTGAACGGTAGTGTATATACTGTTTTCACTTTGTCATTATGGGGTATTGTGTGTAGATTGATGAACAAAATTATAATTTAATAAATTATAGAATAAGGCTGTAAAAATAAAATAAATCAAGGGGTCTGAATACTTTCCGAATGCACTACATGTCATTGTGTGGGACAATGTCAGATTCCACCATGCAGAGGTGGTTCAGGCATGGTTTTTCTGCACCGGTACCCCCCTGTATAAATAGCCTCCCTACTGTTATTTTATTTTACTTCTGCTCTTTTTTTTCTCAACACTTTTTTGTTGTTGTTTTATTTTACTTTTGTATAAAAAATAAATGCACTGTTGGTTAAGGGCTATAAGTAAGCATTTCACTGTAATGTCTGCACCTGTTGTATTTGGCGCATTTGGCCAATAAAATTTGATTTGATTTGATTTGGATAGACATGATAGATTTTGTCAATTTTGTTGGTTAATGTAAACCTAATGTGAAAACTGTGTAATCTACTGTAATTTACAGTACCCTAGCATATTACTTTCAGCACTTTTAAGGGTGATTTGAAACACACATCTTGTATTGTTTGTTATTGGATTAACTGGTAGTTGAAACGACTAAATTAAAGAGATTTCATTGTTCAAGATTCATTATGTTGTGTTTTTGGGATTAAACCAATGTTCTCATTACATTTCACAATAAACTTTTATTTTGAATCAATGGTTGTGTGGTGAGAAATGTTTACAATCCAAATGCATGCACAATGACCGGTTTTGAATGAAAGACTGGCTGCGTTACAAGTGTAACCAGTTTGGAGTTTTGTACTAAGAGTTGTGAAAATGTACCAAAGCGATAAAAAAAACTGTAATGCCTTCCCATCATCAGAGGGAAGAAAGACAGGTCTGGTTGTTCAGGATCCTGTGGGGAAAGCTCACCAGGCAGAGAAATGATCCTCCATGTTTCACAACACTCCTATGCCATGGTTAAAGTCCACCCAAAAGTTCAAAGAAAACGTATTTTAATTAATGTACAGAAGTGAATCATGAATATAATTTATTTTATTTTATTTTTATAATGAAATTACTTATACAGAACTATAGGAGTGAATTGTGAACATGACATGAATAAAACATGTTAACTACTAGATTAATTTCCCCTTCAATATGAGGAGCCTGTGAGAAAAAGAGTACAGTGTGCCCAGATGTGTTCTGGCCCTTTATCCCTTTTCTCCACTCCCCTCTGTCCACAGAGGTGGAGACTATGTGGTCTGGCCCACATGAGTGTGTGAGAGGGGTGTGAGATGGGCCAGGGTTGTTTTCATAACTTCATTACACTACAGGCATATGGGTCTGACTCACACACTACACCAGTCACTGAGGGCAGTGTGTGTGTGTGTGTGTGTGTGTGTGTGTGTGTGTGTGTGTGTGTGTGTGTGTGTGTGTGTGTGTGTGTCAGACAAGAAAAAAGAGGGGACATACATATAGAGAGAAAAATGAATGAGAGAGTGTGTAGCCCTAAAGATAGGATCCGATAAAAGGGTGATGACTTAGGCAGTGACTCTCCTGGCAGATTACCCCATACCTAAAGACTTCCTCGTGTCAGCACATTGGCTGCCTGTTGAGGAGAGGGGGAGAAAGAGAGCGAGAGTGAGCGAGAGAGCGAGAGTGAGCGAGAGAGCGAGAGAGAGAGAGAGAGAGAGAGAGAGAGAGAGAGAGAGAGAGAGAGAGAGAGAGAGAGAGAGAGAGAGAGAGAGAGAAGCTATAAAGCCATCCACCAGAATAGAAGCATCAACATTTTCCCAGTGGGGTTTCATTATGTGAAGTGAAAAGTAAAGGAGGCAGAGAGAGATGAGATGGACAGAGAGAGAAAGGGAGAAGGAAATGGGATAGAAAGGACGGAGAGGAGAGAAAGTTAGAGGGAAACTTCTCAACAATGTTCCTATGTACCACGACATTGCAGGATATCAAGGTTGACTCATTTTCCCTGGCTTTGTAAAGACTACAGCCTGACGGGATCCCTACTTCCTTGTCCAATTGTGTTCCCACTCTCGAAGGCAGTACTAGTTTCTACAGGTTCACGGAAGCTACAGTGCACTGTTGATCCGAGATCGCTAAATAATTACAATGGCTGCTTCTGATGATTCCTCTTTCCAAGAAGAGCTGGATGGCAATTAGTTTGGTGATTTTCTTTTACATAGGGACATACAGCCCTATTAATTTGAGCTGGAATACACTGAAGAGGAGTTGATACAGCGAGAACAAGAATTACGAGACCAGCAAGCAGTGGCCGCAGCAGCCATTGCTGCTGCTCCTGATCCTGGGAAGCCACAGACTCTGACTGGTAGTTCCTATGCGGGTGCTGTCCAGCCATGCCGACATAAGAGGAGTGTCTGTGCTGCAACGAAATCGATTGCGGACAGTTCTTACTAGAAAGGATCACTGCAGACCCAATGGATCGTGTGTGTGTGACAGACCATCGAAGTTTCGATGCACAAGGGGTGCTGGAGACGTTCTTTAAAACCTCCAAGATCTTTTTACACAAGGTAGTGATTTTCAGTGCAGTATAATTTTGTGATCGATTCGGCCATAATAGAGCTTGCTAGTACACAAGCCAAGCTAGCCAAGTTGAGTTTACTTTGTTTGCTCTACCCAAAGTGTACTGTAGCCTAACATTATAGCTAGCTAGCTAGCTAAGGTTAGCTATCTAGTATAGCTAGCCTCAGTTAATCTCATTAGGAGAAAAACTGGAGAAATGTTTTGATGATGATGACAAAGAATGGCAAGAAAAACTATAATTTATTTTCTGCTACGATGATGTTGGCTGATCGGATGCCTTCCGCTTTGAAGTGAAGGGGAAATTGATGGAATTGCTTCACTTTTCAACGTTCGACGACCTGGCAACCCCATCAATTGAGACTTCAGGTCCATTTTGAAATCCTCTGGCTGAAAGTGCTGGCTACAAACACAGATATTTGGATTTTTCTCCACAGGAGTATTCACATAATACGCAGCGTTCTTTATTGCCGCCAGCCACTGTCGGCGCCGAGGAATATCTCTGGCAGGTAACTGATTAAATGTTACCCCAGCAGCCTGTGCTTGCTTGTAGTTTGCACATCCAGGTACTGAGCACCACAACACGACTAGACTTTACAGTTGTTGTCGACACTATTTTTTTAAATATATGTTATGTTCTATGAACGAGTGGCTGGTCCAGTGAGTAACGTTAGCTACCTGTTGACGCCCATTCTCAACTAGATCCACCTCGACAAGGGTGGTACTACGTCCTGAAATCGCTGTGAATTCTGGATGTTGTGGTGTACAAGACATTAATACTTGCTCTTTCCATGACATAGACTGACCAGGTGAAAGCTATGATCATTTATTGATGTCACCTGTTAAATCCACTTCAATCAGTGCAGATGAAGGGGAGGAGACAGGTTAAAGAAGGATTTTTAAGCCTTGATACAATTGAGAAATGGATTGTGTATGTGTGCCATTCAGAGGGTGAATGTGCAAGACAAAATATTGAAGTGCCTTTGAATGGAGTATTATAGTAGGTGCCAGGCACACCGGTTTGAGTGTGTCAAAAACTGCAACACTGCCTGGTTTTTCACGCTCAACAGTTTCCGGTGTGAATCAAGAATGGTCCACCACCCAAAGGACATCCAGCCAACTTGACACAACTGTGGGAAGAATTGGAGTCAACATGGGCCAGCATCCCTGTGGAACACTTTTGACACCTTGTAGAGTCCATCCACTGACGAATTGAGGCTGTTCTGAGGGCATAAGGGGGTGCAAATCATTATTAGGAAGGTGTTCCGGGTCAATGGCAGCGTTTGGAACTGCTGATCTGCGGTCAAGAACGCTGAGTTCATCTCAGCCTATGCTACCCTTCAGTCCCTTTACTTTTTGGCCCTGACGGTGACATGGATCACCACAAAGAACACTGCTAGTCCTGCTGCTCTTTCTTCATCGGAATATATTTTCTCTCATAGTCCGAGAGCATCTGGTCATCGCGGTGGTGGCACAGGTCTACTCATTTCTCTTAAGTGGAGATTTTATATTTTCTCCCTCTCTCGCCTGTCTATCTCCTCATTTGAATTCCATGCTGTCAATGTCACTTGTCCACTCAAGCTTAACATTATTGTCATCTATCGCCCACCAGGTGCCCTTGGAGAGTTCCTCAATGAGCTTGACACCTTGATAATCTCATTTCCTGACGATGGCTCACCACTCTTCGGTAAACAAATGAAGCATCTGATAGAATAATTATTAATGACTAATTATTACACCCTGAAACTGTGTGAAATATGTTAGAATGTGTGAGTGTAGGACCAGTAAAGACTATGACATTGAGCTACTATTTAGCAATGTGAGTAAGAGTTAGACCAGACAACAAAGGACAAGGAGAACTGTCTACAGGCAACTGAGAAAACAAGATAACTGAGGAATTTAGGGAGGAGAGAAATTGTTAGGCTTGTAAGAGTGCATGTGTGTGTGTGTGTATGTGTATGTGTGTGTGTGTACTGATGGTCAGGAGAGCAATTATAAAGTGGAAAACTACAGCCTGCCTACAGAGAGGAGGGATTTTTGTATGACGTGTGAGTATAAAAGATGGACTCTGAAATTGTGATGGCAGAATTCTCAATGAATAAACATCTCTGACTATGCAGACCGGGACTCTGTCCGTTTCTTGATTTTGGGAGATGCACAGAGACACTGAAATAGTTTGTTAAATAATTATCTTAACAGCTTGGTCCTTCTGAGCCGGAATCCAATACCTGCCTCTGTCATTCCAGGTAACTCTGAAAACCGTCAACGGGCGAATGATACATTCGTAAATAAAAAGTCCATTAAGGGTTAAGACAGGCTAGAGGACACCTGATTAATGACAGAGACGGTGACGGAATCCAAACCTACATTGAATCTCAGCTGCAAGGATAAGGTCAGTAGTCTTTATTCATCACTTGGTGAAATTGATTTGAGAACTTGCTAAAATATTGACTGAGGGTAACGTCATAATTTAAAGTAGCAAATCGATAAATGCGTAGCCATTTTAAGTGAAATGTTGGTGGGTCCGTAACGATTCACGGTAATAGGCCATTACCAAAAGAAACTACCCAGTGTTGAAATAGAAGGAACTATTAAAAGTACACCTAAGGGATGTAACCTGTAAGAGATTATAGAACAGTCAACAAATAATCCGGGTTAAACAAATACAAAAAGTAAAAGAGAGGATATAATTGAGTAAATTTAGACGGTTAAGATCACCAGGAGAGGGAGAACCCATTCCTGTTGTATGGGACTGTCGGGAATTATCAAGATTACATTGTGGGGATAAATTCCTCCGTAGGGTAGGAGATAATTCTGGGGGACTAGTCAACCTGTTGTATGGGACTGTCAGGAATTATCAAGATTACATTGTGGGGATAAATTCATCCGTAGAGTAGGAGATGATTCTGGGGGACTAGTCAACCTGTTGTATGGGACTGTCAGGAATTATCAAAATTACATTGTGGGGATAAATTCCTCCGTAGAGTAGGAGATAATTCTGGGGGACTAGTCAACCTGTTGTACCTATACAGGAAGGGGTGATTCCAGGTTTGGTGTGAAACTGTTTTGAATAACTTGTTATATAGAAGAGGTGGCTAAGGGATTTTTAACAGTACCAACCATGGGAGGCAAATCCCACGGGGGGCCAGTATAAAAAATAAATAAATATGTATTCACTAACTGTAAGTCGCTCTTGATAAGAGTGTCTGCTAAATGACTAAAATGTAAATGTAAATCCTCACAAGAGGTCCCAGAATTTACTGGGGACAAGAAATACATGGAAATTAGAGACGAACGAAATGTGTATTATGGAACTAATTGGAAAAAAATTTAAAATGGCTTTACTGGGCGACTTGATGTAATTAAACTGGAATCCATGATTAAACAAATGCATGTAAATTGTGGTACTGATCTAAATTAAACAGAAAATAGAGTAATTAAACTAGAGTCCATGATTAAACAAATGCATGTACATTGTGGTAATGATCTAAAGAAACAAAAAACAGAGGAACAGGAGGATTCAGAGCTAAGCTCAGGAGGGAGTCAGTATGAGTCAGGAGATGAGAGAGTAGGAGGGGGCCAGTACCCACTGATAGCCTTACCTAATCTATTGGCAGGGAATGAAAGGGGCCCCAGCAACTTTAGATGAAAACAGGCCATGAACACAGAGGAACGTGGCCAGAGCGGTAGAAGGAATGACCTACCCCAAAATAGGAATAGTAAGGATTGGGCTGCCGTTAGAGGGCAGTGGGTTTCAGGGGATGCCCAGACGGCACTTTTGCCATGGGCCGATCACGGAGCGTATGTTGGGAAAATAACTGAATTGTGTAATAGCCTCAGAGAACATTACCATTGTCATGCAGACTTCTCGAAAGTACATGAGTGTAAACAAGAGGATAGTGAGACTGTCAGCCAGTACTTAGAGAGGCTTAAAGATGTGTTTAACGCAAACAGTGGCATACCCAAGCCAGACCAGAGACAGGGGAATGATACGCCCTACCATCAGCAATTAAAAATATAGTGTTCCTCAGTGGAATGAGACCAGAGATAAGCAAGACCATTAAAAATACTTTGATAGGGTGGAGAAAAACACAGCAACACTGATTGAGGTTATAAAAGTATGCAGTTTACCAAGAGCAGATTGGGAGAGAAAAAGAGGAGTAAGAGAGACCTTAAGGGAGTGCCAACTCTCGGGGAGATAGTGAGGCCAGAAACAAAGGGGCAGTGTCCTAGAAATCACAGTCTGTTTTTTTTTTTTTTGTTCTGCTGGGAGTATATTTGATGATGGGGATTTGTGTTGAATGAGAGGCTAGAGACTTCATAAAATAATAATTGGAATAATAATGATATGTTAACTTGCTCACCCAAAACGTAGACATACGTCATGGGTGAGACATAATTAATATAATATTGTACAAAGCCAATTTAGGGTTTCCATTAAGGAACGTCAATCACTACATTGGATATTAATACTATGGAGATAAATTCAATATATGCTGGTCAACTGCGGCATGTGTTTGGTGTTATTTGTAGCCTACTTAGAAAGGACAGTTACCTATATCTGCTGTATTCTAAACAATGACAGATTGGGGGTTTCATAAGAGGTGGCTATAATTTTAGTTGATACAGAGGTAATTAGATTTAAGAAATGAGAAATGTTAGATGGAAAGTCAGCAATAGAGGATAGAGATTGTACAGGGTTTCCTGTGTGAAAAAAGTAATAGAAATTGGGTGATAAGAAATGTTGAATTGCATTGTTTAAGCAAGAATGGCATTAAATTCATGCTTTCTAGTTATGTGTATGCAAATATGTTATTCATTTTGGGGGTGTGTGGATAGAATTTACTAATGCCAGGATTTAGTAAACGAAGCAGAGAGATGTAGTGAGAGCAGTGGAAGGGATACCCCACCCTAAGACGGGGGTACACCAGTTCAGAAGAGATATGGAAGGGCTGACAGCCAGCTTTAAGCTGAATACAGGGGAACTAGAGAGGGCAGTCAGACAGATAGTGTTAAAGGACTGAGCGGCAGTGAGAGGAAACTGGGTTCCCGGAGATGGGAATGTGCCGGTTCTAGAGTGGGCAGAAGGAGGGGCTTATGGAGATAAATTGGCACAACTCTGTGATAATCTGAGAGAACATTGTCACAGACATGCCGACTTCTCCAAAGTCCACGAGTGTAAGCAGGGAGACAGTGAGACTATTTGTCAATACCTAGAGAGACTGAGAGATGTGTTCAATGCAAACAGTGGATTTATTAATAGGTTTATATTTTCAAAACATCAATGCAACAGGTTGCGATGATTAAATTAATAGAAAGGGGTTATAGGTTTATATTAGAAGGTGTAGTGAACTTAATGAAACGTGGTATTATATAGTGTCTTCCAGGATTGATGGAAGTCTCCTATAGCATTATGTTAAGGGGATGCCTGGGATAAAATAGAATGTCTTACTTACACGGAGTATGTGATTGTATTGGCTAATGAATGAAATATGACATTTACAGGGGCGACAGGAACAATAGAAGGGGAGACAGATTGTCCTATGGTGTTGATCAAATAATTGATAATGGATCATTTGAGATGAGATCACATGGAGCAGATTTAGGGGTTCAATAATCATTGTGAGATTTAAAGAGGATATGATCTGAAGGGTAATCAATTAAACATAATCATTGTATACTCAAGGAATTTTGAGTGGTTTTATGGATTAGTTATGAGGAATTAGATTGATACAAACGATTATTGATGAGTTAGTGTCACGGATTCTGCCGAGACTGCTCCTCCTCCTTGCTCGGGCAGGCTTCGGCGTTTGTCGTCCCCGGAGTACTAGCTACTACCGCTGGATGTTCTCGATGTTTGTTTGGTCTGGTCTTGTGTGTGCACCTGTTTCGTATTGAGTATTGATTATGTCACCTATACGTTTCCCTTTTGGTTTGTTTGCAGTTGTGTGTAATTGTATGCCTGTCCGATTGGTGTATCGTTTGATGTTTAGTGTTTTACGCGTGTGTGCGTAATCGTTCGCCTCCGTTGTTTTGAGGCCGTTTGTTTTGTCTTTGAGCATTATAAGTAAAGTCATTTTGGACTTAGCCTCCTTGTCCTGTGCTTGACTCCACCACTGCATCCACATCAGTTTACGTGACAGAATTACACACCTTTCTATGGAGTCAGCAGGAGCAGCGGCGGCGCCCGAGTCGCTGGAGGATCGGGTCAGCTGCCAGGACGCCAGGATCCAGCAACTCGGGTCCGCCATGCAAGAGGTGATGAACACCCTGCGCCGATGGTAGAGAGGAGGCGTGCCCACACCTCCTCCTACCTTACCACCACCATCGGCCAGTCCTCCCATACCAGCACCGGAATCCAGTGGGATTCGGCTCTCGCTCCCGAGGGCGTATGATGGCACCGCAGCCGGGTGTCAGGGGTTCCTCCTGCAGGTGGAACTCTACCTGGCTACCATACACCCGGCGCCCTCGGGATACGAGAGCGTTTCCGCCCTCATCTCCGGTCTCTCCGGCAAGGCGTTGGAGTGGGCCAACGCCGAATAAAGGGGAATAGACGCCGCCACCATCACCTACGCGGAGTTCTCCCGCTGCTTCAGGGCGGTTTTCGATCATCCACCTGAGGGTAAAGCGGCGGGGGAGCGTCTGTTCCACCTCCGACAGGGGAAGAGGAGCGCACAGGAGTTCACCCTGGATTTCCGGACTCTAGCGGCGGATGCGGGGTGGAATGAGAGGGCCCTCATCGACCACTATCGGTGTAGCCTGCGTGAGGACGTTCGTCGAGAGCTGGCATGCAGGGACACCAATCTATCCTTCAACCAGTTGGTGGACATGTCCATCCGTCTAGATACCCTGCTGGCCACCCACGGACGTCCAGAGTTGGGGCCGTCCATTCCATCCTCCAGCACCTCCGAGCCAAGCCCTATGGAGCTCGGGGGTGCTGGCGCTAGAGAGAGGAGGAGAGAGAGCCCGAGGGAGGCCGTCCCCTGCACCAACTGTGGTCGTAGAGGACACACTTTGGCTAGGTGCTGGGGAGGGTCTCCAGGGAGTCGGGGCAACAGGTCACGCACTGGGGAGTCATTCCAGGTGAGTCGGCGCCCCACTTACCCAGAGCTCTCTGTTGTTCACTTGTGTATACCTGTAACTTGTTTCCAAGATGGCGAAGTAGTGCAGTTCTGTTTCTGTCGTGTGTCTGTAAATAGCCTGTAAATACCCTGTTTTTTGTATTTTTCGTACATGTTTCCCTATCAGACTTTTCATCCTTCTACAAAATATACTTTCCTGCAACCCGCCTCACTCAATGTGGAACGGATTCTATTATTGACTTACCTTTTATCTAGAATCTAGAATCTCCAGTTGAAACTAGCTAGCCAGCTAACTAGCTACTTGCTATTAGCCACAGCTAGCGGTGCTAGCGGTGTTTCACCCAGAACATTGGATTTTTTTCCCGCGGGATTAATTTTAATCGCTGGACATTGATCACCGGATATTCGGCCAGTCTGCACAGCGCGTTATCGACCCAGAGCATATCAGTTCTTCCGCCGGAATCACTGATTCACTGGACCTTTAGCTCCGGATTCATCGCTGCCAGCTGGCTACAACAGGACGGACGCTGTGGTCTGGCTAATCAACCTGAGCTGGGCCCATCTCCCGGCTATCTACCTCTCTATCAACCGGACGGGACCACCTAGTATTGACACGGATCCCCGCCGATCCTGCACGACTGGTCTGCCGACGAAGTCGTCTGATGTGGTTACGACGTAACCACGAAGATTCCATCCATCTGCTAGCCCTGGCCCGTTAGCACACGCTTACTCACTAAACTGAACTAGCTACTTGCTATTAGCCACAGCTAGCGGTGTTTTACCCAGAACATTTGATTTTTTTCCGCTGGATTAATTTTAATCACTGGACATTGATCACCGGATATTCGGCCAGTCAGCACTGCGTGTTATCGACCCAGAACATATCAGTTTTTCCGCCGGCATCACTGAATCACTGGACCTTTAACTCCGGATTCATCGCTACCAGCTGGCTACAACAAAACGGACGTGGCACACGCTAGCCGTGGCCTCTTACTCACTAGCGCTTCACCACCGGACCTTATGATAACTCAGCTATACAGCTGATATCTGCTGGACTGTTCCTTTTTACGGTACTACATCCTGTTTATGTTTAGCCTCAGCCCAAACATGGTTAGTTTATTGTTGTTTCGGTTATTTCTAATTGTACTATATCACTGTAGACCCCCCAGCCTAGCTAAACCTGCCTTGGTTAGCTCCTTTGTCCCCTCCACCCATACACTCACAGACCGACTCAATTGATGCCTCTAGAGATACTATCTCTTTCAGTGTTACCCAACGCTTAGGTTTACCTCCACTTTACTCATATCCTTCCATATCCTTGTCTGTTCATAATGCCCTGAATCTTTTCTATAACACCCGGAAATCTGCCCCCTTTATTCTATGTACCCAACGCACTAGAAGACCAGTTCTTAAAGCCTTTAGCCGTATCCTTATTCTAGTCCTCCTCTGTTCCTCTGGTGATGTAGAGGCTAACCCAGGCCCTGTAGCCCCCAGTATCACTCCTACTCCCCAGGAGCTATCATTTGTTGACTTCTGTAATCGCAAAAGTCTTGGTTTCTTGCACATAAATATCAGAAGTCTACTTCCCTAAGTTTGAGTTATTCACTGCGTTAGCACACTCTGCCAACCCTGATGTTCTAGCAGTGTCTGAATCCTGGCTTAGGAAGGCCACCAAAAATTCTGAAATTTCCATCCCCAACTATAACATTTTCCGTCTAGATAGAACTGCCAAAGGGGGTGGAGTTGCAATCTACTGTAGAGATAGCCTGCAGAGCTCTATCATACTATCCAGGTCTGTGCCCAAACAGTTTGAGCTTCTACTTCTAAAAATCCACCTTTCCAGAAATAAGTCTCTCACTGTTGCCGCTTGCTACAGACCCCCTCAGCCCCCAGCTGTGCCCTGGACACCATATGTGAATTGATTGCCCCCATTTATCCTCTGAGTTTGTACTGCTTGGTGACCTAAATTGGGATATGCTTAATACCCCAGCCATCCTACAATCCAAGCTAGATGCCCTCAACCTCACGCAAATTATCAACGAACCTACCAGGTACAACCCTAAATCCTTAAACATGGGTACCCTCATAGATATCATCCTGACTAATATACCCTCTAAATACACCTCAGCTGTCTTCAACCAGGATCTCAGCGATCACTGCCTTATTGCCTGCGTCCGTAACGGGTCCGCGGTCAAACGACCACCCCTCATCACTGTCAAACGCTCCCTAAAACACTTTAGCGAGGAGGCCTTCCTAATTGACCTGGCCCAGGTATCCTGGATGGATATAGATCTCATTCCGTCAGTAGAGGATGCCTGGTTGTTCCTTAAAAAGTAATTTCCTCTCAATCTTAAATAAACATGCCCCATTCAAAAATACAGAACTAAGAACCGATATAGCCCCTGGTTCTCCTCAGACTTGACTGCCCTTGACCAGCACAAAAACATCCTGTGGCGTACAGCATTAGCATCAAATAGCCCCCGCGATATGCAACTTTTCAGGGAAGTTAGGAACCAATATACACAAGCAGTCAGGAAAGCAAAGGCTAACTTTTTCAAACAGAAATTAGCATCCTGTAGCACTAACTCCAAAAAGTTATGGGACACTGTAAAGTCCATGGAGAATAAGAGCACTTCCTCCCAGCTGCCCACTGCACTGAGGCTAGGAAACACTATCACCACCGATAAATCTACAATAATCGAGAATTTCAACAAGCATTTTGCTACAGCTGGCCATGCTTTCCATCTGGCTACCACTAACCCGGCCACCAACTCTGCACCCTCTGCTGCAACTTGCCCATGCCCCCCCGCTTCTCCTTCACACAAATTCAGACAGCTGATGTTTTGAAAGCGCTGCAAAATCTGGACCCCTACAAATCAGCTGGGCTAGACAATCTGGACCCTTTCTTCCTAAAACTAGCCGCCGAAATTGTCGCAACCCCTATTACTAGTCTGTTCAACCTCTCTTTCATAACGTCTGAGATCCCCAGAGATTGGAAAGCTGCCGCGGTCATCCCCCCTCTTCAAAGGGGGTGACACTCTAGATCCAAACTGCTACAGACCTATATCCATCCTGCCCTGCCTTTCGAAAGTATTCGAAAGCCAAGTTAACAAACAGATCATCGACCATTTCGAATACCACCGTACCTTCTCCGCTATGCAATCCGGTTTCCGAGCTGGTCACGGGTGCACTTCAGCCACGCTCAAGGTCCTAAACGATATTATAACCGCGATTGATAATAGACAGTACTGTGCAGCCGTCTTCATCGACCTGGCCAAGGCTTTCGACTCTGTCAACCACCGCATTCTTATTGGCAGACTAAATAGCCTTGGTTTCTCAAATGATTGCCTCGCCTGGTTCACCAACTACTTCTCAGATAGAGTTCAGTGTGTCAAATCGGAGGGCCTGTTGTCTGGACCTATGGCAGTCTCTATGGGGGTGCCACAGGGTTTAATTCTTGGGCCGACACTTTTCTCCGTGTATATCAATGATGTCGCTCTTGCTGCTGGTGACTCTCAGATCCACCTCTACGCAGACGACACCATTTTGTATACATCTGGCCCTTCATTGGACACTGTGTTAACAAACCTCCAAACGAGCTTCAATGCCATACAACAATCCTTCAGTAGCCTTCAACTGCTCTTAAACACTAGTAAAACTAAATGCATGCTTTTCAATCGAACGCTGCTAGCACCCGCCCACCCGACTAGAATCACCACTCTCGACGGGTCTGACCTAGAGTATGTGGACAACTACAAATATCTAGGTGTCTGGTTAGACTGTAAACTCAACTTCCAGACTCACATAAAGAATCTCCAATCCAAAGTTAAATCTAGAATCGGCTTCCTATTTCGCAACAAAGCCTCCTTCACTCATGCTGCCAAACATGCCCTCTTAAAACTGACTATCCTACCGATCCTTGACTTCGGCGATGTCATTTACAAAATAGCCTCCAACACTCTACTCAGCAAATTGGATGTAGTCTATCACAGTGCCATCCGTTTTGTCTCCAAAGCCCCATACACTACCCACCACTGTGACCTGTACGCTCTTGTTGGCTGGTCCTCACTACATGTTCGTCGTCAAACCCACTGGCTCCAGGCCATCTATAAATCACTGCTAGGCAAATCCCCGCCTTATCTTAGCTCATTGGTCACCATAGCAGCACCCACCCGCAGTCTGCGCTCCAGCAGGTATATCTCACTGGTCATTCCCAAAGCCAACACCTCCTTTGGCCGCCATTCCTTCCAGTTCTCTGCTGCCAATGACTGGAACGAATTGCAAAAATCTCTGAAGCTGGAGACTCTTATCTCCCCAATAACTTTAAGCATCAGTTGTCAGAGCACCTTACCGATCACTGCACCTGTACACAGCCCATCTGAAATTAGCCCACCCAACTACCTCATCCCTATATTGTTATTTAATTTGCTCTTTTGCACCCCAGTATCTCTATTTGCACATAATCTCTTGCACATCTAGCATTCCAGTGTTAATACTATTGTAATTATTCTGCACTATAGCCTATTTATTGCCTTACCTCCATAACTTGCTACATTTGCACACACTGTATATATATTTTCTGTTGTATTTCTGACTTTATGTTTTTTTTTACCCCATATGTAACTCTGTGTTGTTTTTATTGCACTACTTTGCTTTATCTTGGCCAGGTCGCAGTTGTAAATGAGAACCTGTTCTCAACTGGCTTACCTGGTTAAATAAAGGTGAAAAAAAAAAAAAAATCCCCAGGTTGCATCTCATTCCCAGCATAAGGCGCTAGTCGATTCAGGCGCAGCTGGGAATTTTATTGATCGGAAATGTTGTGTTAAGTTAGGGATTCCCCTCCTGCCCGTTGATGCTCCCTTCCCTGTCCATGCCCTCCCTTCCCTGTCCATGCCCTGTTAAATACAGTTATCCTCTTCCTCTGATTGCGAGTATGACGGAATCATTACGCGGAGCGCGTTTCTTCACAAAACTGGATCTCAGGAGCGCCTACAACTTGGTGCGCATTAGGGAGGGAGATGAATGGAAGACAGCATTTAGTACCACCTCGGGTCATTATGATTATCTCGTCATGCCATACGGGTTAATGAATGCTCCTTCGGTCTTCCAATCCTTTGTGGACGAGATCTTCCGGGACATGCATGGGCAGGGTGTAGTAGTGTACATTGACGACATCCTAGTGTACTCTGCTACACGGGCCGAGCATGTAGCACTGGTGCGCCGAGTGTTGGGTAGGCTGTTGGAGCATGACTTGTATGTCAAGGCAGAGAAATGTCTGTTTTTCCAGGAGTCCATCTCCTTCTTGGGTCATCGATTGTCCGCGTCAGGGGTAAAGATGGAGGTTGAACGTGTGTCAGCCGTAAGTAATTGGCAAACCCCAACCACTGTTAAAGAGGTGCAGCAGTTTTTGGGTTTTGCCAATTACTACCGGAGGTTTATCCGGGGTTTTGGACAGGTGGCAGCTCCCATTACTTCCCTGCTAAAGGGGGGCCCGGTGCGTTTGCAGTGGTCAGCTGAAGCGGACAGGGCGTTTGGTAAACTGAAGGACCTGTTGACTTCGGCTCCGGTGCTGGCGCACCCGGACCCAGCTTTACCGTTCCAGGTAGAGGTGGACGCGTCAGAGGCCGGTATTGGGGCAGTGCTGTCGCAACGGTCAGGCACGCCACCTAAACTCCGCCCCTGTGCTTTCTATTCTAAGAAGCTCAGCCCGGCGGAGCGGAATTATGACGTAGGGGACAGGAAGCTGTTAGCCGTAGTTCAAGCCCTAAAGGTGTGAGGGGGCTCAACACCCTTTTCTCATTCTGACTGACCACCGTAACCTGGAGTACATCCGGGCAGCTAGGAGATTGAACCCTCGTCAGGCTAGGTGGAACATGTTTCTGACCCGGTTCGTGTTTAAGATAACATACATCCCAGGGTCCCAGAACGGTAAGGCAGACGCCCTGTCCCGGAGGTATGACACAGAGGACAGGTCCATTGAGCCCACTCCCATACTGCCGGAGTCTTGTCTGGTGGCACCGGTGGTGTGGGAGGTCGATACGGAAATCGAGCGGGCGTTACGTACCGACCCTACTCCCCCAGAGTGTCCAGTGGGTCAGACGTACGTGCCGCTCGAGGTCCGTTATCGTCTCATTTATTGGGCTCATACGTCACCCTCCTCTGGACATCCAGGTATTGGCCGGACAGTGCACTGCCTTAGCGCTAAGTACTGGTGGCCAACTTTAGCTAAGGATGTGAGGGTTTATGTCTCCTCCTGCTCGGTGTGCGCTCAGTGTAAGGCGCCTAGAGACCTGCCCAGGGGGAAGTTACAACCCCTGCCCGTTCCACAACGGCCGTGGTCCCACCTCTCGGTGGACTTTGTCACGGACCTTCCCCTCTCTCAGGGGAATACCACTATTCTGGTCGTTGTGGATCGGTTCTCTAAGGCCTGTCGTCTCATCCCAATGCCGGGTCTCCCTACTGCCCTACATACCGCTGAGGCTTTGTTTACCCACGTCTTCCGGCACTACGGGGTGCCCGAGGATATAGTGTCTGATCGGGGTCCCCAGTTCACCTCTAGAGTCTGGAGGGCGTTCATGGAACGCTTGGGGGTCTCGGTGAGCCTTACCTCAGGTTACCACCCGGAGAGTAATGGGCAGGTGGAAAGAGTGAACCAGGATGTGGGTAGGTTTCTGAGATCCTATTGCCAGGGCCGGCAGGAGGAGTGGTCGGGGTATATCCCCTGGGCAGAGATGGCCCAGAACTCTCTTCGCCACTCCTCTACTAACCTAACCCCTTTCCAGTGTGTGTTAGGGTATCAGCCGGTTCTGGCACCATGGCATCAGAGCCAGATCGAGGCTCCTGCGGTGGATGAGTGGTTTCGGCGCTCGGAGGAGACATGGAACGCTGCACACATCCATCTGCAGCGGGCCATCCGTAGACAGAAGGCGAGCGCCGATCTCCACCGCAGTGAGGGTCCGGTGTACGCACCTGGAGATCGAGTCTGGCTCTCGACTCGAAACCTGCCCCTTCGCCTGCCCTGCCGGAAGCTGGGTCGGCGGTTTGTGGGGCCATTTAAAGTCCTGAGGAGATTGAACGAGGTTTGTTACAAGTTACAACTGCCTATTGATTACCACATTAACCCCTCGTTCCATGTGTCTCTCCTCAGGCCGGTGGTAGCTGGTCCACTCCAGGACAGTGAGATAAGAGAGACTCCTCCGCCCCCCCTGGACATCGAGGGGGCTCCGGCGTACTCAGTCCGGTCCATCGTGGATTCGAGGCGTCGGATGGGGGGGTCTACAATATCTCGTGGAGTGGGAGGGGTACGGCCCGGAGGAACGGTGCTGGGTGCCTACGAGGGACATTTTAGATCCATCCCTCCTGACTGAGTTCCACCGTAGTCATCCCACGCGCCCTGCTCCGTGTCCTCCTGGTCGTCCCCGAGGCCGGGGTCGGCGCACGGCTGGAGCCGCACGTCAAGGGGGGGTTACTGTCACGGATTCTGCCGAGACTGCTCCTCCTCCTTGCTCGGGCAGGCTTTGGCGTTCGTTGTCCCCGGAGTACTAGCTACTACCGCTGGATGTTCTCGATGTTTGTTTGGTCTGGTCTTGTGTGTGCACCTGTTTCGTATTGAGTATTGATTATGTCACCTATACGTTTCCCTTTTGGTTTGTTTGCAGTTGTGTGTAATTTTACGCCTGTCCGATTGGTGTATCGTTTGATGTTTAGTGTTTTATGCGTGTGTGCGTAATCGTTCGCCTCCGTTGTTTTGAGGCCGT
Source organism: Coregonus clupeaformis (assembly GCF_020615455.1). Classification (NCBI taxonomy): domain Eukaryota; kingdom Metazoa; phylum Chordata; class Actinopteri; order Salmoniformes; family Salmonidae; genus Coregonus; species Coregonus clupeaformis. Next base: position 58,430,625 of record NC_059215.1, read on the forward strand.
TTGTTTTGTCTTTGAGCATTATACGTAAAGTCATTTTGGACTTAGCCTCCTTGTCCTGTGCTTGACTCCACCACTGCATCCACATCAGTTGACGTGACAGTTAGGACTGGGGATATCTGTATCATGTTTTGTGTGTACTTACCATCTTTAGATTACTGATGGTAATTGAAGGTTAACAAAATTAATAATTTCTCTTCCAGGAGAAAGAGATTCGCTTATCTCATTGGAATGTTGCCCAGGGATAGGGGGAGCAGTTTAGTGGAGTTAGGCAGTATTTAGGTCTTAAAAGTGAGCTACCAAATTAAGTGGGGCCTGGCTATTTTTGGTTGTTGTTTTTCAATTGGGTTTTTCAAATAAAAAACACCACACCTAGTATGATGTTTGTAAAGGGTTGTTATTTTGATTTTAGGGGGTTTTCAACAGATCAAAGGTGATAAGTCTTAAAGGAGCACACAGTGCATTTTATGGAGTTTTTCGGTTTTGACTGAGTTTAGGGTATACATGATTTCTTATGAGAATAAATGTCATGAGGACTTAATGAACACTTGGGATAAGTCACATTTATGAAATATTTAGGATGATGGTAATGTTTAGTATACTATGGGATGGAACAGTTCGTTGAATGATTTCAATGGCCTCTGAACTCTGTTTTGACTTTCTGGTGTGAATTGATCATCCACACTGGTAAATTCTAAAGGCATAAGAGGAGGACTTTAAGATTTTACCAAGTTGAGGGTAATTTATAGTACTTTGAAAAGTGTGAAGAACTTTATAATTTGGTAATAATATATATGATTCGAACCATAAAATAACAGAAGAGACAACAATACTTTGTTGCATATGGGATTACTAATTATAAAAAATAAAAATAAACTTTTGTTCAAGATGTGTTATCTGTGCTAAAGATAATCACCAGGGCACCTCAGGGTGAGTATCCTCTGGCTTAGTACCCCTTCCAGCAATTGGAAATGGATTTTATAGAGATATCACGGAGTAAAGGGAAGACATTTAGAGTAACCCCAGATAAAGATGGGTTATCCCCCTTTGAGAAAGTGTTTGGAAGACCTTACAGAATGCCACAGTTGGCAGGACCAGAACAGGCAGACATAGAACTAGAGAATACACTAGCAGAACACATGAGAAAACTGTTCGTTAACCATACCTGTATGTCTAAGAATTTGTGTCCTACAGGAGAATTAAAGGAGAAGGTGATTCATAGTATATAACCTGGAGACTGGGTGTGGATCCAATCGTTGAGGAAAAAGGATTGAAAGCAGTCACACTGGGAGGGACCATACCAAGTCCTATTGGTAACTGCCTTCGCTATAAGAATAGCTGAGAGAGCCACTTGGGTCCACGTTACCCACTGCAAAAAGGTAGGCCCACATACCAACACCGTTGAACACACACAGAGTTAAAGAGAAGAACTGACCCACTAGGGTTCGGGGATAAACTCTGTTAACGAAGAAACCCTACCCCGACCTTTCATCACTGTGGGGTGTTTATAGAGGTGTGGGTATAGGGAAGTACCAGGCAGGTGGGTCAGGGACAGGATTGGGATGGGATGGCGGTTTTGGGGATTTTGGGGGACTCTGAGCTGCATCATCATGTTAACCATATTATGGATTAATCCAGGTCAACCTAAACAGGGAAATTATGCACTGATTCTATCTCGTAGAAATACTGAAACCAAGAAAGACTATTGGGGGAATGATTATTTTATAGTTAAAGTCAGTTTAGGACAAGATGGGGGATTCAAGATACCATTCGACTTCTCCCATGAAGAGATAGGAGGTTTTGGGCACTTTGGTAAGAAGGGAGCGTGTACAAGAAAGTTTGGTCCTAGAAGGTATGGTAAATACATTTGCACTGGGGAACGCTCATGTCCTTGGGCAAGGGGTGTTTAAACATACCTGGGGAACATACTATGAGAATGTAATGGACGCAGTACGCCGATGGGGAATTAAACAAACCCATGATAAATGTAAAACAGAACTGGTGATAACGGTAAAGTCAATTATGCAAGATGACATAGCAAGGAACTATTGGGCCTGTGTTGATGATTTCGGGGCAGATATATGTTTGAGGTTCATTTTTCACGAGAAAAATGAATCTTCCACCTCCGAGACAGATCAGCAGGTAGATCCAATGTTATCACCAGAGGTATCAACAAATAGTCTAATACCCCTTGGAAGGCCCTCAGAAGGAATCCTAAATAGCACTAAACCACCAAGGGTAGAATATTTCCTCTTGCAGGAAATGAACCAAGGAGAAGTAGAAGGAATTTCAAATGAGAACTTCTGGGTAAGGTGGATGAACTACACAGCAAGGGCGTTGGGTCAAACTAATTGTTATGCCTGTTCAACAGGTAGGCCAACCCTTCTAACTGTAAATATGCCTCAGACCATGTTCTCTTGTGTGATAGATTTAGGATCAAACCAAACCTCACCTAATTGTTCTGATATTAAAATAACCACTCTTAAAAAGGATAATATTAAGGAACCCCAATTCACCATGAACCCCGGAGATTATCAATGTTATAGACACCAAAGTAATGTGAATCACAGATCAAATTGGAGAAGGGTTTACAACAACGTTTTTCTGGTGGGTTACAATTGATAAATATGTTGACTGGATTAATTACATCTACAAAGGTTTGTTAATTAGACAAGGGATGCAGTGAAGAGAATCTCAGGCCAACTATCCGCCACCTCACTCATGACCTGCAGAATAGTTTGGTTCTCGAAATGCTTTTAGCAGAGAAGGGCGGATTTGCAAGATGGTGGGAGGTCATTGTTGTATGTTTATCCCCAACAATACAGCCCCAGATGGTACAGTAACTAGAGCACTGGCAGGTCTCACTGCATTAATTAAAGAATGGGCTGAGAACTGGGTGGTGAATACATCAATGACTGGTTGGTTTGATAACATGTTTGGTAAATGGAAAACTATTGTTGTAACTTTTCTGGGTGCAGCTATAGCTTCTATTGGTATAGTTGTTCTTTGTGGATGTTGTCTTATTCCCTGTGTCCGAGGGTTGGTGAGCCAGGCGTTGGAGTATGCAGTATCACAGCAGACGGTGAGATACGGCTCAATCCCGGACTCCGACCAACCGAATGAAGAATATGACCCACCAGGCTTGGTGGAGGACGAGGACGATTCAGATAGTTTGAGACTGGATGTTTACCTAGAACTACAAATCTCTAGTTTAAAAGTTATTGTAATGATCTTTTGTGTATTAAAGTCTTGTTTTAAGTATGATGTACTAGTTAACCGATGTTGCAGGATGTGATGAAGCAAATGTTCTTCACTATAGGCTTAGACTGTTGTTTCCAGATAGTGGGTAAACAGGTTAGGTACCATTGCTAAAGAGTAACGTTACGCTTTTAATCATGGGGTAACCCTGATGAACCTGTATTGAATGAGACAATTTTTTATGTTTTTACATGCAAATCAACTTATATGCTTCAATGTGTGTGATTCATTTATATAACAACATATATTTTGTGAGTATGTGTGTAATATTTAGTCAAAGGGTGGATTGATAGAATAATTATTAATGACTAATTATTACACCCTGAAACTGTGTGAAATGTGTTAGAATGTGTGAGTGTAGGACCAGTAAAGACTATGACATTGAGCTACTATTTAGCAATGTGAGTAAGAGTTAGACCAGACAACAAAGGACAAGGAGAACTGTCTACAGGCAACTGAGAAACCAAGATAACTGAGGAATTTAGGGGGGAGAGAAACTGTTAGGCTTGGAAGAGTGCATGTGTGTGTATGTGTGTTTGTGTGTGTGTGTGTGTGTGTACTGATGGTCAGGAGAGCAGTTTTAAAGTGGAAAACTACAGCCCGCCTACAGAGAGGAGGGATGACGTGTGAGTAAAAAAGATGGAGTCTGAAATTGTGATGGCAGAATTCTCAATGAATAAACATCTCTGACTATGCAGACCGGGACTCTGTCCGTTTCTTGATTTTGGGAGACGCACAGAGAAACTGAATTAGTTTGTTAAATAATTCTCGAAACAGCATCTCTACAACCTCAGGAGGCTGAAGAAATTTGGCCTGTCACCTAAAACCCTCACAAACTTGTACAGATGCACAATTGAGAGCATCCTGTCGGGCTGTATCACCGCCTGGTACAGCAACTGCACCGCCCACCACCGCAGGGCCCTCCAGAGTGTGGTGCGGTCTGCACAACGCATCACCGGGGACAAACTACCTGCCTTCCAGGACACCTACAGCACCCGATGTCACAGGAAGGCCAAAAAGATAATCAAGGACAACTACCACCCAAGTCACTGCCTGTTCACCCCGCTATCATCCAGAAGGTGAGGTCAGTACAGGTGCATCAACGCTGGGACTGAGAGACTGAAAAACAGCTTCTATCTCAAGGCCATCAGACTGGTAAACAGCCATAACTTGAAAAAGAAAAGGAGAGCCGCACACTCTAGGAGCTCAGATGCAATAATTTAATGACCTGATAACCAACGATTCGGCAGACAAGCGGTCTTCATCAGCTTGTCTGTCGAAACGTTGGTTATTAGATTATAAAATTATTGCATCTGAGCTCCTAGAGTGTGCAGCTCTCCTTTTCTTTTTCAAGTGTTCTACTCCATTAGCCAGCACCTTGCCTAAATAGGTGTGTGTTTCTTTCGCCTCGATATGAAACCATCACTAGTAAAGAGAGGCTGCTGCCTACATACAGACTTGAAAATCACTGGCCACATCAATAACTGGAACACTAGTCACTTTAATAATGCCACTTTAATAATGTTTACATATCTTGCATTACCCATCTCATATGTATATACTGTATTCTATACTATCTATTGCATGTTAGCCTATGCCGCTCTGACAATGACATTGCTCATCCATATATTAATATATTCTTATTCCATTCCTTTACTTAGATTTGTGTGTATTAGATATTTGTTGTGGAACTGTTAGATATTACTTGCTAGATATTGCTGCACTATCGGAACTAGAAGCACACGCATTTCACTACACCCGCAATAGCATCTGCTAACCATGTGAATGTGACCAATACATTTGATTTGATTTTATTTGAATTGACAACAGATGTAGGGAAGGACATTCAACATAGTCTGCTGTTGGAAAAATGAATGTGTTATGGCTTTACACTCCATGTTATATTGTGGATAAAGAGTTACCTGTCTAATAGAACACTTCTCCAACATAATCCAGGTAGAATCAGGAATTCACCAGGGCAGCTGTCTAGGCCCCTTACTTTTTTCAATCTTCACTGTGGATCTGATCTGGCGCCGACGAAGATGGCGGCCTCGCGATTAGGAAACTTTGCAGTATTTTGTTTTTTTATGTATTATTTTTTACATTATTAGCTCAGAAAGTGTTTTGCATCATTACATACAGCCGGGAAAAACTATTGGATATCAGAGCGGCGGTAACTCACCAGCATTACGACCAGGAATACGACTTTCCTGAAGCATATCCTTTGTTTGCTCTCCCCAGGGCAACTGAACTGATTCCAGCGGCTGACCCAAAACATCGCCGGCGGAGGAGAGGCACTCAGAGCGGCCTGCTGGTTCGACTTAGGAGGCGTGCACACCACCCACCGTTTCCAAGTATTCTACTCGCTAATGTTCAATCTTTGGTTAACAAAGTCGACGAACTACGGGCAAGGATTTCTTTCCAGAGAGACATCAAGGCCTGTAACATACTCTGTTTCACGGAAACATGGCTCTCTTGGGATATTCTGTCGGAATCGGTCCAGCCAGATGGGTTCTTAGTTCATCACGCAGACAGGAATAAATATCTCTCCGGGAAGCAGAAGGGCGGAGGTGTGTGTTTCATGATTAACGACTCGTGGTGTAATTGTAGTAACATACAGGACCTTGAGTCCTTCTGTTCACCCGACCTAGAATATCTCACAAACAAATGCCGACCGTATTATCTCCAAAGATAATTTTATTCGGTTATAGTCATGGCCGTGTATATCCCCCCTCAAGCCGATACCACGACGGCCCTCATAGAACTTCACTGGACCTTATGCAAACTGGAAACCACATATCCTGAGGCTGCATTTATTGTAGCCAGGGATTTTAACAAAGACATTTTGAGGACTAGGCTGCCGAAGTTCTATCAACATATCGACTGTTGTACACGCGCTGCTAAAATCCTCGACCATTGCTATTCAAACTTCCGGGATGCTTATAAGGCCCTCCCCCGCCCTCCTTTCGGCAAATATGACCACGACTCCATTTTGCTTCTCCCTTCCTATAGGCAGATACTAAAACAGGAAGTACCCATACTAAGGACTATTGAACGCTGGTCTGACCAATCGGAATCCACGCTTCAAGATTGTATCCCTAGCCACGTCTTCAGAGCATGCGCAGACCAGCTGACTGGTGTGTTCATGGACATATTCAATCTCTCCCTTTCCCAGTCTGCTGTTCCCACATGCTTCAAGAGGGCCACCATTGTTCCTGTACCCAAGAAAGCAAAGGTAACTGAACTAAATGATTATCGCCCTGTAGCACTCACCTCTGGAACAGCAGAGACACACACAGGTACAGACACAAACACGATAAGACATGTACTCTACACACACGCACACATGGATGTTGTATTGTAAATATGTGATAGTGGAGTAGTTGTCTGAGTAGTTGTCTGGAGTAGTTGTCTGAGGGAACACACACACATGCATTGGGTAAAGTGTTATGAAATGTAATGTCATGTAATATTTTAAACTGTATATAACTGCCTTGATGTTGCTGGACCCCAGAAAGAGTAGCTGCTGCTTTGGGGATCCTTACTAAATACAAATACAAATTCTGGTGATATGCAAAACGCTCATACACTACATAATAAATAATACTATATAAAAAGTATGTGGACACCCCGTCAAATTAGTGAATTCATCTATTTCAGTCACACCCGTTGCTGATAGGTGTATAGAATTGTGCACACAGCCATGTAATCTCCATAGACAAATATTGGCAATAGAATGGCCTTACTGAAGAGCGCAGTGACATTCAACGAGGCACCAATCATAGGATGCCACCTTTCCAACAAGTCAGTTCGTCAAATGTGCTAGAGCTGCCCCGGGCAACTGTAAGTGCTGTTATTGTGAAGTAGAAACATCTAGGAGCAACAACGTCTCAGCTGCGAAGTGGTAGGCCACACAAGCTCACAGAACGGAACCGCCGAGTGCTGAAGTGTGTATAAATCGTCTGTCCTCAGTTGCAACACTCACTACAGAGTTCCAAACTGCCTCTGGAAACAAAGTCAGCACAAGAACTGTTCGTCGGGAGCTTCATGAAATGGGTTTCCAAGGCCGAGCAGCCACACACAAGCCTAAGATCACCATGTGCAATGCCAAGCGTCAGCTGAAGTGCTGTAAAGCTCGCCGCCATTGGACTCTGGAGCAGTGGAAACGCATTCGCTGGAGTGATGAATCACGCTTCACCATCTGGCAGTGCGACGGACAAATCTTGGTTTGGCGGATGCCAGGAGAACGCTACCTGCCCCAATGCATAGTGCCAACTGAACATTTTGGTGGAGGAGGAATAATGGTCTGGGGCTGTTTTTCATGGTTCGGGCTAGGCCCCTTAGTTCCAGTGAAGGGAAATCTTAACGCTACAGCATACAATGACATTCTAGATGATTCTGTGCTTCCAACTTTGTGGCAACAGTTTGGGGAAGGCCCTTTCCTGTTTCAGCATGACAATGCCCCCGTGCACAAGGGGAGGTCCATACAGAAATGGTTTGTCGAGATTTATGTGGAAGAACTTGACTGGCCTGCACAGAGACCTGACCTCAACCCCATCGAACACCTTTGGGATGAATTGGAACGTCAACTGCGAGCCAGGCCTAATCGCCCGACATCAGTGCCCAACCTCACTAATGCTCTTGTGGCTGAATGGAAGCAAGTCACTGCAGCAAAGTTCCAACATCTACTGGAAAGCTTTCCCTGAAGAGTGGAGACTGTTATAGCAGCAAAGGGGGGGACCAACTTCGTATTACTGCCCATGATTTTGTAATGAGCAAGTGTCCACATACTTTTGGTCATGTAGTGTATTTGCGTGTAGTGAGGAAATTCTCGATTTTTATGACACATATTATATGTTAATAACATATTAATGGGCATATACAGTGAAAGAGCACCAGTGAAGATGTTGTATTTGGTCAGTAAGCATCTAAACCTGTATGGGAAATAAGGCCCACAACCTAATCTGTCTATCTCTATAGGTAGGGCTTAGAAGGACTGAATGGTACATGCAGAAACTGCTGAAACTACAGAAACGGGTGATATTCCACTGTTTCTGCCCATACAGCCAGATTCTTACAGTATTTTGATTTCCTCATGAAAAACAAACAAATAAATCAGTTAAAAAATTTATATATAGTCATACCAGTTAAAAAGAGATGATCTTAAATCATTTCAATTCCAAAATGATTAGAGGAGCTGGATCAACACATCCACAACACAAGACTGATTTTTGCTTTGTTTTGCTTTGCTATTTTCTTACAAAAATATCAATATGCTGTACCATTAGACAATAAACAAGTACAGGCTTATTTAGGATGTTAATTGGTTAAGGGTACCACTGAAGCAGAGGCTAGAGTAGAAAAATGGTTCAAGCAACAACAACAAAAAATATGTCAATACACAGCAAACAAATACTATGCCACAATACAGGAAACCCCATCTATAGATCATCCCACAGGATGGAAAAACAGAACACAATAACATGCCACAACATGGAAAAGTTCAATCACAGAGTGCTTCTTCTAAAGCCTAGTCAATTGAATGATAGGCTGTAACGTGAGCTTCATAATGAAACCAACGCTATGGACAGGGAGCTGTAATAGGGAAACCAAGAAGGCACTTTTCATCTCTCCCAGAGCGTTATTAGATTGTGTGTGTTGTTGGTGGAGGGAGAGACAGAGAGAAGAGGGAAAGATAGAGAGAGAGAGAGACTGATAGAGAGAGAGACCAGTAGAGAGACAGAGACCGATAGAGAGAGAGAGAGAGACCGATACAGAGAGAGACCGATAGAGAGAGAGAGAGACCGATAGAGAGAGAGACCGATAGAGAGAGAGAGAGACCGATAGAGAGAGAGACCGATAGAGAGAGAGAGAGACCGATAGAGAGAGAGACCGATAGAGAGAGAGAGAGACCGATAGAGAGCGAGACCGATAGAGAGAGAGAGAGCGATAGAGAGAGAGACCGATAGAGAGAGAGAGAGAGAGACCGATAGAGAGAGAGAGAGACCGATAGAGAGAGAGAGAGCGATAGTTTGAATACAATTATTTTAATCCATCAATATTTGAACAATTTGGGAGAAACTGTTCATTTCATTACTCTGTTGACAAATGGCCAAAATATTTCCTCAAACTGTTTAACACCATTTAAGGGTTATGATCACTAAATGCATTCACATTCAGATGTACAATATTAATTATATTATGTATTGATTTGAAGTGAAACCAGACAACCTGAAAACTGACTTACATATATCTGTGTTGTGCAAAACAACACAACCATTGAGTTTAAAAGTCCAAAACATTTGTCTTAACTGTCAACTGAAAACCATGTGATAACTTGTCACTAATAAACTAACCATAACCTGTGAACACTGAACACACGCGCACACACACAGCGTGTGGAGAAAGCCCTAGTAGGTAAGACACACTACACAGACCTACAGCGCCTCCTAGTGTCAGCTGATGATAACCAGGTTGCTCTGGTAAAAGAGCAATTGTTCTCAATAACTTACTCCATCCCGTCACAAGGCCTGTAAATAGTTACGATTAAAAAGGAAGAAATGAGAGCTGACGTTTCTGCAATCTTGTACGTCCTAATTTGGTTCTTGGGGAGTTAACAAACCTGCCAGCCCACTGCTGACTAGGCAGATTCCTCAACTGTTGTTGTTTGTGCCGTCGAAGAAGGGAGAAACGAAGACGGGGAGGGAGTAAGAGAGGGTGCGAAAAAGGGAGAAAGTCCAGATTGGGTGAGACAGCACACACACACAAACAAACACACACACACACACACACCCCTGGCTGCTGCCTTTAACAGGTAGTCCAACATGTGAAAACATTGACTGCTGCATGATGGTAGTTATTTGGAGAAGGGGGTAGCTGCAGCCCAATATGGCAACCGGAGTATGGGTGAGTGGGTGTTTCGAAAGGAGTGGGTATGTCGAAAGGAAAGGCGTGGGTGTGTCAAAAGTGCTCTGCTATAGGTTAGACAGTTGATTAAGATGTGATTTTTGTCTTCCGTTTCTTACCACGCAACCGTACCGCGAGAATTTGGACTTCTGTTTTGAAGCCAGAGGATGAGTCAGTTGTATTTCACTGTTAGTTTTACACAAATAATTGTACATTTTCAACAATTGTTTATTTTTTATTAAAAGTACTGATGCTTGTATGTGTGTGCATACTGTGACTGTCTCCCATGATGTTGCAGGACAATAGTGCTTGGCAATTGGGAGCGAAGCACACTGTGTCCCACTGTTGTTGCTGTTCATGCCCTCCTAATAGGGTGGCAGGTAGCCTAGTGGTTAGAGCATTGGGCCAATAACCGAAAGATAGCTGGTTGAAATACCCGAGCCGACAAGGTGATAAATCTGTTGATTGTACCAATGAGGATTTCCTATGCTGGACAACTTGTTAGAGCTGTTGATAAATCATTGATAACAATCTTTTTTTTTTTCTTCTTCTTCATGTCTTTACATTAAGATATAAGGGGGATCATAGCTATATTCAATTTTTAAAAATCCTATATTTAACCCTTTATCGTGGTTGGTGTCTTAATGGATTTGTCCAAAATCATGTGACATAAAACCTTACTTATATGTCCTTGCATTTGTGACACTAAGTTGTCGTTATATCATATATTAAGCATTAATCAGTTAAATTAGACATTGAACTTGAACCCTGTAAGAATCCTGGATCTAGTTGTCAGACAGTTTTTTGTATAGAGATCTCAGAAATGCAGTGTAACTACGTAACATTTTGTGTCTTCATATGTTGCGGGGTGAAAACAGTTTTCTTGGGCACACAAATCCCAAAATGGCACATATTGGCCCCATTATTTATAGAAAGACCCATAGATATTATGTATAATGTATGAAAAGAAAAGGTGTGTACAGCAGTAGTTATATAGGATTAGCCTTGACTAGAATACAGTACATACAGTGCATTCGGAAAGTATTGCGACCCCTTGACTTTTTCCACATTTTGTTACAACCTTATTCTAAAATGTATTAAATAAAATAAAAATATCATCAATCTACACACAATATCCCATAATGACAAAGCAAAAACCGGTATTTAGAAACTTTTGCACAAAAAAAAAACACAAAAAAACTGAAATAGCTTATTTACATAAGTATTCAGACCCTTTGCTATGAGACTTGAAATTGAGCTCAGGTGCATCCTTTTTCCACTGATCATCCTTGAGATGTTTCTACAACTTGATTGGAGAACACCTGTTGTAAATTCAATTGATTGGACATGATGTGGAAAGGCACACGCCTGTCTATATTTTGTGATGTCACGAGAGGCTGTGTCCTGGAGGGACGTTACATCCCCCTGAGATGGCTGCAAACCCAGACAGCTATGGCTCCATCTGCTGGTATGGTCGGGAACTCCACCCCTCTATGGCCAATCTTCCCACGCAGCTGAAACAAATGAGGAGCTGATGAGCTGAAGGTGGGGGAAGGGAAGAGACACACTGAGGGAGTGTGTGGGGGGTGAAGAAACACAGTCTCCAACCTGGGCTCTCTGGAGGACAAGAGTGCTGCACGTCCACTTCCATGAGGAATATAAGGATTTGGAGATACTTACCTTTGGGAAATACTCACCTTTGGATATATGCACCTGTGGAAATACGTGAGAGACATTTGGAAGGACTTTTTGCTGGGTTGGCCACTAGCTGCAACGTGGACTACAGTAAGGCCGGGGAAAAGTTATCTGAGCGAGTGAGAATTATGATGTTGGATGTGGAAGAGACATCCCTGAACTGTTAACCCTTAAAGAGCCACAAGAGAACAGAATTTGGTTATATTTTCGTTAATTTCCCAAGACCTATAATAAAATCCTTGTTTTGTTTGAACCTTGTCTCCTTGCACTACTTGAGCAATCCCGCTGAAAGCTGTGTAGCCTCTCGTGACGTCACAATTTACATTTACGTCATTTAGCAGACGCTCTTATCCAGAGCGACTTACAGTTAGTGAGTGCATACGTTATTTTATATACTGGCCCCCCCGTGGGAATTGAACCCACAACCCTGGCATTGCAAACGCCATGCTCTACCAACTGAGCTACATCCCTGCCGGCCATTCCCTCCCCTACCCTGGACGACGCAGGGCCAATTATGCGCCTCCCCATGGGTCTCCTGGTCACAGCCGGCTACGACAGAGCCTGGATTCGAACCAGGATCTCTAGTGGCACAGCTAGCACTGCGATGCAGTGCCTTAGACCACTGCGCCACTCGGGAGACTATATAAGGTCCCACAGTTGACAGTGCATGCAAAAACCAAGCCATGAGGTCAAAGGAATTGTCCGTAGAGCTCTGAGACAGGATTGTGTCGAGGCACAGATCTGGGGAAGGGTACCAAAACATTTCTGCAGCATTGAAAGTCCCCAAGAACACAGTGGCCTCCATCATTCTTAAATGGAAGAAGTTTGGAACCACCAAGACTCTTCCTAGAGCTGGCCGCCCGGCCAAACTGAGCAATTGGGGGAGAAGGGCCTTGGTCAGGGAGGTGACCAAGAACCTGATGGTCACTTGACAGAGCTCCAGAGTTCCTCTGTGGAGATGGGAGAAACTTCCAGAAGGACAACCATCTCTGCAGCACTCCACCAATCAGGCCTTTATGGTAGAGTGGCCAGACGGAAGCCACTCCTCAGTAAAAGGCACATGATAGCCCACTTGGAGGTTGCCAAAAGGCACCTAAAGGACATTCAGACCATGAGAAACAAGATTCTCTGCTCTGATGAAACCAATATTGAACTCTTTGGCCTGAATGCCAAGAGTCACTTCTGGAGGAAACCTGGCACCATCAATACGGTGAAGCATGGTGGTGGCAGCATCATGCTGTGGAGGTATTTTTCAGCGGCAGGGACTGGGAGACTAGTGAGGATCGAGGGAAAGATGAACGGAGCAAAGCACAGAGAGATCCTTGATGAAAACCTGCGCCACAGCGCTCAGGACCTCAGACTGGGGTGAAGGTTCACCTTCCAACAGGACAACGACCCTAAGCACACAGCCAAGACAACGCAGGAGTGGCTTTGGAACAAGTCTCTGAATGTCCTTGAGTGGCCCTGCTAGATCCCGGACTTGAACCAGATCTAACATCTCTGGAGAGACCTGAAATAGCTGTGCAGCGACGCTCCCCATCCAACCTGACGGAGCTTGAAAGGATCCGCAGAGAATAATGGGAGAAACTCCCAAAATACAGGTGTGCCAAGCTTGTAGCGTCATACCCAAGAAGACTCAAGGCTGTAATCACTGCCAAAGGTGCTTCAACAAATTACTGAGTAAAGGGTCTGACCAATTATGTAATTGTTATATTTACATTTTGTTTTTTTGTTTTTGCAAAAAAAAATGAAGAAATTAAAACCTGTTTTTGCTTTGTCATTATGGGGTATTGTGTGTAGATTGATGTGGGAAAAAAACTATTTAATCCATTAGAATGAAGCTGTAACGTAACAAAATTTGAAAAAATTCAAGGGGTCTGAATACTTTCCAAATGCACTGTACATGAGTGGGTAAAACAGTATGTAAACCTTATTAAAGTGACCAGTGTTCAATGACCCGGACTATTTGCATTGACCCCCTTTTTTACGTTGCTGCTACTCGCTGTTTATTATCTATGCATAGTCACTTTACTTACATGTACATATTACCTCAATTACCTCGACTGACCCGTATCCCCACACATTGACTCGGTACCGGTACCCCCTGTATTTAGCCTCGTAATTGTTATTTTACTGTGTTACTTGTTTTACTTTAGTTTATTTAAGCAAATATTTTCTTACTCTGCATTGTTTGTTAAGGGCTTGTAAGTAAGCATTTCACGGTGTGGTCTATTCCTGATGTATTCGGCACATGTGACAAATACAATTTTATTTTATTTTATTTGATGTGCATAGGGCAGCAGTCTCTAAGGTGCAGGGTTGAGTACCGAGTGGTAGCCGGCTAGTCAATGACTAAAAGCGCCCTTTTGGCCTCATGGGTGGAATGTTATTAATATTTTTAATAATTTCAACATTAATAAAGATTACTTTTAAAAAACGGATGAAAATCTGGTGTTTCTATGTCAAACTGTTTTGTTATATTTCAGTCTTCTGTGATGTATATAAAGTGTAATATTGGGATGCAAACACAAAATTGAATACATTTCAACTCTGTATCTGACATAGTACAGGTGTCTTCTTTTTTTGAAGCCCACAAGCATGTGTGTGAGGTGTTTCAAAGTAGATTTGTTTAAGAATACCAAGAATCACTCTGTGTGACCCTGATTTAGCCCACTTCAGTAAAACATTTACAGTCTAATTGCCTGGAGATAGAAGCTTGTTTTTTAGTCTCTCAGTCCCAGCTTTGATGCAACTGTACTGTCTCCACCTTCTAGATGGTAGTGTGGTGAACAGACCGTGGTGGCGGAGGTCCTTGATGATCTTCTTGGCCTTCCGGTGGCAGTGTGTCCCTGGTGATGCGTTGGGCTGACCGCACCACCCGCTGTTGCGCCTTCTTCACCACACTGTCTGTCTGGATGGACAATTTCAGTTTTTCAATTATGTGCACGCCGAAGAACTTGAAGCTTTTCACCATCTCAATTGCGGCCCGGTCGATGTGGATGGGGGTGTGCTCCCTCTGCTGTCTCCTGAAGTCCACAATCAGCTCCTTCGTTTTGTTGAAGTTGAGGGAAAGGTTATTGTCATGGCACCACTCCACCAGGACCCTGACCTCCTCCCTGTAGGCTGTCTCTTTATTGTTGTTAATCAGGCCTACCACTGTTGGGTCGTCTGCAAACTTGATGATTGAGTTGGAGACGTGCGTGGCCACGCAGTCATGGGTGAACAGAGAGTACAGGAAGGGACTGCTTACGCATCCTTGTGGGGCCCCCATGTTGAGGATCAGCATAGCAGAAGTGTTGATACCTACCTTCACCACCTGAGGTCGGCCTGTCAGGAAGTCCAGGACCCAGTTGCACAGGGCGAGTTTCAGACCCAGGGCCCCGAGCTTAGTGATGAGCTTGGAGGGCACTATGGTGTTGAAGGCTGACCTGTAGTCGATTAACAGAATTCTTATATAGCTATTCCTCATGTCCAGATGGGATAGGGTAGCTTGCAGTGCAATGGCGATTGCGTCATCCTTGGATCTGTTGGAGCGGTATGCAATATGTAGTGGGTCTAGGGTGTCGGGTAAGGTGGAGGTGATTATGATCCATAACAAGCCTCTCAAAGCACTTCATGATGACAGAAGTGAGTGCTACGGGGCGATAGTAATTTAGCTCAGTTACATTCGCTTTCTTGGGTACCGAAACAATGGTGGACATCTTGAAGCAAGTGGGGACAACAGACTGGGATAGGGAGAGATTGAATAGGCTGCTATCGTACTTGAAATAAAATTATGTGAGGGAATAAATTGGCCACATTAGCTACCGCCAGCGACACCATGATCCAGCTGCCCAGTGGGAAGCACATCAGGTAAGCATAGACCCACTCATTTCGACATACCCACTCGCCCATACTCCGGTGCCATATTGGGCTGCAGCTACCCATTTTTACTTGGTTATTTGTGACGTTCGAACCCTCCTCTCCTTCACTTCCTGCTCCTCCTCTTCTTCTTCTTCCTCTCCCCTATACCTCATCTGTCCCATTCCAGTTTTCCTCTCCTCCTCCCCTCCTCTTCCTCCCTCCATCACCTCCCCCTCTCAGAAGTGAACATGATTAATAATGTGTAATGTTGCGTTAGCGCCGTCATGTCTATCATTCCTGCCTCTCACAGAGATGCTGCATAGAGCTTTATAGAGCTACATAGGGCTTCACATGACTACATAGGGCTTCATAGGACTACATAGGGCTTCACATGACTACATAGGGCTTCACAGGGCAATATACAGTCATGGTCAAAAGTTTTGAGAATGACACAAATACTAATTTTCACAAAGTCTGCTGCCTCAATTTATATGATGGCAATTTGCATATACTCCAGAATGTTATGAAGAGTGATCAGATGAATTGTAATTAATTGCAAAGTCCCTCTTTGCCATGAAAATGAACTTAATCCCCAAAAAACATTTCCACTGCATTTCAGCCCTGCCACAAAAGGACCAGCTGCCATCATGTCAGTGATTCTCTCGTTAACACAGCTGAGAATGTTGACGAGGACAAGGCTGGAGATCACTCTGTCATGCTGTTTGAGTTAGAATAACAGACTGGGAGCTTTAAAAGCAGGGTGGTGCTTGAAATCATTGTTCTTCCTCTGTTAACCATGGTTACCTCCAAGGAAACACATGCCGTCATCATTGCTTTGCACAAAATGGGCTTCACAGGCAAGGATATTGCTGCTAGTAAGATTGCACCTAAATCAACCATTTATCGGATCATCAAGAACTTCAAGGAGAAAGGTTCAATTGTTGTGAGGAAGGCTTCAGAGCACCCAAGAAAGTCCAGCAAGCGCCAGGACCATCTCCTAAAGTTGATTCAGCTGCGGGATCGGGGCACCACCAGTGCAGAGCTTGCTCAGGAATGGCAGCAGGCAGGTGTGAGTGTATCTGCACGCACAGTGAGACAAAGACTTTTCGAGGATGGCCTGGTGTCAAGAAGGGCAGCAAAGAAGCCACTTCTCTCCAGGAAAAACATCAGGGACAGACTGATATTCTGCAAAAGGTACAGGGATTGGACTGCTGAGGACTGGGTTAATGTCATTTTCTCTGATGAATCACCTTTCCGATTGTTTGGGGCATCCGGAAAACACCTTGTCCGGAGAAGCCAAGGTGAGCGCTACCATCAGTCCTGTGTCATGCCAACAGTAAAGCATCCTGAGACCATTCATGTGTTGGGTTGCTTCTCAGCCAAGGGAGTGGGCTCACTCACAATTTTGCCTAAGAACACAGCCATGAATAAAGATTGGTACCAACACTTCCTCCGAGATCAACTTCTCCCAACCATCCAAGAAGAGTTTGGTGACGAACAATGCCTTTTCCAACATGATGTAGCACCTTGACATAAGGCAAAAGTGATAACTAAGTGGCTCGGGGAACAAAACATCGAAATTTTGGGTCCATGGCCAGGAAACTCCCCAGACATTAATCCTATTGAGAACTTGTGGTTGATCCTCAAGAGGCAGAGAGACAAACAAAAACCCACAAATTCGGACAAACTCCAAGCTGTGGCTGCCACATCCTGCCATCAGTCAGGATGTGGCCCAGAAGTTAATTGACAGCATGCCAGGGCGGATTGCAGAGGTCTTGAAAAAGAAGGGTCAACACTGCAAATATTGACTCTTTGCATAAACTTAATGTAATTGTCCATAAAAGCCTTTGACACTTATGGAATGTTTGTAATTATACTTCAGTATACCATAGTAACATCTGACAAAAAATACAGTGGGGGAAAAAAGTATTTAGTCAGCCACCAATTGTGCAAGTTCTCCCACTTAAAAAGATGAGAGAGGCCTGTAATTTTCATCATAGGTACACGTCAACTATGACAGACAAAATGAGCATTTTCTTTCCAGAAAATCACATTGTAGGATTTTTTATGAATTTATTTGCAAATTATGGTGGAAAATAAGTATTTGGTCAATAACAAAAGTTTCTCAATACTTTTTTATATACCCTTTGTTGGCAATGACACAGGTCAAACGTTTTCTGTAAGTCTTCACAAGGTTTTCACACACTGTTGCTGGTATTTTGGCCCATTCCTCCATGCAGATCTCCTCTAGAGCAGTGATGTTTTGGGGCTGTCGCTGGGCAACACGGACTTTCAACTCCCTCCAATGATTTTCTATGGGGTTGAGATCTGGAGACTGGCTAGGCCACTCCAGGACCTTGAAATGCTTCTTATGAAGCCACTCCTTCGTTGCCCGGGCGGTGTGTTTGGGATCATTGTCATGCTGAAAGACCCAGCCACATTTAATCTTCAATGCCCTTGCTGATGGAAGGAGGTTTTCACTCAAAATCTCACGATACATGGCCCCATTCATTCTTTCCTTTACACGGATCAGTCGTCCTGGTCCCTTTGCAGAAAAACAGCCCCAAAGCATGATGTTTCAACCCCCATGCTTCACAGTAGGAATGGTGTTCTTTGGATGCAACTCAGAATTCTTTGTCCTCCAAACACGATGAGTTGAGTTTTTACCAAAAAGTTATATTTTGGTTTCATCTGACCATATGACATTCTCCCAATCCTCTTCTGGATCATCCAAATGCACTCTAGCAAACTTCAGACGGCCCTGGACATGTACTGGCTTAAGCAGGGGGACACGTCTGGCACTGCAGGATTTGAGTCCCTGGCGGCGTAGTGTGTTACTGATGGTAGGCTTTGTTACTTTGGTCCCAGCTCTCTGCAGGTCATTCACTAGGTCCCCCTGTGTGGTTCTGAGATTTTTGCTCACCGTTCTTGTGATCATTTTGACCCCACGGGGTGAGATCTTGCGTGGAGCCCCAGATCGAGGGAGATTATCAGTGGTCTTGTATGTCTTCCATTTCCTAATAATTGCTCCCACAGTTGATTTCTTCAAACCAAGCTGCTTACCTATTGCAGATTCAGTCTTCCCAGCCTGGTGCAGGTCTACAATTTTGTTTCTGGTGTCCTTTGACAGCTCTTTGGTCTTGGCCATAGTGGAGTTTGGAGTGTGACTGTTTGAGGTTTTGGACAGGTGTCTTTTATACTGATAACAAGTTCAAACAGGTGCCATTAATACAGGTAACGAGTGGAGGACAGAGGAGCCTCTTAAAGAAGAAGTTACAGGTCTGTGAGAGCCAGAAATCTTGCTTATTTGTAGGTGACCAAATACTTATTTTCCAACATAATTTGCAAATAAATTCATTAAAAATCCAACAATGTGATTTTCTGGAGAAAAAAAATCTCAATTTGTCTGTCATAGTTGACGTGTACCTATGATGAAAATTACAGGCCTCTCTCATCTTTTTAAGTGGGAGAACTTTCACAATTGGTGGCTGACTAAATACTTTTTTCCCCCACTGTATCTCATAACACTGAAGCAGCAAACTTTGTGAAGACCAATACTTGTGTCATTCTCAAAACCTTTGACCAAGACTGTAGGGCCTCAAAGGGGTTCACATGGCTCGACAGGCCTACACAGAGCCTCAAATAGTTACCAGAATGCATACCTTTCAGTCGTTATTAAAAGACTACCACTACTTCTGTTTGTGTACATATATTTCTACATACCAACTTATCTAAACATGGTTGCACTTACTGTATATATATATTCCAATATATTTATGCACATATTTGTATACATGAATGTCTCTATATGTTTCTCCATCTATATTTAACTTTTGGGAAGCAGGAGAAAAATATAAATAAATACATGAAGAAGAAGACATGAATATGTGTGGAGTGTGGTTCTGGGTGTCTGCTATAACTGCCACGCCGTCAGCATCCCATCCATCACACTCTATTCCTGTGTGTGTGTGTGTGTTTGTGTGTGTGTGTGTGTGTGTGTACGTGTATGCTTTTGTGTGTGTTTGGAGGAAGAAGATGGCAGGTGAAAGAAAGATGGATTACAGATAGAAACGAAGAATAAGAGATAGGGGGAAATTGGCAAAAAAAACAGCCATACTTAAAATTACATAACTATTATATCTATCAGTAGCCATCAGTAGAATAACTTGAGTACTAACCCAGTTTTAAACAGGTAGTTAGTTACATGCAGTTCAATGGTGGTCGCTGACGATTAATATGACTGTCATTCAAATTCCATTCACCCAACTCAATGTAAAATCGTTAGGTTTAGGTTACTACATGATTTTTTTAAAAGTCCCTATACCCATCATGAGGTAGCTACAACCTAGCCTACGAATTAAAGTTTACAATGTAGATGCACAGGTCTAGAGAAATTAGAGTAATCAAGGTGACAGACAGTAACAGATTCAATACCGCCTTGTACACTCTTGCCTGCATCTAGCTGATCTAGGTTGAAATTATTAGTCCAACAGTTGAAAACAAGTTTCAATTGGGAAAATTCAGGTATGTTTTTCAACAGAATCGGCAGAGTGAATACACCCCTGATCACACGCAAACACAGAACTAGCAGCCACATATAAACCACATGATCACTTTGCTCATTGCTCTACACTCTCTCCTCCTCTGACCTTTTCCCTCCGCTTGTGGACTTCAGTTCACAATACAACAGCTGTCTGTGACCAGGCGAAAAAAACCTATCCAAGCCAAACTTTCATACCATAACCGCTAACCGCTACACACAGCCTACATCGTTTTCACCATATTAACGTCATAGTCAGCATAGGTACTAGAACTAACGTGTTAGTAACCCAATCATGCAGTACAGTGTACAGCAAGCAGTTTAGCAGTTACACCGGCGGGCCCCGTACCTTAACTTGGATGAGTTCCAGTGTTGGATAGGCATAGCCAGCTAGCTAACATAGCATCCCTCTTTGCTTGAACCATGTTTTTGAGTAGGCTAAATTGGAAATGGAAGTAAAAAAATATATACACAGTATATACTATGAAATATAGCTAACTCTTTGGAATAAATGAATTTCTACAAAACTGTTCAACTATTGTCTTTCTCTCTCTTTGAGTCAACTACCACCACATTTTATGAACTGCAGTGCTAGCTAGCTGTAGTTTATGCTTTCAGTACTAGATTCATTCTCTGATCATTTGATTGGGTGGACAACATTTCAGATCATGCTGCAAGAACTCTAATAGGTTGGGGGACGTCCTCCGGAAGTTGTCATAATTAATTAGTCCATGGAAGGGGGTGAGAACCATGAGCTTCCTAGGTTTTGTATTGAAATCAATGTACCCAGAGGAGGACAGAAGCTAGCTATCCTCTGGCTACACCATGGTGTTACCGTACAGAGTGCTGTTGAGGCTACTGTAGAGCTTCATTGCAAAACAGTGTGTTATAATCAATTATTAGGTGACATGTGAATATATTTAGTATAGTTTTAATCAAAACTTTTTTTTACGTTTCACAATTTTTATGAAATTCGCTGAGGAGGATGGTCCTCCCCTTCCTCCTCTGAGGAGACGCCACTAATACAATTAAGTAGCTCTAGGCTACAGATACAGACAGGGTCCTTAGAACTTTAGAACAGACATCATTACAAGACAGACACAGAGAGAGAAAAGTGTGGTGGGGAGGAGGGGTGTGGAGGGGGCTGGACAGGGCCTTTAGAATAGAGATCATTAAGCTTACATTATTCATGTATGGCCAACCACAGAGGACAGAGGAAGGAAGGGAAGGAGGGAGGGAGGGTGGGGGCGAGAGGGAGAGAGAGAGAGAGAGAGACAGAGAGCATGTGTGCAGATGCTCTTCCTTTTGAAGAAGAGACATGGTTATAACACTCCTGAGATGTCAAAGATTTCAAATGCAAATATAAATAGGTGAAATAAGACTTAATCTTGAGTCATATATCAATCCAGTTTTTTGTAA
This sequence comes from Coregonus clupeaformis, assembly GCF_020615455.1. Taxonomy (NCBI): domain Eukaryota; kingdom Metazoa; phylum Chordata; class Actinopteri; order Salmoniformes; family Salmonidae; genus Coregonus; species Coregonus clupeaformis. The sequence continues at coordinate 58,452,283 of NC_059215.1, forward strand.
TTGAGCACTTTTATTTTTCACCTAATCTTTAACTGTGAATCATAATAAATAAGGAGACAGAAAGGGATGGGATGATGATCAGTTTGGTGAAATTGAGAACAGAATTAGGGAGTATGTTGTGTTTTATTAAAATGGTCAATATCATTCTGGATAATTTAAGCCCCATTACAAAGCAGTGGCACCTTTTTAATTTCTAAAGTGCCACCTCAGGCACATACACACACACACACACACACACCACAGCTGGAGCCAAGGCAAGGAACAGAAAAGCCAGACCCAAACACAAACAAACACAAATAGCCCAGACAGCGTGACACAGAGGCATATGCAGCACAACAAATATCATTTTTTTCTTCCATGCTCTGTTTTTGTATTTCTTTGGCCTCTCTTTCTTTCTTCTTGCTAAGCTAAATGAAAGCTATGTGTGGCACCATGTTTGTTGACATCATGCAATGCAATCTGGTTGTCATAAAACGTCTGTCAGACCAAAGATATTATAACAAAACGAGGTGAAGGGATGGTTCACTCATCTGACTTAGATTGTAACTATCATTTCTCAGGGTTGCCAGCTAAGACCCCCATTCCAGGGGCTTTATTTTTATTTAGCTTATAAACTTCTCCTGTGTTTGCCCCCCATTTACTCATAAATCCCCCATCATGGTAATATTTCCTGCATCATATACCCCCACAATACCTTCCCCCATTTCTACCCCCAATGGACTTGAAATCCCCCACAAATAAAATGAATCCCCCAACAAACCATCTTAAAATAGTTTCCTTCCAGATCTGGCAACCCTGTTTAGCTTTCACACTACAGTTTGGCTAGGCAGTAGGCTTGTATTTGGGGTGATGATCTGTGAGGTTATAACATTTTATTGGCTTTGTGATTTGTCAAAAACTGTAAACGACTTGTCAAGTCATGTGCTTCGGTTCTTGTATACACTGTAACAAGTACAAAGCGCCAAACTAAGTTCATATTTTTTGGGAAATGGGTGCAGCCATCTTTGACCTTAACTTTGTTTATTTGCGTCTTATAGTGAATGGCATTCTGGGATTAGGGAGTTTTCGCTTGTCAAACATAAACAAACATGGCTGCCATTATAAATAATTTAGCTGCTGTTAGCTTAGCTGACACGCAACTCCTTTCTAAATAATATTACATTTCTCCTGTAGTGTATGGAAATTATGACTGTTTTAAATGTTTTTCATGAAGAAATGGAATGTTGGTTATGTTAGTATCAAAAGGCAATGTTTAGTATAATGTAACATATAATAGACAGGAAGTGTATTGTAAACTGGCCAGAAGAGGGAGCCCATCTTGTTGCATTGGTTATAAATAGGGGTACACGAAGAAGATAGGTCAGAACGGCCATAGCAATCTGAGGAGCCGTTCTCCGGACAACGCGTGTCTGTAATTTATGCTGTAACCTCGTGGTATGAATAAAAGCCTCTAACACGATGCAGCATAACGGACTCTTTGTTGATGGCAATAATTGCCACCATTCATCATATACGACACTCCCTTGTGCTCACCAGAGATGTGGTACATTGTAAACAAGTCTAGCTATTAGGTCGCTAACTTATGTTTTGTTTTTGTCAGCGCAAACTGTTATTTAGACTGGTTTATTGAATGAGCTTGGCTGTGGATGTCTTGGGTGTGATGCTTGGATGATGAAGTTCATATTTATCTTTTACAATAAAAGGTGAAATTTAGGAAAAAAGTTGTGAACACCTTTATTTTTCATTGGAAGAATGGCGCCGGAGGGAATGGCTGCCGTTTTACGGGCTCCAAACCAATTGCGCTATTTTGTGTGTTTTTTCGCATTGTTTGTAACTTAATTTGTACATAATGTTGATGCTACGGTCTCTTATGACTGAAAAAAGCTTCTGGATATCATAACAGCAATTACTCACCTCGAACTGGACGAAGATTTTTCCTTTAATGAGTCAGACGCAAATTATATAATGTTGCTCCCAGACAAGGCCCAAATCCCCATCATAAGCATGAAGAAAATAAGGAAATACAGGGGCGAAGATCAGGGTGTCTTGTGAGAATTTGTCGGCGAGTGGGTAACCTGCCTCTACCATCCATTCTATTAGCCAACCTGCAATCTCTGGAGAATAAACTGGATGAGCTACGTTCGAGACTATCCTACCAACGGGACATTAAAAACTGTAATATCTTATGTTTCACCGAGTCGTGGCCGAATGATGAAACAAATAATATACAGTTGGCTGGATTTTCCATGCATTGGCAGGACAGTACAGCTACGTCTGGTAAGAGGAGGGGTGGGGGTGTTTTTCTATTTGTCAATAACAGCTGCTGCGTGATGTCTAATACTAAGGTAGTCTCAAGGTATTGCTCGCCTGAGGTAGAGTACCGCATGATAAGCTGTAGACCACACTATCTACCTAGAGAGTTTTCATCTATATGTTTTGTAGCCGTCTATTTAACGCCACAATCCGATGCTGGCACTAAGACCGGACTCAACGAGCTGTATAAGGCCATAAGCAAACAAGAAAATGCTCATCCAGAAGCGGTGCTCCTAGTGGCCGGGGACTTCAATGCAGGCAAACTTAAATCCTTTTTACCTAATTTCTTCCAGCATGTCACATGTGCAAACAGCGGGAAAAAAAACTCTCGACAACCTTTAATCCACACACAGAGATGCGTACAAAGCTCTCCCTCGCCATCCATTTGGAAAACCTTACCATAATTCTATCCTCCTGATTCCAGCTTACAAGCCAAAACTAACGCAGGAAGTACCAGTGACTCGCTCAATACGGAAGTGGTCAGATGACACGGATGCTACGCTACAGGACTGTTTTGCTAGCACAGACTGGAATATGTTCCCGGATTCATCCAATTGCATTGAGGAGTATACCACCTCAGTCACCGGCTTCACGACGTCCACCCCTTAGTGACCGTACGTACATATCCCAACCAGAAGCCATGGATTACAGGCAACATCCGCACCGAGCTAAAGGCTAGAGCTACCGCTTTCAAGGAGCGGGCACTAATCTGGACGCATATAAGAAATCCCGCTTTGCCCTCAGACGAACCATCAAACAGGCAAAGCACCAATACAGGACTAAGATTGAATCCTACTACACCGGCTCTGATGCTCGTCAGATGTGGCAGGGCTTGCAAACTATTATGGACTTCAAAAGGGAAACCCAGCCGCGAGCCACCCAGTAACGCGAGCCTACCAGACGGGCTAAATGCTTTGTGGCAAGCAACACTGAAGCATGTCATGATTAAACTGGATTTGAACCCAAATGCAGACAACTACACCGAGCCAGAGAAGGTTTAACAGGTTTATTTACAATGTTCAATTTGTCCAGGTTTCCAATAATAGGGGAAGAGCAAGTCCAGGTTACAGGGAGGGTAACAGATCCAGGCCAGAGCAGGTGTGGTACCGTAATGTCCTAGTGTCCGTGGTGAGTCCAAAAGGGAGGTCCGGTAGTGGAAAGCAGGATGGTGGTGGCAGGAGTGAAGCGGAGGCAGGAGTCAGGTTCCAATAATCTGTGGCACAGGAGAAAAGTAAATAGAACAGGCCAAAAAACACAAAGAGCGAAAACAAACAGGTTGAGTCGGCAGCGAGACTAACATGGTCGTCTTGACTATGATCTGACGATGAGTGGCAAGTTTGACCGGGTCTTAAAGGCTGAGGTGATTATGGTGAATGAGCTGCAGCTGGAACCCTGACTCCCGCACACCAGACTTCACTCCTGCAATCAAGGACAGACAGAGGGGAGGGGAAGAGCAGAGAGAGAGCTACCTAGCAGCAGTAGGCCTAACAGTACCCCCCCCTCTACGGACGCCACCTGGCGGCCGACAGGGTTTATCGGGATGTAACCGATGAAATTCACGGACCAGAGCAGGATCCACAATGAAGCTCCTGGGCACCCAGGAACGTTCCTCAGGACCATAACCCTCCCAATCCACCAGGTACTGGAAACCACGACCCCGGCGGCGAACATCCAGAAGTCGCCGGACAGTGTAGACAGGACCCCCACCCACGATCCTGGGCGGAGGAGGGGGACGAGAGGGCGGGCACAGAGGGCTAACAGACACAGGCTTGATCTGGGACACATGAAAAGTGGAATGAACCCGTAGGGAGGCAGGAAGCTGTAGTTTAACCGCGCAGGGGTTAACAATAGACAGTATCTTGAACGGTCCTATAAAACGCGGCGCCATCTTCTTAGATTCTACTTTCAATGGAAGATCACGTGACTTAAGCCATACCTCTTGACCAGGAGAGTAACCGGGAGCCTGGGACCGGTGACGGTTGGCTTGCCTCTGCATGTACGACGAAGCTCGGGACAGAGCTACCCTGGCCTTCCTCCAGACCTTGAAGCAGCGGCGCATGTGGGACTGCACCGAGGGTACCGCCAGTTCCCTCTCTTGAGAAGGGAACAGGGGAGGTTGATAACCCAGAGCACACAGAAATGGAGACAAGCCAGAGGAAGCGTTAGTCAAGGTGTTATGAGCATATTCCACCCAGGGGAGCATGGAGCTCCAAGACCCAGGGTTAGACCCTGTGACACAGCTGAGAGCGGTCTCCATCTCCTGGTTCGCTCTCTCGGCTTGCCCGTTGGTCTGGGGGTGATATCCAGAGGACAGGCTGGATGTGATGCCCAAAGCTTTACAGAAAGCTTTCCATACCTGGGAGACAAACTGGGGACCCCTGTCAGAGACAATATCAGTGGGCAGACCATGAGAGCGGAACACATGTTCAACCAAAATATCAGCCGTCTCTCTGGCAGTGGGCAGTTTAGGTAGGGCCAAAAAATGAGCAAACTTAGAAAACGATCAATCACAGTAAGAATGACAGTCTTTCCAGACGAGGGGGGAAGTCCAGTGACAAAATCCAATGCAATGTGGGACCAGGGCCGGCTGGGTATTGGCAGAGGTCGTAGATGACCAGCGCTGGCCTGGGTGGAGTTCTTACTTCGTGCACATACCGTACAAGCAGCAATGAAGGCTCGAGTGTCCGCCTCCATCCTGGGCCACCAGAACTTCCGTCGCACAAAGTCAAGGGTCCGAGTAACTCCAGGGTGACAGGTAAGGGGAGACGAGTGAGCCCACTGAAGTACCTGGGAGCGAACAGACTCCGGGACAAACAACCGGTTAGGAGGACCGCTCCCAGGGTCAGCTTGATGATGTTGAGCCTGTCTAACAATCCCTTCGATGTCACATGTAATGGCCGCAATACTGCAGGTAGGAGGCAAGATGGGTTCAGGGTTACTACCAGTATCAACAGCAGAATGAACACGAGACAGGGCGTCAGGCTTGACGTTGCGTGACCCAGGACGGTAAGACAGAGAAAAATTGAATCTCCCAAAAAATAGTGCCCACCTGGCTTGACGTGGATTGAGCTGCTTAGCTGACTGGATGTATGCCAGATTCTTGTGATCCGTCCAAACGATGAAGGGTTGTTCCGCCCCCTCCAACCAATGCCGCCACTCCTCGGGAGCCAGCTTAATGGCGAGCAGTTCACGATTGCCAACATCATAACTCCTCTCTGCCTGAGAAAGCTTCCGTGAAAGAAAAGCACAAGGATGCAGTTTGTTATCTTCAGGAGAACGTTGTGACAACACCGCATCTACCCCAGTGTCGGATGCATCCACCTCCACGACAAACTGGCGGTCTGGGTCCGGCTGCATCAGAATGGGAGCCGAGGCGAAGTGATGTTTCAGTTCTTCGAACGCTGATTCGGCCCCTTCATTCCAAGCGAACGGTAGTGAGATGGAGGTGAGAGCAGTGAGTGGTGCCGCAATGCGGCTGTAGTCCTTGATGAACCTCCTGTAGAAGTTCGCAAACCCCAGGAATCGTTGAAGTTGTTTGCGGGTGGAGGGGGCTGGCCAGTCCGTGACCGCAGAGATCTTAGCTGGGTCCATCCGCAACTCCCCCTGAGCTATTATGTAACCCAAAAAGAGGTCTCAGACACATGAAATTCACATTTCTCCATCTTCACAAATAGTTTGTTCTCCAACAACCTTTGCAACACCTGGCGCACATGCAGTTCATGTTCCTGGGAGGACTCTGAGAAAATCAGGATATCATCCAGATAGACAAAAACAAAACGATTCAACATGTCCCGAAGGACATCATTCACGAGTGCCTGAAAAACAGCAGGGGCATTAGACAAACCAAAAGGCATGACCAGATACTCAAAATCTCCCAAGGGTGTGTTGAAGGCAGTCTTCCATTCATCACCTTTACGAATGCGCACCAGGTGATACGCATTTCGTAGATCCAGTTTCGTAAAGATGGTAGCACCATGAAGGAGGGGAAAAGCAGAATTAATCAAAGGCAGAGAATACTTGTTCTTAATGGTGATGTTGTTAAGTCCACGGTAATCAATACAGGGTCTGAGGGTCTTATCCTTCTTTCCAACAAAAAAGAATCCTGCTCCTACAGGTGACGAGGAAGGACGAATAATACCTGCCGCCAAGGAGTCCTGCATGTAGTTCTCCATAGCCTCGGTCTCCGGGCGGGAGAGATTGTACAGGCGACTGTTAGGGAGAGGGGCTCCTGGCTGGAGGTCAATGGCGCAGTCGTATGGCCGGTGAGGTGGAAGAGAAGTAGCTCTGTGTTTGCAGAAAACGGATGCCAGGTCATGATACACGTCAGGAACAGCAGAGAGATCCATGGACTCCAGTGGAGGTTGAGGCACAGTGCTGGCAGGGGTCTGAGCAGAACACAAACAGTTCACATGACAAAATGTGCTCCATGAAACAATTCTACCTGTCACCCAATCAATGTGTGGATTGTGTCTTATGAGCCAGGGGATACCAAGGACCAGGGGGGTCTGTGGGCAGTCAATTATGTGAAATTGAATGCTCTCCTGATGATTACCCGACACTCTGAGACAAACAGGGACAGTCTGATGAGTAATACGGGTCAACAGTTGTCCATTTAGACCCTTAGCCTGCAGCGGACGGTCCATAGGAACCGTCTCTAACTCCATTTGTTGAGCCAACTCTTGATCCAAAAAGCTTTCATCGGCACCAGAGTCAACCAGCGCACTAACAGGGAAATCCTGGACCTGCCACTGGAGGGATGCCTGGAGCAGAATGCGGGGAGAAGAGGAAGAATCCGCTGTTCGGCTCACCAAAACTTCTCCCATTAATGATGAGCCGGCCCTTTTCCCGGACGAACTGGGCAGGAACGAACGAACGAAATGACCAGCCTCTCCACAATACAGGCAGGCCCGAACCTGAATACGACGTGCACGCTCCTCTGAGGACAACCGTGCACGACCCACCTCCATGACTTCGGGTTCAGTGCTCCTCGTATCGACTCGGGAAGACTCGGCCCTCTCCGTAGGGAAGAGGCGGGGAGGAGTTGGTTGACGACAGACAGGTTGCTTGGAACTAACACTCCTCTCCCGGCGGCGCTCCCGAATCCGATTATCCAACCGGATGGTGAGTGAAAGAAGGTTATCCAGCGTAGGCGATTCATCATATGACACCAATTCATCCTTCAAAGTCTCAGACAAAGCATTAATGAACACTCCTTGTAATGCCTCGTCATTCCAACCACTCACTGCCGCTAACGTCCGAAACTCCACTGCCATCTCCGCCACACTGCGAGACCCCTGCCGAAGAGACAACAACCGTTTAGCAGCCTCCTTGCCCCCGTACGGGGTGGTCGAAAACCTTCCTCATCTCAGTGGTGAAGGCAACGTAAAGCGTTGCAAATGTCCGACTGACTCTCCCAGACCGCGGATCCCCAGGAACGAGCGGAACCGCTAGTAGAGTTGATAAGGTAGGCAATACGGGCTCTCTCTGAGGCGTAGGTGAGGGGCTGTTGTTCAAACACTAGCGAGCATTGAGTCAAAAAATCACCACAGGTTCCCATGTTCCCGTCATAGCGCTCTGGAGCAGGAATAAAAGGCTCTCTGATCTGGGCTGGAGGAGCAGTTTGTATGCCATGAACGAGGGGTGCATTATTAATTTGGGTAGTAAGGACAGACACTTGATGGGTGAGTAATTGAATCTGATTAAACAGCATCTGACTGTTCTCAGAAATAGTCTTAAACAAAGTATCATGTTGGCCAAGTAAAATGCCCTGATTGGCTATGGCAGTCCGAATTTGAGTGCCCTCTGGGTTGGTATCCGAGCTACAGTCTGCTGGGTTCATCATGGTCAGATCATACTGTCATGATTAAACTGGATTTGAACCCAAATGCAGACAACTACACCGAGCCAGAGAAGGTTTAACAGGTTTATTTACAATGTTCAATTTGTCCGGGTTTCCAATAATAGGGGAAGAGCAAGTCCAGGTTACAGGGAGGGTAACAGATCCAGGCCAGTGCAGGTGTGGTACCGTAATGTCCTAGTGTCCGTGGTGAGTCCAAAAGGGAGGTCCGGTAGTGGAAAGCAGGATGGTGGTGGCAGGAGTGAAGCGGAGGCAGGAGTCAGGTTCCAATAATCTGTGGCACAGGAGAAAGTAAATAGAACAGGCCAAAAAACACAAAGAGCGAAAACAAACAGGTTAAGTCGGCAGCGAGACTAACATGGTCGTCTTGACTATGATCTGACGATGAGTGGCAAGTTTGACCGGGTCTTAAAGGCTGAGGTGATTATGGTGAATGAGCTGCAGCTGGAACCCTGACTCCCGCACACCAGACTTCACTCCTGCAATCAAGGACAGACAGAGGGGAGGGGAAGAGCAGAGAGAGAGCTACCTAGCAGCAGTAGGCCTAACAAAGTGTTACACCCTGAAAAAGGGGAGAAATAATCACGAACGTGACGCAGTTATGTTTCCTCACTGACAAATTTAGTGTAATGATTTTACAAAAATACCACATTTTACAGAACAACAGATCTACAGGAACCAGAGTTTTGTAGGGTACAAAGCTTATTCAAGTCACAACAGCATAAACTGTAATTCACTAAAACATATACAAATGTTTCAATATAACTGTCAAACACAAAGTAGCTTTAGCTCAGTAACCCATAACTACATTTATCAACCATGTCAACAAAGTATTCGAAACACATTATACAAATAACCCCAAATATTATTATTAACAACGCACATGTTCATTCACAATTAGCATAAAATGGCAGCTACTCTCAGTACGAAGCTATCGCTGCAACCAAGCAGATTACAGTCACACACGCACCTAATAACTCTCTTCAACTTAACTCTAACTTCCTCAAGATGTTACTAACACATACCTTAAACTCTCTTCACAGGTTAGCAAGTTATTACATTCAAATTAACTCGTTTCATATCAATAACGTACCTGAAAAAGGGAAGAAATAATCACGAACGTGACGCAGTTATGTTTCCTCACTGACAAATTTAGTGTAATGAGAAAAAGACCGCGATTCCCCCAGGAAGTTGGGTGGAGACCAGAGCAATCGATCTCAGGCTCATAGATTAAGAGCATTTAGTAGATCACAGATGAACACTTTTACCCTTAAATTAGGCACCACAAAATAAAGTAGTCAATATAACATTTACACATTCCTCTTACAATATTAACCCTTTGACTCTTGACGGATTTTAAACACATTTATGCATTTTATCAATCTCTATGAACTAGTACTGGATGCATTCTCTTTTTAACCTTAGATATTTTAAGATCCTTACATACCATGAACTTACTAATACTTTTTAGTGTATAACAGGCTATGAATATGTCCTTTAACCTGTCACACTCTCCCGACAAAATAAATGTTGTCCCAACATTACCAACATTATCTTCTTAAACAGTCTATAAGCACTGGACGTAGAAAATCCTCTTCTGTAAGCTAGTCCTTGAGCAGAGGTCAAAGTTCACAGTTCAAATAGAACCAAGAAGTTATATTCACAGTCCATATCTGTTGACCAGCTGTATAAACAGTCCATAAGCAGTCTTTTCTCATACTATTGTCAACAGTCCATCAGTTTTAATGATCTATATGCATAGTCTGCTAATTGTCTTGTGAAAGTCTGTGAAATCAGTCAGTAGTCCATGGTCAAACATGTCAACTCTGTCTGTGGCCTCAAGTTTGCTGAAGTCCATACATGTAGGGTGGCTGAAGGTAATATCGCTGTAGTGATGGCAGCCATGGAACCAGTCCTGGTGCAGGGTAGACAGGGAACAACTGTGGCTGTGGCTGTATACTGTAGCAGGAAGGGATACCAAGCTGATCATAGGTGATACGTCTTGGAGGGTGTCTCTCTCTTTGTGGCAGCTGGTAAGCTGGTTCCTCAGGTTCAGCAGCAGCAGTTAATGAAGGAAAGGCACTTAGTGGACGATCATCCAGCACATTTTCAGCAGGCAAGTTCATCTCCTCAGCAGGCAGTTCTTTAACTGTTGTTTTCTCCTCCAGCTGATTTTCAACAAGCGGCTGTGCTGGTAGCATATCAGGAACTGGCACCGCAACTGTTTGTTTCACTGGTGGGGGCCTGTTTTCCGACTCTCTCGCTGGTTCAGCATACCTCTCAGGCACTGTAGGAAATGTGGGGACCTGTAGCGGCTCATGATGAAGGTCATATTCATCCCCGCTGTCTTCATCAGAATCTAGAGGCTGTGATCCAGGCTGATGTCTCTTTTTCTTACTTTTGTCATCTTTAGTCATTTCTGGTTGTCTCTCAAAAGGTAAGTAGTCACAGGACATGAGCAGGTTTCTGTGCAGGACCCTGGAGCGTCCCCTACCCTTTTCTGGTCTCAACTCATAAATCGGCAGGTCTGAACCCATTTGTCTCACTACTGTGTGAATTTGATCTTCCCAATAGTTACGGAGTTTGCCTGGTCCTCCTCTTGGTGTCAGGTTTTTAATCAGAACTCGCTCGCCAGGCTGTAGCACTGAACTCCTAACTTTAGTGTCATAGTACTTCTTACTTCTTTCAGCAGCTTTCTGAGCATTTTCTTTTGCAATGGCGTATGCTTCTTCCATTCCTCGTTTCCAGTTCTCCACGTAGTCTCGCTGGTTACTGGAACCTGCCTCTGTGCACAATCCAAAGAACATATCAACTGGAAGCCTGGGTGATCTCCCAAACAGAAGATAAAATGGTGAATAGCCAGTCACTTACGCAACGGGTGCAGTTATAGGCATAAACCAGTTTGTTTAGAGACTCCTTCCAGTTTGACTTTTGTGTCTCAGTTAGTGTCTTTAGCATTTGCAACAATGTTCTGTTCATTCGTTCCACTTGACCGTTCCCCATCGGGTGGTAGGGTGTTGTTCTGGACCCCGCCATGCCACTGAGTTTCTTTAACTGATGGAACAACTGATTTTCGAATTCTCCCCCTTGGTCATGGTGGATGCGGGAGGGGAACCCAAACTTCAGGGCAAAGTCATTGAAGATGAGATTTGCAGCAGTTTTTCCTGACTTTGATGTGGTGGCGTAGGCTTGAGTGTAACGTGTAAAATGATCAACAATCACGAGGATGTACTCATATCCCCCTTTGCATCTGTCGAGATGGAGGAAATCTATACATACCAGTTCAAATGGCTGTGTTGTCACAATGTTTGTCAGAGGAGCTCTTGTTTCATGGCCTGGCTTTTTCTGCTTGACACAGCTACAAGTTTTAGTCACATAGTGCTCAATGTCAGATTGCATATAAGGCCAGAAGAAGCGGTCACGTACTAGTGATACAGTGCGGTCAGTACCTTGGTGTCCCATGTTATTGTGCAACTCTTCCATCACTTTACCTTTGTACTGCTCTGGTAGAACTAACTGCTTTCGGGCTGTAGTGATTCTGTAAAGAATACCATCACTGTCGATTGTCAATTTGTCCCATTCTCTGAATAGGCATTTTGTCTTTGGACTGAATTCCTTTTGCTCTTTAACTGGCGGTTTGGAACCAGACAGCTTGAAATCGAGCACAGGACGGATGACCGGATCAGACTCTTGTGCCTCTCTTATCCCCTCTTTTGGGATCGAGCTGATTGTTGCTGTAGTTGTCTCACCTTCAGCTGATACTGACATAGATGCAGCTGAAATTGACCAAGGCACAAAAGGCTCTTTCTGTACCTCTACTGCTTGTATAGTGGCGGCAATGGTGTCTGGTGGAAGCTCCTCAGAACATTCTCTCATCAGTGACTCTACATCCAGTGGCATCCTCGACAAAGCATCTGCATCACCGTTCTCTCTTGCCTGGCCTGTACTTTATTGTAAAGTGGAAATCAGCCAATTCTGCAACCCACCTGGAAGTGGTTGCGTTCAGTTTTGCAGTAGACAGAATGTAGCTGAGCGGGTTGTTATCACTGTATACAGTGAAGGTCGGAGCATAGTACAAATAATCATGGAACTTATCAGTGATTGCCCATTTTAGAGCTAGAAATTCTAGCTTGCCAGAGTGGTAGTGATAGTTCTTCTCAGCTGCTGTTAAGGTTCGAGAGCCATAAGCAATGACCCTAAGCTTCCCATCTTGCTCTTGATAAAGAACTGCTCCCAAGCCTTGGTGTGACGCATCAGTGTGTACAACAAATGGCTGAGTGAAGTCAGGGAAACCTAAGACTGGTGGGTGAAGCAGACACTCAATCAGCTGTTCAAGTGCCTGTTGATGCTGGTCAGTCCACAGGATTGGCTTGTTTGAGGGCACCACATGACTTACTTTCTTTGTTTTTGCTTTCCGTGGGTGGTCAGGTAATTTCTCTGAATCTGCTTTCAGGAGGTCATACAGACAGCTGGCCCTCCTAGAAAAGTCTTTGATGTACTGTCTGTAGTAAGTGAGTAAACCAAGCATTTTTTCTGAGCTGGCCCACAGTCTGTGGTCTGATCTCTTTCAATGCTCTTACTGCTTCAAAATCGGCTGGGTCAACTTTGCTGCCGTCTGCAGACACTATTCTGCCCAAATAACGGACCTGGGGTTTAAAGAGATCACACTTACTTGGCTTGAGTTTGATGCCATACTCTCTGAGACGCTGCAAAACCTTTTGCACATCATTCACATGGCTGTCGAAAGTTTTACTGAAAACTAGCGTGTCGTCCAGATAAGGAATGCAGATGTTGTCCCGGAGCCCTTCCAAACATTCCTCCATACAACGCTGAAAAGCTGCAGGAGCGTTCATGAGGCCGAATGGCATACGTATCCACTCATAGAGTCCCCATGGGGTCACAAATGCTGTCAGTGATCTGCTTTCTTCCGAGATGAACCCTTGGTGATATGCTTTTCCCTGATCTAAAAGGGAGAACCAGGAATTACCACCTAAACTGTCCATGATGTCCTGGACCCGAGGGATGGGCTGGCGGTCGGGATGTGTCTTTCTGTTCAGGTCTCTGTAATCTATACACAACCGGAGGGTCCCGTCCTTCTTCCTAACGCACACGACAGGTGAAGAATATGAAGAGTTTGACTTCCTAACCCAACCCTGGGCTATGAGGTCATGAAGGTAACCCTTCATCTCCTGATACAGTGGCCTGGGCACTGACATGTATGTGCGCTTGACTGGTTCAGAGTCCTTTAGAGAAATAGTCATTTTCAATCGTTCAATGCAGCCAATGTCATTGTCCGATCTGGAGAAGGAGTGACACTCTTCTCTAAGCATTTTCCTAACAACCTCTCTCTGTTCTTCGGTTAGGTGACTTAAACCTACTGGTGGATCCCACTGTTCAGTAGCAGTACATGGAGTTTGAACACTAGTGTGATTCACTGTGGCTGGGGTGACAGCTTTTTTCAAAGACTTGGGCAGGTAACACAGTCATAATGGTTTGTACTGTACCGATTATGGTGCGTCCTAGCAGGGCAATGTCGTGGTCAGTGGGGTTAGAGACATCAAGCATGACAACTGGAAAAACACCTTTCTTAACTCTGACTAGTGTGTCAAAGAACTCAAGTTCATCTGGCCACTGCGGGTTCAGGTCTGGCTGGAAAAGCATTGTCATGTCATCTTTGAAAGGCTGGGAAGCTACCCGGCACTCAATCTGAATGCTACTGTGTTTTGGTACAGCAACCTTCTCTTTCTTGGTCTTCACTGCGTATTCATCTGTCTGTTCTGCGCTAACAGCCTGTATAAAAGCCCTCACCTTATTTCTTTTGAGGCTTGGGAAAGCTTTTTTCACTGTGCTGTACCGTTTAGTCTTTTCGGTCCTTGTCAGGATGTGCTCAATAACATTGAAACCTATGATGGGATGAGATAGGTGACAGCCTTTCATTACCAGCACTGGGATGATCAGTTCCTTCGTTTGGTCAGTTTCAGAGGCTAGCCGAAAAGTTGTTTCAATCCATCCCAGGTACGGCATTTCAGTCCCATTTGCTGCCGTCAATCTTAGATCATCAGGTGAGTCCAGAATTTCTGAAACATCCCTCAGCCTTGCGTTTGGGAGAGATTCCGCTTTCCATCGTTCATCAATGACCGATACCTGAGAGCCTGTGTCCCATAGAGCTTGGAGGTGGTGGCGATTCAGGTGACACTCAACAAGGCACTGTCTACCGACTAGCGAGGTGACCTTATGGGGGTGGCAACCTTGAGCTAGGGATGGTAAAGAGTGGGCATTTTCTTCTGTACAGGAAAGCTTTTCACAGGTAGAGTCCATTTTCAGGTGAGTGCATTTTTCCTTATGTTTAGTCCAATGTTGGTTTTGACATCCTTTGGAACAGTACAGTGTCTCTTTACATGATGAACATTGTTTCAGGTTCTCAAATGAATCTTCTCTGGCACAATTTGCACATTTCTGGGACTTTTTGGTAGCTACGGTTAACACTTGTCCCTCAGCGGTAACCCTTCCCCGTTTAAAGGGGCCTCTTTGGATGGTCTGACTCCCGGATTTTACATCCAGCTTGAAAATGTTCCCCACTCCCACATCGGAAGCAGTGTGTGCAGCGTGCATCTGTTCTGGCCTGCTGGCAGACAAAACACCTCCTTGGAGCTTGAGCAGAGCGGTTGGTATACAGGTTAGGTGCATATTGATACTGCGCAGGGTCAGGTGCTTGGGGCTGACTGTAGTTGCTGTAATACTGCTGCTGGGAAACAGGTGGCTGGGGGTCCCTATCTGGCCTCCTAACTGGAAGTGGGGCATGGGCATAAGGCGATGACTGAAACATAGGCTGCTGTAATGTCTCCTTAATCTGAGCAATCTCTGCACTGAGACCTTTTAGGAAGCTACACCTGTCTTAAGTTCAGCTAACTCTGTTAATAGTTCTGCGGGTATCTTAGCTTTGGCTTCCTTCACAGGACACTTTGCAGATGGCGTATCTTCTAACTGAACTACACTTACAGTTGTAGCAGGCTGTGGGGCATTAAAACGCTTTTTGTTTCGTCTTTCTATCTCATTAGCACAAGCAATGTTAAGCTTCTCTAGCAAAACCTCATCTGATGTTTCGCTATCAAGCAGGAGAGGCTGCATGTCTATCCTGATACTGTCACTCTGGAGACCTGTAAGGACTGTGTTAAACACATGCGCTGGACTAGAGCAGGGTCATACTTAAGCCCTGATTCTGACTCCTGGGACGCAAATAGTACTTTCTGCCTCAAATCTAAGACGCGCATCAGGAAGCTTTGAGGGGTCTCCTTGCTATGCTGTGCTTCTGAAGCTAGCTGTTTGTAAAGCTCTGTTGCACTCTTCTCTTGGAAGTGGGAACGCAGGATGCATCTAAGTGTGGGAAGAGTTAGCTGGGGTTTACCTTCCAAGTAGCTGCGTAGCTGTGAGCCTGGAGAAATAGCCCTGATTACTGCGTCTACTATTTCTACCTCAGGATAGCCTCTGTTAAGTCCATTCTCAATCTGATGGGCAAGGCTGGAAAAAGTCAGTTTATCTTTCTGGCCCGGTTCACCTATCTGACCAGAAATTTTTAACTCTTTGCGCCAGTATGAGCCGGGCTGTGCACTGGGTGAGAGCTGCATGCTCCTCTGAAGATGGGCAGGGGGTTGGGGCTGGCGCAGAGAATCACTGGCTTGGTCTGCAGTACTCTGCTCAGTTCCCACCCCTTGTTGTGGGGTTACAGTTCTCAGTCCCTCTATTCTGTGATGTGTTCTGGCTGTTTCAATATCATGGTCAGTTTGCCCTGTCTTGCTATCTATGCCACTGATCATCTCTGTCATTTTGTCTTTAAGTAACAATAATTCCGACATGCCGCCATCTTCTAACTCTGCAACTTCCTCTCTTTCAAGGAACATCATAATGTGAGTCATCAGTGATATCGCGGGATTTGTCTTGAACATCTCTTCTCTGTTCGCCTGATATGTCAAGGAAATCACATACGTCTAGTAACTTGTCTTTAGTCAGGGTGTGCAATTCTCCTACTACCTCTTCCTGTAGTTCTTCCAAGGCGGTTGTCATGTTGACAGGACAGGAGGAACCTTTACTGTGCAGGAGTTGACTCTGAATTAGATGGTCCTTACTGTCTCTGATGGTCTCTCAACGGCCTCAGTTGACACGTACTTAACCACCAACTTCCAGCTCCCCTCGAACAGCAACACTTTCCTCACTGCAGCCTGCCTGGGTTGTTATGTAGGGATTTAGCTGGCTCGGAATTCAGCGACCAGGATGTGGAAGCCGGACATCTGAGCAGCAATCTCAGCGGAGCCTCCAAAATGTTACACCCCTGAAAAAGGGGAGAAATAATCACGAAACGTGACGCAGTTATGTTTCCTCACTGACAAATTTAGTGTAATGATTTTACAAAAATACCACATTTTACAGAACAACAGATCTACAGGAACCAGAGTTTTGTAGGGTACAAAGCTTATTCAAGTCACAACAGCATAAACTGTAATTCACTAAAACATATACAAATGTTTCAATATAACTGTCAAACACAAAGTAGCTTTAGCTCAGTAACCCATAACTACATTTATCAACCATGTCAACAAAGTATTCGAAACACATTATACAAATAACCCCAAATATTATTATTAACAACGCACATGTTCATTCACAATTAGCATAAAATGGCAGCTACTCTCAGTACGAAGCTATCGCTGCAACCAAGCAGATTACAGTCACACACGCACCTAATAACTCTCTTCAACTTAACTCTAACTTCCTCAAGATGTTACTAACACATACCTTAAACTCTCTTCACAGGTTAGCAAGTTATTACATTCAAATTAACTCGTTTCATATCAATAACGTACCTGAAAAAGGGAAGAAATAATCACGAAACGTGACGCAGTTATGTTTCCTCACTGACAAATTTAGTGTAATGAGAAAAAGACCGCGATTCCCCCAGGAAGTTGGGTGGAGACCAGAGCAATCGATCTCAGGCTCATAGATTAAGAGCATTTAGTAGATCACAGATGAACACTTTTACCCTTAAATTAGGCACCACAAAATAAAGTAGTCAATATAACATTTACACATTCCTCTTACAATATTAACCCTTTGACTCTTGACGGATTTTAAACACATTTATGCATTTTATCAATCTCTATGAACTAGTACTGGATGCATTCTCTTTTTAACCTTAGATATTTTAAGATCCTTACATACCATGAACTTACTAATACTTTTTAGTGTATAACAGGCTATGAATATGTCCTTTAACCTGTCACAAAAGCATGCATGAGAGCACCAGCTGTTCCGGACGACTGTGTGATCACGCTCTCCGTAGCCGATGTGAGCAAGATGTTTAAACAGGTCAACATTTACAAGGCCATACGGATTACCAGGACATGTAGTCAGACCATGCACGGACCAACTGGCAAGTGTCTTCACTGACATTTCCAACCTCTCCCTATCGAGTCTGTAATACCTATATGTTTCTAGAATATCACCATAGTCCTTGTGCCCAAGAAAGTGAAGGTAACCTGCCTAATGACTACCGCCCGTAGTACTCACGTCGGTAGCCATGAAGTGCTTTGAAAGGCTGGTCATGGCTCCATCAACACCATCATCCCGGAAACCCTAGACCCACTCTTATTCGCATACCGCCCCAACAGATCCACAGATGACGCAATCAACACTGCCCTTTCCCACCTGGACAAAAGGAATCACCTATGTGAGAATGCTGCTCATTGACTACAGCTCAGCGTTCAACACCATAGTGCCTACTAAGCTCATCACTAAGCTAAGGACCCTGGGACTAAACACCCCATTCTGCAACTGGATCCTGGACTTCCTGACGGGCCACCCCCATGTGGTAAGGATTTTTAAAAATGAAAATCCCAAATTGTTTGCATAGTCAACATACACATAGCTCTGACACACACACTTACCCCACCAGACATGCCACCAGGAGTGTTTTCACAGTCCCCAAATCCAGAACAAATTCAAGAAAGCATACGGCAGCCAACCCCAATAAGCGGCCCGCGGGCCAGATCCGGCCCGCAAGAGCCAAATGTCTGGCCCACACTGACAGCATTGGCATTCACTTGTTATAATAAACATGAATGTAATATCCGCGGCTCTGCTTTATTTTGAAATTAGCCCACACCTTGACCTGTGGCCTTTACCGTGTGCATACATAAGACGTGCTTCGCGCGCTTTGCGTACTCGTCTCCACTCGACTAGCTACCTAGTGTAGTGTCACACACACACAGTAGCTGCAGCCGCTTGCCAGTTAACCCTCTTTCATCAAAAGGACTGACCACTTCCTCACAAAAAATTATTAAATCCAGTCAAACCAACATGGCATTCGCCAAGATACGCAAGGTAGACCAGGAGAACCGTCAGTTCAAAACTGACTGGACTGAGAGGTATTGCTCTCAGTCCAGTGCTAAGCCCACATGCTTAATATGCATGCAGACTGTAGCTGTAATCAAAGCGGACAATCTGAAGCGGCATTTTAACTCTATTCATGCTGCCAGTTTTAATGCAAACTACCCAGAAAAATCTGACCAGCGCAAACAAAAAATTGCAAGCAGGTTAACGTCATACAAGCACATGGTTTTAACTACAACATCGGCACAAGTGAGCGCAACAGCTGCCTCATTACACGTTTCTTGGAAGCTTGCAAGAGCTAAGAAGCCATTCGCCGATGCAGAGTTAATTAAACAATGTGCAATCGACATGGCTGGCGAAGTTTTAAACCAAGAGGAACCAATAAAAAAAAAAAGTTGTTGAGCTGTTGAAGCAAGTGCTGCTGTCGGCTAACACGGCAACCAGAAGAGTCGAAGTTTTAGCAGAGGAGTGTTTTTCCAGTCTACTCACAGATTTGAGGAAAACCGAAGCATTCTCACTGGCAATAGACTCGTCTTGTGACCGAACCGACATGGAACAGCTGTCTGTGTTCGCAAGATTTTTTGATGGGAAGACATTCCGGGAGGAGCTGCTGTGTTTGATTTCTCTACCCGGGCATACAACCGGGGAAATAATATTCAACGAGCTGACACAGTTCTTCGAAAGGAATGGCTTAGATGTGAGTAAAATTGTCTCTGTTGTTACCGACGGGGCTCCGTCAATGGTGGGACACCGCCAGGGCTTGGTAAGCAGGCTTTCTGCCGTTAACCCAGCACTCCTGGCATTTCACTGCATTATTCACAAGTCAGTTTTGTGCGCAAAACTGTGTGGAAAAATGAAAGAGACCATGGATACTGTGACTCGACTAGTTAACTTTGTCTGTGAGAGCTCCAGTCTGCAGCATCGCCTTTTTAGAGGATTACTCGAGGAAATGTCAGCTGAACACAAGGATATTTTGCTCCACAATGACATTCGCTGGCTGAGCAAAGGCCGTGTGTTGGAGAGGGTGTTTGACCTGCGTGATGAACTTGTGTCATTTTTATCCAGCCTGCAGAGCCAAAAAGCCAGCGACTTTTTTAGCTTTTTAACTGACAACAAGGTGATATCAGATGTTACTTTTTTGTGTGACATCATGTCTCATCTAAATCACCTTAACCTGCGACTACAAGGCAAGAACCACACTGTTGCTGACATGTATGAGGCAATTGAAGCTTTCCGGTCAAAGCTGCACCTCCTGGAGAGAGACATTCATGGGAGAAAGTTGCACTTTCCATGTCTGCGTGAGCATTGTGAGAAGAATAAAATGCAGGAAGATCCAGCAATGAAGGATTTTGTGTCCAAGCTGGCAGAAAACTTCAAGGAAAGATTTGAAAGCTCCCCTAAACTCTCAGCTGACATCCTTCTCTTCGTAAGACAGCCGTTTTCTGTGTCAGCTGACGGCCAGTGGACTGCAGAGGCCAAAAAGCTGGTGCCTTCCATAGATGAGGCTGCTCTTCAGATGGAAATCTTGGAGATGGGAACATCTGATTTGCTCAAAGCTCAACACAAGGATGCACTTGTGAGTGACTTTTGGATCAACGTGGTTCCCCAAGCTCGTTTTAAAAACACCAGAGATATTGCAATGCTCCTACTCACGATGTTCCCCTCAACATACATCTGTGAATCAGCATTTTCTTCAATGAATGCTATCAAGAGCCAGGACAGAAACAGACTCTCAGATTCACATCTTGGACAGTGCCTCAGGATTGCCACAACAGAATACAAGCCTGACATCAGAAAGGTTGCCTCATCCCGTCGCTCTCACTTATCTCACTGATTGGTGAGTGAACCAGATCCAATAATTGTTTTGCTATTTTTCAATCTTCTTGTGGTATAATAATTATTACAATGAAATAACCATTTCATATTAAATAGCATGTTTCCTACTAAATATGCTACACAGCTTAAATAAAAGTAAATGGCATCCAACTAGTTAGTAAAATGTAAAACTTAATACACAGCAATAAAAAAATAATACACAAATAAAAGCTAATTAATTAAATTGTCACATTAATATCAAACACTTTTGGTTGTTAACAGCTTGATATTATTTGGTTCACATATTTTAAAAGTTTAAAAACTAATGTGGCATATTCTGATAACACATTTGAAAAGTACCTAACTAAAAATCTCTCTGTCTGTGTTTGTCCTTCTGTCTCTTCTCTTAGAAAGACCGCCTGAACGCAGATATCCAAAGCATGGGTGTTCCAGACAGAAGTGGGCGCTGTGTGTTTGTGTGTGTGTGTGTGTGTGTGTGTGTGTGTGTGTGTGTGTGTGTGTGTGTGTGTGTGTGAGGGAATGTGTTTGCTGGACTTTTTGTTTGCTGACTGTTTGCACAGAATATGCTCCAGGGCATTTCATAATTAAATAGTTGGTTTTGGACTAATTTAGTTTTTTTCATTTTTCTCTTATGTGACTCCTAACACCACTACTAATAATAATAAAATCACAATAGAAGTGAAAACTGATAAAACATAAAACTGTCGCCAAAAAAACAAACATGTTGGCCCTCGGCTTGGCATGCCTGACCGGTATTATATAGAGCCATTATTGCATGGAACTCCATTCCATCTCATATTGCTCAAATAAACAGCAAACCTGGTTTCAAAAAACTGATAATGCAACACCTCACGGCAAAACGCCTCTCCCCTATTTGACCTAGATAGTCTGTGTGTATGTATTGATATGTAGGCTACGTGTGCATATAAAGAATAAATGTAGTTCTGTCCTTGAGCTAATCTTGTCTATTAATGTTCTGTATTATGTCATGTTTCATGTTTTGTGTGGACCCCAGGAAGAGTAGCTGCTGCTTTTGCAACAGCTAATGGGGATCCTAATAAAATACAAAAAAGACCAAACAACACATCTGACACGCTGATCCTCAACATGTGGGACCCTCAGGGGTGCGTGCTTAGTTCCCTCCTGTACTCTCTGTTCACCCAACACTGCTTGGACAAGCACGACTCCAACACCATCATTAAGTTTGCTGACAACACAACGGTGTGGTAGGCCTGATCACTGACAACGATGAGACAGCCTATAGGGAGGAGGTCAGAGACCTGGCAGTGTGGATAACAACCTCTCCTTCAACATGAGCAAGACAAAGGAGATGATCGTGGACTACAGGAAAAAGAGGGCCGAACACGCCCCTATTCACATCAACGGGGCTGTAGTGGAGCGGGTCGAGAGTTTCAAGTTCCTTGGTGTTAACATCACCAACAAACTATCACTGTCCAAAGACACCAAGAAAGTCGTGAAGAGGGCACGACAACGCCTTTTCCCCCTCAGGAGACTAAAAAGATTTGGCATGGGTCCCCAGATCCTCAAAAAGTTATATAGCTGCACCATTGAGAGCATTCTGATAGGTTGCATCACCGCCTGGTATGGCAACTGCTTGGCATCTGACCGCAAGGTGCTACAGATGGTAGTGCGTACAGCCTAGTACATCACTTAATGTGCTTCTTCATGAGCCACTCCTTTGTTGCCTTGGCCGTGTGTTTTGGGTCATTGTCATGCTGGAATACCCATCCACGACCCATTTTCAATGCCCTGGCTGAGGGAAGGAGGTTCTCACCCAAGATTTGACGGTACATGGCCCCGTCCATCGTCCCTTTGATGCGGTGAACTTGTCCTGTCCCCTTAGCAGAAAAACACCCCCAAAGCATAATGTTTCCACCTCCATGTTTGATGGTGGGGATAGTGTTCTTGGGGTCATAGGCAGCATTCCTCCTCCTCCAAACACAGCGAGTTGAGTTGATGCCAAAGAGCTCGATTTTATTCTCATCTGCCCACAACACTTCCACCCAGTTCTCTGAATCATTCAGATGTTCATTGGCAAACTTCAGATGGGCCTGTATATGTGCTTTCTTCAGCAGGGGGACCTTGCGGGCGCTGTAGGATTACAGTCCTTCACGGCGTAGTGTGTTACCAATTGTTTTCTTGGTGACTATGGTCCCAGCTGCCTTGAGATCATTGACAAGATCCTCCCATGTAGTTGTGGGCTGATTCCTCACCGTTCTCATGATCATTGCAACTCCACGAGGTGAGATCTTGCATGTAGCCCCAGGCCGAGGGTGATTGACAGTTATTTTGTGTTTCTTCCATTTGCGAATAATCGCACCAACTGTTGTCACCTTCTCACCAAACTGCTTGGTGATGGTCTTGTAGCCCATTCCAGCCTTGTGTAGGTCTACAATCTTGTCCCTGACATCCTTGGAGAGCTCTTTGGTCTTGGCCATGGTGGAGAGTTTGGAATCTGATTGATTGATTGCTTCTGTGGACAGGTGTCTTTTATACAGGTAACAAACTGAGATTAGGAGCACTCCCTTTAAGAGTGTGCTCCTAATCTCAGCTCGTTCCCTGTATAAAAGACACCTGGGAGCCAGAAATCTTTCTGATTGAGAGGGGGTCAAATACTACTTCCCTCATTAAAATGCAAATCAATTTCTAACATTTTTGACATGCGTTTTTCTGGATTTATTTGTTGTTATTCTGTCTCTCACTGTTCAAATAAACCTACCATTAAAATTATAGACTGATCATTTCTTTGTCAGTGGGCAAACGTACAAAATCAGCAGGGGATCAAATACTTTTTTCCCTCACTGTACATATTACCTCAATTACCTCGACTAACCTCTGCCCCTGCACATTGACTCTGTACCGGTACCCGCTGAATATAGCCTCGCTACTGTTATTTTCTATTTATTACTTAACACTTATTTTTCTTAAAACTGCATTTTTGGTTAAGGACTTGTAAGTAAGCATTTCACAGTAAGGTCTACACCTTTTGTATTCTGCGCATGTGACAAAAACAATTTGATTTGATTTGAAATATCTCTAACGGTCCCCCCTCATGAGAGCCAGTTTCATCATAGCGCATCATGAGTTTTGTGACTGCACTTGAAGAAACTTTAAAAGTTCTTGAAATGTTCCGTATTGACTGACCTTCATGTCTTAAAGTAATGATGGACTGTCATTTCTCTTTGCTTATTTGAGCTGTTCTTGCCATAATATGGACTTAGTCTTTTACCAAATAGGGCAATCTGCTGTATACCCCCCCTACCTTGTCACAACACAACTGATTGGCTCAAACAAATTAACTTTTAAGAAGGCACACCTGTTAATTGTAATGAATTCCAGGTGACTACCTCATGAAACTGGTTGAGAGAATGCCCAGAGTGTACAAAGTTGTCATCAAGGCAAAGGGTGGCTATTTGAAGAATCTCAAGTATAAAATATATTTTGATTTGTTTAACACTTTTTTGGTTACTACATTATTCCATATCTTTTATTTCATAGTTTTGATGTCTTCACTATTATTCTACAATGTAAAAAATAGTAAAAAAATAAAGAAAAACCTTTGAATGAGTAGGTGTGTCCAAACTTTTGACTGGTAGTGTATTTGTGATCATTGTTGAGTGGTCCCTGCAGTGTACCATCACAAATATGTGATTGGAACAGTAGCAACAGAATATATGATTCAACAAACGCGTCTAATCAGCATAGTTGTCTGAAAAGCATCTAAACAATGTTTTGTACTGACGGGAAATAAAGGTCTTCACAACTTTATTCCTCAATTTCACCCTTTTATTGTAAAGGATAAATGCGAACTTCATCATCCAAGCATCACTCAGAACACATCCACACTAATTACACAAACCAGTCTAAATAACAGGTTGCGCTGACAAAACACAAAACATAAGTTAGCGACCTAACAGCTAGACTTGTTAACAATGTACCACATCTCTGGTGAGCACAAGGGAGAAAAATTTAAGCTAACAGAAGCTAAATTCTTTATTTTGGCAGCCATGTTTGACAAGCGAAAACTCCCTAATCCCAGAATGCCATTCACTATAAGACGCAAATAAACAAAGTCAAAGTCAAGGATGGCTGTGCCCATTAGTTTGGCCACTTTTCACCACATTACAAATCTTCAATATACAGTCGTGGTCAAAAGTTTTGAGAATGACACAAATATTAATTTACACAAAGTCTGCTGCCTCCGTTTTTATGATGGCAATTTGCATATACTCCAGAATGTTATGAAGAGTTATCAGATGAATTGCAATTAATTGCAAAGTCCCTCTTTGCCATTAAAATGAACTTAATCCCAAAAAATATTTTCCACTGCATTTCAGCCCTGCCACAAAAGGACCAGCTGACATCATGTCAGTGATTCTCTCGTTAACACAGGTGAGAGTGTTGACGAGGACAAGGCTGGAGATCACTCTGTCATGCTGATTGATTTAGAATTACAGACTGGGAGCTTTAAAAGGAGGGTGGTGCTTGAAATCATTGTTCTTCCTCTGTTAACCATGGTTACCTGCAAGGAAACACATGCCGTCATCATTGCTTTGCACAAAAAGGGCTTCACAGGCAAGGATATTGCTGCTAGTAAGATTGCACCTAAATCAACCATTTATCAGATAATCAAGAACTTCAAGGAGAGGTTCAATGGTTGTGAAGAAAGCTTCAGGGCGCCCAAGAAAGTCCAGCAAGAGCCAGGACCGTCTCCTAAAGTTATTTTATTTATTTATTTATTTATTTAGCAGACACTCTTATCCAGAGCGACTTACAGGAGCAATTAGGGTTAAGTGCCTTGCTCAAGGGCACAGACAGATTTTTCACCTAGTCGGCTCGGGGATTAGAACCAGCGACCTTTCTGTTACTGTCACAATGCTCTTAACCACTAAGCTACCTGCCACCCATTGATTCAGCTGCAGGATCGGGGCACCACCAGTGCAGAGCTTGCTCAGGAATGGCAGCAGGCAGGTATGAGTGCATCTGCACGCACAGTGAGGCGAAGACTTTTGGAGGATGGCCTGGTGTCAAGAAGGGCAGCGAGGAAGCCACTTCTCTCCAGGAAAATCATCAGGGACAGACTTATATTCTGCAAAAGGTACAGGGATTGGACTGTTGAGGACTGGGGTAAAGTCAATTTCTCTGATGAATCCCATTTCCGATTGTTTGGGGCATCCGGAAAAAAGCTTGTCCGGAGAAGACAAGGTGAGCGCTACCATCAGTCCTGTGTCATGCCAACAGTAAAGCATCCTGAGGCCATTCATGTGTGGGGTTGCTTCTCAGCCAAGGGAGTGGTCTAACTCACAATTTTGCCTAAGAACACAGCCATGAAGAAAGAATGGTACCAACACATCCTCCGAGAGCAACTTCTCCCAACCATCCAAGATGAGTTTGGTGACGAACAATGCCTTTTCCAGCATGATGGAGCACCTTGCCATGAGTCAAAAGTGATTACTAAGTGGCTCGGGGAACAAAACATCGACATTTTGGGTCCATGGCCAGGAAACTCCCCAGACCTTGTGAGAACTTGTGGTCGATCATCAAGAGGCAGGTGGACAAACAAAAACCCACAAATTCGGACAAACTCCAAGCATTGATTATGCAAGAATGGGCTGCCATCAGTCAGGATGTGGCCCAGAAGTTAATTGACAGCATGCCAGGGCGGATTGCAGAGGTCTTGAAAAAGAAGGGTCAATACTGCAAATATTGACTCTTTGCATAAACTTAATGTAATTGTCAATAAAAGCCTTTGAAACTTATGGAATGCTTGTAATTATACTTCAGTATACCATAGTAACATCTGACAAAAATATCTAAAAACACTGAAGCAGCAAACTTTGTGAAGACCAATACTTGTGTCATTCTCAAAAATGTTGACCACGACTGTACTTGTTACAGTGTATACAAGAACTGGAGCACATGACTTGACAAGTCGTTTACAGTTTTGACAAATCACAAAGCAAATAAAATGTTATGACCTCACAGATCATCACCCCAAATACAAGCCTACTGCCTAGCCTAACCGTAGCGTGAAAGCTAAACAGGGTTGGCAGATTTAGGGGGGTTTTTGGGGGTGGGTTAATTTCATCTGTGGGGTATTTCAAATTCATGGGGGGTAAAAATGGGGAAAGGTATCGTAGGGGAATATGATGCAGGAAATATTACTATGATGTGGAATTTATCAATAAATGTGGGGCAAACACAGGAGAAGTTTATAAGCTAAAAAAAAATAAAACCCCTGGAAAGGGGGATCTGAGCTGGCAACCCTGAGTAACAATAGTTACAATCTAAGTCAGTCGCATGAACCATCCCTTCACCTTGTTTTGTTATAACATCTTTGGACTGACAGATGTTTACGTGACAACCAGAATGCATTGTATGATGTCAACACATAGCTGGCATTTAGCTTAGCATTAGCTCATCATAATCAGTACAACCTTCCAAAAAGTATTTTACACACATCATATCCATTACAATCTATGCAATAATCGCAATGCATGAAAAGGCTGAACAAATATTACAGCAAATAATATGGCTAAACCTACCGGACACTTGCTTAAACTCACACACTTTTGATAGACAGCTGCAAATTATTGAGATATCAAAGTGTTACCAACAAAAACGTAAACAATAGGCCTATAGCAAATGCAGCATATGGCATTCATTCTTCACATGCATTTCGGTAGTGTCCAGGGCATGCCATTCCCATGATAGCACATGCATTTTGATATTGCTCAAAGCATGCCAATCCGTGAGAGCAGTATTTCTTTCTCAACAACTCAAATCAATGAGCCCAATCAATCAGTCCTCCATGACAACAAATTCATAAACAACAGAGTAGGCTAACAAGTCCTTCGTTTTTGAGTTATGTGGAGGGGTAAAACAATTTGGCTAGTCTATATTTCCATATTTCCTATTCTTGAAGATCAAGGTGTATAATTGAAATGACTGGAAAATTGACAGACTTTGGTTTTAAATGTAAATATATAGCCTAATCATATTAGTATCTATAGAAAGCAATGGGTTAGAAGAAGCCTACATAACCATCCCATAAAGTAAAATGCTACATCCATTTATGGCCAGCTATGCAAACTTTAACATTGATTTATAGATGTCGTTCAATTGGTCATATACATTTTTGTCTTCTTCTAATGCCTCTTAAAGGGAAATTAATCTAAAAGTAATCAGACTACTTTACTGAGTTTGGGTAATCCAAAAGTTGAGTTACTGATTAGAATTTTGGACAGGTAACTAGTAACTGTAACGGATTACATTTCGAAAGTAACCTATCCAACCCTTAAATGTTTATGTTTTTCTGCAGGTCCTCCAACCAGGGGATCATGCAAGTAATGTTATAGGCTAATCTGTCTGCTAGATTCATAGCTGATCTATCCCCCTAAATATAATTTATTTTTATTAAATTAATTGCTTCATTAACTAACATTATAAAAACAAAAATGCACCATTAATTTCTCGCCTAACAGCTGTTAGTACATGGTTGTCTCCTTCCCTGGCCCTCGTCTACATTTAGCCCCATGGGGCGTCAATTCCAAACCCATTCGATCGCATTATGCAAATCAGCCAATCGGGAGGGAGAGGACCATGAATACATGTTTGGGGACGGTTGAGTCTGAATGAAAAGAAATGACTTACTGATCATATGTCGTTCACAGAGGGAGAACTGGGCTTTAGTCAAGCGAGCAGAGTTTCCATTGTGTGTGTGTGTCTGTGTGTATGTATGTGTGTTTGTGTATTCAGGTTTCTGTCTCTCCCTTACAGTAAAGTAAATAATAGATGATTTAAGTGATAAAGTGATGGGCTCTATCAGAGGCTATCAGTCTATGAGATAGGACTGGATAGAACATAGATCTGCACTGTGCTAGAACAGCAACACGAGAGATAGGACTGGACAGAACATACAGTAGATCTGCAATGTGCTAGAACAGCAACACAAGAGATAGGACTGGACATAACAAAGATCTAGACTGTGCTAGAACAGCAACATTAGTTATAGGACAGATGTAGATCTACACTGTGGTAGAACACACCACGAGAGCTAGGAATGGACAGAACGTAGATCTACACTGTGATAGAACAATAACACGAGAGATAGGACTGGACAGAACATACATCTGCACTGTACTTGAAAAGCAACATATGTATGCGATAGCAAAAACAAAGGGGCCAGTGGGACTGGACAGCGTAGATCTCCACTGTGCAAAACAGCAACCTGAGTAATAAATTATATATCTAGTATCACAATATGAACGTATGCATAAGTAAAAAGGACGGACCTCAACACACACACCCAAGCCAATTCCAAAGTTAATTCCTGCACTTTCACATGGTGTGACAAATGCAACAAAATGCTAAGTAAACACATGGTGTGAAAAATGCTAAGTAAAGGTTCACCTATTCATCACTGTGGCACTGAGGGAGGGGCTATTATACAACACAGGATTATGAGTTTCTCTTGCTGTTTTTTTGTCCTGAACGCTACGGCAACGCACAGGAACAGGACCGGGGGGGGGGGACAAATAAACAACCCCAGCACTTCCGCACGTGTGTGTGTGACTCTGCTCTCCGCTCGCAGGCATGATTAATCCAGTGCAGAGGGAAGGGATTTTGACCCTAAACAGAAAAGTGGTGTTGAGGGTGAGAGAGAGAGAGAGAGAGAGCCTGATTTATTTTGGGACGGCCTCCTCCGCATTAATTATTTCAGAGCAGGTGCAAGCCCCAATTTCTCTACTCCAGCTGCAGCCCAGCCCTGCACTACCGAAGCACACACACACGCACACACACACAGCCCCACAGTGTCTGGGTGGCACACAGAATACCAGCAGTCACAGCAGTGAGATTACACTGCCTGATTTAACCCTTAAAAAAATTACACACCTGCACACACACAGAATAGGAGTTTGTCCCTGCAATGCCCTCGCCCTGAAAGATACTATCTTTACAGCAACTCCTATTAAGTGAGCCCCTAACCTTGTTCTTTTTTCTTTTATACACTGCTCAAAAAAATAAAGGGAAAACTAAAATAACACATCCTAGTTCTGAATGAATGAAATTATGGCGGATGGTCTCCTGAGGGATCTCCTCCCAGACCTGGACTAAAGCATCCGCCAACTCCTGGACAGTCTGTGGTGCAACGTGGCGTTGGTTGATGGAGCGAGAAATGATGTCCCAGATGTGCTCAATTGGATTCAGGTCTGGGGAACGGGCGGGCCAGTCCATAACATCAATGCCTTCCTCTTGCAGGAACTGCTGACACACTCCAGCCACATGAGGTCTAGCATTGTCTTGCATTAGGAGGAAACCAGGGCCAACCGCACCAGCATATGGTCTCACAAGGGGTCTGAGGATCTCATCTCGGTACCTAATGCCAGTCAAGCTACCTCTGGCGAGCACATGGAGGGCTGTGCGGCCCCCCAAATAAATGCTACCCCACACCATGACTGACCCACCGCCAAACCGGTCATGCTGGAGGATGTTGCAGGCAGCAGAAAGTTCTCCTCGGCGTCTCCAGACTTTGTCACGTCTGTCACATGTGCTCAGTGTGAACCTGCTTTCATCTGTGAAGAGCACAGGGCGCCAGTGGCGAATTTGCCAAATCTTGGTGTTCTCTGGCAAATGCCAAACGTCCTGCACGGTGTTGGGCTGTAAGCACAACCCCCAACTGTGGACGTCGGGCCCTCATACCACCCTCATGGAGTCTGTTTCTGACCGTTTGAGCAGACATATGCACATTTGTGGCCTGCTGGAGGTCATTTTGCAGGGCTCTGGCATTGCTCCTCCTGCTCCTCCTTGCACAGAGGCGGAGGTAGCAGTCCTGCTGCTGGGTTGTTGCCCTCCTACGGCCTCCTCCACGTCTCCTGATGTACTGGCCTGTCTCCTGGTAGCGCCTCCATGCTCTGGACACTACGCTGACAGACACAGCAAACCTTCTTGCCACAGCTCGCATTGATGTGCCATCCTGGATGAGCTGCACTACCTGAGCCACTTGTGTGGGTTGTAGACTCCGTCTCATGCTACCACTAGAGTGAAAGCACCGCCAGCATTCAAAAGTGACCAAAACATCAGCCAGGAAGCATCGGAACTGAGAAGTGGTCTGTGGTCACCACCTGCAAAACCAGTCCTTTATTGGGGGTGTCTTGCTAATTGGCTATAATTTCCACCTGTTGTCTATTCCATTTGCACAACAGCATGTGAAATGTATTGTCAATCAGTGTTGCTTCCTAAGTGGACAGTTTGATTTCACAGAAGTGTGATTGACTTGGAGTTACATTGTGTTGTTTAAGTGTTCCCTTTATTTTTTTGAGCAGTGTATCATCCTCCATTCCCCCTCTCCATTCCTTTTCGCATTTGATTCTCTGCACTCACCTCTTCTTCCTCTTCCTTCTCCTGATCCCTCTCTACCCTACTCCCTCCTTGTGCTGATTTGTGATGTTATGTTTGTTTGTTTCTCCAAAGTCAAGCATTTCTCAAAGTCAGAGGGATCTGTACACACAAGTAGAGAGAGAGAGAACACAGAGGACAACATCCGTACTTGTAAGCACAGACGCTGGGAGACGAGACGCAAGTACAGGGAGTGAACATTTAATATAAACAGACATGAAACAAAACACGGACAGCGTCTGGACAGGGGAAACATAACGACATTCATGCTGACACCGGGATCTAACTGAAGAACAGACAAATATAGGGGAGGTAATTAAACAGGGATGAAGTCCTGGTGAGTCCAATGATGCGCTGATGCGTATAACGATGGTGACAGGTGTGCGTAATGACAGGCAGCCTGTCGGCCTCGAGCGCCAGGGAGGGGGAGCGGGAGCAGGCGTGCCAGTACGCCTGACTGGCCGGCCGAGGCATGGGAACCTGTCGAGCCTGACGGAGGCGTGGGAGCCCGCCGAGCCGGCTGACGTATGGGAGCCCGACGAGCCGGCTAAGGCGTGGGAGCCTGACGAGCCGGCTGAGGCGTGACATGGGATGGGAACCTGTCGAGCCAAGAAAATCTCTCGAGCCAGCTAAGGCGTGGAAGCCCGACGAACCAGCTGAGGCACCCCTGTTCCTTCGGCCGTGGCACCCAGACCCGACGTCACCAACCCAAAGGAAAAAAACAACTTCCCTGATGCTTCTGATAAGGTTTTTTTGTTTGTTTTTTGTTGGGGTTAGCTGGCTCGAGAGGTTTCCTTGCCTCAGTTGGCTCGGCAGGCTCCCATCCCACGTCACGCCTCAGCCGGCTCGTCAGGTTTCCACGCCTCAGCCGGCTCAACAGGTTCCCGCTCGTCGGCCGGCTCGTCAGGTTTCCACGCCTCAGCCGGCTCGTCAGGTTTCCACGCCTCAGCCGGCTCGTCAGGTTTCCACGCCTCAGCCGGCTCGTCAGGTTTCCACGCCTCAGCCGGCTCGACATGTTTCCACGCCTCAGCCAGCTCGTCAGGTTTCCACGCCTCAGCCGGCTCGTCAGGTTTCCACGCCTCAGCCGGCTCGTCAGGTTTCCACGCCTCGGCCGGCTCGTCTGGCTCCCATGCCTTGGCCAGCCCATCAGGCTCGCCCAGGTGGGCCGCCAGGTGGCGTCCCTAGAAGGGGGGTACTGTCACGCCTGCTACCGCTCCCCCTCCCTGGCGCTCGAAGGCGCCAGGCTGCCCATCATTACGCACACCTGTCACCATCGTTATGAGCATCAGCGTTCATTGGACTCACCTGGACTCCTTCCCTTTGTTAATTACCTGTCTGTTCCTCTGTTTGATCCCGGTGTCAGCATTGATGTTGTTTCGTTTCCCCTGTCCAGACGCTGTCTGTGTTTTGTTCCATGTCTTTTATTTATTAAATCATCACCCTGTACTTGCTTCCCGTCTCCCAGCATCTGTCGAACCGAGATAGTTACAGTACTGTATTTCTCCGAGCCATCCCCATGTCACCGTGTGGCCAGACAGACAGGTTACTATGACAGGTAAATATGATCCAGCACCAGAGACTGTGTGCAGTGGCCTTGCCAGACACATGAGACAGGGGACAGAGGTGTCTGTGTGTGTGGCATGATGAAGACTGCACTCAAAGTGATGGGAGAGGGGAGAGAGAGAGTGAGAGAGTGTGTGTGTGTGTGTGTGTGTGTGTGTGTGTGTGTGTGTGTCACAGAGCGCTCCTCTCATTGTGGCCTACATTATCACCCTGCGTAGCCCTGATTAGCCCCCCAGTGGATGTACATCCAGAGCACATGTGTGTGTGTGTGTGTGCGTGCTCTCCTCCTCCCCCTTCTACCCACCCATTCCCTCCTCTCCTCTTTTCCCCTCCCATTGTCTTCTATCCCCTCTGCTCCGCTCCTACCCCCGGCTCTTCCTTTCCTCTCTTCTTCTCTTCTTATTTTCAATTCCTCCTATTCTCTTCTTTCCTATCACCTTTCCTCTCCTCTCTTCTCTCCCCTCCTCGCCTCACTTGTCTCCACTTCTCTCTTCATCTCCTCCTCTCTTCCTCTCCTTTCTCCTCCTCTCCCTGTTCTCCTATGAACATTGTCTCTTCATCGTGGTGACAGCTTGCCCATTTCTCCTTTACAGATGGCTGGCGGGCCTGACTAACATGCATCAGCGGCTGGGGAGCAGGGCCTATCACCGCTGCTCTGTCTCTCTCATTTATTACCCAGTTTGTTTGCACTCTTATCTGCCGCCTTACCCCGCCAGCCCATCCATCAAACACACACACACACACACACACACATCTGCCCGCTGCATGCCTGTACGCGGCGTGAAGACACACTCACGGAGAAGACACACACTCGTGCGCACAACTTTGCACACTCACCTCTCTACCTCATACCAGGATTTTTCTGGATCAAGGGGCTTAGGAGATGGTGGTAGTGGCAGGGGGTGTGACAGGGGGCGTGGCAATTGTTGCGGTCGGCAAGGCTACAGTTTAGAGAACATTTTTGAGGTGTAGAGATGTGTGTGCATTTTTAAGCATTTTTCTGCAATTCTACACATTTCTACATGGAGCTGAGATTCATTTTTGCAGTTTTAAAGCTAATTTCCTGCAATTCTACATAAAAACCAAGACTATTCTCAGAGCAAGCTTGGTTGTAGCTAGATATGTTCGAGTCGCATTTAGCATTTTAGCTGCCCTGAGAGCAGTCTGAGTATCCACTAATGTGATACAGCACAATTCTATGTATTTTGCCATGGCTAATGCTGTGTTCTTTTGCTCAAACATAATAACAAAATCAATACTGTTAAATGCCTTATTTTTGGAATTTTCAATTCTCCCTGACTCTCTAGCTTTTATGTTGGTGATTTTTAGTTCTAAAATATTATATTATTAAAGCATATATAGGTCCATTATCTTTTCTATAAACGTTATATCTGGTTTTAGTCATTTAAGTTTACACTAAAAACATTTTTCCAACACAAAAAAATTAAAACACTGTAATATACAGTACCAGTCAAAAGGTTGGATACAACTACTCATTCAAAGATTTTTCTTTATTTTTACTATTTTCTACATTGTAGAATAATAGTGAAGACATCAAAACTATGAAATAACACATATTTTGATTTGTTTAACACTTTTTTGGTTACTAAATGATTCCATATTTTAGATTTTAGATTCTTCAAAGTAGCCACCCTTTGCCTTGATGACAGCTTTGCACGGTCTTGGCAATCTCTCAACCAGCTTCATGAGGTAGTCACCTGGAATGCTTTTCCAACAGTTTTGAAGGAGTTTCCACATATGCTGAGCACTTGTTGGCTACCTTTCCTTCACTCTGCGGTCCAACTCATCCCAAACCATCTCAATTGGGTTGAGGCCAGGTCATCTGATACAGCACTCCATCACTCTCCTTCTTGGTCAAATAGCCCTTACACAGCCTGGAGGTGTGTTTTGGGTCATTGTCCTGTTGAAAAACAAATGATAGTCCCACTAAGCGCAAACCAGATAGGATGATGTATCACTGCAGAATGCTGTGGTAGCCATGCTGGTTAAGTGTGCCTTGAATTCTAAATATATCACCGACAGTGTCACCAGCAAAACACCCCCACACCTCCTCCTCCATGTTTCATGGTGGGAACCACACATGCGGAGATCATCCGTTCACCTACTCTGCGTCTCACAAAGACATGGCGGTTGGAACCAAAGATCTCACATTTGGACTCATCAGACCAAAGGACAGATTTCCACCGGTCTAATGTCCATTGCTCGTGTTTCTTGGCCCAAGAAAGTCTATTCTTCTTATTGGTGTACGTTAGTAGTGTTTTTTTGCAGCAATTCGACCATGAAGGCCTGATTCACGCAGTGTCCTCTGAACAGTTGATGTTGAGATGTGTCTGTTCATTGAACTCTGTGAAGCAATCTGAGGTGCAGTTAATTGCCGATTTCTGAGGCTGGTAACTCTAATTAACTTATCATCCGCAGCAGAGGTAACTCTGGGTCTTCCTTTCTTGTGGCGGTCCATAAGAGAGGCAATGTCATCATATCGCTTGATGGTTTTTGCGACTGCATTAGAAGAAACTTTCAAAGTTCTTGACATTTCTGGATTGACTGACCTTTATGTCTTAAAGTAATGATGGACTGTCTCTTTGCTTATTTGAGCTTTTCTTGCCATAATATGGACTTGGTCTTTTACCAAATAGGGCTATGTTCTGTATACGCTAAACTGCAGTCAGGTCAAGACACTGGTGAGGGGGACGAGCATGCAGATGAGCTTCCCTGAGACGGTTTCTGACAGTTTGTGCAGATATTCTTTGGTTGTGCAAACCCACAGCTTCATCAGCTGTCTGGGTGGCTGGTCTCAGACGTTCCCGTAGGTGAAGAAGCCGAATGTGAAGGTCCTAGGATAGCATGGTTACACGTGGTCTGCAGTTGTGAGGCCGGTTAAAGAAGGATTTTTAAGCCTTGAGACAATTGAGACATGGATTGTGTATGTGTGCCATTCAGAGGGTGAATGGGCAAGACAAAATATTTAAATACCTTTGATCGGGGTATGGTAGTAGGTGCCAGGCGCACCGGATTGTGTCAAAAACTGCAACGCTGCTGTGTTTTTCACTCTCAACAGTTTCCCATGTGCATTAAGATTGATCCACCACCCATAGGACATCCGGCCAACTTGACACAACTGTGGGAAGCATTGGAGTCAACATGGGCCAGCATCCCTGTGGAATGCTTTTGACATCTTGTAGAGTCCATGGCATGATGAATTGAGGCTGTTCTAATGGCAAAAGGGGGAGGAAGGTGCAACTTAATATTAGGAAGGTGTCCTCAATGTTTTGTTCACTCAGTGTGTATATATATATATATATACATTTTTTATTTTTTTTATTTTTAGGACCTCAAAAAACACTTAGGCCAAGGATTACAATGGCAGAAAAATCCCTGCATACACCCAGACAATCCTACGTTCCACTCTCACTTACCTTGGTACCTTACACTCTCAACACTCTTGGTTACTTTTTTTTCTCTCTCATCCTGGTTCCATCCTCTCCTCCTCCCTCCTAATATTCTGTCATATTTCAGCTATTGGTGCTCCCCAACACTTCTACTCTACATCTCCTGTAGTCTGCTAACCTCCTGAGAGTCAGAGTGGGACAGAGAGTGTCATTGATCAGTCTGTCAATATGCATAAATTCTCACTATCTAATAGATTAACCAGTCAATGCCTTCACAAATGCCCGGCAACAGGCATTTGTCAAGGAACTAGTTACCAAAAAGAAAAAAAAATTAACATGATTTTCTGTGTTAATAGGAAAAAATGAAAAATAATCTCTCTATTGTGGTCCCGTGCGACTCATTTGGTAGAGCATGGCGCTGGCAATGCCAAGGCTGTGGGCTCGATTCTTACGGGGGATCAGTATGAAGACAAAAAAAAAATGAAAATGTATGCACTTACATACATTTATAGCTCAGACACACCGGTAGGATTGTCAAATGTTTGCCTGCCGGCAGTCAATCTCTTTTGTGTTAACACAGCAAAGATTTTGAAGTCGTCAGCCATTCAGCCTTGTTAAAATACTCCAAACCAGGTGGCAGTAGCGTAATCTGGCATGTCCGTGTGTGTTGTTTATGGTCTAGATTCCAATGTTAGCTAGCTAGCTGTGCTAATGTTGCCATTTTGTAAAAAGCCCTTGTTGATACTAACCAGATGGCCACAGCTAGATAACTATCTAGCAAGATGACAAATTAACAATGTAATTCACTCTCCATAATCCCATACTGCCAGTGCCAGCCCATAGCCGAATGTTTAGCTAGCTATCTTACATTAGCATATTAGCTAGCTAGCTAAGTACACTGCACTAACTCAGCAGCTAACATAGGCAGCAGTTTCATGGAAACTAATCCATTGTGATTTAATGATATTGTCAATACTAGCTACAGTTGTTAGCTAGCTTGGAGGAAGAATTTAGTGTTGTGTGCATTGCGTCTGTGAATTTAGCTAGCTACCGTCGAATAGCCTATATTGCATATGAAGTGTGACTGTCTCATGACATTTAACCGTGGATGTACGGAGAAAATGCCTTCTTGTTTTCCTTTTTGTTATCATTTTTTGTTGGCTCCCCCATGTGGGGGTTCTCTGATTGGCTCAAATTCAAGTTGTTGGCCACTGACGAGCATTGCAATTAGAAAGAGTAGGTTCATCACAAACAGGTCGGCACGCAGCAGGTACCACATTTGTTCTAGCAAGAGAAGGAAAGGCCTCCCACTGTAATAAGTACCTACCGGCAGTCTATCTCAGTGTGTGTCTCATGCTTTAGGGCGTCATGGTGGAGAAAATAAAACTGCCAGGCTAATCTATTCCCTCTGTTCTTTATCCATTCCCTCTGATTTTTTTTTCTTTCCCTATATTTTTTAAATCCGTTCCCTCTGATTTTTTCCCTCTTCTTCTTATGTAGGCTACCATGACGGTCCCACTTGACAGATAACATATTGCAGCCTAAATGTAATTATCTTTAGTTAATTACCTGCTTCAAATGGTGATGATCACCATTCAATAGCTTATTTCCAGTTTCAGTGTTTTCATATGCCTCCGAAACATTTACATTTACATTTACGTAATTTAGCAGACGCTCTTATCCAGAGCGACTTACAAATTGGTGCATTCAACTTATGATAGCCAGTGGGACAACCACATTTTTTTTTTATGGGGGGGTGGGGGAGGGAGGGGGTAGAAGGATTACTTTTATACTATTTCAGGTATTCCTAAAAGAAGTAGGGTTTCAAGTGTCTCCGGAAGGTGGTCAGTGACTCCGCTGTCCTGGCGTTGTGGGGGAGCTTGTTCCACCATTGGGGTGCCAGAGCAGCGAATAGTTTTGACTGGGCTGAGCGGGAACTGTGCTTCCGTAGAGGTAGGGGGGCTAGCAGGCCAGAGGTGGATGAATGTAGTGCCCTCGTTTGGGTGTAGGGTCTGATCAGAGCCTAAAGGTAAGGAGGTGCCGTTCCCCTCACAGCTCCGTAGGCAAGCACCATGGTCTTGCCTCAACTGGAAGCCAGTGGAGTTTGCGGAGGAGCGGGGTGACATGAGAGAACTTGGGAAGGTTGAACACCAGACGGGCTGCAGCGTTCTGGATAAGTTGTAGGGGTTTCATGGCACAGGCAGGGAGCCCAGCCAACAGCGAGTTGCAGTAATACAGACGGGAGATGACAAGTGCCTGGATTAGGACCTGTGCCGCTTTCTGTGTAAGGTAGGGTCGTACTATGCGAATGTTGTAGAGCATGAACCTGCAGGATCGGGCCACCGCTTTGATGTTAGCGGAGAACTACAGGGTGTTGTCCAGGGTCACGCCAAGGTTCTTTGCACTCTGGGAGGAGAACACAATGGAGTTGTCAAACGTGATGGCGAGATCATGGAGCGGGCAGTCCTTCCCCGGGAGGAAGAGCCGCTCCGTCTTGCCGAGGTTCAGCTTGAGGTGGTGATCCGACATCCATACTGATATGTCTGCCAGACATGCAGAAATGTGATTTGCCACCTGGTTATCAGAAGGGGGAAAGGAGTAAATTAATTGTGTGTTGTCTGCGTAGCAATGATAGGAGAGACCATGTGAGGATATGACAGAGCAAAGTGACTTGGTGTATAGAGAGAATAGGAGAGGGCCTAGAACTGAGCCCTGGGGGACACCAGTGTTGAGAGCACGTGGTGCGGAGTCAGATTCTCGCCACGCCACATGGTAGGAGCGACCTGTCAGGTAGGACGCAATCCAAGAGTGAGCAGCGCCGGAGATGCCCAACTCGGAGTGGGTGGAGAGGAGGATCTGATGGTTCACATTATCAAAGGCAGCAGATAGGTCTAGAAGGATAAGAGCAGAGGAGAGAGAGTTAGCTTTAGCAGTGTGGACAGCCTCCGTGACACAGAGAAGAGCAGTCTCAGTTGAATGACCAGTCTTGAAACCTGACTGGTTTGGATCAAGAAGGTAATTCTGAGAGAGATAGCAGGAGAGTTGGCTAGAGACGGCACGCTCAAGAGTTTTGGAGAGAAAAGCAAGAAGGGATACTGGTCTGTAGTTGTTGACATCGGAGGGATCGAGTGTAGATTTTTTGAGGAGGGGTGCAACTATCATAAGGGCAAATAATAGTAACAGGCGTGCAAAACCACTCAAGATGCAAATATGGTGCAATGATGCAGTCTCATACCTAGGCAGGAATTCCATCTGGCTCTGCTTCATGACCTTTGCTGTTTATATATATATATATATATATATATATATATATATATATATATACACATATACACACTGCTGAAAAAAATAAAGGGAACACTTAAACAACACATCCTAGATCTGAATGAATGAAATAATCTTATTAAATACTTTTTTCTTTACATAGTTGAATGTGCTGACAACAAAATCACACAAAAATTATCAATGGAAATCAAATTTATCAACCCATAGAGGTCTGGATTTGGAGTCACCCTCAAAATTAAAGTGGAAAACCACACTACAGGCTGATCCAACTTTGATGTAATGTCCTTAAAACAAGTCAAAATGAGGCTCAGTAGTGTGTGTGGCCTCCACGTGCCTGTATGACCTCCCTACAACGCCTGGGCATGCTCCTGATGAGGTGGTGGATGGTCTCCTGAGGGATCTCCTCCCAGACCTGGACTAAAGCATCCGCCAACTCCTGGACAGTCTGTGGTGCAACGTGGCGTTGGTTGATGGAGCGAGACATGATGTCCCAGATGTGCTCAATTGGATTCAGGTCTGGGGAACGGGGCGGGCCAGTCCATAGCATTAATGCCTTCCTCTTGCAGGAACTGCTGACACACTCCAGCCACATGAGGTCTAGCATTGTCTTGCATTAGGAGGAACCCAGGGCCAACCGCACCAGCATATGGTCTCACAAGGGGTCTGAGGATCTCATCTCGGTACCTAATGGCAGTCAGGCTACCTCTGGCGAGCACATGGAGGGCTGTGCGGCCCCCCAAAGAAATGCCACCCCACACCATGACTGACCCACCGCCAAACCGGTCATGCTGGAGGATGTTGAAGTCAGCAGAAAGTTCTCCACGGCATCTCCAGACTCTGTCACATCTGTCACATGTGCTCAGTGTGAACCTGCTTTCATCTGTGAAGAGCACAGGGCGCCAGTGGCGAATTTGCCAATCTTGGTGTTCTCTGGCAAATGCCAAACGTCCTGCACGTTGTTGGCCTGTAAGCACAACCCCCACCTGTGGACGTCAGGCCCTCATACCACCCTCATGGTGTCTGTGTCTGACTGTTTGAGCAGGCACATGCACATTTGTGGCCTGCTGGAGGTCATTTTGCAGGGCTCTGGCAGTGCTCCTCCTGCTCCTCCTTGCACAAAGGCGGAGGTAGCGGTCCTGCTGCTGGGTTGTTGCCCTCCTATGGCCTCCTCCACGTCTCCTGATGTACTGGCCTGTCTCCTGGTAGCGCCTCCATGCTCTGGACACTACGCTGACAGACACAGCAAACCTTCTTGCCACAGCTCGCATTGATGTGCCATCCTGGATGAGCTGCACTACCTGAGCCACTTGTGTGGGTTGTAGACTCCGTCTCATGCTACCACTAGAGTGAAAGCACCGCCAGCATTCAAAAGTGACCAAAACATCAGCCAGGAAGCATATGAACTGAGAAGTGGTCTGTGGTCACCATCTGCAGAACCACTTCTTTATTGGGGGTGTCTTGCTAATTGCCTATAATTTTCACCTGTTGTCTATTCCATTTGCACAACAGCATGTGAAATGTATTGTCAATCAGTGTTGCTTCCTAAGTGGACAGTTTGATTTCACAGAAGTGTGATTGACTTGGAGTTACATTGTGTTGTTTAAGTGTCCCCTTTATTTTTTTGAGCAGTGTACATATATTCCAGGGGAGTTCTTTAGCTACCTACCCTAGCCTTGCAATTAGCTAATTTCCAGGTGAACATACTGTCATCGCAACAAAACAATTAGCTATCATTTTTTGTTATGAGCCAGAGCCGCTTTAAACCATCTAACTGTGCCTGGTTGGCTAGGTCACACAAAATGTTCACCTGCCTAGCACAGAGATGAGAGTGCACCTGTAAACAACAAAGCCTCTTGGAAAATATACACAATAAAATCGCCTGGCTTTTCTTTTCTGCCTCTGATGAGTCATGCACAATTGTAAACAACATAAACCCATCCAAATGCTTGGCTGCACCATGTTTTATTAAACGTATATGGCCCTAACTTTATGTACAAGGGGTAAAACACTGGACAACTGTTCGTGTTGTCCAAGTGGTATGAATCTGAGTTTGCACAAAGTGTAGCCTATTTGGTTTGCATCGTAAACATGCATCATTCAGTTATGAATGCTAGTGAGGCTCCTGGCTTTTCAAGCTACTGAAATTACTTAGCCTAATTGAGGGGTTTTGCACGACCGTTACTTATTAATTGCCCTTATGATTCGGAGGCATATGAAAGACTGAAACTGGAAATACACTATCGAATGGTCAGTGATCATCACCATTTGAAACAAGTAATACACTAAATAGAATTACATTTAGGCTGAAAATGTTTATCGCCAAGTGGGACCATCATGGTAGCCTACATAAAGAGAATGCTGTTTTTAGGCCTAGAGATAGACTACACAAAGCCACAAGGAGTCAGGATGTGGCAGGTGATTTGGATGGAGTCAGGCGCAGGAGGGTATATCACAGAATAAATTGTTTATTCGCTACGACAGCGGTACGCAGCAATGCGTAAAACACTCCAGTGCAGCGCACTGGAGACAACAAGGCACACGGG
This sequence comes from Coregonus clupeaformis, assembly GCF_020615455.1. Classification (NCBI taxonomy): domain Eukaryota; kingdom Metazoa; phylum Chordata; class Actinopteri; order Salmoniformes; family Salmonidae; genus Coregonus; species Coregonus clupeaformis. The sequence continues at coordinate 58,493,892 of NC_059215.1, forward strand.
TGAATATCCCGGCGACACAAAATACAATTAAGCTCCACCGAGCTATAGTAACCTCCGCAATAAACAATCACACACAAAGACAAGGGGGACAGAGGGAATACTTATACAGGTACTGATGAGGGGATATGAACCAGGTGTGTGTAATAAACAAGACAAAACAAATGGAATGATGAGATGAGGAGCAGCAGTGGCTAGAAGGCCGGTGACGACGAACGCCGAAGCCTGCCCGAACAAGGAGAGGAGGCAGCTTCGGAGAAAGTCGTGACAATACCCCCCCTCTGATGCCACAGTGCCAGAACCGGCTGTTACCCTAAGACACATCCTGATTCACCCGTTCCACCTGCCCATTAGACTCGGGGTGGAACCCAGAGGTCAGGCTGACCGAGTCCCCCAGACGCTCCATGAATGCCTTCCAGACCCTGGATATAAACTGGGGACCCCGGTCAGACACTATGTCCTCTGGCACCCCGTAGTGCCGGAAGATGTGAGTAAACAGGGCTTCTGCAGTTTGCTTTGCCGTGGGGAGACCGGGCAGAGGAAGGAGGCGGTAGGCTTTAGAAAAGCAATCCACACGAACTAGGATGGTGATGTTACCCTTTGAGAGGGGAAGATCAGTGAGGAAGTCAATTGACAAGTGGGACCATTGCCGTTGTAGAACTGGTAAGGGATGTAACTTACACGCTGGGAGGTGCCTAGGTGCCTTACTCTGGGCGCACACCGAGCAGGAGGAGACATACACCCTCATGTCCTTAGCCAAGGTAGGCCACCAGTACTTCCCGGTCAGGCAGTGCGCTGTACGTCCGATACCTGGGTGACCAGAGGAGGGAGACGTGTGTGCCCAATAAATAAGACAGTCACGTACCACAGCCCAGCTGGGCACTGAGTTGGAGATGGCTCTGTGCGTAACTCCCACTTTATTTCCGCATTCACCACCCACACAACCGGCGCCACAATGCAAGAGGCCAGGAGTATGGGGGTGTTGTCTATGGGCCTCTCCTCTGTGTCGTACAGCCGTGACAGCACGTCTGCCTTCACATTTGTTTTACATTTTTAGTCATTTAGCAGACGCTCTTATCCAGAGCGACTTACAGTTAGTGAGTGCATACGTTATTTTGTATTTATTTTTCATGCTGGCCCCCTGTGGGAATCGAACCCACAACCCTGGCGTTGCAAACGCCATGCTCTACCAACTGAGCTACATCCCTGCCGGCCATTCCCTCCCCTACCCCGGACGACGCTGGGCCAATTGTGCGCCGCCCCATGGGTCTCCCGGTCGTGGCCTGCTAAGACAGAGCCTGGATTCGAACCATGATCTCTAGTGGCACAGCTAGCACTGCGATGCAGTGCCTTAGACCACTGCGCCACTCGGGATGTTCACGTTCTTAGTACCTGGTATGCATGACAACGTGAAATCAAACCGGTTGAAGAACAAGGCCAATGGCGAGGGTTCAGCATCCTCACTGCCCGGATGTACTCCAGGTTAAGGTGGTCAGTCCAGACGAGGAAAGGGTGTTTCGCCCACTCGAGCCAGTGCCTCCACGCAGTCAGGGCTCTGACAACAGCCAACAGCTCCCGATCACCAACGTCGTAGTTCTGCTCCGCCGGGCTGAGCTTCTTAGAGAAGAAGGCACAGTGGCGGAGCTTGGGTGGTGTGCAAGAGCGTTGGGATAGAACAGCACCTATCCCTACCTCGGACGCATCCACCTCCACTACGAACGGTAATGATGGATCGGGATGGGCCAGAGACGGACTCCACTCAGCCACAACAGACCAGTGGAGCCGGGATGGCCCACCCTTCATTTTATATTTACATTTTAGTCATTTAGCAGACGCTCTTATCCAGAGCGACTTACAGTTAGTGAATGCATACATGTTTTTTTTTGTTGTTGTTGATATTTTTATTTTATTTTTATACTGGCCCCCCGTGGGAAACGAACCCACATCCCTGCCGGACCAATTGTGCGCCGCCCATGGGTCTCCCGGTCACGGCCGGCTGTGACAGAGCCTGGACTCAAACCAGGATCTCTAGTGGCACAGCTAGCACTGCGATGCAGTGCCATAGACCACTGCGCCACTCAGGAGTCAACTGCGCCACTCGGGAGAGGTGATGGGAGCTGCGACCTTGCCAAAGCTCCGGATAAACCTCCGATAGAAATTGGCAAACCCAATAAAACGCTGCACCTCCTTTACCGTGCAGTAACACTTTTATTTTATTGAACTTTTGTAACACAAGTAAATGGTTTAAATTCCCCCCCAAATAATCATATATTAAAAAATGTCACACAATATAGTCAAATTTGATGTTTCAAAATAAATGTTTGTGTATGTTTTACATGTTTTGAACAGATATTTTGATACATTTCATCCATCGGCACTTGTTATGAAAAATGTTATGTTATTCATTCAAAGTGTTGTGTTTCTGTTATAGGCTACTCAGAATCTGAGAAATTGGCGATTGAGCAAATCTGCCATAACGGTACTACCTAAGATGGCCACCGATAATGGGGCCGGTGCCATCAGACCTTTAGCTCTAACTTTTGAATGCTATGGGCTATCAACTCAGTTCCCAATTGCATCTGAAAGATAAGACTCTCGACTTGGTATATTGACATCAGTCATTTTATGGTTAAAGTGGCTGCCTCGCCCCCAGGGGCCAAATCTGGGGTGGCTCCATATCTATATATTTTCAGGGTGCATACAGTGAATTCGGAAAGTATTCAGACCACTTCCCTTTTCCCACATTATGTTATGTTACAGCCTTATTCTAAAATTGATTAAATTACATTTTTCCTGATCAATCTACACACAATACCCCATAATGACAAAGTGAAAACCGGTTAGTAGAAATTTTTGCAAATGTATTAAACATAAAAAACGGAAATACCTTATTTACATAAGTACTCAGACCCTTTGCTATGAGACTCGAAATTGAGCTCAGGTGCATCCTGTTTCCATTGATCATCCTTGAGATGTTTCTACAACTTGATTGGAGTCCACCTGTGGTAAAATCAAGTGATTGGACATGATTTGGAAGGTCCCACAGTTGACAGTGCATATCAGAGCAAAAACCAAGCCATGAGGTCAAAGGAATTGTCCGTAGAGCTCCGAGACAGGATTGTGTCAAGGCACAGATCTGGGGAAGGTTACCAAAAAATGTCTGCAGCATTGAAGGTCCCCAAGAACACAGTGGCCTCCATCATTTTTATATAGAAGAAGTTTAAACCACCAAAACTCTTTCTAGAGCTGACCACCCGGCCAAACTGAGCAATCGTGGGAGACGGGCAAAGTACAGAGAGATTCTAGATGAAAACCTGCTCCAGAGCGCTCAGGACTACAGACTGGGTCAAAGGTTCACCTTCCAACAGGACAACGACCCTAAGCACACAACCAAGACAACGCAGGAGTGGCTTCAGGACAAGTCTCTGAATGTCCTTGAGTGGCCCAGCCAGAGCCCGGACTTGAACCCGATCTAACATCTCTGGAGAGACCTGAACATAGCAGTGCAGCGACACTCCCCATCCAACCTGACAGAACTTGAGAGGATCTGCAGAGAAGAATTGGAGAAACTCCCAAAATACAGGTGTGCCAGCTTGTAGCATCATACCAAAGGAAACCCGAGGCTGTAATCACTGCCAAAGGTGCTTTAACAAAGTATTGTTCCATCTGTTTTTTTATAAGCTACTCCTGTGTCACGACTTCCTCCGAAGCTGCCTCCTCTCCTTGTTCAGGCAGGCTTCGGCATTCGTCGTCACCGGCCTTCTAGCCACTGCAGCTCCTCATCTCATCATTCCATTTGTTTTGTCTTGTTTATTACACACACTTGGTTCATATCCCCTCATCAGTACCTGTATAAGTATTCCCTCTGCCCCCCTTGTCTTTGTGTGTGATTGTTTATTGTGGAGGTTACTATAGCTCGGTGGAGCTATGTTGTATTTTGTATCGCCGGGATATTCACCCGTGTGCCTTGTTGTCTCCAGTGCGCCGTAATATCCGCACTGGAGTGTTTTACGCATTGCTGCATACCGCTGTTGTACCAAATAAACCATTTATTCAGTGATTTACCCTCCTGCGCCTAACTCCATCCAAATCACCCGCCACAGAATCACACACCTGCATCATGGAGTCAGCAGGAGACGGTAATATGCCTGGAGTCATGAAGCGGGTCCGAGAGCATTCCAACATGCTAGCCAGTTCTCCAGGTCATCCAACGCCTGGAGAGGAGAGGACCCGACCCTTCGGGACCAGCTGAGCGACCGGATCCAGCCACCCACACCCCAGCAACCAGAGGGATTCACCTATCCCGACCGAGGGAGTATGACGGGACAGCTGCCCGCTGCCAGGGACTCCTCCTGCAGCTGGACCTCTATTTTTCTACCATCAGCCCGGCTCCATCGGAGCGGGAGTAAGTGTCCACCCTCGTCTCCTGCCACTCGGGGAAAGCCCTGGAGTGGGCCAACATGGTCTGGAGTGAAGGAGGAGACACGTTGGACAACTACGGGCAGTTCGATCGCCTCTTCCGGGCAGTCTTCGATCACCATCCCGAAGGCAGAGAGGCGGGCGAGCGGCTGGTCCATCGGAGGCAGGGGACGAGGCCCGCGCAGGACTTTGCCCTGGAATTTAGAACTCTAGCGGCAGGGTCCAGGTGGAATGAGCGGGCCCTCATCGACTGCTTCCAGTGCAGCCTGCGAGAGGACATCCGAAGGGAGCTAGCCAGCCGGAATACCACGTTGACTTTCAACCAGCTGGTGGACATGGGCATCCGGTTGGACAAACTGCAGGCTTCAGGAGGACGTCCTGGAAGGGGCCTGCCCGTTTCATCCCCCTTCAACCTGGAACACGTTCCGATGGAGCTGGGTGGTGCAGCGATCCGGGAGAACGGAGGTCGACTCTTGTGGCAAGAGAGGACAATCTGCTGCACGCGTCGTCAGAGTTCTTCTGGGTCTGAAGGCGGCAGGCAGGGCACTCTAACGTCACCCCATGTAGCGCAAACCCACACTTGTTCAGAGCCCTCTGCTGCACACACTTCACCATACATGTCACCTTCCCTGATTACACGGTAGTTCCCCAGTGTAAGGCGCTGGTCGATTCAGGCGCAGCTGGGAACTTCATGGACAGGTCTTTAGCTAATAGTCTATGTATCACATTGGTTCCCCTACCCATTTCATTGCCCATCAAAGCACTTGACAGTCGACCATTAGGGTTATGTTAGGGAGGTTACAGCACCAGTCACGATGATTATGCAGGGCACATAGGGAGCAAAGCACCTTTTTTATTATTGAGTACCCTGATTTCCCTGTTGTGTTGGGTCCTCCCTGGCTCGCACTACACGACCCCACCTTTTCATGGCCGCAGAGGGTTCTCACGGGGTGAGAACCCTCTGCGAGAGTGTCAGGGTAGGTGTCTAGCTGTTTCCGTTGGTGCAACCACGGTGGAAAGTCCAGACACTACCTCCACCGTGTGCATCCCCCCCATTACCTCGACTTGGCGCACGCATTTTCCAAAACGCAGGCGACCAAATTACCACCCCATCGGGCGGGGGGGGATTGTGCGATAAACCTCCGGTTAGACGCTGTGCCTCCCACGAGTCATGTCTATCCCCTGTCGCAGGCTGAAATGGAGGCTATGGAGACATATGTCTCTGAGTCCCTTCGCCAGGGGTTCATACGTCCCTCCACTTTGCCCGACTCCTCAAGTTTATTTTTTGTGAAGAAGAAAGACCGAGGTCTACTCCATTGCATTGATTACCGAGCACTTCATCAAAATACCATTCGCTATAGTTACCCTCTAGCCCTCATCTCCTCTGTTATCGAATGAATGCATGGGGCGTGCTTCTTCACGGAATTAGATCTCTGGAGTGCGTACAACCTGGTGCGTGTCCAGGAAGGGGACGAGTGGAAGACAGCATTCAGCACAATCACAGGGCATTACGAATACCTGGTGATGCCGTACGGGTGGATGAATGCTCCATCAGTCTTCCAGTCCTTTGTGAACGAGGTGTTTCGGGACATGCTTGGTCGCGGTGTGGTGGTCTACATTGATGACATTCTGGTGTATTCCGCTACGTGCGCCGAGCATGTGTCCCTGGTTCGTAGAGTGCTGTGCCGACTATTGGAGCATGACCTGTATGCCAAGGCAGAAAAGTGTCTGTTCTTCCAACAGTCCGTCTCCTTCCTCGGATACCACATCACCACCTCAGGTGTGGAGATGGATGGAGACTGCATTTCAGCCGTGCGTAAATGGCCGACTCCATGTGCTTGGCAGACAGTGTCTCTTTGAAATCATTATCAATTGGGGGTCAAATGACCCCAGTTGGCGCTTTTAAGCAAAACATATGTTGGCGCTTTTAGGGTTAAATTATCTGGAGGTAAGGTGTTTTACATCTTCCTATAAAATGTTCCTTTACTAAAACCATATTTCCTTCAGATATGGAGCATGCAGCAGGAATCAATACAGTTAATTGTGTTTACTGGAGTTAAAAGATTGTTTAGAGAGGCGTGTTTAAACTGAAACATGACACCAGAGAAGTATGTCCGGTGGATGAGAGGAGAAAGGGAAATAACATGAAAATGTACAGACAATGTAATCAGGTACAGTATAAAGAGATGCATTCATCTTTTCTTAATTTTTCTTTCTAGCGTTTATTCATTATTCCTCTGGTGTAAACTTTGCCTCAGGGCAAACGCTTAGTAAGTCTGACCCAAGGTGCTTAGAGGATGGACAAACAGAAGGGGAGAGAGGGGAAAGAGGGGGGAGGTAAAGGGGGGGGGGAGTGAGGGGAAAGAGAGGGGGAGAGAGGGAAAGGGGAGAAAGAGGGGAAAGAGAGAGGGAGAGAGGAAAAAGAGAGGGAAGAGAGGGGAAGAGAGGGGAAGAGAGGGGAAAGAGAGTGGGGGAGAGGGGAAGAGAGAGAGAGGGGGAGATAGGTTAATAGAGTGGGATCTCTTCCACACCAACATAAACCCATGTAAATGTACACACATTATTCACACAAACACTGTACACGTTGTTTACACACACACAGCCACAGAGAGGCCGAATAAGGCTTGGACAAAAGGCATGTTTGGGGGCCAGCTGCCAGAGAATGAAGGATCTTCCTCCAGATGCACTTGTTATTGTGCTGTCTGGGTGACAAGTACCTATAGAGTGAGTATTTATTTCCAGAATGTTTTGTTCCGTTTTCCTGCAATGATGAATGTTTCTTTTATAAATCCATCGCTGGGGCTTTTAAACCATAAACAATATTTCTCGGGCCTCAGATTCCTTGTGCAGCAGTCTTGGGAACCTTGAGATTTCCCATCTCTGATTTAATGGCTCATAATTCCTGAAAGGCCATCCTTCTTCCAGATCCGACGCTCCCATGCTCTAGCCTTATGTTAGGTTATCGCAGCGTTCCGGCAGCCCTGCACCCCGCTCTGCGCTCCCTCCCAGCCTCTGCTTCCCTCCGGGCCTCTAGGCAAGACGGAGACTGGCGCCGGGGACATGTGGAAACCCCTCAGCCAGAAAGATCAGCCAGTTCCCCCCTGTCACTGTCACTGGCACTAGCTCCCTTGCTCTGGGTAGTTACCCAAAGATACAGATCTAGGATAAGATTACCCTACCCAAACCCTTATTTTAACAAGGGCCTAGGGGCCTAAGATCAGTGTCTAAATGCAACTTCATGCTACTCCACAAAAGATCCCACTGCAACTGTTATGGATTGAGTAGCAGGCTGTTTCTGCTTTAACCAACTCCTCTCTTCTATCTATTTTGGCAGTGGGTTCAAATATGCAATCATTCATACTAGAGGCCAGTCTGCAGTCTACTTACAAGCTCCAAAAGCCTCAGAAAGAGTACATTTTAGATGAGCTTCTGACTGGAAAAATGTTGTAAAGCTAGCAAACAAGGGAGGGGGGCTGAGAAAAACACACATTCGCTAACTCATTTTAAATAGCCAATAAATACAACACTCTGGCAGTCAACAAAGTAAAACAACAAAAGAGAACAACAAGAAAACAATCATTAGGCCAGTATTGCTAATTGTCTTCCTCCCTGTGCTTCATGTTTAATCCCTGGTTCCTCGCCTCCCCTTCATTAACTATGGATGAATTAATTATCCTGCATAGTCAACCCAGTAGATAAAACACATCCTATTCCTCAACACCTTCTCTCTCTCTCTTTCTCTCACTTCCATTATATCCTTATTTCTTTCCTCTCTTTTCTCTTAATTGTACTGTTCGCTCGTCGTGTCGATAGCAGCATTAATTTCACTATAGATCAGGCTTTTTGAGTGGCTCGTCAATGTTATTTCACTTCTGTACGGTGCTAATTATAGGAGAACAGGGGAAAGCAAATTACACTGTTACTTGACTCACATGCTTTCCAATAAAAGTGGGAGAAAACAGCATTAATTCCCTTTTAGTTGCCCGGTTTGGTGAAGTCATTTCAGCCGGCTATCTGTGTGTCTATCTATCTATCTATCTATCTATCTATCGCCCTATCCACACTGGGTGATCAGGGAGAGGAGGGGCTGGAAGTGAGGGGTAGAGTATGTCGTCTCTATCTACTTCTAAATTACATTCATTATTCTGACCCTTTCCCCTCTGCCACATGCCATCGCTCTTTTTTTAAATCTCTCTTGTTCTCTGTCCCCCCACTTTCCTCTCTCTTTTCTTGGCTGCCTCTCTTAATTAGGGATGAGGGGGCGGGGGGGGGGGTCAAGTTCCTAAACAATTAACCAGCCCTGTAAGTGATACATTTGAAAGGACCTGAAAAGGCGTGTGGTATTAATTCTGTTCATTAACTGAGTGAAGGTTAGACATTGCCCTGTAGAAACACCCCACTGGATCAAACGCCAGAGCACCCATAGCAAGGAGTCCTTTTGCAATGACAGAATCTAGAACACAAAAAGGAACTATAATATATTAAGTATGACAATGCAGTGATATACAAGTCGTATTTATGAACTTTTTTCTGCATATTTTGGGTTGGTTTTAAAGCATCTAATTACACTTTACAGTAATATAGACATATTAAAAGAAAGTAAAAAACACATACAGCTCCAACAGTTCACAAGGGCAGTTACATAACCTTGTGCCCTAAGCTAGCCAAACACAGTGTCAAGACTTGCCCTCATGGGCTGAGAATCAAAGATGCCGGCTAGGCAAAGGTTTGAACACCCCCTCTCCTGGGGGCCAGTTTTATGACCGGTTGTAAATACCGTGCAGACTTTCTCTTCCTTGCCCTGAAGTATTGGGAGAAAGGACCCCTTTGTTAACACAGAGATTCTTCCTGCCAAAACTCCAACATCCAAAAGTGGATAATGAAACAATATTCCTACCACAAAGAATGTGGAAAATGGTCGGTGGGGACTTAAAGAAAAATAAAGTCAAATTCGTTACTATGTTGTGATGTCATTAAAGATGGTGGAACAAAATAACTGTATCTCTGGGGGTGTACACTTCCCAGTTATGAGGTTTGCATCTAATTGTTGTTTAAAACGAATTATTAAGTATAATAATACTTTTGTGAATATAATGTGATTTTAGCATTCTAGATGAGATGATTGTTTCCATATTGATTTGTTCTCAGTCAGTGGCCACGCCCAGATGAGCACAAACATGATGAAACGCCCCCTTTTCTACTCAAGTATAAAACCCCTCGTGACGAAATTCACCTCAGACCAAGCATACTATGGTATAAGCCGGATGTTGCAAATGGTTGAATTTCTACAAGACCAAGCATACTACGTTATAAGCCGGATGTTGCAAAGGGTTGAATTTCTACAGACCAGCCGACATGCAACGCGAGCTGAATATGTCAAAATGGTGAAACTCTGAAACTCCCAACCTCTACACGAGGTGAAGAAGAAGACAATGCACTAGACCTTATCATCTCAGTCTGCAGCTGGCATGTATAGTCGTCTAGAGAACTTTCACTAAGACACGACTTGGAAAGGACAATCCCTCTCCGACAACCGTTGTTACATCTGAAGTCAACTCTACGAACTACAGGGTATGCTGAAGTATCCATTCTAACCAGCACTACGACCAGAAGCTCTACCAAGGACATTGGGATCTCTGGTGGGAAAACCAGAGTCCTACATCATCAACTCAACTATCGAGGACAGCTACAAGTTGCATTTCTAATCCGAATGAGCGGGTTTAAAGCATTTGTAATTCCGTGAGCGTAGTTTACAAATGTCCGATAGGTGAATTCCTTTGTCTCTTCCTCCCCCCCCTCTCTCTGAATCAGCCAACCCTTCTTCTACCCAAGCATTCATGCTATTGTTAGTCCAGTCCAATAGGAACCTGTTTTCATTGTATTACGTTAGTATTCAATAACATATGTGTGTGTGTGTGTGTGTGTGTGTGTGTGTGTGTGTGTGTGTGTGTGTGTGTGTGTGTGTGTGTGTGTGTGTGTGTGTGTGTGTGTGTGTGTGTTTGTATTGTGTTATTATTTAGCTAGTAAATAAATAATTAAGCCAATTAGTGTATTGATGATTCATCATTAGGGTTCTTGCAGGTTCAAGGATTATGCGATATTCAGAATGAGACTGATAAGAGGTAATTATATAATAAGTGACTGTTATCAATATATAACATATATATCTAAGAGTTTGATTCAGGAGATGGTAACTCGTTAAACAACTTATTCCGTGGTGCCCCAAATTCCTAATGACTTAATTGTTACATGATTAATTTAATAGAGTGACAATTAAAACATAGTTAGTTGATTCAATAAATAACAGTCATACATTAAAGTAAGTCAAGTCACGACAGCAGTTAGCCCCTAGCCCTCACATCTCACCTCATCCCTCCATCCCTCACTCCCCAGTGCAGTCCTCTAATGAACTGAAAGGTCAGAGCACTAATAAAACTATTAGCACAAATTAGTCTCTCAGATGTGTTAATGCACTTTAATTCCTGTTCTCAGCCCTGTGATTCTGCAGGGTTATTTAAAGAGCACATCTCCATCTGTTTCTAATTCAGGCTCAACTCTCTCTCTCTCACACAAACTCTACATCAAACACTGGCTACACCACACTCCTCTCACTCTCTCTCTAAGGGCTCAGATGATCTGACTGATGGGGTGAGGGTGTGACCCTGATGTCTAACAGCCACCAGCCACACGAAGAAAGTCACATATTAAACTAAACAGTCACTCATAGAATCTGTCATCCAGAGGGGGAGAATTGTTTTACAAGACAGAACGCTACCTCTTCATTCAAGCACTATATGTGCAATTGACTTTGGAGTGTGGAACTTTAGAGATGCCATAAAACCGAACGTGCCTATGGTCAGGTTCTGCTATCCCTCCACTACAGAGGCCTCAAAGGCCCAAACAACCCTCTCCTAAAACATGCTCCCCATGTCCTACAGCATTTTCTTTAGCCACTTTCCTTGGAGGAGACAGAGAAACAATTAAAGGAAACAGAAGAGCCTATAGGAGGGAGCGAGCGGAGACATTCTATTAGCAAACTGTCCCTTTTAATCAATACAGAGATAAAATATATTTTAAATCAGACAAATTTCCTTGTTTGTGTAATGCCCATGCCTCCACCGCCACGCACATCATGTTTAAATGGTGCAAAGGAGAAATAATGCACTGGCGGCCATGGAGCCCCTCATCCATAATTACACAAAACACAGGCAGTCAGCAGAAACATACATCGCCCAGTGCACGGACACCACACAGACACCAAATGTGACTCGTTTCAGGAAACTAGCCGTATGTCGCGCGTCACTACTTCACAGGAGAACCATTTGAACGTAAACTTATTTTTTTAATCAAAATGTGTTTTTTGTAATGCCTTCTGGAACATGTGAACTTTCATGTGCCTTAATAACAAACTTGTATGCCATCTGTAAATACAAATAAAATTGTTAAATTACGAGCCTAGTTGGTTTCGCAATGGAAAAAGACAGGAATGTTCCCGCTAGCCATGATTGGCTGAGATAATGGCTGGGCTGGACATGCCGAGAGATGAGTTTGGATTGATCTGCCAAGTAGCACCTTCTGTCTATAACATGAGCTGGTCAGTATGTGCAGGAAATCCTTTCTAACGTGGCTTTAAAAAAATTAACAGATATCACTTAGTAGACTGCAAAAGTGTTGCCCTCCGCTTTCTGGAGGACCAAGTTTTGAAATCAGTGGAATGCCCAGTGGAATTAGACTATGATAGCTAAGGAGATGGAGAAAATCCTGGCATTTGATTACAAATATGCAGAGAGAGTCGAAAAGAGAACACACAGAAGGCTATTGTATAAAACACCTGTCTCCGGATTACATCTTCGAACTAAGAGCAACCATGGCATCCGTGACAGAGAGGGAGAAGCGCCCATCCAAGTATACGGGTAAGATAGTCTAGCAAGCTACATTTTCAGAAAGTCATTTTCATTTAAAATAAAGCGTACTGTGGCTGGCTCGCTAGCTAACACTGTGACGTGTATGATCTGTGTAGTAATATTATTAGTATCGCAGAGCCATTTGCATGGCTAGTTATAGCCTATTGTTAGCTAGCTAGCTAACATTGAACCTGGTTGGTTAGTTACCTGCAGATTCATGCAGGGTAGTAACATTATGAGTTGGGATTATGGTTCATTATTTAGCTAAAAGTAACTATTTCAATAGAATGTTCATGATGTCACTGTGACAACTGTCGATAGACATAGCTGGTAAATTCTCTCTGGCTATCTACTCCGATTTCAGAGCATTCTCGTCTGAGTGTGCCAGAGCGCATAATAACTGATGAATTTACAAACGCTCAACACCCGTTGAATATGGCCGGTGTCAGTAAACGTTGGCAAAAAATCTTAATTAAATTGTTGCCAGCAGCACAGTTACAGTCACCAACACTCTGGATAACATAAAAACAGCCTAACCAGCTCTGCTAGGGCAAGTAAAATGGTCAGAGTGAGCTGTTCTCTCATTTGTGTCTGGAAGTAGCTAGCAAGTTAGCTAGTTAGCTTGGGTAATTGACTGCTGCTGTTAGGTCAGAACGCTCGGATCAACCCTACTCCTCAGCCAGAGCGTCCAGTGTGCACTCTGAACACTCCAAGAGCGAAACACACTGAATTTATGAAAGGACAATCTGACATAGCTCTCAGTTTACGAACGCCCATAGTGCACTCTGAGCGCACTCTGGCACTCCAGATTGAATTTACGAACACACCCGTAGTATAAACTAGCCTTTAGTTTTGAAATCTTTGGTTGTTTAGTGCATGGCCTCACATGTGAAAACCTTAAAGAGAGGGTGTGAACGATGTTGAATGGGTGTAGACAAAGAAGAGCGCTCCAGTAGGGCAATTTTCTCAAAAGTGAGGTTACAAGTTTATCAACTTTCAAAGCAGAATTACTTTCCCATTGTTCCTCAGCTGTAGTGTATGATATACCATTTTCTAGGTTTGAGTCTCTACTTTTATCCAATGTAAAAAACACAATTTCAAATTTTGCTACATAAGACCGAATCGAGCCAGTCAGTCACAAATTAAAGGCAAATTGCATCATGTAAACTCAAATATTAGCAAGACACACCCCGAGCTTCACCCCGCTTGCTCTCCCCATACACAAATACAGACAAACAAATACACTTATCCACACACACACACACAAACATGTAAACACACACCACTACCACCAGTCATGGGGCTATTACACTATTACCGTTTGGGCTGATTGTCGGACATGCAGGCATCTGCTAGCCGCGGCTAAATCTTCCCAATGAGATTAGACGGGTAACCAGAGCCTCTCCCTGCCCAGCGGACTGAGCTCACTCTGGACTAACGAGGTGGGAGGTGGTGGTTGGGATGGATCAGGTTCCAGGGTCTCGGGGTGGATCAAAAGGCCTATTGACACTTAATAGAATGAGGTGAGACAAAGGAGTATGTGTGTCTATGTGAGGGGTGGTGGGGATGGGGGTGGGGGGGGTTGTTGTGGGTGTCCGGGCCCGCTTGCACACACCTTGTACATCCTTCTTTCCATTAGTTATGCCTCTCATTTGGATTTAAAGCAAAGTTACCCAAAAATGGTTGTGTGTGTGTGACATGCATTTACTACACGTTGCTTAATGCTCCTCACACACCCGCATGCACGCACACACAGCAGCTCCACTAATAGTGATTAATGCTTTCCGTCAGCCACCCTGACATCGATGGTTCGATCTGTTGCTCAGTGCGCTGTAACAGCAACACAGGCCAGGGCAACATCATCATAACTGCTGGGCGGGGGGGTCTGGTGGCTGACGTATTGATACACCTTCAGTTAGGAGATGTGATAGATTGAGCTCCCACTGTAGACTCTAAAAAAGTCAAATGGGGAGACTGAATCGGGAAATGAGAGAGAGGGAATGAGGAGCGGAGAGGTGGAGGGAGGGAGAGAGGAGCAGACGGAGGGAGAGAGGGATGACAGAGGGAGAGACGGTGATCAGATAGTGATCAGAGTTGCTAATGTGTAGATGGAGATAAGGTGCTAATGTGTAGATGGAGATATACTTAGAATGGTACAGGATCTGGTAAGACAATATCAATCAATCAAATGTATTTATTAAGCCCTTTTTACATCAATGCTTATACAGAAACCAAGCCTAAAACCCCAAAGATCAAGCAATGCAGATGTAGAAGCATGGTGGCTAGGAAAAACTCCCTAGAAAGGCAGGAACTTAGGAAAAAACCTAGAGAGGAGCCATCCTCTTCTGGCTGTGCCCGGTGGAAATTATAAGAGTACATGGCCATTAAGCCAGATTGTTCTTCAAGATGTTCAAACATTCATAGATGACTAGCAGGGTCAAATAATAATCACAGTGGTTATAGAGGGTGCAACAGGTCAGCACCTCAGGAGTGAATGTCAGTTGGCTTTTCATAGCCGAGCATTAAGTCAAAATGTTCAGGGTCAGAGTGTTTCTTCGTAGTCTTAAACAAATCTACTTTGAAACCAAAGTATACACCTCACACACATGGTTATAGGCTTAAAAAAAGAAGACACCGTACCATGCATCCAATATTACACTTTATATACATCACAGAAGACTGAAATACAACAACCCCCCCGTCCACCTCTCCTGCAGCCAGCCTGTCAGGTCCCTGTGGGGGCCAGTGAAGGGCTAGGCAGGACACTGGGCTAACTCACACCAACGACAGAGGAAAGCCATCGTTTCCAGTCCACTTGAGCTAAGGCCTATTGTTCTGCCAACACACTGACAGCCTGTGATTTAGGACCAAGGCGGCACAGGGGGGGCAGTGGTGGGGGGTGGAGGGGGGTTAGGGGCGAGGGGGGTCAGAGAGAAGGCTCCACAGGCACCCCTCAGCTCCCTTTCACCACCACCACCCCTCCCCCGATTCCTTCCTTTTGCAGAGAGCGAGATGGCAGAATGAATCATGCCTGACCCAATCCCAACCCGGACCTGGCTTCCTCCTTCCTAACCCCCCCTCCACCCGTCCACCATCCTCCCACCTCCTCCCTGCACAAACATGACAAATCTGGTGTTTATTTGATTAAAAAGACCTGGAGAAAAGCGCAAAGGGGGGAGATAAAAACAGTGTAAAATCAATAGAAGGCTAGCAGGGCTAACCCCTGGTGGTAGAAATGGTTTTACAGGCTGAAGGAGGCTAGGGGCCAAGGAAGCTCTGCTGATATGGGTGGATGGGCTATAATAAGGGCCAGAGTTAGAGGACGCAGATGGCTGCACAGGGCTGGGGGAAGACTGGGAACATCTCACAGAGAATGTACACTTGTTTAGGCTGTGAAAACAATGAACTTCAATGATAAAAATAGGCAAATTATAAAATGGATATTGGCGCTTTACCTTTGCTAAATCAAATTGCCTACAACACAAGGCAACTTTTTCTATTGTTTGACCATCACGCAAAGTTGTCTGTCAGGTCAAGTGCATGCACTTAATTTGTGTGATTTGGCCGTTTCTGTTTAAAAAATATAAAACCAATGCTTTTTCTTGGGGGGGTCATAAACTGAATGATGACTACTTGCAGCTTCATGTCTCCCATCCAATAATTAACCAGAACCAACCCTGCTTAGCTTCAGAGGAAAGCAAGCAGTAGGTTGCAGGGTGGTATGACTGCTGGCAAAGCAGGGCAGTGTATGCAGTGGTAGTGTATGCCAGGGTAGTGTTTGCCAGGCATGAGTTATTTCCTAGAAAGAGAGGACATATGAATCTATAGTGACCATCTCTACAATGCTCTTGTCACGACAGGGAGAGATCAGATAAGATTGTGAGGAGGGAGGGTGGCCGGCTAGCCAACCAACAAGCAAGTCCGCCTGAAAAAGAAATAGCAGCAGCAAGCCGTCAAGGCTTATGTCATACCTTACATCACATCTATCCCCCCCATCCCATCCCAACCCGTCTCGTCCCTGGCACGGCAAGCCATACTGTTGTAGTCAAGAATGTAGCCAAGAAGTGCTGGAAAATGGGAGTAATTCTAAACAATTTTCTGACCACGAGCCACCGCCCTCTCCACCCCGATCCTCCACCCCTCTACTCCCCTCCTCCCCCTCCCCACCACAGTCCTCTATAAGACAAATGGGTCCAGGGCAATGACAGAGTGCCTGGTCTACAAATCACCACCACCGGTACCCCCCACCCCCACACACACTCTGCCTCTCCCCCTTGCTCCCTCCCCCACGCTCAGCCCTCTGACCATTAGTTATGTGCACACGGGAAGCAGCAGCCGGCAGCAGTAATTAGACAAAGACAAATTGCCGGCCGCATATACGGACGGGTCCGTCCGATAAATAAGGCCCCGTTACCTTACCGACCAGTGGACAGAGAAGGGGGGAGTGGATTGCGATGGTGCGGCATAGGGGGGCCAGGGGGGATTGAGAAGAGATTGGGGGAAGAGAATTGGGATAAGGCCGACAGGTACTGTCCGTATGCTGCACTACACTGTCCTGTCAACACATTTATAACCCTGTACCCCCCTCATATACACATCCCAACACCATCAGATCACCCAAACACATCCATGCAAGCTGGGTGGGTTTGGGGGGTATTGGGGCTCATAGTCCAGGCCTGGTTCAGAGGTCCAGACTCAGCATGGGGAATGGAGCCAAAGTGTAGAGACCAACTGATGCATGGTGCCAGAATATATTACTAAAGTAAAGCCACAAATGTTACGAGGTGTTTCAGTAGAGACTGGTTTCGATTGAGCCTGGTACAATGCAATAGAAGATATCCAGTAGATAGATAGCCTTATAAAATAGTTTACAGCCCACAACAGATATGGCCAAAACTCATATCTACCCATCATCTTTCACAACAGCATGGACAAGGGGGGTAGTAGGGGGAGAGAGTCGACAGAGGACCACAGGCTTGCCTCCCAAGTGGCGCAGCGGTCTAAGGCACTGCATCGCAGTGCTGAGGCACCACTAGATCCTGGGGTTCAATCCCTTGACCGGGAGCCCCACCGGGCTAAGGGAGGGTTTGGCCAGGGGGATTTCCTTGGCTCATCGCACTCTAGTGACTCCTTGTGGTGGACCGTGCACTTGCAAGCTGACTTATCGTCAGTCGAACTGTGTTTCCTCCGACAAATTGGTGTGGCTGGCTTCCGGATTAAGTGAGCAGTGTCTTAAGAAGCAGCGCAGCTTGGCAGGTCATGTTTCGGAGGACGCATTTCACGACCTTTGCCTCTCCCGAGCCCATTGGGGAGTTGCAGCGATGAGACAAGATCGTAACTAGCAATTGGACATCACGAAATTGGGGAGAAATTTTACAAAAAGATGCATCAGTAGCTAGGTTTCCATCCAATTGGCGACATATTTTCATGTGAACATTCTAGAATCCACATAAAGTAAATATGCAAATTTTCCCACCAGTGGTTCGTTTCCACCAAACTGCAGATAAAAATCAGTGTGTGATGACATAGTGCAAACAAATTCTAAAGTTCAATGTGTTTCCATTGCATTTTCAACTCTCCCGAAAGTTGTCACAAAAACTGTTGCTTTAAATAGCAAATGTGCCTACTCTGGTCTTGGCACTGCTCTAGCCAACAGTTCGCAGATACAGTGTGAATAAGTGCGAGAATATTTGTATTTGTATAATGGCATTCAAGCATCGATCATCATTTCACCAGAATAAGACCCTCAATATTTATTGCAAAGAAGCATCAAGATCACCATGCACTTTCACCACCCTTTGAAGTTCATCATAACTTATATAATCCGTAGCCTAATGAACTACATGGTTTCCCGAGTTATAGTGGGAGAACCACACACCATATTATCATGTGACTCCAAGTTGACCTCGATAGAATGGTTATTATAATTTCCACTGCCATTTATCACGTAATTTATTTTACAGAAACAAAAAGATTTCACCATGTTGAACGAACAAATGACCTGTCGGTATTTATACAATTGTACTGAAACTTCCTGTTTTCACAGCTGTCGTGATTTTTTTTATACTGCATGACTTTACTTTACAAAACTGTGGATGGAAACGTGGTTAGTGATTCATATTTTCCTACAACTTTCTGAAACGGCTCAGGAGTGCCCCTGTCTGTGTGTGAGTGTGAGAGGAGGATGGGGTGAACCATCTACCTCAGTGAATTTCATAAAAATAGTTATCATTTAGATAAAACTATACTAAATATATTCACATCACCAAATAATTGATTAAAACACACTGTTTTGCTAAGAAGGTCTGTAGTAGCCTCACCAGCACTCTGTAGGGTAGCACCATGGTGTAGCCAAAAGACAGCTAGCATCTGTCCTCTTCTTTTGTATTGACTTCAATACAAAACCTAGGAGGCTCATGGCGCTCACTCCTTCCATAGACTTACACAGTAATTATGTTAACTTCCAGAGGATGTCCTCCAACCTATCAGAGCTCTTGCAATATGAACTGACATGTTGTCCACCCAATCAAAGGATCAAAGAATGAATCTAGGACTGAAAGCATAAGCTACAGCTAGCTAGCACTGCAGTGAATAAAATGAGTAGTTGAGTCAAAGAGAGAGAAAGACAATAGTTGAACAGTTTTTAACAAATTAATTTCTTCCAAAATTAAGGACAAGCGAGAGAGAGAGAGAGAGAGAGGGTAGCATTTTTTACATTTTCACTTTCACTTACAGTACCAGTCAAAAGTTCTCATTCAAGGGTTTTTCTTTATGTTTACTATTTTCTACATTGTATAATAATAGTGAAGACATCAAAACTATGAACTAGCACATATGGAATCATGTGCAGTGCTGCATCAGATGACCTGGCCTCAACAATCACCCGGCCTCAACCCAATTGAGATGGTTTGGGATGAGTTGGACCGCAGAGTGAAGGAAAAGCAGCTAACAAATGCTCAGCATATGTGGGAACTCCTTCAAGACTTTTGGAAAAGCATTCCAGGTGAAGCTGGTTGAGAGAATGCCGAGAGTGTGCAAAGCTGTCATCAAGGCAAAGGGTGGCTACTTTGAAGAATCTAAAATATTACATTATTTTGATTTGTTTAACACTTTTTTGGTTACTACATGATTCCATATATGTTATTTCATCGTTTTGATGTCTTCACTATTATTCTACAATGTAGAAAATAGTAAAAATAAAGAAAAACCCTGGAATGAGTAGGTGTGTCCAAACTTTTGACTGGTACTGTAGCTAGCTAGTTTAGCCTACTCAAACACCCGGCTCAAATAGAGAGGGATGCTATGTTAGCTAGCTGCCTATGGCTATCCAACACTGGAACTCTTCCAAGTCAAGGTAAGATTTTGGTTTTATTAATTTATTGCCACAGTGTAACTGCTAAACTGCTTTTTGACTGTACACTGTACTGCATGATTGTAGCGGGTTTACTAACGCGTTAGTTCAAGTAGCTATGTTGACTATGACGTGACAATGATGTAGGCTGTGTGTAGCAGTTAGTGGTCATGACAGGTTAGGCTTAGAAAGGTTTTTTCGCCTGGTCACAGACAGCTGATGTGTTGTGCAATGATGACCACAAGGGAAAAGGTGAGAGGATGAGAGCACATAGATTGTTGTGAGAAGGAATTATATATACAACGAGCTAAGTGAGCATGCTGTTTGCATGTGGGTGCTATTAAAGTGAACTGTGTTTGCGTGTGATCAGAGGTGTATTCATTCCACCGATTCTGTTGAAAATCGTTTCATAAACAGGAGCAAACAGAACGAAACAGGGATAAACATACCTGAATTTGTACAATAGAAACTCTCATTTGCAATTGTTGAAATAATGATTACACCCTAGATCAGCTAGATGCAGGCAAGAGTGTGCAAGGCAGTATTGAATGTGTCACTCTCTGACACCTTGATTACTCAAAATTATCTTGACCTGTGCACTTACATTGTAAACTTTCATTCATAGGCTAGGTTGTAGCAACCTCATGATGGGTACAGGGAAAATGAGAGTATCAGGCCCCGTGTAGCTCAGTTGGTAGAGCATGGCGCTTGCAACGCCAGGGTTGTGGGTTCGTTTCCCACGGGGGGCCAGTATGAAAAAAAAAATGTATGCACTAACTGTAAGTCGCTCTGGATAAGAGCGTCTGCTAAAATGTAAAATGTAGTGTGGTAGTCTAAACCTATCAATGCTACATTGAGCTGGGTGAATGGAATATGAATGACAGTCATCCAATATGCTGTAATAGAAATATGGCCATGCTCATAAAAAAAATCATCATCCCTCATCTTAAACGGCACTGACTGGTCTGTGTGAGAGCCTATATGTCTACACTTTGTGTAGCCATTCATGATGATGCTAACGATAACCTTCTTCTGGTAGAGATGGAAAGGCTTTCCCAAAAAAAGTATCTATTCAATGTTAACTACAAAGTAGGCTATGCCTACCTGGCAGTATTATATCATGATTGTTTGCATCAGTCTATTGGCCATTTGATTTGCAAACTATGGAATCACATGAGCGCTACAGAAACATTGCTAACCAAACAATTGTCTCTTGGTGGTGGGCATTTGCATTAAAGGGTAACTACACCCAAAAATCTAAATTTCTTCTATTTTTCTCAGACCTCAAATTTTGTCTCCTGATGTGGTTTAAGCATTGTTCTGGACTTAGAACATACAATTGTGATGTTTTTCTATTATTTTTTTTGTATTTTGAGAGCAAAAACCTGAAAAAACAGGAAAAACAGAAACCTGGAAAAACAAAACATGTAACAGATTTTATAGGGCCCTACATGAACTAGACACACACACACACACACATTGCCAAACACACACAGAGTGCGCTCCACTAGAGCATACCCTATTATCCCCTCTCCTAATTTCCTAATGAGTTTTTATTGGATTTCAGAATCGTCATCAGGACATATCAAATGAATTCCAAAACCCCAGCAACAATTTCTGCCCTCCTAAACATAATTCCTGTGAGTTTTCTTTTTTTACTGTGAAAATGAAGATGTATGTTCAATTTCCAGTCCCCAGCTGTGAGCATGAGCAACCCTCTCTCTCTTTGTTTTACTTCCCTTACCAGAACTCCTTGGATAGCAAACACTACACAAACATGCCACTTCTCCCATGTGCAGTAAGTGATGTTTAGCATTGCACATTTCCTGCATGATCTGCTGCGATTTGTCACACTCCCGTTCTCTCCCCAGTCGCCCCACAATTGTAGCATTTGTTAAACTTAAGCTAATGCCAGCGCAGAAAGGCGCAATGAGAAAATGAACATTGTCCCTTCCTCCCTGAGTCACTGCCACTGGTTCCTATCTTTACATCATGGAAGGAAGGAAGTTATAGGTATGTTGGAGGCACAGGTGCATGACTAGTGCCATTCCTGGGGCGGCAGGTAGCTTCGTGGTTCAGAGCGTTGTGCCAGTAATCGAAAGGTCACTGGTTCTAATCCCCGAGCCGACTAGGTAAAAAATCTGTCGATGTGCCCTTGAGCAAGCCACTTAACCCTAATTGCTCCTGTAAGTCGCTCTGGATAAGAGCGTCTGCTAAATGACTAAAAATGTAAAATTCCTGTCTGGCTCTTCCCTTCACTAGAAAGGTAAATGTTCTCAATAAACTAGAATTGGCCTCACAATGTCAGAAACCTGGTCATCGTACCCAAGAACAGTAATAGAACACACTTGTCCTCTGAGACTCTGCGTAAACACACACACTATCCACACTAGCCATGCACACTAGCCATCCTCACCATGCACACTAGCCATCCTCAACCTTCACCATGTACACTAACCATCCTCAACTTGCACACTAGCCATCCTCAACACAGGAAACTATCCCAGAGTTCCTGTGAATCACAGAGAACATCCTAACTGGTTAACACAACACAACAATGTTTTCGAAGAACGCCTGGTCTGTTGAAAAGACATGATGAGAAAATACCTACTCATAATGTGGAAGTTGTGAAGTCAAGGCCTGATACGGGAATTGCTCTGTCCAGTGCATCACTGGGGCCCTGTTCCCACCCATCCAGGACATCTACTTGAAACAGTGCCTGAAGAAGTGCTGCAGCATCATCAAGGACCCCACACATACCAGCCACAAGCTGTTCACTCCCTTACCCTTACCACGTGCTGATACTGTTTGTCTAGGTATTATTGTGTGTAGCTACGTTTGCTAGCCAGCCAGCCAATAGAGAGAGCATTGCATTGTGGGTTTTGTAGAAAACATTAGGAATACTGCTCTTTCCATGACATAGACTGACCAGGTGAATCCAGGTGAAAGCTATGATCCCTTATTGATGTCACCTGTTAAATCCACTTCAATAAGTGTAGATGAAGGGGAGGAGACAGGTTAAAGAAGGATTTTTAAGCCTTGAGATAATTGAGACATGGATTGTGTATGTGTGCCATTGAGAGGGTGAATGGGCAAGACAACATATTGAAGTGCCTTTGAAAGGGGTATGGTAGTTGCTGCCAGATGCATTGGTTTGATTTGGTCAAGAACTGCAATGCTGCTGGGTTTTTATAGTAATTAGTGGTTTTGGGTGGATCTCATTATTTGCCCATCGACAGATGTTAAATGGCTTGGCGTTCAGATTTTTTTCCCTCTCTTTTCCTCTCTTGTCCTTCCTCTCAATGATGGGCCATTTTCACTGGTCCTGATTTAAATGAGCACTTGAAATGAGCTACGTGGCCCATAAAGCATGTTTAAGCCTGGGGTCTGTGGGGGTAGTGAATGAAGCCATTAATGTGTCCCATCCAGGCACTTAGGTAATGAGGAGGTATGGAGGGGGTGAATGAGGACAGGGGGAGATGTTACGGGTGCATCTTAATAGTTAAACGTGCATTCCTCTGCTTGTCTCCTCCACTGCCTTTCCACTGAACCAAAACGACGGGGATAGGCTATAGGTGAAATAAATCCCTGTGGAAAAAATCCTCCCGTGGTCTGAGGTGTGTGTGCCTCTGCATCTGCACGTGTGTGTGCCTCTGCGTGTGTGTGTGTGTGTGTGTATGTGAGGTGAGGGCCACAGGTCAGCGGAACAGGGCTTAAATCCCAGTGAAGATGTTTTTGGCCTTGATCACCGTGCCAATCGATCCCCAGCTGATTCCCTCTCAGATATATTTTATTTTATCAGTGGCTTCAGCCTTCTGCCGGCCCATTCCGCTGTGATCAATACGGCCTGCGGGATGGCCCATATTTTTCTCACTTTTAGTGTCACCTGATAAACGTCTGGCCCTCACCAAACACTGATTTTCTATTGATTTCTCCCTCATTCCGCCATCCCTTGCTTCTTCACTCTCCCATTGTTCTTATCTTCAGTTATCTCCTCCCCTCATCCCTCCATCCCACTCCAACCCTCCGTTCCTCCTCCATGATGAAACCATTGTCCCTTCAGCCATTTTAGGAGAGCCCATATAGCAGAGGTTGTTTGGTGAACTACGTTCGACCTGATGAGTAACTTTGCCTGGAGACTTCACCAATTACCAAATGCTTATTGAGCTCAGAGGCCTATACAGTCTTGTGGCACGCAGATGATCCAAGTTCAAACCCAGTCGTTTTGAGACTGGAGTATGTGAAAGACTTCACTAATCTAGAAGTGTCTGGTATTGGCTGGGAGGAAATGGGTCCAGAGTTTGGTGACTGGGCGCCAAGCATCCACTGGGGAGGATTTGTTTGTGTGTATGAGTGTGTGGTTGGGCGTGTGTATGTGCAGGCGTGTTCGTGTCTGTGTTTGTGCCTGTGTTTGTGTGAGCATATAAAGACGCCAAGGGTCTACAGAGCAGGATACAGAGGTAGTGCCATGCAACAGTTGCCTTGACAATCTAGATGTGGACATCTCCATCCATCATAGGCTGTATTCCTGATGATGAAAGCAGTGTTTGGACAGGGGGAGCAGCATAGGACGAGAGCTCCAGTAGGACAGCACACGCTATTGGGCTTTCATGGAGCCGGCGTTGTGAGAATGTGAGTTTCTCATACATTGACAAGATGTTGTTGTTATCAGTAAATGAATCTTTCCTTTCAGGAGATAAACACCGGGAGAGGAAGATGAAGATGAAGATAAGACAAATGACCTGCTGTGTTCTGCTGATAAACATGCATTTTAATGCTCATGATCACAATATCACTCACAATCAAAAGATGTACTGTAGCATCAGATAGTTGTAGATAATTTAGGGGAAGGGAAAAGATAAGACCCTCTGTCTACCTGAAGGCTTCAGCTTCCTCCTCCAATCTTCTCTGGTCTCTCGCTCTCTCTCTGTCTGCATTATTTATGCAAAATTAAACCTGCACCCTGTCTGGCAAAACTGCGCATGAACGCACGCGTGGACACACGCACACAACCACCCTCCCTGCCCTTTATTGATCCCTCATCTCTGAAGTACTTCGGTAAATTCCCTGTCTGTCCCTCTCTGCCCTAATGCTATTAATACCATTAAACACAGACCCTTATCACCAGCCACTTTAAGGACCGTCGGATGGCCTGGATCAAAGTTTGTCTCAATATCATCCCAATATCAGACTTCCTGGATTTATCCAGGAAAAGATGATGATTGGTATCATTAGGAAAATCATCTTTCTTTGGAATGGATACACACAGACCCCAACAAAGCTGACCCCAACTCTGACACAAACAGAGAAAAGCTAGTACTCGACTGACACAACCCACTAAAAGACAACAGTACCCCCTTACAAGCTATTTCTAAAGTGAATCTAGAATAAAACCCACAACACACTTAGGCTTAGTGTTAGACATCTGGCTTGAACTCTGTTTCAAAGTCTAGTAAAGAGACTTGGCACCTTTTATTAGGTCCCTTGCCATTTTACAATGGGTTAAGTGATAAACTGACATTTACAACCAACCCTGCCAAGTTACACAGAGAGGGCCTAGCACCGCACAGAGAAACAGACTGTGAAGTAATAAGGAGAGGGAGTGAAGGGGTGGACTGCTAGGAGAGGAAACGTATCTGGTGTGCCATCACCACCTAGTGGTCATTGCCCGCCACTTCCGCAGCATCCCACTCCAAACACATAAATCATGATTCATGACCAAGGGAGCGTAAAATTCAATCTGCTCCTTCCATCCATTTCCAGTGTAGCAGCATGAAGGCCGGCCTTGTAGTGTCTGAGAAAGGAGGAATGAGGAAAAAACTAGGGGGGAAAAAAGAGGGGCTCCCCACACTTCATCAGGACCCCTACTTCATAACAAATGGAGTGTCTCTCCGGCGGAGGAGTGCCATCAGAAATGCGCATTCTCTCTATCCATTTCATTCCGACGCTGGAGGAAGGGTCAGGGAGGGAGTAGTGGGTGCACTTGGTGCTCTCCACTCCCCCGCTTCCCCTGTCACAAATTAAACTACCTTTTAGGAATTGTTTCTCAATAAGAAATGATCAGTCAATATATCTGCACCAGGCAGGCTGTCTCCTCACCCAGACCTTCCAATTTTGTTGTTGTTGACCTGATTAGGGCTATAAACTAGACCGAGACACTTTCAATTTGTCACCTGGGGAAGCCACTAGCCAGCCTCACACAACTGATCTCATCCACCATCCCAAATGTAAAAATTCCACTCGAGCTTGAAATCCTTTCTGTTCCTTACCTTTTTTTCTTCTTTTAATTGTATTTTCTCTACTACTTAACATGCAAAATGCTACAAGCTTTTTTTATTGAGCGGATGGTCGGGGGGCTGGAACAGTTATAAATAACTTGTACACTGCAAATTGACCGCAACGAGCCCAAACAGATATAGTATTTGACAAAAACAGAATAATTTCAAATGCTGATTACATTACGATACGTTCACATATGCCTCTTTTTATTTTTTAGGGGGTAGATCAGCTTTAATATTGCAGATAGATTGTAGCTTCCAACAACGTAATTATCTGCATCACTTCATCCCCGATATATTTTTTGCAAATATGCAGTACCAGTCAAAAGCTTGGACACCTACTCATTCCAGGGTTTTTCTTTATTTTCACTATTTTCTACATTGTAGAATAATAGTGAAGACATCAACACTATGAAATAACACATATGGAATCATGTAGTAACCAAAAAAGTGTTAAACAAATATACATATATTTTAGATTTTAGATTCTTCAAAGTAGCCACCCTTTGCCTTCATTACAGCTTTGCACACTCTTGGCATTCTCTCAACCAGCTTCACCTGGAATGCTTTTTCCAACAGTCTTGAATGAGTGTCCACATATGCTGAGCACTTGTTGGCTGCTTTTCCTTCACTCTGCGGTCCAACTCATCCCAAACCATCTCAGTTAGGTTGAGGTCGGGGGATTGTGGAGGCCAGGTCATCTGATGCAGCACTCCATCACTCTCCTTCTTGATCAAATAGCCCTTACACAGCCTGGAGGTGTGTTGGGTCATTGTCCTGGTAAAAAACAAATGATAATCCCACTATGCGCACACCAGATGGGATGGCGTATCGCTGCAGAATGCTGTGGTAACCATGCTGGTTAAGTGTGCCTTGAATTCTAAATAAATCACTGATACTGTCACCAGCAAAGACCCCCACACCATCACACCTCCTCCTCCATGCTTCACGGTGGGAACCACACATGCAGTGATCATCCGTTCACCTACGGTTGGAAGCAAAAATCTCAAATTTGGACTCATCAGACCAAAGGACAGATTTCCACCGGTCTAATGTCCATTGCTCGTGTTTCTTGGCCCAAGTATGTCTTTTCTTTTTATTGGTGTCCATTAGTAGTGGTTTCTTTGCAGCAATTTGACCATGAAAGCCTGATTCACACAGTCTCCTCTGAACAGTTGATATTGAGATGTGTCTGTTACTTGAACTCTGAGAAGCATTTATTTGGACTGCAATTTCTGAGGATGGTATCTCTAATAAACATATCCTCTGCAGCAGAGGTAACTCTGGGTCTTCCTTTCTTGTGGTGGTCCTCATGAGAGCCAGTTTCAGCATAGCGCTTGATGGTTTTTGCGACTGAACTTGTAGAAACGTTCAAAGTTATTGAAATTTTCTGGATTGACTAGCCTTCATGTCTTAACCCTCCCGTTGTCCTAGGGTCAAAATGACCCGCCACTGTGTTGAACCAACTTTATTTAATTTTTATATTTTTTGGATCATTTGTGAGAAGGAGGCAGTGATACTGTCTCACTGCCTCCTTCTCACAAATTATCCCAAAAATATAAAAATTAAATAAAGTTGGTTCAACACAGTGGCGGGTCATTTTGACCCTAGGACAACAGGAGGGTTTTAAAGTAATGATGGACTGTCATTTCTCTAAGCTTATTTGAGCTGTTCTTGCCATAATATGGACTTGGTCTTTTACCAAATAGGGCTATCTTCTGTATACCACCCCTCCCTTGTCAAAACACAACTGATTGGCTCAAACGCATTAAGAAGGAAAGAAATTCCACAAATTAACTTTTAACAAGGCACACCTGTTAATTGAAATGCATTCCAGGTGACTACCTCATGAAGCTGGTTGAGAGAATGCGAAGAAAGCGAAAAGCTGTCATCAAGGCAAAGGGTGGCTACTTTGAAGAATCTAAAATCGAAAATATATTTTGATTTGTTTAACACTTTTGTGGTTACTACATGATTCCATATGTGTTATTTAATAGTTTTGATGTAGTTACAATGTAGAAAATAGTAAAAATAAAGAAAAACCCTTGAATGAGTAGGTGTTCTAAAACTTTTGACCGGTAGTGTACATACATACAGTGAGTGAAAAAAGTTTTTGATCCCCTGCTGATTTTGTACGTTTGCCCACTGACAAAGACATGATCAGTCTATAATTTTAATGGTAGGTTTATTTGAACAGTGAGAGACAGAATAACAACAAAAAAATCCAGAAAAACGCATGTCAAAAATGTTATAAATTGATTTGCATTTCAATGAGGGAAATAAGTATTTGACCCCTCTGCAAAACATGACCTAGTACTTGGTGGCAAAACCCTTGTTGGCAATCACAGAGGTCAGATGTTTATTGTATATGGGGCGGCGCACAATTGGCCCAGCGTCGTCCAGGGTAGGGGAGGGAATGGCAGGCAGGGAGTTAGCTCAGTTGATAGAGCATGGTGTTTGCAACGCCAGGGTTGTGGGTTCGTTTCCCACGGGGGGCCAGTATGAAAATAATAATGTAAGTCGCTCTGGATAAGAGCGTCAGCTAAATGACGTAAATGTAAATGTAAAATGTAGTTGGCCACCAGGTTTGCACACATCTCAGGAGGGATTTTGTCCCACTCCTCTTTGCAGATCTTCTCCAAGTCATTAAGGTTTCGAGGCTGACGATTGGCAACTCGAACCTTCAGCTCCCTCCACAGATTTTCTATGGGATTAAGGTCTGGAGACTGGCTAGGCCACTCCAGGACCTTAATGTGCTTCTTCTTGAGCCACTCCTTTGTTGCCTTGGCTGTGTGTTTTGGGTCATTGTCATGCTGGAATACCCATCCACGACTGGCTGAGGGAAGGAGGTTCTCACCCAAGATTTGATGGTCCATCGTCCCTTTGATGCGGTGAAGTTGTCCTGTCCCCTTAAGAGAAAAACACCCCAAAAGCATAATGTTTCCACCTCCATGTTTGACGGTGGGGATGGTGTTCTTGGGGTCATAGGCAGCATTCCTCCTCCTCCAAACACGGCGAGTTGAGTTGATGCCAAAGAGCTACATTTTGGTCTCATCTGACCACAACACTTTCACCCAGTTCTCCTCTGAATCATTTAGATGTTCATTGGCAAACTTCAGACGGGCCTGTATATGTGCTTTCTTGAGCAGGGGGACCTTGCGGGCGCTGCAGGATTTCAGTCCTTCACGGCGTAGTGTGTTACCAATTGTTTTCTTGGTGACTATGGTCCCAGCTGCCTTGAGATCATTGACAAGATCCTCCGTGTAGTTCTGGGCTGATTCCTCACCGTTCTCATGATCATTGCAACTCCACGAGGTGAGATCTCGCATGGAGCCCCAGGCCAAGGGAGATTGACAGTTATTTTGTGTTTCTTCCATTTGCGAATGATCGCACCAACTGTTGTCACCTTCTAACCAAGCTGCTTGGCGATGGTCTTGTAGCCCATTCCAGCCTTGTGTAGGTCTACAATCTTGTCCCTGACATCCTTGGAGAGCTCTTTGGTCTTGGCCATGGTGGAGAGTTTGGAATCTGATTGATTGATTGCTTCTGTGGACAGGTGTCTTTTATACAGGTAACAAACTGAGATTAGGAGCACTCCCTTTAAGAGTGTGCTTCTAATCTCAGCTCGTTACCTGTATAAAAGACACCTGGGAGCCAGAAATCTTTCTGATTGAGAGGGGGTCAAATACTTATTTCCCTCATTAAAATGCAAATCAATTCATAACATTTTTGACATGCATTTTTCTGGATATTTGTTGTTGTTATTCTGTCTCTCACTGTTCAAATAAACCTACCATTAAAATTATAGACTGATATTGTCACGGAATCAGCCGAGGCTGCTCCTCCTCCTTGCTCGGGCAGGCTTCGGCGTTCGTCGTCCCCGGAGTACTAGCTGCCACCGATCTATGTTTCGGTGTTTGACTTGTTTTGTCCTGATTGTGTACACCTGTTCCCCATTATGTTGTATTGTATCCCCTATTTAACCCTCTGTCGTGCATTGTGTGTTGTGTGTTATTGTGTTTCGTCATCGGCAGTGTTCGTGTGCGGGTTGTTCATTTTCCCTCCTATGTTGGAGATGGTTTCTCTTCTCTGGTTACTTTCCAGTAAAGTACGTTTCCAGAATACTCTGTGTCCTGCGTTTGACTTCGCCTACCGCATTTCACTGTCGCCTTCTGACAGAATAACACACCACTATGGAGTCAGCAGGATCGGCGGTGCCAAGGGGATCACTGGAGGAGCGCGTAATCCACCAAGAGGCAAGGATCCAGCACCTGGGCACCACCATGCAAGAGGTGATGGACACCTTGAGGCGATGGGAGAGTGGAGGTTTGCCCACACCTCCTACGATACCACCACCATCAGCCATACCCATCATTCCATCTCCGGAGTCCAGTGGGATTCGGCTCTCGCTCCCGAGGGCTTATGATGGCACCGCGGCCGGGTGTCAGGGTTTCCTACTCCAGGTTTAACTTTACCTAGCAACCATTCACCCGGCGCCCTCGGGATACGAGAGCGTGTCCGCCCTCATCTCCTGTCTGTCCGGCAAGGCGCTGGAGTGGGCCAACGCCGAATGGGGCTACGGTCAGCTATGCGGAGTTCACCCGCCGCTTCCGGGCAGTATTCGATCATCCCCCAGAGGGTAAAGCGGCGGATGAGCGTCTATTCCACCTTAGACAGGGGAGGAGGAGTGCGCAGGAGTTCGCGCTGGACTTCCGGGCCCTCATCGACCACTACAGATGCAGCCTGAGGGAGGACGTGCGTCGGGAATTGGCCTGCAGGGACACCAACCTCAGCTTTGATCAACTGGTGGACATGTCGATTCGCCTGGATACCCTGTTGGCCACCCGCGGACGTCCGGATTCGGGGCCGTCCATTCCATCCCCCAGCACTTCCGAGCTGACACCTATGGAGCTCGGGGGTGCTGGTGCTAGGGAGACCAGGAGGGAGACCAGGAGGGAGGCCGTCCCCTGCACCAACTGTGGCCGCAGAGGACACACTGCTGGTCGGTGCTGGGGAGGGTCTCCTAGGAATCGAGGCAGTGGGCGACGCACTGATGAGTCATTCCAGGTGAGTAGGCACCCAACTCACCCAGAGCTCTCTGCTGATCATATGTGTATTAAAGTGTTTCCCGAGGTTTCTCCTCACTCCCAGCATAAGGCGCTAGTAGATTCAGGCGCAGCTGGGAATTTTATCGATCGCCAGTTCACCTATAAGTTAGGGATTCCTATCGTACCTGTTGATGTGCCCTTCCCCATTCATGCCCTAGATAGCCGCCCGTTGGGGTCTGGGTTGATTAGGGAGGTCACGGCGCCTCTCCGGATGAAAACACAGGAGGGTCATGAGGAGATAGTAGGTTTGTATTTGATTGATTCTCATGCGTTTCCCGTGGTGTTGGGGCTTCCCTGGTTAACAGCTCATGACCCCAACATTTCATGGCAGCAGAGAGCTCTCCAGGGATGGTCTGATCAGTGTACTGGACGGTGTGTAGGCGTTTCCGTAGGGGCAACGACGGTGGAAAGCCCGAACCAAGTTCCCACCTTGCACATTCCACCTGAGTATGCCGATTTGGCTCTCGCCTTCAGTAAGAAGAAGGCGACTCAATTACCACCTCATCGACAGGGGGATTGTGCGATAGACCTCCAGGTAGGCACTGCTCTTCCACGTAGTCACGTGTATCCTCTGTCTCAGACGGAGACGGCCGCTATGGAGACCTACGTCACCGAATCTTTGAGACAGGGTTACATACGGCCGTCTACTTCCCCTGCTTCCTCAAGTTTCTTTTTTGTGAAGAAGAAGGATGGGGGTTTACGCCCGTGTATTGATTACCGTGGTCTAAATCAGATCACCATCAAATACAGCTATCCTCTCCCTCTGATTGCGAGTATGACGGAGTCATTACACGAGGCGCGATTCTTCACAAAATTGGATCTCAGGAGCGTGTACAACCTGGTGCGCATTAGGGAGGGAGATTAGTGTAAGACAGCATTTAGTACCACCTCGGGTCACTATGAGTACCTTGTCATGCCATATGGGTTAATGAATGCTCCTTCAGTCTTCCAATCATTTGTGGACGAGATTTTCCGGGACTTGCATGGACAGGGTGTTGTGGTATATATTGATGACATTCTAATATATTCCGCTACACGAGCCGAGCATGTGTCCTTGGTGCGTCGAGTGCTTGGTAGACTGTTGGAGCATGACCTGTATGCGAAGGCGGAGAAATGTCTGTTCTTCCAGGAGTCCATCTCATTCTTGGGACATCGGTTGTCCGCGTCAGGGGTAGAGATGGAGATTGACCGCGTTTCTGCCGTGCGTAATTGGCAGACTCCCACCACGGTAAAGGAGGTGCAGCGCTTCTTGGGTTTTGCCAATTACTACCGGAAGTTTATCCGAGGCTTTGGACAGGTAGCAGCTCCCATTACCTCTCTGCTAAAGGGGGGTCCGGTGCGCCTGCAGTGGTCAGCTGAGGCAGACAGGGCGTCTAAACGTCTGAAGGACCTGTTTACCTCGGCTCCGGTGCTGGCGCATCCGGATCCCTCTTTGGCATTCCAGGTGGAGGTGGACGCTTCCGAGGCTGGGATCGGCGCTGTGCTGTCTCAGCGCTCGGGTACGCCACCTAAACTCCGTCCCTGTGCTTTCTATTCTAAGAAGCTCAGTCCGGCAGAGCGCAATTATGACGTGGGGGATAGGGAGCTGCTGGCTGTGGTTCAAGCCCTGAAGGTGTGAAGACATTGGCTTGAGGGGGCTAAACACCATTTTCTCATTCTGACTGACCATCGTAACCTGGAGTACATCCGGGCAGCGAGGAGGCTGAATCCTCGCCAGGCAAGGTGGTCAATGTTTCTTTCCCATTTTGTATTTAAGCTCACCTATATACCAGGGTCCCAGAACGCTAAGGCAGACGCCCTGTCCCGACTATATGACACAGAGGAGAGGTCCATTGAGCCCACTCCCATACTCCCGGAGTCTTGTTTAGTGGCACCGGTGGTGTGGGGGATGGATGCGGAAATCGAGCGGGCGTTACGTTCCGACCCTACTCCTCCATAGTGTCCAGAGGGTCGGAGGTACGTGCCGCTCGAGGTTCGCGACCGTTTGATATACTGGGCTCACACGTCACCCTCCTCTGGTCATCCGGGTATTGGTCGGACAGTGCACTGCCTTAGTGAGAAGTACTGGTGGCCAACCTTAGCTAAGGACGTGAGGGTTTATGTTTCCTCCTGCTCGGTGTGCGCCCAGTGTAAGGCACCTAGACACCTGCCCAGGGGGAAGTTACAACCCCTACCCGTTCCACAACGGCCGTGGTCTCACCTATCGGTGGATTTTGTCACGGACCTTCCCCCCTCCCAGGGTACACTACGATCTTGGTCGTTGTGGATCGGTTTTCTAAAGCCTGCCGTCTCATTCCCCTGCCAGGTCTCCCTACTGCCCTACAAACTGCTGAGGCCCTGTTTACACACGTCTTCTGGCACTATGGGGTGCCTGAGGATAAAGTGTCTGATCGGGGTCCCCAGTTCACCTCTAGAGTCTGGAGGGCATTTCTGGAATGTCTGGGGGTCTCGATTAGCCTTACCTCAAGTTTCCACCCCAAAAGTAATGGGCAGGTGGAGAGAGTTAACCAGGATGTGGGTAGGTTTCTGAGGTCATACTGCCAGGACCGGCAAGAGGAGTGGTCGGGATATATTCCCTGGGCAGAGATAGCCCAAAACTCCCTCCGCCATTCGTCCACTAACCTTTCGCCTTTCCAGTGTGTGTTAGGGTATCAGCCGGTTCTGGCACCTTGGCATCAGAGCCAGACCGAAGCCCCTGCGGTGGACGAGTGGTTTCGGCGCTCGGAGGAAACTTGGAACGCTGCGCATGTCCATCTGCAGCGTGCCATCAGGTGGCAAAAGGCGAGCGCCGATCGCCACTGCAGTGAGGTTCCGGTGTATGCACCAGGAGACCGGGTCTGGCTCTCGACCCAAAACCTGCCCCTTCGCCTGCCCTGCCGGAAGCTGGGTCGGCGGTTTGTGGGGCCCTTTAAAGTCCTGAGAAGATTGAACAAGGTATGTTATAGGTTACAACTGCCCATTAATTATTGCATTAACCCCTCGTTCCATGTGTCTCTCCTCAGGCCGGTGGTGGCTGGTCCACTCCAGGAGAATGAGGTACGAGAGGCTCTTCCGCCCCCATTGGACATCGAGGGGGCTCCGGCGTACTCAGTCCGTTCCATCTTGGATTCGAGGCGTCGGACGGGGGGCGTGCAGTATCTCGTGGAGTGGGAGGGGTACGGTCCGGAGGAACGGTGCTGGGTCCCCAGGAGGGACATTCTAAATCCCTCCATGTTGAGGGACTTCCACCGGAGTCATCCGACTCGCCCTGCTCCGCGTCCTCCTGGCCGTCCCCGAGGCCGGGGTCGGCGCACGGCTGGAGCCGCGCGTCAAGGGGGGGGGGGGGGGTACTGTCACGGAATCAGCCGAGGCTGCTCCTCCTCCTTGCTCGGGCAGGCTTCGGCGTTCGTCGTCCCCGGAGTACTAGCTGCCACCGATCTATGTTTCGGTGTTTGACTTGTTTTGTCCTGATTGTGTACACCTGTTCCCCATTATGTTGTATTGTATCCCCTATTTAACCCTCTGTCGTGCAATGTGTATTGTGTGTTATTGTATTTCGTCATCGGCAGTGTTCGTGTGCGGGTTGATCATTTTCCCTTCTATGTTGGAGATGGTTTTTCTTCTCTGGTTACTTTCCAGTAAAGTACGTTTCCAGAATACTCTGTGTCCTGCGTTTGACTTCGCCTACCGCATTTCACTGTCGCCTTCGGACAGATATATTCTCTGTCAGTGGGCAAACGTACAAAATCAGCAGGGGATCAAATACTTTTTTCCTCACTGTACACACATGTACATACAGTTGAAGTCGGAAGTTTACATACACCTTAGCCAAATACATTTAAACTCATTTTTTAACAATTTCTGACATTTAATCCTAGTAATTCCCATGTTCTGGAATTGTCCAAGCTGTTTAAAGGCACAGTCAACTTAGTGGATGTAAACTTCTGACCCACTGGAATTGTGATACAGGGAATTATAAGTGAAATAATCTGTCTGTAAACAATTGTTGGAAAAATTACTTGTGTCATGCACAAAGTAGATATCCTAACTGACTTGCCAAAACTATACTTTGTTAACAAGAAATGTGTGGAGTGGTTGAAAAATGAGTTTTAATGACTCCAACCTAAGTGTATGTAAACTTCCGACTTCAACTGTACATACATACATACATATCATTTTTTTTATATACATTTTCCTTTATTACTTACTAACCCTACCACCCCTCACCTAATTG
The DNA here is from genome assembly GCF_020615455.1 of Coregonus clupeaformis. Classification (NCBI taxonomy): domain Eukaryota; kingdom Metazoa; phylum Chordata; class Actinopteri; order Salmoniformes; family Salmonidae; genus Coregonus; species Coregonus clupeaformis. The sequence continues at coordinate 58,529,162 of NC_059215.1, forward strand.
GAGTAAACTAGTGAACAATGCTTAGGCCTCTACTTCCATCTTATACATACTGTATACATTTTATGGACACAGTCTATTTTACAGTAGTTCTATTTTGTTTGTTTTTACTCCTGTCCTTCCTCTACTCTCAACCTCTCCCATCTACAGTGGCTTGCGAAAGTATTCACCCCCCTTGGCATTTTTCTTATTTTGTTGCCTTACAACCTGGACTTTAAAATGATTTTTGGGGGGGTTGTATCATTGTGAAACAAATAAGAAATAAGACAAAAAAACTGAAAAAAATTAGCGTGCATAACTATTCACCCCCCCAAAGTCAATACTTTATAGAGCCACCTTTTGCAGCAGTTACAGGTATGTCTCAATAAGCTTGGCACATCTAGCCACTGGGATTTCTGCCCATTCTTCAAGGAAAAACTGCTCCAGCTCCTTCAAGTTGGATGGGTTGCGCTGGTGTACAGCAATCTTTAAGTCATACCACAGAATCTCAATTGGATTGAGGTCTGGGCTTTGACTAGGCCATTCCAAGACATTTAAATGTTTCCCCTTAAACCACTCGAGTGTTGCTTTAGCAGTATGCTTACGGTCATTGTCCTGTTGGAAGGTGAACCTCCGTCCCAGTCTCAAATCTCTGGAAGACTGAAACAGGTTTCCCCTCAATAATTTTCCTGTATTTAGCGCCATCCATCATTCCTTCAATTCTGACCAGTTTCCCAGTCCCTGCCGATGAAAAACATCCCCACAGCATGATGCTGCCACCACCATGTTTCATGATGGTGTTCTCGGGATGATGAGAGGTGTTGCGTTTGTGCCAGACATAGCGTTTTCCTTGATGGCCAAAAAGCTCAATTTTAGTCTCATCTGACCAGAGCACTTTCTTCCATTTGTTTGGGGAGTCTCCCACATGCCTTTTGGTGAACACCAAACGTTTTTGCTTATTTTTTTCTTTAAGTAATGGCTTTTTTCTGGCCACGCTTCTGTAAAGCCCAGCTCTGTGGAGTGTACTGCTTAAAGTTGTCCTATGGACAGATACTCCAATCTCCGCTGTGGAGCTTTGCTGCTCCTTCAGGGTTATCTTTGATCTCTTTGTTGCCTCTCTGATTAATGCCCTCCTTGCCTGGTCCGTGAGTTTTGGTGGGCGGCCCTCTCTTGGCAGGTTTGTTGTGGTGCCATATTCTTTCCATTTTTTAATACAGGATTTAATGGTGCTCCGTGGGATTTTCAAAGTTTTTGTTATTTTTTATAACCCAACCCTGATCTGTACTTCTCCATAACTTTGTCCCTGACCTGTTTGGAGAGCTCCTTGGTCTTCATGGTGCCTCTTGCTTGGAGGTGCCCCTTGCTTAGTGGTGTTGCAGACTCTGGGGCCTTTCAGAACAGGTGTATATATACTGAGATCATGTGACACTTAGATTGCACACAGGTGGACTTTATTTAACTAATTATGTGACTTGGTTGCACCAGATCTTATTTAGGGGCTTCATAGCAAAGGGGGTGAATACATATGCACGCACCACTTTTCTGTTATTACTTTTTTAGAATTTTTTGAAACAAGTTATTGTTTTTCATTTCACTTCTCCAATTTGGACTATTTTATGTATGTCCGTTACATGAAATCCAAATAAAAATCCATTTAAATTACAGGTTGTAATGCAACAAAATAGGAAAAATGGCAAGGGGGATGAATACTTTTCCAAGGCACTGTATTTCTGATGTCCATCCGGTTTGATTTCTATTTGCCTTTTCTTTTAAACTGTGCTCTTTCACAAAAGTTCTTAACCTTTAACCTATATACATTTTATGGACACAGTATGTTTTACATTAGTTATCTTGTTGTTATTAGTTGTTATTAGTCCCAACCGTCAGCTCCATTCAACCACTCCCATCTATCTCTTAACACCATCCATTTTTCAACTGTGCTTTTATGTTTCACAAAAGTTCTGAACCTTTCTATTCTCATTGTTTCTACAGATTTTAAATTGAAAATAAACATTTTTGCTAAAAGTATTATTATATTATTGATCGATTGACTATGACTTTTCAGATCACCCAGTAGTGCTATCTACAGGGTTAGCTCCGGGTAAATATTGCAATTCTTCAGCCATTCCTGGACCTGTGACCAAAAAAAGCCGGCGTTGTTTTGCGTATCAGTTCATGAACCATGTGCCATGGAATCAGTATGTCAAAAATCTCTTCAACTATTTTGCCATCTATATGGCACGGCTGTCAATATTTTGGTCCTTAAATGAAACTGGTATACTTTTTTATTTTTCACAATTTTCTTTAACCAATCGTGGTCTTTAATACAAGTTCCTTACTTTTCCCATTTCCATTTCCATTTTTGCAAAAATGCTGCAATTAGTTGGTTGTAATTTTGGGTAGAGCAGACATTTCCATATGTTTTTGTTAGTTGCATGTGTGACATAACTCCACCATCCTACCTATAATATCATTTACGAAGCTTTATTTGCCAAATATACTGAACAATAATATGGAAGAACTGGGACATTTTCAGCTTCCAGGAATTGTGTACAGATCCTTGTGACAAGTGGCCATGCATTATCATGCTGAAACATGACGTGACGGCGGCGTATGAATGGCACGACAGTGGGCCTCAGGATCTTGTCACGGTATCTCTGTGCATTCAAATTGCCATCGATTAAATACAATTTCGTTCGATGTCCGTAGTTTGTGCCTGCCCATACCATAACCCCACCGCCACCATGGAGCACCCTGTTCACAACAATGACATCAGCAAACCACTCCCCCACACAACGCCATAAATGTGGTCTGCGGTTGGACGTACTGCCAAATTCTCTAAACGACGTTGTAGATGGCTTATGGTAGAAAACTGAACATGACATTTTCTGGCAACAGCTCTGGTGGACATTCCTGCAGTCAGAATGCCAATTGCACGCTCCCTCAAAACTCCTAGTTTGGGATCTGCTGGGTTACGGTATGGGCAGGCATAAGCCATGGACAATGAACACAATTGCATTTTATCGATGGCAATTTGAATGCACAGAGATACCGTGATGAGATCCTGAGGCCCACTGTCGTGCCATTCATCCTTCGCCGTCACCTCATGTTTCAGCATGATAATGCACGGGCCCATGTCTCAAGGCTCTGTATACAATTCCTGGAAGCTGAAAATGTCTCAGTTCTGTAATGGCCTGCATACTCACCAGACGTCACCCATTGAGCACACTTGGGATGCTCTGGATCGACGTGTACAAGACAGCATGTTCTAGTTCCCGCCAATGTAAAGCAACTTCTCACAGCCATTGAAGAGGAGTGGGACAACATTCCACAGGCCACAATCAACAGCCTGATCAACTCTATGCGAAGGAGATGTGTTGTGCTGCATGAAGCAAATGGTGATCAAACCAGATACTGACTGGTTTTCTGATCCACGCCCCTACTTTTTAAAAAAGGTATCTGTGACCAACAGATGCAAATCTGTATTCCCAGTCATGTGAATCCCATAGATCAGGGCCTAATTAATTTATTTCAATTGACAATTTCCTTATATGAACTGTAACTCAGTAAAATCTTAGAAATTGTTGCATGTTGCATTTTATATTTTTGTTCTGTGTACATTTGCATGTACAGGAATGTGATTCTATAAAATGGTGGTGCCACAATAAACAGAATATACAGACAGACGATTAACAGAATATACAGACAAAATATATAGATGCCGAATTTCCACAGATCCGCATACAGTACGTACACTATGAACACTAAGCTACATTATAAATTATGCATGTAAGAGATGTGCAGAGAGCGCAAACAATAATGTGTAGTTCTGGATGATAGTGCAGGGTGCATAGTCTGTGGATGAGAGGATCATCGTGGACCAGTTGGCTGGTTGGTGAGGGCCAAGGTGCGGGGGAAGAAACTTCTCAGGTAGCGGGAGGTATTGGTCGTGATTGACCTGAACCTTTTGCCAGAGGGGAGTCTTTGGAAGAAGGGGTGGAAGGGGTCGGCGATGATCTTTCCTGCATGTTTCCTTTCCCTGGAGTCGTGCAGGACCTTGATGGAGGGCAGGTGGCAGCCAATGACCCTCTCAGCAGACCGGACAATCCGTTGCCGTGATCGAGGAGTTGAGGATGGACTCGATGATGGTTGTTTAGAACTGAATCAGTACACACAGCATTCAAAGGAAGACTGAGGACAAAACAACACCATGCGTTCCCCAAACATTGCACTGAGGAAAACAGATTTGTTTTATATTAATTGTCTGATTGGGAACTACCATTGTCTATCAATTACAGAATCCCAAATTATTTCAATTTGCCATTGGATGTTTTATTGAATACAGTCGGTAATACAGACAAATCGCATAGGGAGTCTCATCAGATCAGATGTTATCAGCAAGCCAGAGCCATATGTGGAAAGAGCACAAGTAGAACAAAGATATACGTGCAAAGAGATAATACATTTATCATTCAACATAAGATTCCACTTACAACAATGACATGAGCTCTGTCCCAATTAATCTCTGCTCAACTCCTCACATCCGCTCTACTCCAGACCTGCCAACCTTTTCAGCGGACCCCACGACGGCACGTGTGCGACACACCGCTCAAATAATATTTGTTTGATGTTGGCAGAAGACTGCCTCAGTAGGAATGGTAGGCTATAGACCGTTATGGTTAGTTGGTAATTGGCTGGTCTTCAGTACCTAACTAGAAATAAGTTTAAATGTACCATCAGGACTCTCCCTAGGATTTTCTGACAAGGTGGTGCTGATGTAGGCCTAATGCCTTGATCACACTGACAGCGCCATTGCATCAATGCTGCAGAACATTTTGTGCAGCTATGCAACTATACTGAATGCAGGTATCTACACACGTGTTGCAGACGGTCACATGTGGTTGGAAACATGGAGGAGAGAATCATTTTCGCAGTAACCTCAAAACCGTGTCTTTTTGACACAACTGCTGACAGCTACATCAACACAAAAAATGGTGCTTGGAGACAAGTGTCCACGATCGTAGGATTGCCAGGTCAGTTTAGTAGTGAGCTTGTTCTAGATGTGGTTAGCTAGCTAACCTAGCCAATGAAGTGTGTATATGTGTGTGTGTGTGTGTGTGTGTGTGTGTGTGTGTGTGTGTGTGTGTGTGTGTGTGTGTGTGTGTGTGTGTGTGTGTGTGTGTGTGTGTGTGTGTGCGTGTGTGTGTGTGTATGACACAGGTAGTGTCATAAGTATTGCGACAGTGAAGTAAAGTGGGTCATTTTTGCAGTATACTCAAGTCGGCTAATTGGTATTTTCAGATCAAATGATTAATATGAGGCTAATGTATAGCTGTTGGTTCTGGGTTAGAAAATACCCTGAAACAACAGTTTGCTGTTTAAATATTTGCATGTCATATTCATCTTTTGATCTGAAATACAAATTATATGAGTAAACAGCAAGAATTACCAACTTTACCACACTTTTCCAATATTTATGCCACTAACTACACTATACAAACAGTATTTAGTTAACATAAATCTCATCTTCTATGGTGTTATATTATGTAATGCTTGTATGTGTTGTTTTTCTCTTCCCTTCCAGAGATGGAGTCAAATTAGCCGACCAGCTCACAGGAAGAACAGGAAGAAGAGAAGGAGTTGTCTGGTTGTTGTTTTGACCTTCCCTCATTGTACCTTTCCTTTCACACACATGTCAATTCAGTCAATTCATAAAGTAAACTGTTGCTAAATTCTTAGGATAGCATTCATTATTAGTGTTACATAGATTTCTGAATTGACTGAATTTAAACTCACACACTGGAGAATTCACAGATGCTCTCGTTGGTCTCTTACAAGACTAAAGGTGAATATATTTATTTCATTTGAAACCACCTGAAAACCAGGGAGTTCAAACTTTTTGTGAAGTTATGTTCCATCGACTGGTCCATGACATCCAGGGGCCCTTTGTTTGTTTAGCTGTGTTATGGCTACACATTATTTTTTATTGTTTCAGAGACAGAGACACACACACACTGCTCTTCTCCTTGAGGCACCTCACATTTCCAGTGCCTCGCCCTTTTATCACCCTCTGCCTGAGAAGGCTGTTGAGATGAATGGTGGTGGCCAACCATAGGAATGGAGCAGAGGCAGATAGAGTGGAGAAGGAAGGCAGACTGGTGATGGGGTGGGTTGACTGTATTACTTTCTCTCTCCATGGGAGAATCTAAACTGTATTTCCTTGACTCCTCACGTCCTCTCTCCTCGCCTCCTTCTCAAAGCCTATTGGAGGCGAAGGTCAGAGAGAGAGAATGTAAGGTTCCTTCACGCTGATCTTCTCCAATGGGTTTTGTGCGGGAGGTGAGGAGAGAGGATGCAAGGAATCAAGGAAATGCAACTGAGATTTTCCAACTGTCCTTATTCGACTTACTATGTCCTTGTTAGTGGGCTTTTTGAGTATACAATTCATGGAATTCATAAAGTAAATAGTTACTCAATACTTAGGATAGCATTAATTATTAGTTGTACATAGATTGCATGAAAACCGACTGAAATGAAACACACACACCAGAGAATTCAGATGCTCTTGTTGTTCTTTTACAAGACTAAAGGTGAAATTTGTGTTTACCTGTATTGTGGCTACACATTCACTTTTAGTTTTTTCAGACACACATACAAACCATTCCTCCACTCCTCTCTGCACTTCAGATCTCCAGTGCCCTGCCCTCTCTCTCTTTATGGCCATGTCTGAAGTCCCCCTACTATGTCTAGGCTTTATGAGTAGTCCCTGTATCTGTCTGCAGTTGTGCCAAAAATACAATACATGTTTAGCTACACATATATTTTTGTATTTTTACATGCACACACCTCTTTCAATACTTTTCTTTTCTTTTTACATTTTTATAACACATACCTGTCATGTTCTTTCCTGTTCAAAAATTTTCATAGTCAGTTGTTTCATTTGTTTATTAGTATCTCATTTAGACTTAATCTCCTTATTTCCTCCCTACACCTTTGCAGATCTAAGACAAGATGAAGGTAAAAACCCATTCTCTTCCTAATTAGTTTTTTTCCCACCTGCATTTTGACAGACTAGTGAAGATGGTGGAAAACTGTACTATTTGTATGGACCCTAGGTTACACTTTCCCATTGTTATCATACTAACTGTATGTCATATAACCTTAATTAGAGCTTCTGCTCAACTAATGTCCCATGCCAGGTGTGTATAATACTGATGTTAGTGGGAGAGGGAAGGGGTTAAGGTGTGGTCTTTACTCCCAAATTTCACTTAATATAACTTCCAAATGGAGACAATGAGACATAAATTAATCGGAGGAAAAAATGCTATTTTTTGGATGGTTCTTAAAATAACCTTTGTGTTAGGGGGCTCTTAAAAGAGCCGTTTCAATCCACGGCATGCTGCCGTGGGATTTCACCTGCTGGAGATGAGAAGTAGGTGGTCAGCTTCTCCCTCACCTGGAGTGCCTGTCTGAGGGCGTTGTTGGCAACTGCCCTGGTGACATCAGGTAGGTGACCATGTGGCGTGCCCATCTCCATCCGGAGCGGCTCCTGGGATGCCCTCTGCAAGTAGTTGTGGAGAACACAAGTGGCCTTCACGCAGGCATCGACATTTGAGGGGCTGAGACCAAGCACTCTCCGATACATTCTCCACCGAGCTGCCAGAATCCCAAAGGCGCATGCCCTGGACAGTCGTTTGTTGAAAATCCTTACAGGCCTTGGCAATGGCAGCTGGCGTCCAGCGTAGGGCCTCATGAGGTTGGGCCTCAAAGGCAAGACGAAGTCCCATGTCTTCAGCCCCAGGGAGCGATGCAGGTGGTGGAATCTCCAGGGTGCCATCCTGAAGAGCCTGGCCAAAGGCAGAGTCCTGGAGGGTCCCACCATCACTTCCCTTGCTGTAAGCACCAACATCGATGACACAGAAACAGTAGTTGGCATCTACAACAGCCATGAGTACAACTGAATATGTACCCTTGTAATTGTAGAATTGCGAACCCGAGCACGGTGGAGCCTGGATTACTTACATGTTTCCCGTCAATGGTGCCAAGACAGTTGGGGAAATCCCACCTCTCCAGGAACTCAGCAGCGATGGCCCTCCAGTCTTACCCCTTGGGGACAGGCATGTATTCGCTGACCAGACGGTCCCAAATGGCTTGTGCCACAGAGGGGACAATGCCTGCCACCGTGGACCGTCCAACTCGGACTCTGAATCCGATGGTCCTGTAGGAGTCCCCTGTCGCCAGGAATCTGAAATATACAGTTCATTCGGAAAGTTTTCAGACCCCTTCACTTTTTCCACATTTTGTTACGTTACAGCCTTATTCTGAAATTGATTCAATTGTTTTTTCCCCATCATCAATCTACAAACAATACCCCATAATGACAAAGCAAAAACAGGTTTTTAGAATTTTTTGCAAATGCATGGACCCTATTGTCTTCAATGTAGAACCTTTTCCTCAAAGGGTTCTACCTGGAACCCAAAAAGGGTTCTACGTGGAACCAAAAAGGGTTATCCTATGGGGACTGCTGAAGAACCCTTTTGGAACCCTTTTTTCTAAGAGTGTACATGATTCCAATAAGAATGTAATGAATGACTAACGGTCCTGGAGAAGACTAGCCTACCTTCTTCAGGGCATAAGGCACGCCAACTTTCTTTTCATTTGTTAACATTTAAACATAAAAAAATTATTGCCAAGAGTGTGAAAAGCTGTCATCAAGGCAAAGGGTGGCTATTTGAAGAATCTCAAATATATTTGATTTGTTTAACACTTTTTTGGTTACTACATGATTCCATATGTGTTATTTAATAGTTTTTATGTCTTCACTATTATTCTACAATGTAAAAAATAGTACAAATAAAGAGAAACTGTTGAATGAGTAGGTGTGTCCAAACTTTTGACTGGTAGTGTATGTTGCATCAAACAAGATATATCACAGAAGTACAAATAAATCAGTTTAATACAATGTGGATTTTGATAAAAGGGAACATTTTACAGAATTTACAGACATGTTTTAAATTAATAATCTCAGAACATTAGGTAACACCTTTTTGATCTGGAAGTTATGTATGAAGGAAAACAAAGACAAAACAAGTTAAATTAAAACCATATCTGACTGATAGATACAATGCCATTACTGAGAGAAAGAAAAATGACAAAAATAATACATTATGGCAGTTTTAGCTTAAAAGTTGAACATATACGCCCCATTCCAACACTTCAGAGATGCATGTTTCCTTTCATCTCTCCATGAAGATTCCACTGATCTAGCCTGGGTGGGTAGGTGGAAACAATATGGCTGAGCACTTGCTTTCACCAACCCATTTCTGTCACATCAGTGATCAACTAGAAAGTTAGGGGGGAATACAGATGGATGGCCGCAAGGGTTGCATCTTAATAGTCTATAAAGATCTCCTTTACTTTATCTGCATTGATATGAAAGAACTGGACAGGTGAGAGTAAATTTCAGAGTGGCATCCACTACATTCCCTCATCAGTCCTGAGTTTACAGGACAGTGCAGATAAAAGTTGACGAGGAGAGGAAGCCATGTTAGACTATTGACACGCACCCATAAAGTATTCTAACAGGGCCATAACCTAACCTGATGGTCTTACAAGGTAATTCATTTCAAACTGTGTTTCCCACAATGCACTGCATACAGAGGGGTACCAGGTGTGGGTGGTGACACCAGAAACCATGGAGTTTCTATGCGCTTCATGTCTTGACATTTTTACTTCAACTGAAATGTTCATATTTTGTCTCCAATAGATTGGATTCCCCTCAGGTCTTCAGTCATAAGGTAGTGCTGTGTCAAATATTATCCACACCACCTAGAAGTAGACAGAGAGGGTTAGCCATGGATAAAGGACATTTTCACATAAGGCATCAGCATCTGATTCAGATCTTGAGAGACTATTGGCTATTTTCAGTACTTCTGAAAACAAAGTGTTTTTGTTCAATTCTTAGAACCGCACAAGCGTACCGAAACCATGCAAAAAAGTTCACATGAAACTAAACAAAATAAACAAACTCTTAATAGAGCATCACATAACGCTGTTATTTCAGATGTGTTAGTGCTGCTGCTAACCTGGAACAAAAGCATGCAAAAACTTTCCACTGACTACAAAATACAGTGCATTTGGTTAAGTATTCAGACCCATTGACTTTTTCCACATTTTGTTACGTTACAGCCTTATTCTAAAATGGATTAAATTGTTTTTTTCCTTATCAATTTACACACAATACCCCATAATGACAAAGTAAAAACAGGTTTTTTTAAATGTTTACAAATGTATAAAATAAAAAATAAAATGAAATATTACATTTACATAAGTATTCAGACCCTTTAATCAGTACTTTGTTGAAGCACCTTTGGCAGCGTTTACAGCCTCGAGTGTTCTTGGGTATGACGCTACAAGCTTGGCACACCTGTATTTGGGGAGTTTCTCCCATTCTTCTCTGCAGATCCTCTCAAGCTCTGTCAGGTTGGATGCGGAGCGTCGCTGCACAGCTATTTTCAGGTCTCTCCAAAGATGTTCGATCGGGTTCAAGTCCGGGCTCTGGCTGGGCCACTGAAGGACATTCAGAGACTTGTCCCGAAGCCACTTCTGCATTGTCTTGGCTGTGTGCTTAGGGTCGTTGTCCTGTTGGAAGGTAAACCTTCAGCCCAGTCTGAGGTCCTGAGGGCTCTGGAGCAGGTTCTCATCAAGGATCTCCCTGTACTTTGCTCCGTTCATCTTTCCCTCGATCCTGACTAGTCTCCCAGTCCCTGCCGCTGAAGAACATCCCCACAGCATGATGCTGCCACCACCACGCTTCACCGTAGGGATGGTGCCAGGTTTCCTCCAGACCTGACACTTGCCATTCAGGCCAAAGAGTTCAATCTTGGTTTCATCAGACCAGAGAATCTTGTTTCTCATGGTCTGAGAGTCCTTTAGGTGCCTTTTGACAAACTCCAAGCGGGCTGTCATGTGCCTTTTACTGAGGAGTGGCTTCCATCTGGCCACTCTACCATAAAGGCCTGACTGGTGGAGTGCTGCAGAGATGGTTGTCTTTCTGGAAGGTTCTCCCATCTGCACAGAGGAACTCTGGAGCTCTGTCAGTGGGATTATCGGATTCATGGTCACCTCCCTGACCAAGGCCCTTCTCTCCGATTGCTTAGTTTGGCCGGGCGGCCATCTCTAGGAAGAGTCTTGGTGGTTCCAAACTTCTTCCATTTAAGAATGATGGAGGCCACTGTGTTCTTGAGGACCTTCAATGCTGCAGAAATGTTTTGGTACCCTTCCCCAGATCTGTGCCTCGACACAATCCTGTCTCGACCTCATGGCTTGGTTTTTGCTCTGACATGCACTGTCAACTGTGGGACCTTATATAGACAGGTGTGTGCCTTTCCAAATCATGTCCAATCAATTGAATTTACCACAGGTGTACTCCAATCAAGTGGTAGAAACATCTCAAGGATGATCAATGGAAACAAGATGCACCTGAGCTCAATTTCCACATGTACATATTACTTCAACTACCTCTACTAGCCGGTGCCCACGCACATTGACTCTGCACCGGTACCCCCCTGTATATATAGCCTCCCTACTGTTATTTTATTTTACTTCTGCTCTTTTTTCTCAACACTTTTTTGTTGTTGTTTTATTTTACTTTTTTATTAACAATAAATGCACTGTTGGTTAAGGGCTGTAAGTAAGCATTTCACTGTAATGTCTGCACCTGTTGTATTCGGCACATGTGGCCAATAAAATTGATTTGATTTGATTTGAATTTCGAGTTTCATAGCAAAGGGTTTGAATACTTATGTAAATAAGGTATCCGTTTTATATATTTTTATAAATTAGCAACAAATGAACAAAAAAAAACATTTCACTTTGTTATTATGGGGTATCGTGTGTAGATTGATGAGAAAATAATATTTAATCCATTTTAGAATAAGGCTGTAACGTAACAAAATGTGGAAAAAGTCAAGGGGTCTGAATACTTTCCGAATGCACTGTACATATGATGCCTGCATCATCAGTTCCACAGAGGTTTAACAAACTATTGTGTGCGTACCTGGAATAATGCAAAGGATGTCATGAAACCTTCTTTGGTGAGCTCCCACATTCCACCATACTCGTCCTCGTCCACCTGCTGAAAGCTACTGAAGTACATATACAGGACCCCCGCATTGATGACACAGAATCTGGAGGACGAGGTGGTAGTGTTAGACTGAGATGGAGTCATTGAAGTTAGGGCATAGTTTCTGTTGTTTGGAAACAACCAGGAAGGGAACAAGAGAGGGAAGCTAGACTCAAAATATGTTTATGTTGTAAAATAAATGTTGTTGTAAAATAAGAAGAGTAACACTGCAATAGGTTATTGCGTCAAGGGGACATATCGTGGAGAGATGTGTCAAACCATTGTTCTCTGCTGGTCCTGCAGGCCCACATTGAGTGCAAAAAGAGTGCAGGCATTTTGATCATGGATTCTAGATGATACTTACATGGCTACTTCAAGGAAGACTTTTAGTGGTGCAACGCCCCATATTACTCCAAGGATGACAGCGATGATCTGCCGAATCCAGTAGATCACATCTAAAAACTCACCCTGGAGAGTAAGAAGAAGGAAAGGAGAAACATTAATAAGTTGTTTCAAACAAGAACAAGCAATATCATACAAATGAATAACATGCAATCATATTGATACAGTATCCTATATGTATCTCCTGCAGATAGTAGCCGTAGCTACGAGTGTAGTGTAAACACTGGAGCTATATGGTAAGCTTGAGAGCTGACAGCTACTGTGCTAACCTTGCTGTTGACTACTCTTGAATTCAGTCACTGAGGGGGGTGAAACTAATGCCTACTCAAAGATCAAAGGGTCTGATGTATTAGCGTTAATCTTGACTGTAGCAAAGGCCACGACACAACCCTTATCTTGACACTGAGACACTTGGGAAAATACAATATCATAGGAGTCACAACTATCGTTGGCACTTGAGAGAGAGGGCAATCAGATCCCCCAGCCATGTCCCGAGCCTAGCTGACCCCGACGTTACCCGTACCATTAGCATCATTGCAGTAGAATTAGCGTCCTGGCAGCAACATTGACTACCGTTTTTTTTTTTATGTTGCCTTCAAAATAGAAGTCTGCAGTAAAAAGCTGTGTATGATACGAAATCAATATATTTTTTAAGCTTTGCATAGTCATAGTGCATGTTAAAATTGATACTAAATTATAACTACATCAAGGAAAAATCGAAACTAAAGATAATTACTATTTTATATAATATAAAGAATAAGGTGTAGCGCATTGAGAAATGGCTGTTTTTAAGATGTATGTTATGTATATGGCTGATGCTTAAAAGTGTTTATTGGTTCTTACAGATCCTATCACGGTTTTAATGTATTTCCAGTTCGCTTGAGATGTATTCCTGGATGATTATATGGCCTAGTGGCTTATAGCCTCGTGCCTTATCCTAGTTCTGTGAAACCATAACGCTATGTGCTGTGCCCAGCATTTGTCGTACTGTTGCTAATAAATACTAATTATTTGGTCATTCAGAGTTTGTGACAATTTACCCATGCAACAGAACAATGCAGTACACTGTATATGGAATACATATTTGACTGTAGAGGAAAAGGTGTGCTACCTGTTTCAGCTAAGGTGAGGTAGAAAAGACTCATTAGGGACTCTACTAACCAAATATGTTTAGTTTTGGAGAGGGATTGTTTCGTACGGACTGTTTCTGGCTTTTTACTCCGCCCCCCCATAGCCCCCAATGCAATACACTGAATTGGACTGTCTACTACCCGTCTCAGCTAAAATGGGGTGGAAATGACTCAGTAGGTTGAGTCTTAACAAAAAGCTAAGTCATAGGAAGGGTTGCTGGACTTTTACTGTGGTCGAACAGCTTAAAACAGGGTGACTGGACACTATACGGTTCAATATAGTACAGTGTCATAGGACGCATATATTGTCATAACAAAATACCTTATCATGTAAAATACAAATATCATATAATCTTCCTTTTGGTGGACACTTTGTAAAAAATACAACATACAATATGTTTATTGAAAAAGTCAAGAGAGATGCAAGTACATTTGGTCAAAAAAAGCATACTTTATTCATAACAAATATCACAATGAAGGTAATTCATCAAATTGATCATCAACAGTTACACAGAAGTTTCAAATAAGTTTCAAGTTTTATTGTCACATGTACAAGTACAGTGAAATGCTTATTTGCTAGATCTTTCCCAACAATGCAGTATTCAATATCAAATATTGTAAAGTAGATTTTTTTTCTTTTACACACGAGAAAGAAAGTAAGCTATTTACAGGGTCTGTGCCAGTACCAAATGTACAATGTGCAGGGATACTGGAGTGGTTAAGGTAGATATGTACATGTAGGCAGGGGAGGAGGAGAAAGTGACTGGTAGCAAAGTGACTGTAATCCATATACAGTGATTTGCATTGTGGTCAATGGAATTTGAGTTAAAGGACAGCAACACCCCATATAATTCAGTGGCCCATGAAATAACAGCATATATACATACTACAGACCCTACTGACTATTCCCTACAATACTTTTACTGCGGCATCTAGAATAGTTTTTGCTCTATAAACCAATATGTAAATTATTTCATTTACAGTGATTTGCATTGGGGGAATTTGACCTTGGAACGTTTCAAAACTCAAACTTAATGCAAATGTCACTTAAATATGAACAAACATGAATCATTGTTCATGTTTAGAAAATTATTTTTCATATCATGAATAAATAGAGGTTATTGACACTTTTGTACTTTTACGTGGGGGACTTCTTTTGATAATAGCCGAAATTCCGTGACCCGGAAGTACGATGATGTGTCTCACAGGAGAAAGCATCCGAGTGAGCAAAACAGTGCCCCTCGGTAGGTTTTTTTGGGAAATCGGCGTATGCTCACGTGGAAGGGGCAATGGAAGACGCAGGCCAAGATGTCGACACAAGTCCAGAGGATAGAATAGACGCCGGAAGGGAAAGGACGGGGAAAATGGAGTCCTTTGAGAAGGCAAGAAACCGATGGTGGTTAGGAGAAATGCATAAGGAGACGTATACTTGGATGAATGGAGGGAAAAGAGAGGCAGAGGAGGTCTAAGAGAGAGAGGGAGGAAGACTGAGTTTGAGTCTGGAAAAAATGGCGGAAAAAGGGAGAAGGTTTGTTAAAGAAGAGTGGTAGGAAATGTAAGCAAAGTGAGCTGAAGACAGGAGGAGAAATGGAAGTGAATGAGGGTGAAGTATCGGAGGTGGTAGGTGTGGTGAAGTGCTCGGAGCCAGAAGCTTGCACAGAGGGTAAGGATAAAGATGAGTCTGTGACAGTAGGAGTGAAGTTTGTGGAAAAACTGGATCCTTGCCTTTTGGCTGATCCATTTGTGGTTTCAGCAAGGGTGAAAAAAGCGTTGGGTATAGTGGAATCGGTGAGGGTAACCAGAAGTGGTCTAGTGATAATTATTTATGTTTCTGTTGGGCAGAGGGAGAAGGCGCTCAGAGTTAAACAAATGGAGGAAAGAATTGTGAATTGTTTCGCTCTCAAGAAAAGGGCGCCATTGAAAGGAGTGATTACTGGGGTAGCAGTAAATGTAAAAGTGGATCAACTGAAGGAGAAGATTCCCGGTGTGTGTGATGCTCGTCGTTTGGTGCGACGTAAACAGGGTGGCGAGAGTGGGGAAACAGAAGAGTCATTGTCTGTTCTTTTGAGTTTTGAAGTTGAGTCTTTGCCTGACAAAGTGAAATTAGGACATATAAGTTATCCTGTGCGAGCTTATGTGCCGAGTACATTACGATATTACAGGTGTCAAACTTATGGGCATGTGGCAGCAGTATGTAGGAGGGAGATTCCAAGGTGTGAGAAGTGTGCAGAAGGGCATGAGACAAAAGAGTGTGAAGCAGTGGGGAAAGTGGTGGTGTGTGCTAATTGTAGGGGTGGCCATGGAGCTAGGGATCAGACATGTCCAGTGCGAGAGAAGCAGGTTGGGGTTTCCAGGGTAAGAGTAGAGAAGAAATTGTCATATGCGGAGGCGGTGAAGAAAGTAGAGGAAGAGCGGTCAAGGGGGGGGAGTGGTGAGAGTAGGAGATAGGTACCAGTACAGTGGGATAGGCAAGCAAGTTATATATGTTTCAGTAAGATTGGATTTTTAGTGTTTATAGCAATGGTTATTAATTGTACTGCAGGGATGGAACGTAAGTCAAAGAAAACTGAGGTTGTGGTGGCAGCTGCAGCTGCAGAGAGATATTTGGGTGTGCGAGACTTGACAGCAGAAGAGTTACAAAGAGTGTTAAGTGGTGATGTCCCATCATTTCAGGTTGAGGGCATGAGGTAGGAGTGAGTATATTTAAATAGTGGAGAAGGGTGGGGTTAATTATTAGCAATAGTTTTGAATTTGTGTGTGTAGTGTTAGATGGTAGGGTATTTCTTTGCTTTGTTTTATTTTATTTTTCAAGGAAAAGAAAAGGGAGTTGTACTCCAGTCTAGTAGGTAGCGGTAATGCAACAAATTGGATGCCAACCGCCGTTAAACCTCATTGAAGAAGAAGAAGACCCGGAAGTACTTTTTGTGTGTTCCTGACGAGAGGTTGATACCCGATCCCGTTAACAACCAGCAAGCGAAGTGGTTAGCTCCGCGTTAGCATGCTAGGTAGCCGTCTGGCTAATCAGGCGAGGGGAACCAATTTGAAACTGCAAAATATCCAACTTAGTTTCAAATAAACATTAAAAACCACCATATAGTTATAATCAGATGAGCTAAACCAACCTTCTCTTCCCATAGAGCGGTACTGTTGAAGACTTTGACCCACGTGGACTGCTTTACACCCCCATTGGCGAGATTAACTTCTTCTTTCCTCTTTGAACCGTTCGTCATTCTCTGCTGTTACCACCGTGTTCTGCTGACGTTAAATAAAGCCCCACGTGCCACAAACCTTACGGTGGTCTTATATGGTTCCCGTCGTATATTTCAATCGATTACTATTGTCAAATGTTTAGAAAGGGCTAGGGAATAACCTCACTGCTGACCCGACGGACTGCTTTCGCGGAGGCAGGGTTGCCAGGTCGTGCTAAGATGTCCTGCCAGTGACAATTTAAAGGGGAATGGGAACACTAGGATTTAGAACGCCAGCTAACTCTAACTGTAAATCGCAATATTGGCATTGTTGCGTCACTGGTAGAAGAGAAAATGTTGGAACTCCCAAAAATGGCTGACTTTACCGAGTGGCTCCGAGTCGGATAATTAGTTTATTACAGATAATGAAATAATGTTAGTTAGGGAGCCAAGAAGATAATGAGTTTTTTACAGAGAATGAAATAATGTTAGTTAAGGTGTCACGGTTTCGGCCGAGGCTGCTCCTTCTCCTTGCTCGGGCAGGCTTCGGCGGTCGTCGTCCCCGGAGTACTAGCTACCACCGTTGTATGTTATCGATGTTTGTTTGGTTTTGTCTTCTTTGTACACCTGTTTCCTTTTAGTGTTAATTATGTCTCCTATAAGTTTCTCGTTTTGTTAGTCGTGTGTTGTGTGTAATTGTTCCGCCTGTCTTTTGGTGCTGCTCGTTTTCGCATTTTTGTATATTTAGGATAGTCGCACTGTGTTTCGTGCGCTATTGCATTTTGGTGTTTTACGCACTGCTGCGTATAGTTCGCCTCCTGATTAGTTGAGGCCAGTGTTTATTTTTTCGTTTAGTAAAGTCGGTTGGACGAAGCTTCTGTGTCCTGCGTTTGACTCCTACACCACATCCACGTCACTGACGCTTCTGACATAAGGAGCCAATAAACCTGCTGAAGCCGTTCATATTTGAGCCGATCGTTGCCTCAGATCAAAGAGTTTGTTCTTGTAGCAATAACAACACAGATTTATCGCCTGAAACGCCTCAGCTAGAGGGTCAGCGCAGCGGTGACACAAACTGTTGTGAGTCCGGATGCTGCCAGATAATGGCTAGAGAGTATGTGTGTGTGTGTTGTAGAGAGATAGTGGCGATACAGCACAAAATCCCAGTCAGAGGTTCCTGTCAGTCTGTCTGGATGGCGATGTATTTATTGGACGTGTCACTAATCCTTATGAAGGATTTCCTGGCATAAGAGGTTACTCGACCAGTCAGCAGCCGATATGCCAGTGAAATGTTGCTTGATTATAAGTTGTTTAAAGGTAATATCAGTAGTGGGTAGGTGCTCAATATATATAATCAGTATCCGATAACGCTGTTTATCACGAGCACTGTTTGGCGCGATGGTAACACATTTCCCAGCTAGCACAGTGGATCTGGGCCGATTCCGGCTGAGAGTCAGAATCGGCCGAAGTCATGTGGCCCGAGTCCGGCCCGCCTTCGCAGTATTACTTATGGCTAGGATGCGGGGATTGAGCTCGGGCCGATTCCGGTGTGAGTTATCTGGCCCAAATGTATTACTTGGGGCTCGGGCCGATTGTGGCTACTCTCTGGCAGATGATTACACGGGCTGCTTTATATAATTAACATTTCATTATTCATTAATTTTTTCCATAAAATGGTAGTTCAAATAGAATTGATATGGAAGAAAAATAATTTTAGATTTCTGCTTTGAAAGTCATTTTGCGCGGACGTATTCAGTATTGCTACTCGTTGAGTTGAAACGTCCAGAGCAGATCTACTTCCTGTCTACCAGCGCAGGAGTTAATGAGGCGCTAGCTATTTCAACTGTCATAAACTGTCACTAGAGCTCGACCATCAAGACGGTAGGTAGACCCCTTTTGTTAAGATGGAAACAAAATAGCTAGCCAGCTAATTATTGTTATTTTGTGACAGTTCTAATGTTAAAGGTAATCTATTTATGATATTTTGTTTGTGGTATCGTTTGCTAAATGGTCTGGTAAAATGATCGGGAAATCAGTACGTTCACGTTATGTGTTTCTGTGATTGTGTTTACAATATAACGTTAAACTTAAACGGTAAATAATATTTCTTATCCAATATGGACATTAAGTAACAGGATATTTTTGTAATAATATTCTGCAAAAAAGTTATTTTACTATCGCTTGTGAAAAGGCAGGTTGCAGTAGCCTAACGTTAATTTATAGGACTGAGTAGGATATCAACACATAAAATGACCAACGGTAACGGATTTCTAACATGTTTCATAATCAGCAATCAGATTGTGATGTCTGTGATGTTAATTTACAGCAAACTGCAAACCAACCTCTTCTGATTAATCAAGGTGAGTGTTCCCTGAAAATGACAAGTTTTTGAATGTTAATGCAGTCACTTTGACACCTAGAAATCTCTGCTCTGTCTCTCTAGCCTGCCAGCTAATTCCAGCAGTGGTCTCAGCTCTTCCTCCTGCAGCCAGCCAGCTATTCAGCCAACAAAGGTGATTAAGGTTCCTAAGAATTAATGCAAGTCGCTATACAGCTGTGGAAAAAATTAAGAGACCGCTGCAAATGTTTCTTAAATCAGCATCTCTACATGTATGACAGCCATTTCATTCCAGTGTCTGTTGAATTCCAACACAGGCACACCTCATTCTGCTGAATGAGGTACTGATTAGGTGATCACATTAACCAAATCTTATTTAACGAGGAAAAGTATAAAAACCACTGCTGTGGTCATCGCTATCCGCTTGCAATAGGACCAGCTGGATGGCAAAAACAGTGCTAATAGTACCTCAAAAGTAATATTAATCAAAAAATAACTATTGACCATGCCAAAAGAGTTGAAAAGGAAAGTTTTGAGTGAGGAAATGAAGGGTTCAATTCTGGCTTTACTAGCAGAGTGATACAGTGAGCTTCAGGTTGCTTCTATCCTTAAAATTTCAAAGACGGCGGTTCATAAGAACAAGGTCAAGCAGCAGACATTGGGGACAACAAAGCTACAGACAGGCAGAGGGTGAAAACGACTCTACTGACCGGGATGACCGCCAACTCATTCGAATGTCACTCAACAACTGTAGGATGACATCAACTGACCTACAAAAAGAATGGCAAGCGGCAGCTGGGGTGAAGTGCACGGCGAGGACGGTTCGAAACAGGCTCCTAGGGGCAGGGCTGAAGTCGTGCAAAGCTGAAGTCATGCAAAGCTAGAAAAAAGCCCTTCATCAATGAGAAGCAAAGAAGAGCCAGGCTGAGGTTTGCAAAAGACCATAAGGATTGGACCGTAGAGGACTGGAGTAAGGTCATCTTCTCTGATGAGTCCAATTTTCAGCTTTGCCCAACACCTGGTCGTCTAAAGGTTAGACGGAGATCTGGAGAGGCCTACAAGCCATAGTGTCTTGCACCCACTGTGAAATTTGGTGGAGGATCAGTGATGATCTGGGGGTGCTTCAGCAAGGCTGGAATCAGGCAGATTTGTCTTTGTGAAGGACGCATGAATCAAGCCACGTACAAGGTTGTCCTGGAAGAAAACTTGCTTCCTTTTGCTCTGACATTGTTCCCCAACTCTGAGGATTGGTTTTTCCAGCAGGACAATGCGCCATGCCACACAGCCAGGTCAATCAATGGATGGAGGACCACCAGATCAAGACCCTGTCATGGCCAGCCCAATCTCCAGACCTGAACCCCATTGAAAACTTCTGGAATGTGATCAAGAGGAAGACGAATGGTCACAAGCCATCAAACAAAGCCGAGCTGCTTGAATTTCTGCGCCAGGAGTGGCATAAAGTCACCCAACATCAATGTGAAAGACTGGTGGAGAGCATGCCAAGACGCATGAAAGCTGTGATTGAAAATCAGGGTTATTCCACCAAATATTGATTTCTGAACTCTTCCTAAGTTAAAACATTACTATTGTGTTGTTTAAAAATGAACATGAACTTATTTTCTTTGCATTATTCGAGGTCTGACAACACTGCATCTTTTTTGTTATTTTGACCAGTTGTCATTTTCTGCAAATAAATGCTCTAAATGACAATATTTTTATTTGGAATTTGGGAGAAATGTTGTCAGTAGTTTATAGAATAAAACAAAATGTTATTTTTACCCAAACACATACCTATAAATAGTAAAACCAGATAAACAGATAATTTTGCAGCTGTATATGCCCTTTAGTGCTCCGGCCCTCAACGTCAGCGTTTGGCAGAAATTACTGCGAAGTATTTATAGTATAGTGTGACTTCAAACATCCGGCGAAGGTGTACTGCAAACGTGTCAAGATTTCGGACATCTATCCAACAAGAGCAGTCTACACTTCATGTAGAAATTGCTGCTGTTCCTCAGACATTTTATATGTCCAATGAGGCCGCTGAGGAAATTTTGTTCAGTGGTCAGGACTTTGAGGATGAACTGTTTGTGGATGCTTTGATGGACACTGCAGGTGTAGGAGAAGGTGGAGGTCAGGGTGAGGTTGATGCTGAGGAGAACGTTGATGATGAGGGTGATGATGTCGAGGAGATGGTTGATGATGAGGTTGAAAGTCCAACGGACCGTTTCAAAGGCTACTTGGTGAATTGGGCTCTTGAATATGGAATAACAAGAAGAAGGAGACCGAAGTTGTGCCTTCATCATGGGTCCAGGATGGCATGAGCTACTGGCCCCCTTATACATCCACAGAACGCTGCACAAGGGCAGTGAAACGTCAAGAAGCACCTGACGAAACATGGGGTTTGTTTGATGTGAACATCAGGTACACTAGAGGTGAGTTACTGTTATATTTGCAGTCAACTATTTATAAATGACATCAATCACCTGAGACAACAATATGTATCTGCAATCTAAACACAATACATTAATATTCCCTTAGAGACACATATGAAGAGGCCGTAAGCTTCCTATGGCTGTGGTCCAATCTGATCTTCAGACTGAGGATGATGACCACCCTGCATATATGAAGAGAAAAGGAAGGTATAACAAATATGATTTTAAAAAAATAACATTTCTCAGTGGATGGCTTAAATATCCAACATATGTTTACTTCACTGGTCGTTCTTATGAGTTCAATAACCTTATATTTTTAACATCAGGGGCACAAATACACAAATATTCAGTGCCACTGAAAGTGAGGATGAGGAGCCAAAGGAAAGGTTTCCACTGAAGGGCCAGTCAAACACCTCTAAGGGTTTACCACCTGCACCAGTTTTCAGACCTCCAGAGGACAGAAGAGAGACACCTGGGAATTCTGATAGGCCAACAAGGATTGAGCCAAACATTCAACAACAGCAGCAGCCAGTGTGTGATCATAAGTGTTACATGTAAGGTACATATTGTGGCCCCCACCAACATCAAAGTTGCCCACCCCTGACCCCGGGTCCCCTGTAGCTCAGTTGGTAGAGCATGGCGCTTGCAACGCCAGGGTTGTGGGTTCGTTTCCCACGGGGGGCCAGTATGAAAAAATGTATGCACTCACTAACTGTAAGTCGCTCTGGATAAGAGCGTCTGCTAAATGACTAAAATGTAATCTACAGTGGGGGAAAAAAGTATTTAGTCAGCCACCAATTGTGCAAGTTCTCCCACTTAAAAAGATGAGAGAGGCCTGTAATTTTCATCATAGGTACACGTCAACTATGACACAAATTGAGAAGAAAATAATCCAGAAAATCACATAGTAGGATGTTTTATGTTATTTGCAAATTATGGTGGAAAATAAGTATTTGGTCAATAACAAAAGTTTCTCAATACTTTGTTATATACCCTTTGTTGGCAATGACACAGGTCAAACGTTTTCTGTAACTCTTCACAAGGTTTTCACACACTGTTGCTGGTATTTTGGCCCATTCCTCCACGCATATCTCCTCTAGAGCAGTGATGTTTTGGGGCTGTCGCTGGGCAACACGGACTTTCAACTCCCTCCAAAGATTTTCTATGGGGTTGAGATCTGGAGACTGGCTAGGCCACTCCAGGACCTTGAAATGCTTCTTACGAAGCCACTCCTTCGTTGCCCGGGCGGTGTGTTTGGGATCATTGTCATGCTGAAAGACCCAGCCACGTTTCATCTTCAATGCCCTTGCTGATGGAAGGAGGTTTTCACTCAAAATCTCACGATACATGGCCCCATTCATTCTTTCCTTTACACGGATCAGTCGTCCTGGTCCCTTTGCAGAAAAACAGCCCCAAAGCATGATGTTTCCACCCCCATGCTTCACAGTAGGTATGGTGTTCTTTGGATGCAACTCAGCATTCTTTGTCCTCCAAACACGACGAGTTGAGTTTTTACCAAATAGTTATATTTTGGTTTCATCTGACCATATGACATTCTCCCAATCCTCTTCTGGATCATCCAAATGCACTCTAGCAAACTTCAGACGGGCCTGGACATGTACTGGCTTAAGCAGGGGGACACGTCTGGCACTGCAGGATTTGAGTCCCTGGCGGCGTAGTGTGTTACTGGTGGTAGGCTTTGTTACTTTGGTCCCAGCTCTCTGCAGGTCATTCACTAGGTCCCCCCGTGTGGTTCTGGGATTTTTGCTCACCGTTCTTGTGATCATTTTGACCCCACGGGGTGAGATCTTGCGTGGAGCCCCAGATCGAGGGAGATTATCAGTGGTCTTGTATGTCTTCCATTTCCTAATAATTGCTCCCACAGTTGATTTCTTCAAACCAAGCTGCTTAGCTATTGCAGATTCAGTCTTCCCAGCCTGGTGCAGGTCTACAATTTTGTTTCTGGTGTCCTTTGACAGCTCTTTGGTCTTGGCCATAGTGGAGTTTGGAGTGTGACTGTTTGAGGTTGTGGACAGGTGTCTTTTATACGGATAACAAGTTCAAACAGGTGCCATTAATACAGGTAACGTGTGGAGGACAGAGGAGCCTCTTAAAGAAGAAGTTACAGGTCTGTGAGAGCCAGAAATCTTGCTTGTTTGTAGGTGACCAAATACTTATTTTCCACCATAATTTGCAAATATATTCATTAAAAATCCTACAATGTAATTTTCTGGATTTTTTTTTCTCTATTTGTCTGTTATAGTTGACGTGTACCTATGATGAAAATTACAGGCCTCTCTCATCTTTTTAAGTGGGAGAACTTACACAATTGGTGGCTGACTAAATACTTTTTTCCCCCACTGTATAATGTGATTAGGTTGTTTATATGTATCTTTATTATCCTTTATAACTAACTACTGAAAGGATGTGAGGGATAAAACACAACTGTGTTCTGTTTTGTATTTTTGCAGCAATTCTTTGTGAGATCTTAAACTCCATAGAAATGATTAAGCAACAGCAAAAGCTGATTTTGCTGCAGCTGCAAAAGCTCCAGGCGAACAGATCAACCCTGGATGAGGTTCCAGATTTGACAGACCTTCGACTTCCAATGTCCTCGCTGGTAGACTTGAGGGCCAACTTTCAGATCAAGACTTAAAAAATAACCTGGTATGACAAGATATCATTATATCATTACATGTATTGCTGAAAAGTAATCAACCAAGCCACAATCTGACCCAGAGTACCATTCCAGCTTTCTTCAAATTAGTATTATATTCATCATATACAAGTTTTTGTTTTTCAGACCATATATTTGAGACTGTCTGGAGGGATGACCACAAAGGAGAATGTGTGGAGAATCCTCTCAAAACTCCTTACAAATGGCCTGGCCATGAAAATGAATTGGAGAGGGGCCAATGGGAAACAGGCTTTTGAACAGCTTGCCTTAAAAAGTGTTGTTATCGGTAAGTTTGCTTTCAAGGCCACTGCATGGGGCAGAGAGGCATAATGTCACAGAAGTGATTAATTAAATAACAGGCCAGCATGTCAATTTGATTGTCAGCAGGGAAGTTCATTATTACAACACAGTTTTCAAGGCACGAAGAATATAATAAGATGGAAATGTTTTACAAAAAGCCATTGATAAAACTATTTTGTAGGGATAGGGGAGTTGCATAAACTGTGAGTCATATTTCAGGGAGTATTTCAAAAAGTGTTCTATTTTCTCTCTTTCAGATATTTACAAAGGTGCAGCCATTCTGAAGTTCCTGATGTGGAGATAGAAAAAGACATAAAACGATGGATGCAGCTAGCCCCTGACAAGAGATGGAGGGAGAAAAAGGAGAGAGCGAGTGAGAAGTGACCAGACCTTGGAGGAGTGATGGAGAAAACTGAATGCCTACCAGAGCTTAAATAGAAATAAAGTTTAAATAGACAAAATCAAACTACTTCTCATTATTTCTGTGATCAAAAAATAAAATAACCATTTAAATGAAATTATTTTGTCTTTCCTGTTTAAGTAGTATTTCAGCATTTTGAAACTTTGTGCAAGGCAATTGATCAGCATTATAAACTTTGTGGATGGGTATAATTTGTATGTATAAAATGTATAATAGTAATTTTGTATACATTTATTACAATTTGCATCGGGCCGCTTCTGGGGGGATTCTGGTAAGATGCAGGCAAAGTCAGCTGAATTCCGGTAGACTGAAACGGCCCGATGTACTTTGGCCGATTCCGGGCCGAGTCAATCAGTTCCGCTTCTGGGCCGATTCCTCATTGCTATCTGGGTTACCTTTTGATTAGACGACCGGAGTTCGAATCGCAGACAGCATCATGATTAATGAAATCTCATTCTAACCAATAATGGGGCGTGCTCATTATAAATACATTGTGATTTAGTTTTTGGTATCTTAACTTTTCTTATGATTTTGTTTGCAGAGCATACAGGCTGGCAGTTGATCGCCAGTTCACCCTATGGGCACAAAGGAGAATTGGACGAGGTGTACACGTCTCATCCCTGCGTGTGTCGTCTCTTCCATAAGGAGCCCATACCCAGAAGCAAAGGCATTTACGTAGGGTTTGAGTTTGAATAAAACAAGTTAATTTAGTCAATCTAGCCTGCTGTAATTTTTTTCAAGACATAGACCTAATGCCTGCGCCTTATGTAAAAATAGTATTAGATAGCGTGTCCACTGTAACAACAGGTTCAAGCGTAACCAGATAAACTTGATTTGAAGATAAAACTACTTTTAACAGTGTCCCTGTCGCTAGAGTAGTGACTTCAATTAGCTTTGGCTGCCATCTATTGGAAAGGAATGGTAACTACACTGGCCAGCTAATTGGCAGAGTCAAAGTAGACTTTAATAATAAATGATATGCCATTTAGCAGACGCCTTTATACAAAGCAAACTGGGTACATGGTATTGGAAACATATCATAGAAACAGGATTACAATAGCTCTGTCTATGAATTTGAGAGTGGTTACATTTCTCCAGCCCCATCCCTCAGCTTTTTACCGAAAGAGGAGCAGGGAGAGACTTTGTTATTGTTTCTACTGCTGATTGCCACTTTAAGAAGTTAAGATGCAGATTAAATACAAACCAAAATATGTTACAGATACTATAAAAATGTCCCATCACTCAGACAGTTAGTGAATACACAGCATCCAGCACAGCAAACAATTAATCAAATGTATTTTACAAAAGCCCTTTTTACATCAAAATAATAACCACAGTGGTTATAGAGGGTGAAAGAGTTCAACACCTCAGGAGCAAATGTCAGTTGGCTTTTCATAGCTGAGCATTCATAGCTTGAGAGGGAGTCGAAACAGCATGACCGGGACAAGGTAGCACATCCGTTGAAACGGGTAAAAAGGTCAGTGGAAAAACAATTCCACTCCCTTTATGAATCGGTGTATCTTTGAATTCTCTGTTGAATGGCCTGCTCCTTCTCTATTTTCGTAACACCAGCCCGCTCCCCCAAAGTGATCGATAGTATATCTTGGCTCGCACTGTGATGATTGTGATTCTGAGCTCTCAGGTTCATACAGCGAGTTGTGGTCTTCACTGATCTCACTCTCCGTCAGCTCCATCTGTGGCATATAGGGGCAGGACTCGGTTGTATACTGACGGTCGTGAGCGCAATCTAGCTGGGCCCCGAGCTCTTTAGTGATGTTCCCGGTGGACCTCTTCTCCTCCACAGCACAGGAACACTCTGGCACCCAGGGGTCAGTTTGGCATGCTGTACTAACCGTTCTTTCCTGTTGGTAGAAAACAATTAAGGCATCTATTAGGCTATAGTTATATTCAAGAATCACTGCATAAACTGTATATTGTTCATTTTATATCCAAAATTGCCTCAGGGATGACAGACTGTGTCTTGAAATAAAAAATAGCCTTAGAAATAACATGGATCTGCATGTACCTCCTCTGCCTCCTGCACAGTCTCCTCCAGGATGAAAACCTTTTCAGGGATGAAGATGTCATCCTGAAAACAAACAAACATTTTGTTAAGACAACTGAACCCAAATATATCAGTTGGCATTAACAAGCTACCTGTCTTGTATGCTTTGTCAACACACACAGCAAATACAGGGACATTTATTTTTCAGCAAACATTAGCTATGTCAACTTCAGTCTAGCTAAATGAGGTGGAGCTAACAAAACATTACAAAAACAAATCTGTCAACAAAATGTATTACAGTACTTTGACTATCTGAGGTGGAAGCTAGCTACAGTAACTACCTAATAACAGGGGTACACAGAGTAACTGTGTTGCAATTTTAGTTGCAGTTGAGTCGCTTGGTAACGTTATTTGCTGGGGGGTGTTACACAAAACACTTCAGACGCAATTACCAATGTACCTTCAACTGGAGTTGCAACAGAGTTGTCCCAGTGTCTAACGTTAGCCTAGTCAACAACAGTCATGATCGGTTAACGTTACATCAGGCTCCATTGCATTGACTCCCGTCGCCTCCTCCGTTCAGTCTGGGTTTTGCTCGACTCCGAAGCCAGCGATGTTGATGGTGGTCGGTCGGTAACCCTTACACCATAACCCTCGAAATATAAAATGGAGGCCTATGACTCCTTTCCATTCGGAAACTCCCGGTTGCTGCATCGAAAGTTCCCTTCATCGCGAAGTCTGCCTCCGTGAGGTGCTGTCTGCAGATCCTGCTAGCACGAGCTGACACGTCCTTCCACTTCAGGACATGGAGCCACTTCTTCAAAAGTTGTGGGTCGTTGGGCAACCGATGGTAGCTCACCCGATGGATTTTTTTTTGGAGCCAATTCATACAGCCTGGCGCTATACAATTCATGTTTGAATTACTACTTGTTGTTGCCATCGTCGTTGTCCGCACCTAACCTCACTGTCTTTGATTCACTCTGCGTGAAAACGTTTTTTTCTTTCTTCACAATTTGATGATTGCTGCCAGTGACGCACTGGCGTCAGTCGTTACTTTGGCAATTTAGAATGGCACTGACCGTAGCTCAACTAAACCTTGTCGATGATCAAAATACTAAATATAGAGATGTTTTTATGTTAAATGCACATGTTTAGTATTAGTGGATTGAATACATCTCTTTGCTTCGATTTACTTCCTAAAGTGTTTCCATTCCCCTTTAAAACCTGCCCAAACGGCCTGAAAACGAGCCCCTTTTTTTCACAGCAACAGCGGAGTTGTCACATTTATAAAATAAACCCATTTTCCAGAACGTTATCGAGCCAATTAAGAAGGAATATCGACGTAGCTTGTAACGACGTTAAAAGCAAAATTAGGTTTTCATCAAAATTGTAATTATTGCAAACGAATTTGAATATGTTGCAAGATAAATTATAATTGATCTTTATTAAACTCGCCAGATAATGTTCCATCAATGGATGTCGATTTAAGTCGATTGACTGCTATGTTTAAGCAGTAAGGCACAAGGGTGTATGGCAAATGGCCAATATAACACGGCTAAGGCCTGGATACAGTCTTTACGTTGTGGTAATGGCCATGATATATTGGCCATAAACCACAAACCAGATGTTAAGACTACAAACAGTTATAAATGGCCCATTTGCGAGATTTACTTTTCAATAGGCATAGGCTACAGACTAAAATATGGGTTTATGATTGTAATTCAACTTTGCCATGGTTTGCTTAGATAGATGCAGGTAGCCTATAGCCCATGATAGGCCTACATTTTATTTAAGATAGTCTAAAGTAGCCTAGGCAAGATGTAATCTGAACGATTTAGCAGCTTGCTTAGTTCAAATTAACAGACTAATTTATTCAACATGAATAGCTTGGCGATTTCGAGGTAAGAAGTGCTTGTGTTTCCCAATAGCCTTTTGGGAATGGGGTCGTAATTTCAATCACTGAATTAAATATTAATTATTTGTATATGAACTGAATATGCTCGTCAACAACAGCCAGTGTTTATTTATTTTTTTACCTGTAGCCTATTCTGACTGACTGTTACCGTCAATCTAATGCGTTCTAATAACTGATTTGCAATTGCCATAGAACTTTGATGACTTCCAATTTAATTAACTAAGTGACACATTGATTTACAATGACTCCAGTGATATAGTCATTTTAACATATTTATTGTATCAAATGTAGGCTACTTGATGGCCAACAGATGCAAATGTATCATTCTCCACATTTAATGTCAGTTTCATTGAGGACTTTTTCCCATAACAGAAGTTCCATAACTTCCATTTCAAATTTCCACTTGTGCATAATCACAAGTTAAATAGCCTACCTACAACTGGTAAAAAGTTGTCACTACATGCGCGTGCTGCTCTGACTCCTCTCACTTACAGGACTCAGCCAATAGTGGACTAAGCTGCATGCTGAAGTGCTCTCTCAACACACACACACACACATACATACACACACAAAAAACACCCCTTAGGCTTAGGCCATCCCCACCACTCACTCATATGGGGGGGTGATTCGTGCCAGTATTAAGCCTCGTGAAGCTACTGATACCTCTCACCAAGTCACCTAACCTCTTCCCAGCGCCATAAAATACCTCAATGGTATTTATATTATCAATCAAGGTGACACTGAACATGGACAAGGCTCAGGAGAAACAGAAGGAGAATCAAGAAGGGGACCAAGTGCTTCGACATCCGGGCGAATGACTTGGCTTAGAAAAAGGACGAAAGGAAGGCGAGACCTGGGAAACCTTGCTGCTCCTAGCTGTTAAGGTGAATATAAAAATCTCAGATGATAACTATTTGCATTTGCCTCGACGTTCCTTACTTTTTACCCCTTCCACTTTCCATTTCCATATTTGCGGTAATGCTGCAATTATTTGGTTGTAATTTTGGGTAGAGCAGACATTTCCATATGTTTTTGTTAGCTGCATGTGCGACATAACTCCACCAGTCCTTATCATTTACGAAGATTATACTTTTTTTTTTTTAAATTTCAAAAAATACAGTTTTTTTTATCAATTTGTATATTTGAGTTTAACCACAATATTTGTTGCATTTTGTTCTGTCGTTTCTGGAGGATTAAATTGAAATTGCAACCAACTTTCTATGGCTTGTTTTAGAAATAGTGATATTTGGGAGATGGTTTCCTTTTCAAATAACTGAAAGTGAGAGGTTGTAATCTGAATAAAGGGAAAAAGGTTGTTCTTGAACATTGGGTGAGACAATCTTACTAATTTGCTAGAGAACCAGTTCAGATTTAAGTATAACTTTTGTATGACTGAAGCTTTTAGTGATATGTCTAATGCTTTAATATTTAATCATTTCTGTCCTCCGAATTCATATTCATTCAAATGTGCATGAACTGGCACATTTTCTGGTTGGCGCTCGCATTGCCTTTGTTGTTTTCCTTACAAATAATAACTTTGGCGATGTGTGAATTGCTTTCAAAGTAGGTGCCTTATTGTCTGTATGTCGTGTTGTCGTTTCTACTGTGGCATAGAGTATGTATGTATGGAGCATAATGTATTGACAATTTAATCACGTTTTCAAGAACTGGTGACAAATAATGCATTCTGATTATTGCATAGATTGTAATGGACACCTATGATGTGTGTAAAACACTTTTTTGAAGGTTGTATTACTTTTGATGAGCTAATGCTAAGCTATTTGCCAGCTATGTGTGGCGCCATGTTTGTTGACATTATACAATGCATTCTGGGTGTCACGTAAACATCTGTCAGACCAAAGATGTTATAATGAGGTGAAGGAAGGGTTCACTCATTTTTCAAGTAAACTTCTGGAAGTGAATGACCGTAGACGACACACCCCCTTCAACATGCATACTGCAAACAGACCAAACTCATCTTGTCTTCTCTTCTCATCGTTGGTTGACGCGAAAAAACAAACATGGTGGCGAGCACAAACTATCCATCGTCGGATTACTTTTGATTTTTAGAAAGTATTTAACAAAATTATTTAGATCAATGGTGAGCTCCCCCGTGATGTGATGAATTGTAAATAATAATTGCAATTAGCTAATTCATATTGCGGTTTCTGTCAGCCAAGAGTTAGCTAAATATGACTGCTTGGGTTACATCAATCTTTCCTCAGTTAGCACTAGGAGTAATGTAGCCTACATTTTCCAGTTTGGATGATTGTGTTATGCTGTCGTTACTTCTGTAAATGTCTAAATATTTCATCCAAAAATAAACTTGTCACATTCAGGACATAACTTTGTAAGGACTGTGTTTGTGCAAAATGTTTCTGTGAAAAAAACAGTGTGGCCAGCTCAAACGCTGACTGTTGCGTCAGTCGAAACTGGACATTCTAAATAAGCGTTCTAATCACACCGGTTTCAGTGTACGCTGCAGGGACCACTGTAGAATGATCACACCCGTTTGTTGGTACGTGTAAAAAGGTTAACACACAGCCATCACACAGACATTAGTAAGGCGTTGGTGTCATGTCAGTCAGATGTTCAATGGTAGGCGACAGCCACATGGTGGTACTGTTCCCTATGCTGAATTTAGGCCTTTATCACCCACCATACACTCACTCAGCAACAGCCTGGTAAAAAGTTGCTCTGTCTCCTCTCACTCAGCCAATAGTGGACTAAGCTGCATGCTGCAGTGCTCTCTCAACACACACATACATAAACAATCTTCCGGCCCTCCCCACCACTCACTCACTCAGCAACAGCCTGCCTGTCTACGCATACAAAATGACGCCTGATAGTCAGCAGCAGGTCACAGTGACATACAGTTGAAGTCGGAAGTTTACATACCTTAGCCAAATACATTTAAACTCAGTTTTTCACAATTCCTGACATTTTAATACTGGTAAAAATTCCCTGTTTTAGGTCAGTTAGGATCACCACTTTATTTTAAGAATGTGAAATGTCAGAATAATAGTAGAGCAAATTATTTATTTCAGCTTTTATTATCACATTCCCAGTGGGTCAGAAGTTTACATACACTCAATTAGTTTTTGATAGCATTGCCTTTAAATTGTTTAACTTGGGTCAAACGTTTTGGGTAGCCTTCCACAAGATTCCCACAATAAGTTGGGTGAATTTTGGCCCATTCTTCCTGACAGAGCTGGTGTAACTGAGTCAGGTTTGTAGGCCTCCTTTTGCGACCAAGCTTTAACTTCCTGACTGATGTCTTGAGATGTTGCTACAATATATCCACATAATTTTCCTTCCTCATGATGCCATCTATTTTGTGAACTGCACCAGTCCCTCCTGTAGCAAAGCACCCCCACAGCATGATGCTGCCACCCACGTGCTTCACGGTTGGGATGGTGTTCTTCGGCTTGCAAGCGGCCCCCTTTTTCCTCCAAACATAACGATGGTCATTATGGCCAAACAGTTCTATTTTTGTTTCATCAGACCAGATGACATTTCTCAAAAAAGTACGATCTTTGTCCCCATGTGCAGTTGCAAACCGTAGTCTGGCTTTTTTATGGCGGTTTTGGAGCAGTGGCTTCTTCAGCCTTTCAGGTTATGTCAATATAGGACTCATTTTACTGTGGATATAGATACTGTTGTACCTGTTTCCTCCAGCATCTTCACAAGGTCCTTTGCTGTTGTTCTGGGATTGATTTGCACTTTTCGCACCAAAGTACGCTCATCTCTAGGAGACAGAACGCGTCTGATTCCTGAGCGATATGATGGCTGCGTGGTCCCATGGTGTTTATACTTGCGTACTATTGTTTGTACAGATGAACGTGGTACCTTCAGGCATTTGGAAATTGCACCCAAGGATGAATCAGACTTGTGGAGGTCTACAATTTTTTTTCTGAGGTCTTGGCTGATTTCTTTTGATTTTCCCGTGATGTCAAGCAAAGAGGCACTGAGTTTGAAGGTAGGCCTTGAAATACATCCACAGGTACACCTCCAATTGACTCAAATGATGTCAATTAGCCTATCAGAAGCTTCTAAAGCCATGACATCATTTTCTGGAATTTTCCAAGCTGTTTAAAGGCACAGTCAACTTAGTAGGTATGTAAACTTCTGACCCACTGGAATTGTGATACAGTGAATTATAAGTGAAATAATCTGTCTGTAAACAATTGTTGAAAAAATTACTTGCGTCATGCACAAAGTAGAGGTCCTAACCGACTTGCCAAAACTATAGTTTGTTAACAAAACATTTGTTGAGTGGTTGAAAAACGACCTAAGTGTATGTAAACTTCCGACTTCAACTGTAGATGTAATTTAAAAAAAGAGAAATGCCATGGCAGCCGCTGTGCAATTTAGAAGTTGCCCAAAAACCTGCAATGCGCAACAAAAACATTTTTGACCACAACATCGTTTTCAAACTATCCCAATTTCAGGAAAACTGCAACATGTCAACCCTGCGTGGAGGAGACGTGTTTGATTATGTGCAGCAAGGACTTGCCCTGTCGGTAGCAGCCAATAATGCCTTGATCACACCGATAGCGTCATTGCGCAAAATAGTACACAGCATCATCTGGATATGTGTGCAAAAAAAGTTCAACATTCACCTTCTGCTACCATTTCTGTCAAGCCGTAAACGGATACAGTTTGAAGCAGACGTTCGATAAATCCAACCTATGCACCACACAGAACGCACTGCAACCTCCTCTGCAACACAATGCTCCAAGGCAAACGCAGCATTCCTTTGGAAATTAATGTACTTCTGGTGTACCAAAATGCAATGAAGCTGTTGGTGTGATCGAGGTGTAAGAGAATGCGAAGTTTACGCGCCGGATCTTAGCCAAACACTTTTTATAACTAATCCAAGATAAACCAGAGCCTGTCGTTTCCAATGGGAGCAAATTAATCATAGTGGGCAGAACAAGCAAGGAGGTGGGCAGAGCCAAACACGAGCTAGTGAGATCCTATTGGCGCGTTCTATCATTTATTTGCATATTTCCATTAGGGAACGCCTACTCTGTGAAGTGCCCGTGTGCAGTAACTCAATTCGCTCTTCCACTCCTAAACAATGCAATTTAAAAAAACTTTGGCAAAGGATGAAGTCTACAAATCGCAGTCCACTCTGTTTGTTACGGATTCTAGTTTTGGCAAAAGAAAACTGTATGGAGATCAAATGTTTCATCCATGAGAAAATTAGCAGAATGTTGGCCAAAATCCATATTTGGTAGTGAGTGGAAACGCCAACCGGATGCTTCACATTTACACATCTGGTGAAATATCTGGCTCATTGTTCTCTCTGTCGTAGCAGCACAGAGTTTCTAAACCCAAAGGCGCAACATCAAGAGACTTCCGAAACGCTTGTAAAACAAACCAAGTCGATGAGAAAAGTGAAATATTCTTCCTTAGTTGTTAATTTTCTCGTAACCTAACATAACATAAAAGAAACGCCTGAAACTAGATCCCCTTCATACTGGTTTTGGGGGAGGTTCTCTTCTGCACTGTTCAACCAATGCAGTAAATGTGAGAATGCTGTTCATTGACTACAGCTCAGCGTTCAA
The DNA here is from genome assembly GCF_020615455.1 of Coregonus clupeaformis. NCBI lineage: Eukaryota > Metazoa > Chordata > Actinopteri > Salmoniformes > Salmonidae > Coregonus > Coregonus clupeaformis. Next base: position 58,563,643 of record NC_059215.1, read on the forward strand.
CACCATAGTGTCCTCCAAGCTCATAACTAAGCTAAGGACCCTGGGACTGAACACCTCCTTCTGCAACTGGATGGATGCAAAAGAGACCTGTAACATAAGAATTAGAATATTGACACGGAACAGTGAGAACAAAAATACACCGACAACCATAAGCTACCGTCAAACACAAAATGTTTATTATAAACACACAGTAAACGGTTTGGGGAAAAGGGGCTGAGCTGGACCCAAGGAATGTGATTGCGTAATGAAAACCAGAAACAGGTGGTGCAATCAGGAGAAGTGGCCACTGATTGGTCCACCTCAGCAATCAGCAGATGAACTGATGACTGACAGGTGGGACACACCAACGACCTCCAATAAGGAACACAAAGGACACCTGTGATTAGGGCAGAAGGAGAGGGAAAACACAAAAACACAAACAGGATACCTGTATCCGTAACAGTGGACAACAGGAAATGGTGGGCCGAACACGCCCCCATTCACATCGACGGGGCTGTAGTAGAGAGGGTCGAGAGCTTCAAGTTCCTCAGCGTCCACATCACTAAGGACCTATTATGGGCCAAACACACCAACACAGTCGTGAAGAGGGCATGACAATGCCACTTCCCCCTCAGGAGGCTGAAAAGATTTGGCATGGGCCCTCAGATCCTGAAAAAGTTATACAGCTGCACCACTGAGAGCATCTTGATTGGCTGCATCACCGCTTGGTATGGCAACTGCTCAGCATCCGACCGCAAGGCGCTACAGAGGGTAGTGCGTATGGCCCAGTCCATCACTGGGCCGAACTCCCTGCCATCCATGACCTCTATACCAGGCGGCGTCAGAGGAAGGCCTTCAAAATTGTCAAAGACTCCAGCCATCCAAGTCATAGACTGTTCTCTCTGCTAACTGAACAGATTCTACCCCCAAGCGGTAAAACTGCTGAACAGTTAATCAAATGGCTACCCGGACATTTTCCATTGACCCCCTTCATTATGTATTTATTTATCTTAATTGTTTTGCACTGACTCCCTTGCACTGGCTCCATGCACACTCTCTACTACAATACTACACTGACACTCCAACACACACACACGCTACATACGTTCACACACACAAAACACACACACAGTCTTGTACAGCTAACCTTGTGGGGACACACAATTCAGTCTCATTCAAAATCCTATTATCCCTAACCCCTAACCCTAAACCTAACCCGTACTCTTACCCTAACCTTAACCCTACCTTAACCCAAAAACCTAACCTTAACCCTAAACCTAACCCTAGCTCTAAAACTAACCCTAGCTCCTAACCGTAACCCTTAACGTAATTCTAACACTATTTCTAACCTTAACCCTAAACCCCCTAGAAATAGCATTTTACCTTGTGGGGACTAACAAAATGTCCCCAGTTGGTCAAATTTTTGTTTGTTTAATATTCTTGTGGGGACCACAAATTTGATTTGATAGCCACTTTGCTTAACAGAGAGGTCCTGCCATCCAGGATCTCTATACCAGGCGGTGTCAGAGGAAGGCCCTAAAAATTGTCAAAGACTCCAGCCACCCTAGTCATAGACTGGTCTTTCTGCTACCGCACAGCAAGCAGTACCGGAGCGCCAAGTCTAGGTCCAAAGGGCTTCTTAACAGCTTCTACCCCTAAGCCATAAGACTCTTGAACAGCTAATCATGGCTACCCGGACTATGTGCATTGTCCCCCCCACCCCACCCCACCCCCTCTTTTACGCTGCTGCAACTCTGTTTGTTATCAATACATAGTCACTTTAACTCTACCCACGTGTACATATTACCTAAATTACCTCGACTAACCGGTGCCCCCGCACATTGACTCTGTAACGGTACCGCCTGTATATAGCCTCCCTACTGTTATTTTATTTTACTGCTGCTCTTTAATTATTTACTACTGCTCTTTAAACACTTTTTTTCTTAAAACTGCATTGTTGGTTAAGGGCTTGTAAGTAAGCATTTCACTGTAAGGTCTACATCTGTTGTATGCGGTGCATGTGGCAAATAAAATGTGACTTGATTTGATTTGATTTCCTGCTCTAGTATTCGTGCCGAGTTGCTACTGATTCCAAAATTCTGTTGAAGAGCAAACTGCAGTCTGTACCCTTTGGTAACTGTGGACCAGATCCAGGGCTGTACTGTGCATGCGCACCAGTTCCCTGCTCTGTTGGCGAGTAGCCCACAGGTCGGTAGACTCTCGCTCACCAGTGGTGCTGGAGTTCCCTCTGGTGGCGATGGAGCGAGGCTCCTTTTCATTGTATTTTTGCTCTGTGTTTTTGGCATGACGCCTGGATACAGCAGAGGCTTTTTTAGAGTCTGTGTTCGACCCGAGAGGTGGCAGGCCAGGACGCAGGGTGAAGTGTTGGCTGCCCCCCTCTCTACCGCAGGGGGCGTACCCCTAGGTCGGGCGCCCTTTCTTCCCTGCAGGGGAATCAAATGGGCGGGACCTCGATGTGGCTGCAGCGAAGGACCGTTTTCCCCACTGTCGGCCCGTTTGGGGATTCGAGCTGTGGGGTCGATGCCCGCTGCGTCACTGGGTACCCTGGTGCCAGCGAATTGCCCTCTCCCTGCCACAAAGCCTTGGCTTGTGTGTTGGGGTAGGCCAGGTAGCCAAGATTGCCGGGTCCACGGGGCAGGCAGAAGTGGCACGGCCGCAGCCTTGAATGGCGTCCCTGTAGGCTCGGAAGTTAAGGGTCTGTGATGACAAAGATCTCATTCCAAAGGTCTGGGTTAGGCTTGCCGATCGCTAAGACATTTACATTTTACTCATTTAGCAGACACTCTTATCCAGAGCGACTTACAGTTAGTGAGTGCATACATCTTTTTTTTTTATACTGGCCCCCCATGGGAATCGAACCCACAACCCTGGCGTTGCAAACGCCATGCTCTACCAACTGAGCTACATCCCTGCCAGCCATTCCCTCCCCTACCCTGGACGACGCTGGGCCAATTGTGCGCCGCCCCATGCGTCTCCCGGTCGCGGCTGGCTACGACAGAGCCCGCTAAGAGATTATGCATCTCTAGCATCAAATCGGCCTCATTAGCCAGTATTAGGGACGTAACGTTTAATGCCCGTTCAGAACGTGTGGCAGACACTTAGACCTTTTGGTAGGTAGACGTGGATAAGTGGTCCGTCTTACCAGGGAGAGAAGTGCCTGTCATTGACGAGGCACTGGGTTTGAGGTGGAAGACCAGTGACGACTCGACCACCGGTGGCTTGTCATGGCCCTGCTCCTCCATGTTCTTGACATTCATGCTGGCAAAAAAGTCAGGTTTGGACCTTGCCAGTCAGGGGTTTGTACCAATTGTGTTTGTGACAAAACCCTGACCGCTGTGATAGATGAAAGGAGTTGGTTGCCTGGGACGGTGCGAAAGGTGAGTTTCCTACAATAGGAGACAAAGGAAGAAAAGCGGTGAAGCTAATTCTTACCGGAAGCGGAAACTTTCCTTTCGGTAAAGTCACCCAACACAAAAGATGAGAGCTGATAACCCTGCGCTTGGCGGCGTAATCTTGACGCCACACCTGTGAACAGTTAAACAGGATAACAGATCATGCTGAGGAGAGCTAGGTAGAACTCTTCCATGAGGAAGAGATGTGAGAATGATCAGAGGGCAGGCGAGTGGCTCCCTCATTCGCCACTTGACAGACGTGTATGATTGGTTCTTCAAGCTACTTCTAGCTAGATTCTGGTGAATCCCACTAGTGAGATGTCGAAACGAATAATTGAAAGAGAACACAAAAGTAACCTAGGCATCAAATCTATAAAACACATTAGGCCTAACTCAGAATTGTATTGGGCACAGATATAAGGTATAGTAATGTAATTTTCTATTTACCACATTGTTATAGAATTAGGCTACCATATGGCAGAAGGGAGAAGTTATGTTTTCTTCATTATTGTGTTTACACAGGCAGCCCAATTCAGATTTTTCCAATTATTTTCATATCTGATACCTATCTGATCTGTTCCCTAATGTGTAAACAGCAAAAAAACACATCCTATTTATACCACCTCCATATGTGGATCTGAATCCTCATACAAACCCGATCCTCCATATCTGGATGCTCAGATCAGCTTTTTTGCTCTGAAGTCTTATTTTTGCGCATTACCTGCCATTATCCTGACAACCACCCCAACATTTAAAGGAACAGTGACAGGAAATAAGGATTGCGTCAGTGTGCTCCCTCAGAGGCTACATCAGTGTGAATTCACAAATCTGATATGGGTCACATATAAAACTGAGTGTGGACAGTCAGAAAAAAATATTGGGTATAGAAAGAAAATCAGATTTGGGTTCTGAGGGTGGCTGTGTAAACACAGCATCTCTCTATCTCTGTGAGTTCACCTTGATCTGATGGTGCTTTCAAGGCAACTAGGAACTCAGAAAAAAATAAACTAGATTAAATGATGACATCAGTAATCATCAGGTCGAAGTCTGAGTTCTAGAAAGATGCCCGGGAAGCCGCTTGGAATTCAGAGTTGGATAACTATTTTTTCCCCCGAGTTCCCAGTTGTCTTGAACGCATTGAAATCGGAAGTCGGAGATTTCAGAGTTCCATGTTCCCAGTTGTTTTGAACGTGGCATGGGGTCTTGGTGTAATGACGTTTTGTACCACGTGCCTGTCTCTACCCTGTCCAAAGATGGTGGATAAATGAAGATAGTTCACTCAGGCCGTTTACCATTGGAAACAAATGGTCAGTTCATGTCTGCTTAACGGGGTGAATCTCCAATAGACACCAATGCGATAGCAGCTGGGTTTTGGTCTCCTAGGTTCATTGACTTCAATTGAACCAGAAAGAAAAACAGCGAGTGGAGTGTCTCGCTTCCTCTTCCGTCTCTGCCCTGACTACGTGCGTTGTATTTTCCTCTCCACTATCCCAGACTCCGGGACGTGAGAGACTATATAATAATATAAACATGAGCGACGGGGGCTATTGGGGCCACTAGCCAGTATCACGTTTATCGCCAGTCAAAGAAGGAAGAGAGAGAGAGGGGTATCACCCCTACCTAAGTTTTTATCAACAAAGCCCACATTGTTTATTTTGTTACATATGCTTAGGTTTATTGAAGTTTTCTTTTTCCACAATCTAAACTCCATCTGGACCAAGTAAGGTGAGTGAGGTTTTTATGAATGTATTTACCTTTTAAAAAGTTGTGCGAGCGTTACCTTTCCTGTGCTAGTGTTGGTCAGCTGCATGTCGCTCGCATAAAATGGCGACAGCAAGTGGGTTTGCGAGTAGTTTTGAGGGGCTTTTCTTTTCCCCCTTTCTGAATTGGTTATAAAATTACAAAGATGTATGTAATCCGCCTATTAATTAATCGCTCACTCTGCGGAGTATGAAACTTGAGTAACAACAGGCACCAGTTTTGTTACAATGTATAATTTCTGGAATTTTCATGAAGGTTTCGTTGACTGGATGTGACTCGCAAGGTTTCCTCTTAAAATCACTCTCTATTTTAATTAGTCACAATTTTATAACTTGACTAATGTTGTTATAACTACCTGCATTTGCATTACGTTGACGCACTGTAGGCGTTATGGTTTATGTGGAATATTTCATTTTAATCTGTCCATATCGCATCCTCATTGTTGCATGATTTTGAGGAAGATTGGATGTATTCTGTTAAAGTTTAAGATATTGTAAATATCATAAAATCGTTTGTCCATGGACGTTTTCCAAATTATAACAATCAGAAATTATTGGAAAATAAGACTAAATAGCCTTTTTGTTTCATCCCAGCAGTGACAGAAATTGCCTGTTTATTTATCAAACAGGCTATGTGAATGATAGAATGTTATCAGAATATCATCATTTTCACTATTGTCTCTTCATATTTAAATTCATATCTCAATTTACGTACTGTGTGACTGATAGCCTATATGCAAGCAGCAGTAGTTGTTTAGGTTACTCCCACAGCATGTCAACATTGCCATGCTCTCTGTGCAGGGATTCTAGAGATTAGTTCAAAACTGTACCCCAAAGGCTAATTTGTGTCTGATGTCCACGTGATAAACAAGCCATCGTGTCCCAGCTCTAATCTAGCAATCTATTCATCAGCCATGTCACAGTTATCACCCCTGACCTAAACCAATTTTCATACCTTTGTTGGGAAGAAAAAGGTAGACTAGTCCTTTATGAGTGAGTGGAGGGGGTTTAGAGTACAACATAAAATCAGAAGATGTATATATTTTTTAATTGATTGACATATAGCATATAGAGAGCTAGTAATGGCGTCTTTTTGTAAGCACTAACTCCGCCATGGTTTGTTGGACAAAGCCTATGAGGAAAATGAATGGCGTTTTTGTATAAACACCGATAATACGGTCTGTCGGCATTTATTCCAAAATCCTATTCTTTCCCCATAGGGATGGCTGAACGAGGTAACTCATTTCTGTGTTTTAGGACTACAAGCTGGCGAGCTCTATTAGGCCTAAATGAATTCTAGCTACTTTTGAAGCACGTTGTGCACTAGAAACTCATATTCATCCTGTAACGACATGTTTATTATAAAAAGCTACAATTTTGATACCCAAACATGTCTAATTTGTGGACTATTAGGTTTCTACATTGTGTATAAGCACTACCTATTGAGATGTTTTACATAAAATATTTGACACTGTCTCTTTAAGAGCGTCAAGTTTGTGAGTGAAGACCTGCAATATATCAGTCATTCATTCATTGCTATGATCATTGATCTTCTAAATAAGTTATCTCCTTTCTTTCTGTGCCCCCAAATGTTTAGAAATACTTGTAAAGTAACCAGGGCCCTGTTTCCCAAAAGCATCTTAAAGCTAAGTTCATCGTCGTTAGAACCTTCGTAAAAGCATCTTTAAATCTCTGAGCTGTTTCCCAAAACCATCGTTACTAAAGTTTCTTTTGAAAACGCTTGTTATTTAATGACTGCCTCAGACCACTCGTAGAACAGCTAAGTGCCAAGATGTGATTTTTTTTTGCCAAAATCAAGATATGTCTTTCTGTGACCACTTCAGAACGAATGTGTCTACAAATACAACATTCCCAATTTCTTTGCAATTGTTACTAACAAGCGAAGGATAAAAATATGATTCAATGAAAATCGAAAATACTATATATAAATACACTAGGCTACATAGACCCCTTGACTTTTTCCACATTTTGTTACGCTACAGCCTGATTCTAAAATTTATTAAATTGTCCCCCCCCAATCTACACAAAATAATCCATAATGACAAAGCAAAAACAGTTTATTTGAGATGTTTGCTAATTTATAAAAAATTAATGAAATTATCACATTTACATAAGTGTTCATACCCTTTACTCAGTACTTTGTTGAAGCACCTTTGGCAGCGATTACAGCCTTGAGTCTTCTTGGGTATGACGCTACAAGCTTGGCACACATGTAATTGGGGAGTATCTCCCATTCTTCTCTGCAGATCCTCTCAAGCTCTGTCAGGTTGGATGGGGAGCGTTGCTACACAGCTAATTTCAGGTCTCTCCAGAGATGTTTGATCATGTTCAAGTCCGTGCTCTGGCTGGGCCACTTAAGGAAATTCAGAGACTTGTCCTGAAGCCACTCCTGCGTTGTCTTGGCTGTGTGCTTAGGGTCGTTGGCCTGTTGGAAAGTGGAGCTTCGTCCCAGTCTGAGGTCCTGAGCGCTCTGGAGCAGGTTTTCATCAAGGATCTCTGTACTTTGCTCCGTTCATCTTTGCCTCAATCTTGACTAGTCTCCCAGTCCCTGCTGCTGAAAAACATCCCCACAGCATGATGCTGTCACCACCATGCTTCACCGTAGGGATGGTCCCAGGTTTCCTCCAGACGTGACGCTTGGCATTCAGGCCAAAGAGTTCAATCTTGGTTTCATTTACGTTTTAGTCATTTAGCAGACGCTCTTATCCAGAGCGACTTACAGTTTCATACCGGCCCCCCGTTGGAAATGAACCCACAAGCCTGGCGTTGCAAGCGCCATGCTCTACCAACTGAGCTACAGGGGACTATAAAAGTGTACAGTTATCCAGAGCAAACAGGGATACGTGCCTTGCTCAAGGGCACATTAACGTATTTTTCACCTAGTCAGCTCAGGGATTCGAACCAGCAACCTTTTGGTTATTGGCCCACTTCATCAGACCAGACAATCTTGTTTCTCATGGTCTGAGAGTCTTTAGGTGGCTTTTGGCAAACTCCAAGTGAGCTGTCATGTGCCTTTTACTGAGGAGTGGCTTCCATCTGGCCACTCCTACTATAAAGGCCTGATTGGTGGAGTGCTGCAGAGATGGTTGTCCTTCTGGAAGGTTCTCCCATCTCCACAGAGGAACTCTAGAGCTCTGAGAGTGACCATCAGGGTCTTGGTCACCTCCTTGTCCAAGGGCCTTCTCCCCCGATTGCTCAGTTTGGCCGGGCGGCCAGCTCTAGGAAGAGTCTTGGTGGTTCCAAACTTTTTCCATTTAAGAATGATGAAGGCCACTGTGTTCTTGGGGACCTTCAATGCTGCAGAAATGTTTTGGTACCCTTCCCCAGATCTGTGCCTCAACACAATCCTGTCTCGGAGCTCTACGGACAATTCATTCGACCTCATGGCTTGGTTTCTACTCTGACATGCACTGTCAACTGTGGGACCTTATATAGACAGGTATGTGCCTTTCCAAATAATGTCCAATCAATAGAATTTACAACAGGTGGACTCCCAAGTTGTAGAAACATCTCAAGGATGATCAATGGAAACAGGATGCACCTGAGCTCGATTTTGAGTCTCATAGCAAAGGGTCTGAATACTTATGTAAATAAGGTATTTCTGTTTTTTATTTTTTATAAATGTGCAAAAAGTTCTGAACCTGTTTTCGCTTTGTCATTATGGGGTACTGTGTGTAGATTGCTGAGGATTTTTAAAATCAATTTTAGAATAAGGCTGTAACGTAACAAAGTGGAAAAAGTCAAGGTGTCTGAACTTTCCGAAGGCACTGTATTTCAAAGATATTAAAATAAATGTAATGTTCATTCAATTGAGTTTTATTTATCTCTTTGTACACTACTGTCTGTCATTCTTGCCTCAATATATTTCATGATGTGTAACATGTGCGCAATGATGTGCCAAATGTTGATTTAGTGCATTATTATCGGGCAAGTTAGAATAAGCCGCCTCCAATATTTGTAGCCATAGGTGATAATATCTCTCTAGGAGCTGATCCGTTGTCAGTATTGTGGAATAATTCTAATGTTAAGGTAAGATTTGAAAGGGAGAACGCTGCTCCGAGAGCAGCGCTGCTTGTCTTTCGATCCTGTCAGTATCGACGCATGCCTTAAAGAAACACTTAGCGAACGTTCTCTCTGCGTGGTGTTTTGGGAAACGCATGTTACATTTCAGCCATTGTATGAAAGATGCATTGTTAAAACACTAATAATTTTAAGTTCAATCGCTATCTGGAAACCAGGCCCGGGTTAGCTAGTTAGCTAATGAGGTAGCATGAATGAACAAGGGGTAAAGAAATGCCTTTCAGTGGTTTTGGAACATGGCCTAAAGACTCACGTTTTGGTCCACCAGCCACTATAGCAGGTAGATGAAAAAAATCTACCAGCTAATACATATATTCCCAATAATAACACCAAAAACTACAACAACAAATATTATTGTTTTTTCCAGGTTTCGGATTTCCCCCAGTTTTTTTTTCTTCTTCAAGTTTTCACTCTCAAAATCACACTTTTTTAATTTTTAATTTTTTATAGAAAAGTGACTATTGGATGTTGTAAGTCCACAAACATACATATATTCCCAATAATGTGCTTAAATAATATTAGGAGACTACTTTTAAAACAGAAAAACATTAATTGGAGGGTATACATGCCCTTTAAAGAGCCACTGAACATGCAGATTGGCACATGTTTTCTGATGCTCATTAGAAAAATGAGATCAATCTTGGAGGTGTGTTTCCTGACCGATTCCTTGTTTGGTTAAGGATGTTTGTCCCCCATGAGTCACTGAAGCCTATTTCACTTCCACATTATCCTCAGAAGGAATCTAAGGTAACTCAAGAAATCTGTAATTACTTTTTATGTTTTTGCTGAGGGTGTTATAGTTATAATTTTACATCAAAGGTGTTTGGTGCAGTATTTCTCAAGTAAAAAAATGTGCACCATGTTGTCTTATGTAATCTGTCTGAGCTGCTCGACAGGTCTGTCTCACTGTCTATACCAGTGGTCACCAACCTTTTCTGAGTTAAGATCACTTTCAGAGTCAAAAAGCAAGCCGAAATGTACATCTCAGATTGTTTTAAAAACACGACTTAACATTTTTAAAATTAACCTAATAAAAACAGTTCTGTAGGAATGAGGTTTGTACAGTAGGCCTAATACATTATCACAGCATATTGGCTATATGCTTGGCCTGTCAATATTGTTCTTCTCAGACCATATTACACTGGAACAAAAATATAAACGCAACATGTAAAGTGTTGGTCCCATGTTTCATGAGCTGAAATAAAAGATCCCAGAAATGTTCCATACAAAAAAGCTTATTTCTCAAATTTTGTGCACAAATGTATTTATATCCCTGTTAGTGAGCCTTTCTCCTTTGCCAAAATAATCCATCCACCTGACAGGTGTGGCATATCAGAAAACTGATTAAACAGCATGATCTTTACACAGGTGCACCTTGTGCTGGGGACAGTAAAAGGCCACTTTAAAATATGCAGTTTTGTCACACAACACAATGCCACAGATGTCTCAAGTTTTGAGGGAGTGTGCAATTGGCATGCTGACTGCAGGAATGTCCGCCAGAGCTGTTCACAGAGAATTGCATGTTCATTTTCCTACCTTAAGCCACCTCCAACGTCATTTTAGAGAATTTGGCAGTACGTCCAACCGGCCTCACAAACGCAGACCATTTGTAACCACGCCAGCCCAGGACCTCTACATCCGGCTTCTTCACCAGCGGGATCGTCTGAGGAGGGGTGGGGGGGTGTTGCCCTCCCAGGCCCACCTATGGATGCGCCCCTGCCCAGTCATGCGAAATCCATATATTATGGCCTAATTTATTTAAGTTGACTGATTTTCCTTCTATGAACTGTAACTCAGTTAAATCTTTGAAATTGTTGCATGTTGTGTTTATATTCTGTGTGTGTGATTCATAGGTGTTTGTATGATTAGCTACCAGCTAGGAAACAAATACAGAAACACTTAGAAAAAAGCTACTGCAGAATACATTTTGCTACATATGTGCTCATACTTGACTTCTAATTATTTTTATTCGCAAATACGAGTGAAATGCTTGCACTGTGGAACCCTGACCACCCACCAACGTGGCTGGTGAAATAGACATTTTGCCTGCCAATTCCAAAGTCTACCTGCATTTGGGGGGTGGCCAGTGTTTTAATTTTAGGCCCTGGATCAGTTGGTGTAGCACTTGCGAGGCACATATGAGCATAATTTGCTAATCATTTGCTCTTCTTTTTCACCTGATGGCAACTCGAGTTGCACCGCATCCGCCTCAGGCACAAATTCATGTTGTTCCTACGCCCAGAGAAAGTGACATATTCCTCTATTAAAATAGACACGACGAGCAGCTAATAATAATAAAACCGCAGTGCTATCGATACACTTGGCTACTCATTCATTGCAGTGGGAGTAGGGAGAAGCGGGTATTATGTTTTATAATAGTGTTGAATAAAAAGTGCTAAAATAAAAACAATTTTTAAAAACATGAACGCACTCATAAAAACAACAGCTCTTTACTATAATCTTTGACAGTCTCTCTTTGGTCATGGTTTTAAAAGTTATGAAATCTCATTTAGGCTAGTATCAAATTTAGCTTTGGCTTGGTTGTAGAAGCTGTAGGCATGGTGATTTCAGTTATCCAATTGGCCCGCGCAGTAAGTGCGGTCGATTTGGCCAAAGATCTCCCGGTCCACCGGGTAGGTGGAGTTTGTCTTTTTAGACATTAAATGGTTCAAAATGGGAACACTTTGCCTACCCGGTGCGCAGGTCTTCTGAATCAAGTGCACCTACTGCCAATAGCACAACACGAATAATACAAAAATGGAGCGCAAGCCTTTATCGTTGAGTTTTACACAGAAATGTTTGGTGATCGGCTAGGAATGCCTTGAAGATCAACCAGTTGATCGTGATCGACCGGTTGGTGACCACTGATCTATGCTATTGGATTGAGAGCAATCACTGCAGCTGTTCACCCCATGTTAGTGGGCAAATTGACATCGTCAAAACCCAACCTTCATTTCCCCATTGTGACGCATGGATGTTCCAAAGTATGTTTTAAACAAGACTGATTTTATCACCACAATAATCCTATTTACACTTTGTAGTCAATTTTGACACCAGAATAACTGTTTCTGACTCATATCGATGCCACGTAGGCTGTTTTCAAAGGGATTTGTTGCTTTTTAAAGGTAGTCGCTCTTTAATTTCAATTTGCCACATCAAGAGCCTGGTGTTTGGCTGGCTGTGTTTGTGTACTGCATGCGGTATAGCAGAGTTTGCAAAACCAAAGACCACCTGATTTTGATACAAATCATCATGATATATCATCCTGCCAGGTAAGCCTCCTTTGCAGTTCGCATCGGTAACTGGCTACACAAAGTGGTAGACACAGGCATTCCCATGCCGTTACTTTTTCGGAAAGTTGCAAGAAATACAAATCACTGATGCATTCTTTAATATTTTTACATGTAGGCTTTGGATTGAACGAATCTGCGCTAGCTTTTTTCTCTAGGGCACTCGGAAGCAACTGCACAGTAAAGCCTATCATTACAACAATTATCTGGGTGATTTCTTTCCTGGTCGCCCTGGTGCTCCCAAAATAAAATATCAGGTCACACAGCAAAATATCTAGGATTGTATGCAATCACAATGGTTGTACTTTAGAGCCCTTCTCACAGTGTTATGTTTCAGATGTGATTTAATATGTGATTTAGCAATGGGTTGTTAGTGTTTAGCCATAACTGTTTTGTGTTGAAAGGATTGTCTGAGGTCATGGTGGTCTTCATCTCCCTGATAATAATAATATGCCATTTAGCAGACACTTTTATTTAAAGTGACTTAGTCATGCGTGCATACATGACTATGCATTTTTCTTGCCATTCAAATTTCTTGACTTAAACTTGGGCTATTTTCTGTTTGCTTGCGTTCAGATACTGCAGACAGCCTTTGTGGGGTAAGTCCACTTTTTCTAGAGGAAAAGAGGATTTGAAAAGAGGAGAAAGGAAGAGTGTGTGTGTCCTTGTGTCCAGAGCCAGCAGGTTTGGGTCAGCAATAGCAGTCTGAGCGCTGCCTGCCAGGCTGGTTAACAGCCTGTGATGTCAGCCATTTTAGGTTGGACAGCACAGCGCATGGTGCTGCTCCGCCATTTCTCTCCCTCCCCTCCTAACCCAGCTCTAATGCTGGAACTGCCAGTGGCCACAGCAATACAGGATTTCGCAACCTTTTGCAGCCGTTTTCTCTCCCTGACTTTATCGCAGCCCGATAGGGATTCCGCAGCAGCTGAAATGTAGAGACACCATCATTAGTTATTTTTTTGTTGGCAAAAGTGAAAAACAAATGATGCAGCCAGAACGAGTAGAAACCTCAGAGACAAACATATGCAGGCCTGTTCTGTGGTGCCAGACGACGAGGAGGAGGAGGTGTCAATGGATGGAGGGATTACTAGCAAATACACCTGGTGTAGAGGGAAATTAGGAGGGGTGTAGAAAGGGTAACTGTAGGGGTAGTATGGTTGGAGTAAGGGAGATTAGGGTGACTTTACAGGGGGTGGGCAGAGGGGTTCAGGAAAATTACAAAATGTAATGGGTTAAGGGCTGATGCCGATTTTTGGGGGTCAAGGAGGCCAATGGACAATATTTTATGCCGATAATAAATATAATTAATTAGATTTTTTATGAGATTTTCCCAGAAGCAATAACAAATCAATTATACAACCATACAATCAATTTGACTTTCTTTTGAATAATTTAACTACATAACATAATGGTAATCAGTTATTTGAATGGTCAATCTCTTGATAAACTGGGTATATCAAGATGGCAGAGGCCTACTCACAATACAGGTAAATTCATATTCAATAGGAGTGTATGCATATTGAGCTTGTTTTCACTTATTACGCTTTGGGGTAAAGATGACAAACAATCTGTTTCCCTTTCATTTGGGAGCATGTTAAGCCTACTGATCAACAACATTTTCATATACAGTGCATGCGGAAAGTCTTCAGACTCCTTGAATTTTTCCACATTTTGTTACGTTACAGCCTTATTCTAAAAATGATTAAATAGTTTTTTCCCCTCATCAATCTACACACAATACCCCATAATGACAAAGCAACTGAAATTGGCTCCAATCAAGCACCGTCCACAGGGTATGGCATGGCGTTGCAAAATGGAGTGATAGCCTTCCTTCTTCAAGATCCCTTTTACCCTGTACAAATCTCCCACTTTACCACCACCAAAGCACCCCCAGACCATCACCTTGCCTCCACCATGCTTGACAGATGGCATCAAGCACTCCTCCAGCATCTTTTCATTTGGTCTGCATCTCACAAATGTTGTTCTTTGTGATCCGAACAACTCCAACTTTGATTTGTCTGTCCATAACACTTTTTTCCAATCTTCCAGTGTCTGTGTTCTTTTGCCTATCTTAATCATTTATTTTTATTGGCCAGTCTGAGATATGGCTTTTTCTTTGCAACTCTGCCTAGAAGGTCAGCATCCCGGAGTCGCCTCTTCACTGTTGACGTTGAGACTGGTGTTTTGCGGGTGCTATTTAATGAAGCTGCCAGTTGAGGACCTGTGAGGCGCTAATGTATTTGTCCTCTTGCTTAGTTGTGCACTGGGGCCTCCCACTCCTCTTTCTATTCTGGTTAGAGCCAGTTTGCACTGTTCTGTGAAGGGAGTAGTACGCAGCGTTGTACGAGATCTTCAGTTTCTTGGCAATTTCTCACATGGAATAGCCTTCATTTCTCAGAACAAGAATAGACTGACGAGTTTCAGAAGAAAGTTATTTGTTTTGTGGCCATTTTGAGCCTGTAATCGAACCCACAATTGCTGATGCTCCAGATACTCAACTAGTCTCAAGAAGGCCAGTTTAATTGCTTCTTTAATCGGCACAACAGTTTTCAGCTGTGCAAACATAATTGCAAAAGGGTTTTCTAATGATCAATTAGCCTTTTAAAATGATAAACTTGGATTAGCAAACACAACGTGCCATTGGAACACAGGACTGATGGTTGCTGATAATGGGCCTATGTAGATATTCCATAAAAAATCAGCCGGTTCCAGCTACAATAGCCATTTACAACATTAGCAATGTCTACACTGTATTTCTGATCAATTTGATGTTATTTTAATGGGCTTTTTTTTGTGCTTTTCTTTCGAAAACAAGGAAATTTCTAAGTGACCCCAAACTTTTGAACGGTTATGTATGTATGCGTCAGCCTACTAATTATACAAATATGCACTATTATATTTCAAAATTAAAATCAAATTCGCTAGCCTATACTTGTAACTTTGTAGGCCGCATGTGCTGCACCAGAATCGCATGTTCTGTTCTGCTTTATCGTGGTTTTAATGATGAGCGTAATTCCAGTCTATATAATACAGTACAGTAATACAGTTCACACACACCTAGGAGACATGGACACCACCACGTGAGTGTGTTAGTGAAATAGGAGCAGGGCAGCAACTCTCCAGTCACCACTCACAGGAGTGTGGGGAGAAAACAAGCCCACTAGAGCCAGGAACTGGATTGTGTGTGTGTGTGTGTGTGTGGTGTGAGAATGAAATGAGGAGGGTGGGAGGGATCGGGATGGGGGTGGTTGCCATGGGGACAGTAACACACCAGTGGCGCTGCCGACCTGTCTCCCTGGGCCAAACTTATTCAGATGGGGAGGGAGGGACATAAATGCATACATACAGGACAGACAGATGGACACACTAACATGGACACGCAGGCAGCAGAGATAAGGGCCAGGATTCCAGCAGCAGCCATATAATGCTGGCTGGGATGACGTACGTGGCCGGCTACGTTCCGTAGACTATTTGGTGCGTTGGTCTCTATTTTGTGGGGCTATTATTGGCCTATACACTGAGGGTATGGAAGCAAGCCCAGGGTGTTATAGAGCTGTGTGTGTGTGCGTGCTACGTGTGTTACATAGGCAATGGCAGCCCTACTGCATCTGTAAACAAGCCTCACTCACAGGCATGCAGGCAACCACACACACAATCATGACTCACACACTCCTGCGTGCTCACACAGGCACACTGACCTGTGATGTACTCCAATGTAAAGGCAGCTCAACACAAGTCCATCTGGATAAAGAGGTCTCCTCCCTGTTGTCAGTCAGTCAGTGGTTAACTTAACGGTGGTTCTCCAAGGTGTTAATGGGAGGGGGGCGCACTCACACATTTTGTGATCCTGTCTTTTAACTGCTCGTTGTACACACTTGCATGCACACGCAGGAAAACACATGAGCAGACCCATACACTGCAGCCCAGTTCTCAGGTTGTGTCCACTGGCTGAAGAGCTAACAGAGGAACATTCCATTCTTCACAGTCAACCAGGGAGGAGGGAGAGGAGAAACAACTCTGTTTGATTGTAGTGAGAAGAGAGGGAGAGCGAAAGCGAAAGCGGGGGTTGGGTAGGGGGTGGTTTATGGGGGGTGGTATCGAGGCAGAAAATTCCTCTCAAACACCTCACTGCTTCCTCCACGACTGTTAACACCCCTCCCTCGCTCCTCCACTCTCGCCCGAATACTCCTGCCCATCCCCCACCAACCTCTCCCTCTATCACCCCCCGCTTTCCCCCTCAGGCCCAC
The DNA here is from genome assembly GCF_020615455.1 of Coregonus clupeaformis. Lineage (NCBI taxonomy): Eukaryota > Metazoa > Chordata > Actinopteri > Salmoniformes > Salmonidae > Coregonus > Coregonus clupeaformis. The sequence goes on from NC_059215.1 coordinate 58,580,433, forward strand.
ATGATGGATGGCAGGGCTTGCCCACCCATAAGCCTTTGTGTTGGTCATGTGACCTGCCTGCCTTGGCAGAGCTGTGCCCCCTGATGCAGAACTGAATGGTAGGAGAGTGGGAGGGAGGGAGGGAGGGGCAGAAATTGCCCAAACGGATGGCAGTTCCTCTCTTGTGGAGGGGTGGAATTTCATTCCCCCCACAGTTGCAAAGGCCTGCTCAGCCTCTTAACCACTCATACACCAGACAAGCGTAGAGGAAATTTGTTTGGGAGAAATCTGGAGAGTATTTTCAACCAGCTCAGCAATTAAACTTTTAGCAAAGTTTAAGTGTAGGTCTACACAGAGAGGCATTTAATAATAAAGTTTCAGAGGAATCTTAGCTCTTTCCACTCACAGTCCCTGTCATCGCGTATACGGGTTGAAAATAGCAGATATTGTCATTGGTAAGTGACTCAATTGGAACGCCGTGGCTGTACAGTAACATGCGTTACATGTCGTCAGAGCTCAGGTTACAAACTTGAGTGCTGCATGCGACAAGAAGATACTCCCATCCCTCACGCTAATTGGGATACTTTTGCACATTTGTTTTTGTCTGAGTAAGGGAAATGCTGTAAATCGAGAGGAGCTGATGTGTTACGAAAGATGAGACATTGAGGATTATAATAAATACCGCTTTGATGTCATACAAGCAAACCACACACCGATGAGTTGAAATGTGCTTATACCCTTATACCCTGGGTTGTTCTGAACAGAATGAAATTATTCAGACCCCTTGACTTTTTCCACATTTTGTTTTGTTACAGCCTTATTCTAAAATGGATTCAGTTGTTTTTTTCCCCCCCATCGATCTATTAAAAAAAATAAGTAAACTGAAATATAACATTTACATAAGGATTCAGACCCTTTACTCAGTACTTTATTATGCACCTTTGGCAGCGATTACTGCCTCGAGTCTTATTGGTTATGACGCTACAAGCTTGGCACACCTGTATTTGGGGAGTTTCTCCCGGGGAGTTTCTCCCATTCTTCTCTGCAGATCCTCTCAAGCTCTGTCAGGTTGGATGGGGAGCGTCGCTTCTCAGCTATTTTCAGGTCTCTGCAGAGATGTTCGATCGGGTTCCAGTCTGGGCTCTGGCTGGACCACTCAAGGACATTCAGAGACTTGTCCCGAAGCCACTCCTGCGTTGTCTTGGCTGTGTGCTTAGGGTTGTTGTCCTGTTGGAAGGTGAACCTTCGCTCCAGTCTGAGGTCCTGAGTGCTCTGGGGCGGGTTTTAATCAAGGGTCTCTCTGTACTTTGCTTCGTTCATCCCCACAGCATGATGCTGCCACCACCACGCTTCACTGTAGGGATGGTGCCAGGTTTCCTCCAGACGTGACACTTGGCATTCAGTCCAAAGAGTTCAATCTTGCTTTCATCAGACCAGAGAATTTTGTTTGTCATGGCCTGAGAGTCCTTTAGGTGCCTTTTGGCAAACTCCAAGCGGACTGTCATGTGCCTTTTACTGAGGAGTGGCTCCCGTCTGGCCACTATACCATAAAGGCCTGATTGGTGGAGTGCTGCAGTGATGGTTGTCCTTCTGGAAGGTTCTCCCATCTCCACAGAGGAACTCTGGAGCTCTGTCAGAGTGACCATTGGGTTCTTGGTCACCTCCCTGACCAAGGCCCTTCTCCCCCGATTGCTCAGTTTGACCGGGCGGCCAGCTCTAGGAAGAGTCTTGGTGGTTCCAAACTTCTTCCATTTAAGAATGATGGAGGCCACTGTGTTCTTGGGGACCTTCAATGCTGCAGAGATTTTTTGATAACCTTCCCCAGATCTGTGCCTCGACACAATCCTGTTTCAGAGCTCTACGGACAATTCCTTCAACCTGCTTGGTTTTTGCTCTGACAAGCACTTTCAACTGTAGCACCTTATATAGACAGGTGTGTGCCTTTCCATATCATGTCCAATCAATCAATTGAATTTACCACAGGTGGACTCCAAGTTGTAGAAACATCTCAAGGATGATCAATGGAAACAGGATGCACCTGAGCTCAATTTCGAGTCTCATAGCAAAGGGTCTGAATACTTATGTGAATAAGGTATTTAAAATAAAATAAAAAAATTATAACTGTGCAAACATTTCTAAAACTGTTTTTTATTTGTCATTATGGGGTATTGTAGGTAGATTGAGGGAAAAATGAATTTAATAAATTTTAGAATAAGGCTGTACGTAACAACAAAATGTGGAAAAAGGGAAGGGGTCTGGATACTTTCCGAATGCGCTGTATTGTCGTATTTTGAAGGAAATTAGCAGAAGAACACGCCATTCTATGTGCACCAAAAATACAATCTGTCTGAAGTGCCTTTTGTATGTAAAATCAAGTGTTATAACTTAGCTAGCCATGTGGCGATAGGATATGCTTTCAAATGATGCCCACCTTACCCAGATTGCGTTTTATAATGGAATTATTTGGGATTGCGTAAACAACAGTATTTGTGTGATGGCGGGGATGCAAGGCTGTGTTCCAAACAAAAAACTACAAGTGTGCTTTATTCAGTTGCTCAATGGGTATGCTAGGAGGGCTCAAAAAAGTACCTTATAGTTGAATTCTCTTTCCTTGAGTCATAAAAGTTAATTGAAATTATTTAGGAACTGTACACAGTTTGGAGAGGTGTGCGTGGCCACTTGGAGACACCAGTTAGACCTCTCACTGAAACCATTGTAATAATTTTTTTCTTATCTTGAACCTACTCCAAAAATGTTATTATTATTATGGTACTCAAAGTATCCAGAGTATTTTCTGATTTAGTTATTGACAAATAACAGTAAATGTAAAATGCACATAAAATCAAGTGTAATGTTTGGATTTAGTCTTGTCAGGTGAACTGTTGTGTCCTCATCTTTGGTCTGATAATTTCCCCATAATCTTCAAAGAGTTTTCTTTCAAATGCTACCATGGTATGCGTATGCTTATGCTTTTTTATATTTCTTCTGTTAGAAACATTTTAATTTGGCCCTATCCATATAGGCCAATTTCATGAGTGTAAGGAGTTAAGATATTGCTGTTGGCGAATACATTATTGAAGGGACTGGTTATTGGCTTGCAACATACATAGAATACTTATTGTAGAAACAGAAGATGAACCGTTTAGGGATGGGCATTTTGAATAATTTCACTATTCGCATAATATCAGGATTTTTATCCGGATAGTCGAAATACAGAGACGCAGACGATTCCGGAGGGTGGGTGTGAGTGTGAGTGTGTGCGAGTGAATGTGTGAGTGAGTGAGAAGAAAGTAGCCATGCTTGCTCGCACTAGTTAGACAAACTTGTAAATGTAGCTGCTGATAGTGATAGTTCCTGTCTTGACTGCATCAGATAGATCTAGAGAAGATTTCAAAGCTAGCTAGCTAAGCCAGCCAGCCCGCTAGCTAATTGAGGCTACAATATGCTGCGCTCCCCGTCCTTGTTAACAAATAACAACACTATGATTCAGATTAATCAACAGCCTACCTGTTTGTTGTAGCCCGCTCCTTCTCATTTGCGGACCAAAGCGCTGTTATAGATCAGTTTACAGTATATAATCAGATCCGTTTTAGTTTCTTCAAAATCAAAGGGTAACAAGGGGTAGGCCTGTGCTTTTTGCCATTTTCTTTAATGAAAGGTAGGCCTATGGCATACCCTCTCATATCCCCTCAATTTGAGTCTTTGCTATAACTTAACAGCCCTTCACTGACTCAGAGGTTGGCTATTTAAAGAATGCATGGTGGTTGGAGGAATTGACAAATCTATGGATATATCAGCCTATAGCCTAATTTAATCTGTCAAACAGGTAGTCCTACATGTTATTTCTTTGGAAGAAATAGACTCCAACACAAAGTCCTCTTGTTAGTAAAGTCAAATTAGAATGAAGAGTGTTGATTGTGTGGCTGCTGCTACTTCAACTTGCAGCACCACCATGAAAGTTACTCGAATCTGGCTTATTGTGAGGTCAATAACTGGACCATTCCTACTTACAAAACATCTCCAGTTCAGTTAGGTTTGATGGTTGCCGAGCATCGACAGCCCGCTTCAAATCATCCCACAGATTCTCAATGATATTCAGGTCTGTGGACTGGGATGGCCATTCCAGAACATTGTACTTGTTCCTCTGCATAAATGCCCGGGTAGATTTTGAGCAGTGTTTTGGGTCGTTGTCTTGTTGAAATATCCAGCCCCGGCGTAACTTCAACTTTGTGACTGATTCTTCAACATTATCCCCAATAATCTGCTGATATTGAGTGGAATCCATGCGACCCTCAACTTTAACAAGATTCACAGTACCGGCACTGGCCACACAGCCCCACAGCATGATGGAACCCCCACCAAATTTTACTGTGGGTAGCAAGTGTTTTTCTTGGAACGCTGTGTTCTTTTGCCGCCATGCATAACGCCCCTTGTTATGACCAAATAACTCAATCTTTGTTTCATCAGTCCACAGCACCTTATTCCAAAATGAAGCTGGCTTGTCCAAATGTGCGTTTGCATACCTCAAGCGACTCTGTTTGTGGCGTGTGTGCAGAAAAGGCTTCTTCCGCATCACTCTCCCGTACAGCTTCTCCTTGTGCAAAGTGCGCAGAATTGTTGAACGATGCACAGTGACACCATCTGCAGCAAGATGATGTTGTAGGTCTTTGGAGGTGGTCTGTGGGCTGTTTTTGACCGTTCTCACCATCCTTCGCCTTTGCCTCTCCGATATTTTACTTGGCCTGCCACTTCTGGCCTTAACAAGAACTGTGCCTGTGGTCTTCCATTTCCTCACTATGTTCCTCACAGTGGACACTGACAGCTTACATCTCTGCAATAGCTTTTTGTAGCCTTCCCCTAAACCATAATGTTGAACAATCTTTGTTTTCAGGTCATTTGAGAGTTGTTTTGAGGCCCCCATGTTGCCACTCTTCAGAGGAGAGTCAAAGAGAACAACAACTTGCAATTGGCCACCTTAAATACCTTTTCTCATGATTGGATGCACTTGTCTATGAAGTTCAAGGCTTAATGAGCTCACCAAACCAATTGTGTGTTCCAATTAATCAGTGATAAGTAGTTACAGGTATTCAAATCAATAGAATTACAAGGATGCCCACATTTTTGCATAGCCTATTTTTCACATCTGATTTAATTTCATACAACATAATATTGCTACACTAAAAATATTTGTCTGGACAATACCCCAGTACTCATCTTTTATTAGAAAATGAATGGCATGCCACTGTGATCATTTTCTGTGACAAGTGTATGTAATTTAACCATATGCAATTTCAGGAGCACATGTCTTAGACTGATGGACTGTGCCATCCCCACTGCCTCCACAATGGATCAGTTGACTCAGACAGGTGTCTTGTACACCATGATACTTTTGTTATTTTTTAAATTATTTTTGCTTCTGCTCGGCTAAAGAAATCTCTGACCAACAGCCTATCGAGCAGTCGACTAAATGGGGTCAGCCCTACTACTGGCCTATAGCCCTATGAAAACAGCCTTGAGTTACTTGGCTTGTGAGTTGAGTTTTAAAAACAGCAGACTGTATTTATTGACAAACAAGAAACACAAAAAATGAATGCATCCAATATGTTTGTTTATATTTTACTGTAAGATCATTATACCACAATTTTAAGACATCATCTCCAAACCACATGATATTAAATTACTTGGAGGAATTTCATTGCGTAGTGTAAAATGTGCTTCTGGGCAGTTTTCTACAAATGCTGTCCTCACTGCTTTCACTGTGTACTCTCTCTCTCCACATTATCTTGTATGTACAGATGCACATAGTTTTAATAATCATACCTGAATTATGACGATGACTTGACTTTTTTTTTTCTTTTTCTCTCCATCTTATTTGTAGGTTCCTCTCTGGCTCCCTAAAAGGAACACGCATATATATATATATATATACACACACACACTGTGACGTGAGAACCCAACGCATGGTCATGTTCCCCCATGCTCCCCTCCCTATGGCTTATCTATAATCAGGACCCCAACTGAACCACAACCCGACCGCCGTACTCCTCGGCCGGCTACCACAACCACCACTCCCCCCCACCCTCTACTCCAACCATGGCCAGTAAGAGGAAGTCCACCACCCCCTGTATGATCCCCAATAAGACCATGCACCTCCGTGAGGAGCTGGAGCAGGACGCATACCTGTCAGACCCTCCTTCCCTCAGACAGGCCCAGGCCCGGGACCAAGGCTACCCAATGGGGGGTAACAGGCAGAGCCCCCTGGAGCGATCCCCAGGTGAGTCCTCCAGGCCTGAGGGGGGCGGCATTGTCAAAGACTGGGGCGGCACCTACATGTGCAGGCATTGTAACTTTGAGACCCAGGACCTCAACCTGTTCCTGGACCACGTCTACAGTGGCCACCCGGACTTCAGAGCTGACCCCAGCTTCCAGTGCGTGGACTGTGGGGTGTCAGCAGCCAAGTTCGAGGGCCTGGCCCTGCACAACGCCCGGGTCCATCTCAGCACGGTGAGCACCACCCTGCAGCTGAGGAAGAGGGACATGAGGTTAGTGGTGGAGCAGAGTCTGGTCACAGGGACAGAGACAGCGAGGGACACAGAGATCTCCATCACCAAGACCCCCATCATGAGGATGCTGAAGGGCAAGTCCGAGTCCAAGAGGATTGTGGTGTCCCATTCCTCCCATGATGAACCCTCCTCAGACCCCCCACCCCTCTTCATCTCTACCTCCAAAGATACAGAGAGAAAAGAGACCCCCACAGTGACGGTTACCCACGTCCCTACCATAATGCACAATGGGACAGCCACCAAGGTCACCCTGCCCTCAGCGATCCAGATAGTGAACGGCTCGGGTGCTCTGCCCATGCTCAAGACCGCCATCACACAGGTACTTAGTACATATATTTTTGCTGCGTTTTGGGAATTGGTAAGTTAATTACTACAAATGAGAATTATTTAACTTATTTGGTTCAATGTTTTATTTAATTACTGTACAACTTTCCTCAGGGAGTTGAATGCAGTTCATGTCACTGATTGTGAAGACATGCTTGTGGACAATATATTTTTTAAAATCTTCTCTGAACCAGGTTGTGTCAGTGATCCAGAACAGGAACTTTCACCATCAGACAGCTCCCATCACCGTCTCCTCAGCTCTCTCCTCCACCACCTCCTACTCCACCTCCTCAAAGAACATGCCCAAGGTACAATTCCCCCTTTGACCAAATTGTGTCGGTCCCACTTTATATGAAGACGTTATAGGCAGTGTAGGTACACATTATTACATGGTACTAACATGTGTATTTACATGTACCATATAAATACATGGGTTTTAGTGTCTTTTGAGCTGTCAGTGTGTAAATCTTCTCCTGCTTTATAGGAAATAGTTCCATGAAGTAGTATAAATTATATGTAATTACGATGTTGGTACTACATAAAATATAATGTTTCTACCTTCTGTGGTCCAGGTGATGATCCCTCTGAGCAGTATCCCAACCTACAGCGCCTCCATGGACTCGTCCTCCTTCCTCAAGACGTCCTTCAGTAAGTTCCCCTACCCCACCAAGGCAGAGCTCTGCTACCTCACCGTGGTCACCAAGTTCCCAGAGGAGCAGATCAAAATCTGGTTCACCGCCCAGAGACTCAAGCAGGGCATCAGCTGGTCTCCAGAAGAGATTGAGGAGGCCAGGAGGAAGATGTTCAACACCATCATACAGACTGCGCCACCTAGCACCCAGCACCATACACTACACCGAGGCCAGACCCAGGCCCAGCATACCATCACAGTCCTACCTGCCTCTCTGGGGTCTACAGGGATCCCTCACATCCTCCAGGGCTCTCTGGTGGGCCAGGGAGGGGTGATCGTCACCCAGCCCATGATGGCCAATGGCATCCAGGTCAGCAATGCCCCCATGGCTCTGGCGGTCACACCCAAGCATCAGGCTGCGGCCCGGCCTATGGTGCAGGCCAGGCCTGCGGCCGCCCTGGTGGCAGATAAGGGGATCAGCATGGTGGGGACGGTGGGGAGCAGTAGTAGTGGAAGCAACATCAGTAGTAGTAATGGTGGAGAGAGTACTAGTAGTATCAGCAGTGGTAGTAGTAGTTTCAGTAGTCATGCTAGTGTTATTAACTTTAGCCTTGGCAACAACCAAGGGAACAGCATTCATAGCAATATCAATGGCAAAGCCATCAACACCAATGGCAAAGCCATCAATGGCAATGGAAAAATATATAATGCTATTGCTAATCTCAATGGGAAAAGCAACAGCAATGCTATCAGCATGGTTAAAAGCATCAACACTGACAGTAGGCGCAATGACGGCAGCAAAAGCCACAGCAGTACTATTGCTAAAATTATCAGTGAGAGTAGCGTCATCTCTGATATCAAAAGCACCATTGACAACAAACCCAACAGCAGCAATGATACTAACAGCAGCAGCAGCTTGAGCAACAAGAAAACAATCACCACCCCGACCTGTGGTCCCACAGCTACTCCTCCCCCTACAGCCTCCACAAACACCACCAGTAACCCCACCACAACCAAAACAGAGGCGGCTTCTTCCCCCTCCACCAAACATTCTTCCTCGTCTTCCCCGGCGCCGAGCGGGAGCACGGACGCCAGCGGAACCCCAATCTCCCGAACGCTCCCCAACACCTTCCTGGACCCTAGCTTCTACAAGAGCAAGAAGTCTGTGGAGCAATTGTGTGCGCTCAAAGAGAGCTTCACTAACAACCAGTTCCCCAACCAGGAGGAGGTGGACCGCCTCATCTCCATCACCGGCCTGACCGTGCGCGAGGTCCGCAAGTGGTTCAGTGACCGCCGCTACCACTTCCGCAACCTCAAGGGGGGGCGTTCAAGTACGGGCGGTCAGGGTGGTGCTAGCACTCCAACCACACCCGGGTTGGCTAGTGCAACCACCCGATCTGGGACCCCCAGTGGTACCCCCATGGACCTGTCGGACACTGCCACTCCCAATGAACCCCCCCAAAAAAAACAGCAGGGGTCGGCAGCCCTCAGTGCCCCTCCCTCACAGATGCCCACCTCCCCTACCACCCTGTCCAGACGGCCCCCCAGACCCCCCTCCCCAGACTTCACAGCCATCCGCTACAAAGAGAGGGACCCTCAGCAGGTGAGTGGTGGTGCGACTGTGATGACTTAGTTATGACTTAGTTTATTTACACATAGCTTAGTTTTCCATAAGATTACAAAAATGTAATATCGGTGAAGTATCCCTTTTAATGTGTATTTACTGCCAATCAAATTTCTCACTGGGACATGAGAAACCTACGCTCGTCTACCCTACCCTAATCTCCTCTCTACCCTACCAGGTGAGGGCGCTGGAGGCCAGCTTCAGCCAGGACCCTGACCCCTCCGGAGAGGAGGTGGACCGCCTCCGGTCTGAAACCAAGATGACCCGCAGAGAGATCCACGGCTGGTTTGCTGAACGCAGGAAGAGAGTCGCTGCTGAGAAGAAGAAAGAGGAGTTAGAGAGGGAGGAAGAGGAGGAGATGGATGCAGGGGGACGGGAGGTGGGAGGGAAGAGTAAGGATGATGCCGGGGTGAAGAAAGAGGAGGATGCGGAGGAGAGGCAGAAGGAGGATGGTTCAGGCTCAGAGCTGAAGGTGAACCCCATTAAGATCAACCTGAAGATGCTCAAAGTGACTGAGTCCAATGGCAAACTGGAGACTGAGGGAGGCCAGGCAAACAGCCCTACGATGCCTACCCTATTTCCCCCAGCCCCAACCCTCACCCCTGCACCATCCACAATTCCATCTCTGACCCCAAAGCCATCCCCATCACCCAAACCCTCCCCTATCCGGGGCAAGAAGACATTAGAGCAGCTCCACCTCCTGAAGCAGGTGTTTGCCCGGACCCAGTGGCCCAGTGCGGTACAGTATGACGAGCTGATCTCTTCCACGGGGCTTCCCAGGCCTGAGGTGGTGCGCTGGTTCGGTGACTGTCGCTACGTGCAGAAGAACAGCCAGCTAAAGTGGCTAGAGGCCTACCAGACCATGGTCCTGGAGGAGGACTTCCAGAGGGGAGACACTCAGATGCTGAAGGCCCATCTGGAGGCCCATGGAAGTCTGGAGGAGGAACAGGTACGATTCTCCCATTATCTCAAGATCAAGAGTTTTTCTATGGTTCTGTGGTTGTGGATTTTTTGGAACCCGACTTGCCGTGGCTAATGATACGGACATTTCTGTGCATGTGCAGGATTGTTTTTTACATAACTGCTTCCCATTCTGCTGCCAACGTAGCTTCTGCTCAGTGCTCCGCTGCCGCTTCCCCCTCCTTGACATGAAGGGGAACCTTCATGTTGTACACTAAATAATACTTTTTAACGTCTATGCTAAGGACATGGTCGACATGTTCGAACTATGCATTCCATGCCTCAAGCGCAATGTCATGTTCTTTTTTTTTCAGAAGGGGTGCAAGGCTACATGCAGCTATCATGTTGTCCACCAGCTAGGTAGTGTACTCGTGCGGTACTTGCATGATTATTGAGAAGCGAAATAGCAATTAGTAGGGCAGCGTTTCCCAAACTCGGTCCTCGCGACCCCAAGGGGTGCACGTTTTGGTTTTTGCCCTAACACTACACGGCTGATTCAAATTATCAAAGCTTGATGATTAGTTGATTATTTGAATCAGCTGTGTAATGCTAGGGCAAAAAACAAAATGTGCACCCCTTGAGGTTCTGAGGACCGAGTTTGGGAAACACTGTAGTAAGGCCTGTGTGTGGTTAAATCAGTTTTTTGCCCCAATACAAAACACAAGTGGGGAGTTACATGCAGCTATCTAGGCAGCATATCAAACACAAGCAAGATTTAGACACGCAGTCTAATTAGCGATTTAATGTAATTTCTTAATCATCATTGCAAGCATTGGCTAAGTAGGAGGTAGACATGCAGTCAAGGTAGTAGTGTTCTTTTTTCAGGAACTCTGGCCAGTGTCTACCATATGGCAGCAAGTATAAAGATTAGCCGACATCATCAAACGCTGATTGTTTTTTCTCCATCAGAATTAGTATTTCCCCACACAAGGCTTTATTACAGAGAGAAATAATCCTCAGCACCCCACCCCCAGATGATCCCGCAGGTGAAGAAGCTGGATGTGGAGGTCCTGGGCTGGCGTTTATTGTAGAGAAATGAACATTATATTCTCTGGCAACAGCTCTGGTGGACATTGCTGCAGTCAGCATGCCAATTGCACGTTCCTTAAAAACATGAGACATCTGTGTTGTGTGACAACTGCACATTTTAGAGTGGCCTTTTATTGTCCCAAGCATAAAGTGCATCTGTGTAATGATCATGCTGTTTAATCAGCTTCTTGATATGCCACAATTGTCAGGTGGATGGATTTTCTTGACGAAGGATGAAATGCTCATTAACAGGGATATAAATACATTTGTGCACAACATTTGAGAGAAATGTGCATATGGAAAATTTCTGGGGTCTTTTATTTCACCTCATAAAACATGGGACCAACACTTTACATGTGGCATTGATATTTGTGTTCAGTATATATTTTTGGTAATGTTCATTCAAATCGCTGCAGGGTTTTTATTTCGGCTGTTCTGAAATATGAGGCAGAGACATAGGCTATTGCATCTTCATGGTTCAGAAGAGGGTGAGTAAAGACAGAAACCTGAAGGGAGGGGGAGTGTGAGCAGCAGCTACGTAGTGTGCGTAAAATAACACATGCGCGGAACGTGATCTGGATCCTTAGCTCCGTATTTGCAACCACAGCCTTTCTATTAAGCTTCAGATTCTGAGTGTAGAGTTACTACACATATAAAAACACAAATTACAATCATGCAACTACATGGTATTTGTGCACCCGGATGTAAAGTGTGACTAGCAATTGTCAATATTCTCATGTTGCCTGTGTGTCTATATTTTGAGTAGCAGAATGCCTGTCAATGGTGATATGTAACAGACTGTGTCTGTCCTCTCCAGGTGTTGGAGCTGGCCCAGGCTAGTGGGCTGACAGAAGAGCTGGTAAGACGCTGGTTCTCTACCCAGGCTCCTCTACTGCTGCAGGGGAAGGATAGGGGGGTTGCAGAGGAGGTGGAAGCAGGGGAGACACCCGGGGTGGGGGGAGTAACAGTAACAGCCAGCCCAGCACCCACGGCACCCATGGAGGGAGGAGCGGCAGAGCCGGTCCAAGGAGAGGGGGAGGTGAAAGAGGAGAAGATGGAACAGTCGGTGTGTGGAGGAACGAAAGAGGGGGATGAGGAGAGGAGTGCGGAAAACAAGGCTGTGAATCCTGGAAAAGGTAGTTGTTTTCCCACTAATTTTTATTTGATATGTAGTCTGCAAAATTTTCTTGGTATATGTATATTTTGAATCTTGGCACATTAAACTAAGGTTATCATTGACATACACTGAGTTTACAAAACATTAAGAAAACCTTTCTAATGTTGAGTTGCACCCCCTTTTGCCCTCAGAACAGCCTCAATTCGCTGGGGCATGGACTACAAGGTGTCGAAAGCGTTCCACAGGGATGCTGGCCCATGTTGACTCCAATGCTTCCCACAGTTGTCAAGTTGGCTGGATGTCCTTTGGGTGGTGGACCATTCTTGATACACACGGGAAACTGTTGAGTGTGGAACAACCCAGCATCGTTGCAGTTCTTCACACTCAAACCGGTGTGCCACTCAAAGGCACTTCAAAATTGTTTTTATTGCCCATTCACCCTCTGAATGGCACACATACGCAATCCATGTCTCAATTGTCTCAACGCGTAAAAATCCTTCTTTAACCTGTCTCCTCCCCTTCATCTACACTGATTTGAAGTGGATTTAACAGGTGACATCAATAAGGGATAATAGCTTTCACCTAGTCACAGTCATGGAAAGGTGTTCTTAATGTTTTGTACACTCAGTGTATAAAGTTGCAATACAGTAATTACCCATGTAAGGTTTATTTATTTTTTCATTTTTGTCACAGGAACAGACTGAGGATCTTTGTCTGAGCAGGGAAAAGAGGAGTGAGGGATGGAGAGAGGTGGCCCAAAGGGACAATGCAGGTGGTCTTTGCACAGTGCCTGTTTTTGAGCTCCTGACAGCAGATGTGATTGTAACCGGATCACTGGATATTGACCCTGAACCCCCCCCAACTCCCATATTTCTCTCCAACACTCTGCTATGCTGAAGATGGCACTTGAAAACACCACATCCTCCAATCCGCCATTTTATCCTTCAATCGACAAGTTGCAGTTGAGACTCAAGCGCAGGATTCGCAGAGGAGCGGTTTCGTTTCTCTCTCGCCCTCCTCTCCTCTCTGCTGCCGGCCCTGCTGCAGTTGGAGGGAGAAGTGGATGGATTTGGAGGAGAAAAGTGTAGAGATGTGGTTGGGATTTGGACTCCAGCAGACAGGGAGAGGAGAGGAGGAGGAGGGGGGGGGTAAAATCCTGACTGGACAGATATCGACCAAGCCAATCCTCTAGTGTGAGGATCACTGGTGTGTGAAGAGAGAGAGGAAGGAGAGAGAGACTGACTGTAGGCCTATCCAAGAGGTTTTTGGTACTGGGGTACAAGATGAGAACTGTAAAGACCTTTTTTTTTTTAAAGGAAACTTGAGGTCAGAGGTAAACATTAGGAGATGTGTATCCTTGTTTTAGCATCAAGTGCTTCTGTTCTGTACGTATGTATTTCTGTTTTCATTGATCTTTCTTAAACTGTAACAAATCTTGACTGACTAAAATAAGTTCCAACATACTTAGGCCTGTTTGTATAACTTTTAGATATTATTTGCAGAATAAACAAAATGTAACAAATTGGTTTCCTATTGCACTTATTTTCAAAGTCCAAGATTTCTGTAAAAATAGTCACCATAGGCTATATTTTATTTAAAAAATACAGCACTGGTGTTAATAATCTATTATTTATTTTTTATTCACCTTTATTTAACCAGGTAGGCCAGTTGAGAACAAGTTCTCATTTACAACTGCGACCTGGCCAAGTTAAAGCAAAGCAGTGTGATTTAAAAACAACAACACAGAGTTACACATGGGATAAACAAAAACATACAGTCAATAACACAATTGAAAATCTATATACATTGTGTGCAAATGTAGTAAATTATGGAGGTAAGGCAATAAGTAGGCCATAGTGCAAAATAATTACAATTTAGTATTAACACTGGAGTGATAGATGTGCAGAAGATGATGTGCAAATAGAGATACTGGGGTGCAAATGAGCAAAATAAATAACAATATGGGGATGAGGTATTTGGGTGGGCTAATTACAGATGGGCTGCGTACAGGTGCAGTGATCGGTAAGCTGCTCTGACAACTGATGCCTAAAGTTAGTGAGGGAGATAAGAGTCTTCACCTTCAGAGATTTTTGAAGTTCGTTCCAGTCATTAGCAGCAGAGAATTGGAAGGGGTGGCGGCCAAAGGAGGTGTTGGCTTTGGGGATGACCAGTGAGAGATACCTGCTGGAGCGCATACTACGGGTGGGTGTTGCTATGGTGACCAATGAGCTAAGATAAGGCAGGGATTTGCCTAGCAGTGATTTATAGATGACCTGGAGCCAGTGGGTTTGGCGACGAATATGTAGTGAGGACCAGCCAACAAGAGCGTACAGGTCACAATGGTGGATAGTATATTGGGCTTTGGTGACAAAACGGATGGCACTGTGATAGACTACATCCAATTTGCTGAGTAGAGTGTTGGAGGCTATTTTGTAAATGACCGCCGAAGTCAAGGATCGGTAGGATAGTCAGTTTTACGAGGGCATGTTTGGCAGCATGAGTGAATGAGGCTTTGTTGCAAAATAGGAAGCCAATTCTAGATTTAACTTTGGATCGGAGATGCTTAATGTGAGTCTGGAAGGAGAGTTTACGGTCTAACCAGACACCTAGGTATTTGTAGTTGTCCACAAATTCTAAGTCCGACCCGCCGAGAGTAGTGATTCTAGTCGGGCGGGCAGGTGCAAGCAGCGTTCGATTGAAGAGCATGCATTTAGTTTTTACTAGCGTTTAAGAGCAGTTGCAGGCTACGGAAGGAGTGTTGTATGGCATTGAAGCTCGTTTGGAGGTTTGTTAACACAGTGTTCAATGAAGGGCCAGATGTATACAAAATGGTGTCATCTGCTTAGAGGTGGATCTGAGAGTCACCAGCAGCAAGAGCGACATCATTGATATACACAGAGAATAGAGTCTGCCCGAAAATTGAACCCTGTGGCACCCCCATAGAGACTGCCAGAGGTCCAGACTACAGGCCCTCCGATTTGACCCATTGAACTCTATCTGAGAAGTAGTACCAGGCGAGGCAGTCATTTGAGAAACCAAGGCTATTTAGTCTGCCAATAAGAATGCGGTGGTTGACAGAGTCGAAAGCCTTGGCCAGGTCGATGAAGACGGCTGCACAGTACTGTCTTTTATTGATCGTGGTTATAATATTATTTAGGACATTGAGCGTGGCTGAGGTGCACCCATGACCAGGTCGGAAACCAGATTGCATAGCGGAGAAGGTACGGTGGGATTCGAAATGGTCGGTGATCTGTTTGTTAACTTGGCAGGGCAGGATGGATATAGGTCTGTAACAGTTTGGATCTAGAGTATCACCCCCTTTGAAGAGGGGGATGACTGCGGCAGCTTTCCAATCTCTGGGGATCTCAGATGATACGAAAGAGAGGTTGAACAGGCTAGTAATAGGGGTTGCTACAATTTCGGCTGCTAATTTTAGAAAGAAAGGGTCCATATTGTCTAGCCCAGCTGATTTGTAGGGGTCCAGATTTTGCAGCTCTTTCAGAACATCAGCTATCTGAATTTGGGTGAAGGAGAAGCGGGGGTGGGCATGGGAAAGTTGCAGCTGAGGGTGCAGAGCTGGTGGCCGGGGTAGGGGTAGCCAGGTGGAAAGCATGGCCAGCCATAGCAAAATGCTTATTGAAATTCTCGATTATCGTAGATTTATTGGTGGTGACAGTGTTTCCTAGCCTCAGTGCAGTGGACAGCTTGGAGGAGGTGCTCTTATTCTCCATTGATTTTAATGTCCCAAAACTTTTTGGAGTTAGTGCTACAGGATGCACATTTCTGTTTGAAAAAGCTAGCCTTTGCTTTCCTAACTGATTTTGTATATTGGTTCCTGACTTCCCTGAAAAGTTGCATATCGCGGGGTCTGTTCGATACTAATGCAGTACGCCACAGGATGTTTTTGTGCTGGTCAAGGGCAGTCAAGTCTGCGGTGAACCAGGGGCTATATCTGTTCTTAGTTCTGAATTTTTTGAATAGGGCATACTTATTTAAGATGGAGATGGAAGCACTTTTAAAGAACAACCAGGCATCCTCTACTGACGAAATGAGGTCAATATCCATCCAGGATACCCGGGCCAGGTCAATTAGAAAGGCCTGCTCGCTGAAGTGTTTTAGGGAGCGTTTGACAGTGATGAAGGGTGGTCGTTTGACCGCGGACCCATTACGGACGCAGGCAATGAGGCCGTGATCGCTGAGATCCTGGTTGAAGACAGCGGAGGTGTATTTAGAGGGTAAATTAGTCAGGATGATATCTATGAGGGTGCCCATGTTTATGGATTTAGGGTTGTACCTTGTAGGTTCCTTGATAATTTGTGTGAGATTGAGGGCATCTAGTTTAGATTGTAGGGTGGCCGGGGTGTTAAGCATATCCCAGTTTAGGTCACCAAGCAGTACGAACTCTGAGGATAGATGGGGGGCAATCAATTCACATATGGTGTCCAGGGCACAGCTGGGGGCTGAGGGGGGTCTGTAGCAAGCGGCAACAGTCTTATTAACATACTTATTTCTGGAAAGGTGGATTTTTAGAAGTAGAAGCTCAAACTGTTTGGGCACAGACCTGGATAGTATGATAGAGCTCTGCAGTAGATTGCAACTCCGCCCCCTTTGGCAGTTCTATCTAGACGGAAAATGTTGTAGTTGGGGATGGAAGTTTCAGAGTTTTTGGTGGCCTTCCTAAGCCAGGATTCAGACACTGCTAGAACATCAGGGTTGGCGGAATGTGCTAACGCAGTGAATAACTCAAACTTAGGGAGAAGGCTTCTGATGTTAATATGCAAGAAACCAAGGCTTTTACGGTTACAGAAGTCAACAAATGATAGGGCCTGGGGAGTAGGAGTGATACTGGGGGCTACAGGGCCTGGGTTAACCTCTACATCACCAGAGGAACAGAGGAGGAGTAGAATAAGGATACGGCTTAGGCTTTAAGAACTGGTCTTGTAGTGGGTTGGGTACAGAGAATAAAAGGGGCAGATTTCCGGGCATTGTAGAATAGATTCAGGGCACTATGTACAGACAAGTACAGTGGAGGTAAACCTAAGCGTTGGGTAACGATTAAAGAGATAGCATCACTGGAGGCACCGATTGAGCCAGTCTCCGCATGTATGGGAGGTGGGACAAAGGAGCTATCTGAGGCAGGTTGAGCGTGACTTGGGGCTCTACAGTGAAATTGTATAATAAGAACTAACCGAAACAGCAATAGGCAAGGCATATTGACATGGGAGAGAGGCATAAAGCAATCACAGGTGTTATTCATGAGAGCTAAACAGGATGGGGTACCGTGTAAAGGAACGGTCCAGCAGGTATCAGCTGTGTAGCTGAGTGATCATAAGGTCCAGTGAACAGCAATCAGTGAGTCCGGGAGCAGTTCGATGGCTGCTATGGCACAGGCGAGCAGGAGGCACAGCTGTTGATTGCATGTGCTAGCGGGCCGG
This sequence comes from Coregonus clupeaformis, assembly GCF_020615455.1. Classification (NCBI taxonomy): domain Eukaryota; kingdom Metazoa; phylum Chordata; class Actinopteri; order Salmoniformes; family Salmonidae; genus Coregonus; species Coregonus clupeaformis. The sequence continues at coordinate 58,598,095 of NC_059215.1, forward strand.
GGCTAGCAAATGGATCTTCGTGGTCGTCGCAACGGGAAGCCTGTTGAAACCACATCAGACGATTACGTCGGCAGACCAGTCGTGATGGATCGGCGGGGCTCCGTGTCGACACTAGGAGGTCCCGTCCGGTTGACAGAGAGGTAGATAGCCGGGAGATGGGCCTGGCTCAAGGCTAGCTCAAGGCTAACAGGTGCTAGCTTTGGGACAGTGGTGATTAGCTAACAACAACATCCATTTGGTTGCAGCTAGCTAGTTGCGATGATCCGTTGTTAAGGTCCAGCGATTCCATCTGAAAATCCGATATGCTCTGGGTCGATAGTGCGCTGTGCAGACTGTGCAGACTGGCCGATAATTGTCCAGGCTAGAGCTGGCTGGTAGGTAGTGCAGGCCACGGACAATGGTGAAAACCGCTAACGGTGGCTAATAGCAAGTAGCTAGTTAGCTGGCTAGTTTCAGCCGGAGGTTCTAGATAAAAAGGTATAAGAAATAATAGAATCCGTTCCACATTGGGTGAGGCGGGTTGCAGGAAAGTATATTTAGTTGAAGGATGATAAGTGAGATTGAGAAATATATCCCCCCCAAAAAAAACAGGCTATTTACACGAGTAAATTACAGAATACATAACCGCACTGCTACGCCATCTTGATTTTTTTTACATGTAATTAAGACATATTATTAAGACATTACACATTAAGACAGCTTCACCATTTCATCAAGCGACATCATTAACTTTATGCTGATCATAATCATGGTAGGCTAGGTGGGATTTCTATCATTTTGCTTATACTTATACAGTTCCTCTATACAAGTGGCTAGGGTGTAGAGGTTTCAGTGTGGATCAGACAAACAATTTCATCATCAATTAAAGAAATTGTAATTCATTGAAACATGAATAATCATCACTTCAAGTGAAGTTTTTACCTTCTCGTTTAACTGTGTAGTTTCACATTCAAACTGATTCACTCATTATTCATGATTCATTCATGGTTATCCGTAATCATGGTAGCATCCCTATCAATGTAGAAGTGTTCAGAAACATATTATATTCTTATTTACAATAAAAGTTAGTCCAAAATGACAATTAATTATTTACCATTAATTTCTATTGGACCCAACATAATCCAAAACAAATTGCAAATGCATCCAACAAGTTTGTAGAGTCACAAGCTTGATGTAGTCCACGCGTGCTAGGAATATAGGACCAAATATTAGTAATGTAATACTCTATAAGTGAATTTGTCAAAATACTTATGACACCTTCAAATGGGGGGACTAGATAAAAAAGTGCTTTCATTTCTAAACGGTATAACATATGTATGAAAATACCCTGCAATAAAAGGTGACATTCTGTACTGTCGCCTCATATAAAACATTTGATCTCAAATCCAAAATGCGGGAGTTTAGAACCAAATGAATAGTTTTAGCTTCACTGTCCAAATAAATACGTAGGGAAGTGTAGCTATGTGTACATGCACATGGAAGAAAGTAGACACTGGTCAGCAGTAGGCTCTATGTAGCGCAAGAGACCAACTCTCCACAACATAGAGACCTTACGTTGGGGGTACAGAGAGAGCGAGAGAAAGGGTGTGTGTGTAACAGAGTCTTGATCCCTCAACCTTACTATGAACGGAGACAAAAAAAGAAACTAAAGGTGCAATGACCAAAAGGTGGCAAGATTCAGACCTTCGGTATTCAGTTCCAAACCCCATTTTCCACTTAACGTCCTCCAGTGATTTTCTTACTTTGTTGAAAAGCGATATCCCAAGTATAAATACAGTAAAGTACACACACTAAAAGGTTAAAAACAACAACATTTTGAGATGTGTTTAGACAACCGCAAACTTTGAGGAGTAGGGAATCCGTGATGTCATCGGCCTCCCCCTTTGCTTGAGGAGCAATAGAGAACAAAAGAAGAAAGGCCCACCACCCCCAATTGTACTATGTCATGACATACCTGGACCACCTATTGAGATGTGCCTTTTGTTAAGTAATATGTGTATATATACAGTGGGGAAAAAAAGTATTTCGTCAGCCAACAATTGTGCAAGTTCTCCCACTTAAAAAGATGAGAGAGGCCTGTAATTTTCATCATAGGTACACGTCAACTATGACAGACAAATTGAGAAAAAAAAATCCAGAAAATCACATTGTAGGATTTTTTATGAATTTATTTGCAAATTATGGTGGAAAATAAGTATTTAGTCACCTACAAACAAGCAAGATTTCTGGCTCTCACAGACCTGTAACTTCTTCTTTTAGAGGCTCCTCTGTCCTCCACTCGTTACCTGTATTAATGGCACCTGTTTGAACTTGTTATCAGTATAAAAGACACATGTCCACAACCTCAAACAGTCACACTCCAAACTCCACTATGGCCAAGACCAAAGAGCTGTCAAAGGACACCAGAAACAAAATTGTAGACCTGCACCAGGCTGGGAAGACTGAATCTGCAATAGGTAAGCAGCTTGGTTTGAAGAAATCAACTGTGGGAGCAATTATTAGGAAATGGAAGACATACAAGACCACTGATAATCTCCCTCGATCTGGGGCTCCACGCAAGATCTCACCCCGTGGGGTCAAAATGATCACAAGAACGGTGAGCAAAAATCACAGAACCACACGGGGGGACCTAGTGAATGACCTGCAGAGAGCTGGGACCAAAGTAACAAAGCCTACCATCAGTAACACACTACGCCGCCAGGGACTCAAATCCTGCAGTGCAAGACGTGTCCCCCCTGCTTAAGCCAGTACATGTCCAGGCCCGTCTGAAGTTTGCTAGAGTGCATTTGGATGATCCAGAAGAGGATTGGGAGAATGTCATATGGTCAGATGAAACCAAAATAGAACTTTTTGGTAAAAACTCAACTCGTCGTGTTTGGAGGACAAAGAATGCTGAGTTGCATCCAAAGAACACCATACCTACTGTGAAGCATGGGGGTGGAAACATCATGCTTTGGGGCTGTTTTTCTGCAAAGGGACCAGGACGACTGATCCGTGTAAAGGAAAGAATGAATGGGGCCATGTATCGTGAGATTTTGAGTGAAAACCTCCTTCCATCAGCAAGGGCATTGAAGATGAAACGTGGCTGGGTCTTTCAGCATGACAATGATCCCAAACACACCGCCCGGGCAACGAAGGAGTGGCTTCGTAAGAAGCATTTCAAGGTCCTGGAGTGGCCTAGCCAGTCTCCAGATCTCAACCCCATAGAAAATCTTTGGAGGGAGTTGAAAGTCCGTGTTGCCAAGCGACAGCCCCAAAACATCACTGCTCTAGAGGAGATCTGCATGGAGGAATGGGCCAAAATACCAGCAACAGTGTGTGAAAATCTTGTGAAGACTTACAGAAAACGTTTGACCTGTTTCATTGCCAACAAAGGGTATATAACAAAGTATTGAGAAACTTTTGTTATTGACCAAATACTTATTTTCCACCATAATTTGCAAATAAATTCATAAAAAATCCTACAATGTGATTTTCTGGATTTTTTCTCTCATTTTGTCTGTCATAGTTGACGTGTACCTACGATGAAAATTACAGGCCTCTCTCATCTTTTTAAGTGGGAGAACTTGCACAATTGGTGGCTGACTAAATACTTTTTTCCCCCACTGTATATACAGTTGTAGTCAGAAGTTTACAAACACCTTAGCCAAATACATTTAAACTCAGTTTTTCACCATTCCTGACATTTAATCCTAGTAAAAATGCCCTGTCTTAGGTCAGTTAGGATCACCATTTTTTTTTAAGAATGTTAAATGTCAGAATAATAGTAGAGAGAATTATTTATTTCAGCTTTTATTTCTTTCATCACATTCCCAGTTTCCATACACTCAATTAGTATTTGGTAGCATTGCCTTTAAATTGTTTAACTTGGGTCAAACGTTTCGGGTAGCCTTCCACAAGCTTCCCACAATCAGTTGGGTGAACTTTGGCCCATTCCTCCTGACAGAGCTGGTGTAACTGAGTCAGGTTTGTAGGCCTCCTTGCTCGCACACGCTTTTGCAGTTCTGCCCACACATTTTCTATAGGATTGAGGTCAGGGCTTTGGGATGGCCACTCCAATACCTTGACTTTGTTGTCCTCAAGCCATTTTAACCACAACTTTGGAAGTATGCTTGGGGTCATTGTCCATTTGGAAGACCCATTTGAGGCAAGCTTTAACTTCCTGACTGAGGTCTTGAAATGTTGCATCAATATATCCACATAATTTCCTTCCTCATGATGCCATCTATTTTGTGAAGTGCACCAGTCCCTCCTGCAGCAAAGCACACCCACAGCATGATGCTGCCACCCCCGTGCTTCATGGTTGGGATGGTATTCTTCGGCTTGCAAGTAACCCCCTTTTTCCTCCAAACATAACGATGGTCATTATGACCAAACAGTTCTATTTTTGTTTCATCAGACCAGAGGACATTTCTCCAAAAAGTACGATCTTTGTCCCCATGTGCAGTTGCAAACTGTAGTCTGGCTTTTTAATGGCGGTTTTGGAGCAGTGGCTTCTTCCTTGCTGAGCGGCCTTTCAGGTTATGTCGATATAGGACTTGTTTTACTGTGGATATAGATACTTTTGTACCTGTTTCCTCCAGCATCTTCACAAGGTCCTTTGCGGTTGTTCTGGGATTGATTTGCCCTTTTTGCACCAAAGTACATTCATCTCTAGGAGACAGAACGCGTCTCCTTCCTGAGCGGTATGACGGCTGCGTGGTCCCATGGTGTTTATACTTGCGTACTATTGTTTGTACAGATGAACGTGGTACCTTCAGGCGTTTGGAAATTGCTCCCAAGGATGAACCAGAAGTGTGGAGGTCTACAATATTTTGTCTGAGGTCTTGGCTGATTTCTTTTGATTTTCCCATGATGTCAAGCAAAGAGGCACTGAGTTCGAAGGTAGGCCTTGAAATAAATCCACAGGTACACCTCCAATTGACTCAAATTATGTCAGTTAGCCTATCAGAAGCTTCTACAGCCATGACATCATTTTCTGGAATTTTCCAAGTTGTTTAAAGGCACAGTCAACTTAGTGTATGTAAACTTCTCACCCACTGGAATTGTGAAACAGTGAATTATAAGTGAAATAATCTGTCTATAAAGAATTGTTGGAAAAATTACTTTTTTGTGGAGTGGTTGAAAAATAGTTTTAATGACTCCAACCTAAGACTATGTAAACTTCCGACTTCAACTGTATATACAGTGGGGAGAACAAGTATTTGATACACTGCCGATTTTGCAGGTTTTCCTACTTACAAAGCATGTAGAGGTCTGTAATTTTTATCATAGGTACACTTCAACTGTGAGAGACGGAATCTAAAACAAAAATCCAGAAAATCACATTGTATGATTTTTAAGTAATTAATTTGCATTTTATTGCATGACATAAGTATTTGATACATGAGAAAAGCAGAACTTAATATTTGGTACAGAAACCTTTGTTTTCAATTACAGAGATCATACGTTTCCTGTAGTTATTGACCAGGTTTGCACACACTGCAGCAGGGATTTTGGCCCACTCCTCCATACAGACCTTCTCCAGATCCTTCAGGTTTCGGTGCTGTCGCTGAGCAATACGGACTTTCAGCTCCCTCCAAAGATTTTCTATTGGGTTCAGGTCTGGAGACTGGCTAGGCCACTCCAGGACCTTGAGATGCTTCTTACGGAGCCACTCCTTAGTTGCCCTGGCTGTGTGTTTCGGGTCGTTGTCATGCTGGAAGACCCAGCCACGACCCATCTTCAATGCTCTTACTGAGGGAAGGAGGTTGTTGGCCAAGATCTCGCGATACATGGCCCCATCCATCCTCCCCTCAATACGGTGCAGTCGTCCTGTCACCTTTGCAGAAAAGCATCCCCAAAGAATGATGTTTCCACCACCATGCTTCACGGTTGGGATGGTGTTCTTGGGGTTGTACTCATCCTTCTTCTTCCTCCAAACACGGCGAGTGGAGTTTAGACCAAAAAGCTCATAGAAAATCTTTGGAGGGAGTTGAAAGTCTGTGTTGCCCAGCGACAGCCCCAAAACATCACTGCTCTAGAGGGGATCTGCATGGAGGAATGGGCCAAAATACCAGCAACAGTGTGTGAAAACCTTGTGAAGACTTACAGAAAACGTTTGACCTGTGTCATTGCCAACAAAGGGTATATAACAAAGTATTGAGAAACTTTTGTTATTGACCAAATACTTATTTTCCACCATAATTTGCAAATAAATTCATTAAAAATCCTACAATGTGATTTTCTGGAAAATAAATTCTCATTTTGTCTGTCATAGTTGACGTGTACCTATTATGAAAATTACAGGCCTCTCTCATCTTTTTAAGTGGGAGAACCTGCACAATTGGTGGCTGACTAAATACTTTTTCCCCCCACATTTTATATATATATATATATATATATATGTATACACATACACATACATACACATACATATCCTTTTAAATATATATATTTCCCTTTATTACTTTCCAACCCCACCACCCCTTCCCTAATTGGAGTAAACTAGTGAACAACAACGCTTAGGCCTCTTTTTCCAGTTTATACATACAGTACTATATACATTTTATGGACACAGTCAATTTTACAATAAATTTATTTTGTTTATTTTCACTCCTGAACTTCCTCAACCTCTCCGATCATTTTCATGATGTCCATCCGGTTTGCATCACCCAGTAGTGCTATCTGCAGGGTTAGCTCCAGGTAAATATTGCAATCCTTCAGCCATTCATGGACCTGTGACCAAAAACAAGCTACAAATGGACAGTACCAAAGCAAATGACCAAATGATTCTGTCTCTTCGCAGCAAAATCTGCAGAGCTAGGAAGATTGTATCCCCCATATAAATAACATTCTATTGGTAGCAAGAATTTTGTATAATAATTTAAATTGGAAGAATTCTAAGTTTTAAATCCGGCATCGTTTTGCGTATCAGTTCATAAACACTATGCCATGGAATCGGTACGTCAAAACTATCTTTTCAACTATTTTGCAATATATATGGGACGGCTGTCAATCCTTTGGTCCTTAAATTAAACTGGTATTCTTTTTTTATTTATCACAATTTTCTTTAACCAATTATGTTCTTTAATGCAGGGCCGACAGACAAGTTCCTTACTTTTTCCCCCTTCCACTTTCCTCTTCCATTTTTGCGGGATGCTGCAATTATTTGGTTGTAATTTTGGGTAGAGCAGACATTTCCATATGTTTTTGTTAGCTGCATGTGCGACATAACTCCACCAGTCCTACCTATGATATAATTTACGAAGATTTTACATTTTTTAAACATTTTTTCAATTAGTATATTCGAGTTTAACAACAATATTTGTTGCATTATTTGTTCTGGAGTTTCTGGAGGATTCAATTGAAATTGCAACCACATTTCTATGACTTGTTTTAGAAATAGTGATATTTGGGAGATGATTTCCTTTTCAAATAACTGAAAGTGAGAGGTTGTATTTTGAATAAAGGGAAAAAGGCCATTCAAATCAAATCGAATCAAATTTTATTGGCCACATGCGCCGAATACAACAGGTGCAGACATTACACTGAAATGCTTACTTACAGCCTTTAAACAACAGTGCATTTATTTTTAATAAAAAAGTAGAATAAAACAAAAAAGTTTTGAGAAAAAAAGAGCAGAAGTAAAATAAAATAACAGTAGGGAGGCTATATATACAGGGGGGTACCGGTGCAGAGTCAATGTGTGGGGACACCGGCTAGTTGAGGTAGTTGAAGTAATATGTACATGTGGGTAGAGTTAAAGTGACTATGCATAAATAATTACCAGAGTAGCAGCAGCGTAAAAATATGGGGGGGGCAGTGCAAATAGTCCAGGTAGCCATGATTAGCTGTTCAGGAGTCTTATGGCTTGGGGGTAGAAGCTGTTGAGAAGTATTTTGGACCTAGACTTGGCACTCCGGTACCACTTGCCATGCGGTAGCAGAGAGAACAGTCTATGACTATGGTGGCTGGAGTCTTTGACAATTTTGAGGGCCTTCCTCTGACACCGCCTGGTATAGAGGTCCTGGATGGCAGGAAGCTTGGCCCCAGTGATGTACTGGGCCGTACGCACTACCCTCTGTAGTGCCTTGCGGTCGGAGGCCAAGCAGTTGCCATACCAGGCGGTGATGCAACCAGTCAGGATGCTCTCGATGGTGCAGCTGTAGAATTTTTTGAGGATCTGAGGACCCATGCCAAATCTTTTCAGTCTCCTGAGGGGGAATAGGCTTTGTCGTGCCCTCTTCACGATTGTCTTGGTGTGTTTGGACCATGATAGTTTGTTGGTGATGTGGACATCAAGGAACTTGAAGCTCTCAACCTGTTCCACTACAGCCCCGTCGATGAGAATGGGGACGTGCTCAGTCCTCTTTTTTTTCCTGTAGTCCACAATCATCATCTTTGTCTTGGTCACGTTGAGGGAGAGGTTGTTATTAAGTAAGACATGAAAGAAGTTATGTATTTCAATTAACATATTGTGATATGCCAAATAGGATCCAGAATAATCAGATATCTTTTGGGCTCTTTAGACATTAATTTGCCTGCATGTTTTCTGTGCATATTATATGCTACATAATTTACCACCTGGAAGTGGGAACTCAAAACATAGCTAGATTGCTAACTAAATATGGCCAAGCAGTTGCCATACCAGGCGGTGATGAAACCAGTCAAGATGCTCTCGATGGTGCAGCTGTAGAATTCTTTGAGGATCTGAGGACCCATGCCAAATCTTTTCAGTCTCCTGAGGGGGAATAGGCTTTGTCGTGCCCTCTTCACGAACATCTTACTAATTTGCTAGAGAAGCAGTTCGCATTTAAGTATAACTTTTGTGCCACTTTAACTTAATTCATATGGCTTGAAAAAGAGTTTCCCTTTTTTGCAAAACATTCTGAATACTGAAAACTATTTCCAGGGAGAAAATCTGCTAAAAGGGGAAATTGCAGAGAGAGAGAGACACACACACTCTCACACTCTTTCTTACTTTAAAACAGCTCTCTTCCCCCAGTCCCTGATCTCAGTGAGGGAATCATGTGATCAGACAGGGTCGTCACCTCTGGGTCCCTGTTTCCTTATCAACCAGTAAAAACACTGTTTCCAGTACGAGCCATGAAACAACATCAACAGCATCTCTGCCTGGACTGAAATGCTGGCTTGCATGTGCTTTCATCAAAACAACAAAATGAGCATATTCACTGTTCATAGCATCCCCTACTCCCAGCCTAAACCATTATGGGGTTAAGAGCTAAAGGGAGTGACCTTAGATTGGTTTCAGAGGGCAACTTCCAATAAAACACAGACTAAGTGAATTTGCCAGACTAGCGTATCAGTCAGGAATAATCAATGAGAGACTGATCAAATAAAATTTCAGGAAAAACACAGATATACATTCAGTTAAAGATCTTGCTTTGTAGATTTACAAATAAATTCAAATATTTCTTGCTCCTCTCACTTGATTCACATTCAAATGTGATGTTATGACCCCTGCAGGCCGAGTCATGTCATTACAGACCACAGTGATTTAACCCCTACATGTCTCTGCAGGGTAATACAGAGTTTTTTTTTTTTAGTCATTTAGCAGACACTCTTATCCAGAGCGACTTGTAGTTAGTGAGTGCATACATTATTTATTTTTCATACCCCCCCCGTGGGAATCAAACCCACAACCCTGGCGCTGCAAACACCATGCTCTACATCCCTGCCGACCATTCCCTCCCCTACCCTGGACGACGCTGGGCCAATTGTGCACCGCCCCATGGGTCTCCCGGTCGCGGCCGGCTACGACAGAGCCTGGATTCGAACCAGGATCTCTAGTGGCACAGCTAGCACTGCGATGCAGTGCCTTAGACCACTGCGCCACTCGGGACACAGCTCTACAGCAGTTGTGTTGCATACTGCGCTGAAATAATCTTCTGAAAATCTTTGGGAGCATCTGGAATCTCTGGAATGCAGCAATGGAATGGAAAACAAACAAAAACATCCCCTCAGTTGAAAAATACACATAAAAGTACCACCAACCTACAAGCAAACATTCAGGAACAGCCTTTCAATCCAAACACTTTCAAAAGCAGTATGGCATCCTAAAGGGTAAATCAATGAGACCCTAATCTCCAAATAGGGTTGTATTTTTGACGAGGTTACAATACATTCAGAAAGTATTCACACCCCTTCCCTTTTTCCACATTTTGTTACATTACAGCTTTATTCTAAAATGGATTAAATAAATACAAATCCCCATCAATCTACAGTCGTGGTCAAAAGTTTTGAGAATTACACAAGTATTGGTCTTCACAAAGTTTGCTGCTACAGTGTTTTTAGATATTTTTGTCAGATGTTACTATGGTATACTGAAGTATAATTACAAGCATTCCATAAGTGTCAAAGGCTTTTATTGACAATTACATTAAGTTTATGCAAAGAGTCAATATTTGCAGTGTTGACCCTTCTTTTTCAAGACCTCTGCAATCCGCCCTGGCATGCTGTCAATTAACTTCTGGGCCACATCCTGACTGATGGCAGCCCATTCTTGCATAATCAATGCTTGGAGTTTGTCAGAATTTGTGGGTTTTTGTTTGTCCACCCGCCTCTTGAGGATTGACCACAAGTTCTCAATGGGATTAAGGTCTGGGGACTTTCCTGGCCATGGACCCAAAATGTTGATGTTTTGTTCCCCGAGCCACTTAGTTATCACTTTTACCTTATGGCAAGGTGCTCCATCATGTTGGAAAAGGCATTGTTCGTCACCAAACTGTTCTTGGATGGTTGGGAGAAGTTGCTCTCGGAGGATGTGTTGGTACCATTCTTTATTCATGGCTGTGTTCTTAGGCAAAATTGTGAGTGAGCCCACCCCCTTGGCTGAGAAGCAACCCCACACATGAATGGTCTCAGGATGCTTTACTGTTGGCATGACACAGGACTGATGGTAGCGCTCACCTTGTCTTCTCCGGACAAGCTTTTTTCCAAATGCCCCAATCAGAAAGGGGATTCATCAGAGAAAATGACTTTACCCCAGTCCTCAGCAGTCCAATGCCTGTACATTTGCAGAATATCCGTCTGTCCCTGATGTTTTTCCTAGAGAGAAGTGGCTTCCTCGCTGCCCTTCTTGACACCAGGTCATCCTCCAAAAGTCTTTGCCTCACTGTGCGTGCAGATGCACTCACACCTGCCTGCTGCCGTTCCTGAGCAAGCTCTGCACTGGTGGTGCCCCGATTCCGCAGCTGAATCAACTTTAGGAGACGGTCCTCGTCAACACTCTCACCTGTGTTAACGAGAGAATCACTGACATGATGTCAGCTGGTCCTTTTGTGGCAGGGCTGAAATGCAGTGAAAATGTTTTTTTGGGATTAAGTTATTTTTCATGGCAAAGAGGGACTTTGCAATTAATTGCAATTCATCTGATCACTCTTCATAACATTCTGGAGTATATGCAAATTGCCATCATAAAAATTGAGGCAGCAGACTTTGTGGAAACTAATATTTGTGTCATTCTCAAAACCTTTGACCACGACTGTACACACAATACCCCATAATGACAAAGCAAAAAACATTTTTTTAGAAAAACAGAAATACCTTATTTACATAAGTATTCAGACCTTTTACTATGAGACTTGAAATTGAGCTCAGGTGCATCCTGTTTCCATTGATGATCCTTGAGATGTCTCTACAACTTGATTGGAGTCCACCTGTGGTAAATTAAATTGAGTGGACATGATTTGGAAAGGCACACACCTGTCTATATAAGGTCCCACAGTTGACAGTGCATGTCAGAGCAAAAACCAAGCCATGAGGTCAAAGGAATTGTCTCTAGCGCTCCGAGACAGGATTGTGTCGAGGAACAGATCTGGGGAAGGGTACCCAAAAATGTCTGCAGCATTGAAGGTCCCCAAGAACACTGTGGCCTCCATCATTCTTAAATGAAAGAAGTTTGGAACCACCAAGACTCTTCCTAGAGCTGGCTGCCCGGCCAAACTGAGCAATCAGGGGAGAAGGACCTTGGTCAGGGAGGTGACCAAGAACCTAATGGTCACTCTGACAGAGCTCCAGTGGGACAACCATCTCTGCAGCAGTCCACCAATCAGGCCTTTATGGTAGAGTGGCCAGACAGAAGCCACTCTAAGGCACATGACAGCCCACTTGGAGTTTGCCAAAAGGCACCTAACGGACTCTCAGACCATGAGAAACAAGATTGTCTGGTCTGATGAAACCAAGATTGAACTCTTTGACCTGAATGCCAAGCGTCACGTCTGGAGGAAACCTGGCACCATCCCTACGGTGAAGCATGGTGGTGGCAGCATCATGCTGTGGGAATGGTTTTCAGCGGCAGGGACTGGGAGACTAGTTAGGATAGAGGGAAAATGAACGGAGCAAAGTACAGAGAGATCCTTGATGAAAATCTGCTCCAGGGTGCCAGGATAACAACCACTCCCTGAATGTGATCAAGACAAAGGTGCTGATCGTGGACTACAGGAAAAGAAGGGCCGAGCACGCCCACATTCACATCGACGGGACTGTAGTGGAGCAGGTCAAGAACTTTAAGTTCCTTGGTGTCCACATCGCCAACAAACTGTCATGGTCCAAACACACCAAGACAGATGTGAAGAGGGCATGACAATGCCTTTTCCTCCTCAGGAGACTGTAACGATTTGGCATGTGTCCTCAGATCCTCAAAACGTTATACAGCTGCACCATCGAGAGCATCCTGACTGGTTGCATCACCGCCTGGTATTACCTCAATTACCTCAACTAACCTTTACCCCCGCACATTGACTAGGTACCGGTACCCCCTGTGTATATCCTCATTATTGTTATTTTATTGTGTAACTTTTTTTAAACTTTAATTTATTTACTAAACAATTTCTTAACTTGTATTTTTCTGCAACAACTGCATTGTTGATTAAGGGCTTGTAAGTAAGCATTTCACGGTAAGGTCTACTACACCTGTTGTATTCGGTGCATGTGACAAATAAAATGTTTGATTTGACTCACTCCTGCAGGTTCATGCTCTACAACATCCATAGAGTACGACCTTACCTCACACAGGAAGCAGCGCAGGTCCTAATCCAGGCTTTCTTAATCTCCTGTCTGGACTACTGCAACTCGCTTTTGGCTGGGCTCCCTGCTTGTGAAATCAAACCCCTGCAACTTATCCAGAACGCTGCAGCCCACCTGGTTTTATACCTTCCATGTCACCCCGCTCCTCCGCACACCCCGCTGGCTTCCAGTCAAATCTCGCATCCACTGCAAGACCATGGTGCTTGCCTACAGAGCAGCAAGAGGAACTGCCCCTCCCAAATTTCAGGCTATGCTCAAACCCTACACCCCAACCTGAGCACTACGTTCTGCCACCTATGGTCTCTTGGCCCTCCCACCCCTACGGGAGGGCAGCTCCTGGTCAGCCCAGTCCAAACTCTTCTCTCTTCTGGCACCCCAATGGTGGAACCTGCTTCCCCCTGAAGGTAGGACAGCAGAGTCCCTGCCCATCTTCCAAAAGCACCTGAAATCCTACTTCTTCAAAGAGTATCTTAAATAATATCACCAAACTTTCCTGAACCAACACTTGCACTTGACCCCCACTCCCCTTTCTTGCCCTGACGTTGCTGATATCTACTTTGTTGAGGAAAAGTGTACTTACTATGCCTGTGATGTGGGTGGTTGTCTCACCTAGCTATCTTAAGATTAATGCACTAACTGTAAGTCGCTCTGGATAAGAGTGTCTGCTAAATAACTCAAATGTAAATATAAATGCAGGAAATAAGCTTTAAACCTGAAAAATGTTATCTTCGCCAACAAGAGGGGTGTGAACAGTTTGTGCCCATAGAAATAGATGTGGGGCCCAGCATGTTCCCCAATGCCGGAAGTGTGGTCTGAGTGAAAAAGCTTGGGAACCCCTGAGTTAGATCAAGTGTTCAGAATACTGCCTTCGATACCAATACCAGCTTAGTATAATGATACTCAATACCACGATCCAGCACTGCTCAAACACTCCCGAGTCAGCTTAACAAGGTCCTGTTGAGCAGTTGATTTGTAGAATCTGGTGTGTTAGAGTAGGGCTTGAACAAAAGTCTACACACCCAGTAGCTCTCTTGGAGGTATTATGCTATAACATTAGAACATTAGCCTACAACCAAAAAGGCTAATAAAATAATTCAGTCATTCAGAGAATTAGGTATCAAATGGCTATACCTCGAAGCAAGGTAGCTAAGCGGGAGGACTCTAGACTGACTTTTTCCAGTGCCAAGTCAAATCAAATCAAATCAAATTGTATTGGCCACATGCGCCGAATACAACAGGTGCAGACATTACAGTGAAATGCTTACTTACAGCCCTTAACCAACAGTGCATTTATTTTTAACAAAAAAAAGTGTTGAGAAAAAAAGAGCAGAAGTAAAATAAAATAACAGTAGGGAGGCTATATATACAGGGGGGTACCGGTGCAGAGTCAATGTGCGGGGGCACCGGCTAGTTGAGGTAGTTGAAGTAATATGTACATGTGGGTAGAGTTAAAGTGACTATGCATAAATAATTAACAGAGTAGCAGCAGCGTAAAAGGATGGGGTGGGGGGGCAGTGCAAATAGTCCGGGTAGCCATGATTAGCTGTTCAGGAGTCTTATGGCTTGGGGGTAGAAGCTGTTGAGAAGTCTTTTGGACCTAGACTTGGCACTCCGGTACCGCTTGCCATGCGGTAGCAGAGAGAACAGTCTATGACTAGGGTGGCTGGAGTCTTTGACAATTTTGAGGGCCTTCCTCTGACACCGCCTGGTATAGAGGTCCTGGATGGCAGGAAGCTTGGCCCCAGTGATGTACTGGGCCGTACGCACTACCCTCTGTAGTGCCTTGCGGTCGGAGGCCAAGCAGTTGCCATACCAGGCGGTGATGCAACCAGTCAGGATGCTCTCGATGGTGCAGCTGTAGAATTTTTTTGAGGATCTGAGGACCCATGCCAAATCTTTTCAGTCTCCTGAGGGGGAATAGGCTTTGTCGTGCCCTCTTCACGATTGTCTTGGTGTGTTTGGACCATGATAGTTTGTTGGTGATGTGGACATCAAGGAACTTGAAGCTCTCAACCTGTTCCACTACAGCCCCGTTGATGAGAATGGGGACGTGCTCAGTCCTCTTTTTTTTCCTGTAGTCCACAATCATCATCTTTGTCTTGGTCACGTTGAGGGAGAGGTTGTTATTAAGTAAGACATGAAAGAAGTTATGTATTTCAATTAACATATTGTGATATGCCAAATAGGATCCAGAATAATCAGATATCTTTTGGGCTCTTTAGACATTAATTTGCCTGCATGTGTTCTGTGCATATTATATGCTACATAATTTACCACCTGAGGAAGTGGGAACTCAAAACACAATAGCTAGATTGCTAACTAAATATGATATTATTGCTAAATAGCCATGCAATTGATCTAACAGTAAATGTAATGTCCTACAAAAACGTTCCATTGGTAGGACTATAAGGGATACTTTTTATATATTCACCGCAAATGGTGTGCTCCAGTTACATACTCTGTTTGTAAAGTGGTGTTATTTCTTCTATATTGACAGTTGAGAAATAATTGTTATCCTCACATAAAGCTGAGACTCTCCGCTTTTTTTAACAACAGTAACAGTAGTTGTTTTAAAAAAGTTTTTTCCCGCAATCACATATCGAAATGTTGCTCAACTGTCAGTATGCTTGTGCTTATCAGAATGCATCTCACCGTTCACTCTGTGTGCAAAGGTGGGAGGAGCGGGAGTGGGAGCCAGCAGCGAAACAGGGACACGGCAGATACTTTAATTGCAGGAAGCAGGTTAATGCTCATTACTGTTGACCAAATAATGGTTTTAGAACCCAAAAATCTGCAGGAACGTTGTGTAGCCTAATCACCGAGATAAGCAAAATAGCTTCGGTAAAAGGAGGGCAGTCGGTGTTGCAAAGGTTTGGTTTCTCATCCCAGTTCTAGGTAGTGTTGTTGACTATCGAATTGTATAGGCTACCTTGCTCTCTCCTCTCTCTTCTCTGGCAACGGCCCGACTCAATAGTGTGCAACTGCAGCCCGTAATTCAGGGCGTTCCTGCATGTGGGTATTCCTGCAGGAACGCCCCCCCCCCCCCTATCAAGCATATCATTGGTTTCTGCATGAACGCCCCCCCTCGAGCATCTCATTGGTTCCTGCATGAACGCCCCCCCTCGAGCACGCCATTGGTTCCTGCATGAACGCCCCCCCCCCCATTGAGCATGACATCTTCATGCTTGTGTGTGACACTTCATGCTGTGTACCGGAGTCCTCCTTGCTAGCTAGCAGGAGGTGGGGGCAACACCAGTAGACAGTGTCCTTCGCTCCTGCCTGCCCTCACCATGATTAAGAGAACTGAGGGAAAACAGTGCCTGACAGGCGGTTGACCCCGCCTCCTGCTAGTTAGCAACTCTGTGTGCTACCTGCTAGTTAGCTAGCTAACACACAGTGTTGCCTCCCACCTGCTGTGTACCGAAGATAACCGTGCCCGACAGGCGAAGGACACTGTCTAGTGGTGTCGACCCCGCCTACAACTAGATCCGGTACACAGCAGGCAGGAGCGACACTATCAGGGTATCAGGGAAGGTGGAGGTGATATGATCCTTAACTAGCCTCTCAAAGCACTTCATGATGACAGAAGTGAGTGTTACGGGGCGATAGTCATTTAGTTCAGTTACCTTTGCTTTCTTGGGTACAGGAACAATGGTGGACATCTTGAAGCAAGTGGGGACAGCAGATTGGGATAGGAAGAGATTTAATATGTCCGTAAACACTCCAAATCAAATCAAATCAAATTGTATTGGTCACATGCGCCGAATACAACAGGTGCAGACATTACAGTGAAATGCTTACTTACAGCCCTTAACCAACAGTGCATTTATAAAAATAAAAAAAAGTAAAAATAAAACAACAACAAAAAAAGTGTTGATAAAATAAAGTGACAGTAGGGAGGCTATATATACAGGGGGGTACCAGTGCAGAGTCAATGTGCGGGGGCACCGGCTAGTTGAGGTAGTTGAGGTAATATGTACATGTGGGTAGAGTTAAAGTGACTATGCATAAATAATTAACAGAGTAGCAGCAGCGTAGAGAGGATGGGGTGGGGGGGCAGTGCAAATAGTCCAGGTAGCCATGATTAGCTGTTCAGGAGTCTTATGGCTTGGGGGTAGAAGCTGTTGAGAAGTCTTTTGGACCTAGACTTGGCACTCCGGTACCGCTTGCCGTGCGGTAGCAGAGAGAACAGTCTATGACTAGGGTGGCTGGAGTCTTTGACAATTTTGAGGGCCTTCCTCTGACACCGCCTGGTATAGAGGTCCTGGATGGCAGGAAGCTTTGCCCCAGTGATGTACTGGGCCGTACGCACTACCCTCTGTAGTGCCTTGCGGTCGGAGGCCAAGCAGTTGCCATACCAGGCGGTGATGCAACCAGTCAGGATGCTCTCGATGGTGCAGCTGTAGAATTTTTTGAGGATCTGAGGACCCATGCCAAATCTTTTCAGTCTCCTGAGGGGGAATATGCTTTGTCGTGCCCTCTTCACGACTGTCTTGGTGTGTTTGGACCATGATAGTTCGTTGGTGATGTGGACACCAAGGAACTTGAAGCTCTCAACCTGTTCCACTACAGCCCTGTCGATGAGAATGGAGGCGTGCTCAGTCCTCTTTTTTTTCCTGTAGTCCACAATCATCTCCTTTGTCTTGGTCACGTTGAGGGAGAGGTTGTTGTCCTGGCACCACACGGCCAGATCTCTGACCTCCTCCCTATAGGCTGTCTCATCGTTTTCGGTGATCAGGCCTACCACTGTTTTGTCGTCGGCAAACTTAATGATGGTGTTGGAGTCGTGCCTGGCCATGCAGTCATGGGTGAACAGAGAGTACAGGAGGGGACTGAGCACGCACCCCTGAGGGGCCCCCGTGTTGAGGATCAGTGTGGCAGATGTGTTGTTACCTACCCTTACCACCTGGGGGCGGCCCGTCAGGAAGTCCAGGATCCAGTTGCAGAGGGAGGTGTTTAGTCCCAGGATCCTTAGCTTAGTGATGAGCTTAGAGGGCACTATGGTGTTGAATGCTGAGCTGTAGTCAATGAATAGCATTCTCACGTAGGTGTTCCAGCCAGCTGGTCTGTGCATGCTCTAAGGATGCGGCTAGGGATACCGTCTGGACTGGTAGCCTTGCGAGGGTTAACACGATTAAATGTCTAACTCACGTCAGCCACGGAGAACTAGAGCCCACAGTCCTTGGGAGCGGACCGCGTCGGTGGCACTGTGTTGGCACTGTGTTATCCTCAAAGCGGGTGAAGAAGGTGTTTAGCTTGTCCGGGAGCAAGACGTCAGTGTCCGTGACGTGGCTGTTTTTCCCTTTGTAATCCATGATTGTCTGTAGACCCTGCCACATACGTCTTGTGTCTGAGCCATTGAATTGCGACTCCAATTTGTCTCTGTACTGACGTTTTGCCTGTTTGATTGTGCTACGGAGGGAATAATTACACTGTTTGTATTCAAACATATTACCAGTCACCGTGCTGTGGTTACATGTGGTGGTTCGCGCTTTCAGTATTGCACGAATGCTGCCATCTATCCACAGTTTTTGGTTTGAGTAGATTTGAATAGTCAGATTGGGAACAACATCCCCTATACACCTCCTGATGATTTCAGTCACTGTGTCCGTGTATACGTCAATGTTATTTTCAGAGGCAACCCGGAGCATATCCCAGTGCGCGTGATCAAAACAATCTTGAAGAATGGATTCTGATTGGTCAGACCAGCGTTGTATAGACCTTAGCATGTGTACTTCCTGTTTCAGTTTCTGCCTATAGGAAGGGAGAGGCAGAATGGAGTCGTGATCAGAGTTGCCGAAGGGAGAGCGGCGGCGGGCCTTGTAGCCATCCCAGAAGGGAGAGTAACAGTGGTCGAGGGTTTTTGTAGTGCGAGTACTACAGGCAATGTGTTGATAGGACTTTGGTAGCGTTTTCCTCAAATTTGCTTTGTTAAAATCCACAACTTCAATAAATGTGGCCTCAGGATATGTGGTTTCACCCTTCCCGCCCAACTCGCAGCGCACCCGCACATGACGTACACACAAAGAGGCACACATGTGGTTGGATAGCTCTCTAACATCTTGAAAGTGCACCTTGAGTATTATTTGATGTTCCATAACGGAAACGCTGTAGTCATCTCCATCACATTTCAAGACTTAACCTCAACTGGATGGGTGTCCCGAAATCGGGACAGTTGTTGCTCAATACGGATAATGTGACTACAATGATGTTGTAAACAAAAGCACATTCTTACGGACATATACATGTCTTATATGGGCAGAAAGCTTAAAATATTGTTAATCTAACTGCAGTGTTCAATTTACAGTAGGTATTACAGATAAAAAATGCCATGCTATTGTTTGAGGATAGTGCACAACAACTAAACACTTTTTTCACAGCGACAGGTTTGATACATTCACATCTGAAGGTAAATAATGTACTTACATTCAGTAATCTTGCTCTGATTTGTCATCCTGAGGGTCCCAGAGATAAAATATAGCGTAGTTTTGTTTGATAAAATCAATTTTTATATCCTAACACGATCGATGTTGTATGCACGATCAATGTTGTATTCCCACTCGTTCAACTTGCAAAGAAAGATATCTGTGACAATCAAACGCTAAACCTTGTTTCAGCCAGTCAAGTTATTTATTAAGTTACCTATTTATTCCTTAGACACTCCAGAAGGTAACCAGATTTTCCTTCATCATCCTACATTAGGTATATCCGATTCAGAAATAATTTCTGCCACGAAGACACGACATCATAACGCGCTGATGAGGCGGGCAGTGTTCACTTAATTGATTGTATCTTGATCCAATGACCACCTATCGTTTTGAAACATAGCTAGCTAGATAGCCAATGAGCTGGGCTTTACAGGAGTATGATATGTCCTTTGTCTGAGGAAAAGCCTGTGTATTCAGCATGCGCACAACGCTGTTTAGTGTCCATTTGAAATCTAAACAAAGAAGTGGTACATCGTGTTACGCACAGCTCGATTTAGTAAACAAAGTTTTCTGCAAATTTTGAAAGTACAATATGGCTACTAATACTGGAAAAGCTAAATCAAAGTTCTGTTATACAGATTTGGATGAGATTATAGCAGAAATCGACCGGGAAAGTGTCACAGAACCAGTACATGAGGACTTAGTTAATATAGTTTTTGGAAGGAGAGGATGCCACTTTAGACTGGTAAGTGAAATACATTTTTTCTACTCATGCTAATGCAGTTGTTTGAATGGTTGCATATTATTCAGTTGAAAGATTATTTAGATTTTTTCTTTGATTGCTATATAAACTCATCAAAAAAAAGAAACGTCCTCTCACTGTCAACTGCGTTTATTTTCAGCAAACTTAACTTGTAAATATTTGTATGAACATAACAAGATTCAACAGCTGAGACATAAGCTGAACAAGTTCCACAGACGTGACTAAGAGAAATGGAATAATGTGTCCCTGAACAAAGGAGGGGTCAAAATCAAAAGTAACAGTCAGTATCTGGTGTGGCCACCAGCTGCATTAAGTACTGCAGTGCATCTCCTCCTCATGGACTGCACCAGATTTGCCAGTTCTTGCTATGAGATGTTACCCCATTCTTCCACCAAGACACCTGCAAGTTCCCGGCCATTTCTGGGGGGAATGGCCCTAGCCCTCACCCTCCGATCCAACAGGTCCCAGACGTGCTCAATGGGATTGAGATCCGGGCTCTTCGCTGGCCATGGCAGAACACTGACATGATGATATGATATGCCATTTAGCAGACGCTTTTATCCAAAGCGACTTACAGTCATGCGTGCATACATTTTTTTTGTGTATGGGTGGTCCCGGGGATCGAACCCACTACCCTGGCGTTACAAGCGCCGTGCTCTACCAGCTGAGCTACAGAGGACCACATTCCTGTCTTTCAGGAAATCATGCACAGAATGAGCAGTATGGCTGGTGGCATTGTCATGCTGGAAGGTCATGTCAGGATGAGCCTGCAGGAAGGGTACCACATGAGGGAGGAGGACGTCTTCCCTGTAACGCACAGCGTTGAGATTGCCTGCATTGACAACAAGCTCAGTCTGATGATGCTGTGACACACTGCCCCAGACCATGATGGACCCTCCACCTCCAAATAGATCCCGCTCCAGAGAACAGGCCTCGGTAAAACGCTCATTCCTTCGACAATAAACGCGAACCCGACCATCACCCCTGGTGAGACAAAACTGTGACTCGTCAGTGAAGAGCACTTTTTGCCAGTCCTGTCTGGTCCAGCGATGGTGGGTTTGTGCCCATAGGCGACGTTGTTGCCGGTGATGTCTGGTGAGGACCTGCCTTACAACAGGCCTCCAAGCCTTCAGTCCAGCCTCTCTCCGCCTATTGCGGACAGTCTGAACACTGATGGAGGGCTTGTGCGTTCCTGGTGTAACTCGGGCAGTTGTTGTTGCCATCCTGTAACTGTCCTGCAGGTGTGATGTTCGGATGTACCGATCCTGTGCATGTGTTGTTACATGTGGTCTGCCACTGCGAGGACTATCAGCTGTCTGTCCTGTCTCCCTGTAGCGCTGTCTTAGGCGTCTCACAGTACGAACATTGCAATGTATTGCCCTGGCCACAACTGCAGTCCTTATGCCTCCTTGCAGCATGCCTAGGGTTTGAATACTTCGATTTTTTTATTTTGTATTAATTTCTGAAAATGTCTAAAAACATAATAATTCCACAATATGGGGTATTGTGTGTAGGCCAGTGTCACAAAATATAAATGTAATCAGGCTGTATCTCAACAAAATGTGGAAAAAGTCAAGGTGTATGAATACTTTCTGAAGTATGAAAAATGTATGCACTCACTAACTGTAAGTCGCTCTGTATAAGAGCATCTGCTAAATGAAGGCACGCATGAATATACATGGGGTACCCGCACTGAGTCGATGTGCAGGGGTACGAGGTAATCAAGGTAGATATACCAAATAAAAATACAAATGTTGGTCCCATGTTTCATGAGCTGAAATAAAAGACCCCAGACATTTTCCATATGCACACAAAGCATATTTCTCTCAAATGTTGTGCACAAATGTGTTTACATCCCTGTTAGTGAGCATTTCTGCTTTGCCAAGATAATCCATCCACCTGACAGGTGTGGCATATCACATAGCTGATTAAACAGCATGATCATTACACAGGTGCACAATAAAAGGCCACTCTAAAATGTACAGTTTTGTTACAGATGTCTCAAGTTTTGAGGGAACGTGCAATTGGCATGCTGACTGCAGGAATATTCACCAGAGCTGCTGGAGGGCTTGTGTGTTCCTGGTGTTGAATGTTAATTTCTCTACCATAAGCCTCCTCCAACGTCGTTTTAGAGAATTTGGCAGTACGTCCAACCGGCCTCACAACTGCAGATCACGTGTAACCAAGCCAGCCCAGGACCTTCACATCCGGCTTCTTCATCTGCGGGATCGTCTGAGACAAGCCAACCGGAAAGCTGAAGAAACTGTGGGTTTGCACAACCAAATAATGTTGGCGTCGTAACCGACTTCAGTGGGCAAATGCTAACCTTCGATGGCCACTGCCATGCTGGAGAAGTGTGCTCTTCACAGATTAATCCTGGTTTCAACTGTACCGGGCAGATGGCAGACAACATGTATGGCATCGTGTGAGCGAGCAGTTTGCTGATATCAATGTTGTGAACAGAGTGCCCCATGGTGGCGGTGCAGTTATTGTATGGGCAGGCATAAGCTACGGACAACGAACACAATTTAATTTTATTGATGGCAATTTGAACGCACAGAGATACCATGACAAGATCCTGAGGCCCATTGTTGTGGACGACAGCATGTTCCAGTTCCCGCCAATATCCATAAACTTCGCACAGCCATTGAAGAGGAGTGGGACAACATTCCACAGGTCACAATCAACAGCCAAATATTTATAAAAACATGTTTTCACTTTGTCATTATGCAGTAAGGTGTGTAGATGGGTAAAAAATATATATTTAATCCAATTTGAATCAGGCTGTAAAAACAACATTTGGAATAAGTCAAGGGGTATGAATACTTTCTGAAGGCACTGTAAATAGGAATAAAGTGACAGATAATAAACAGTAGCAGCAGCGAATGTGATGAGACAAAAAAGTTAGTGCAAAAAGGTAAATGCAGATAGTCCGGGTAGCTATTTGGTTAACTTTTTAGCTGTTCATGGTCCGGTTATGGTGCATCGGTACCGCTTAAGGTGCGGTAGCAGAGAGGACAGTGTATGACTTGGGTGGCTGGAGTTTTAGAAAACAAATTGGGGCTTTCTCTGACACCGCCTTGTACAGAGGTCCTGGATGGCAGGAAGCTCGGCCCCAGTGTGTCACGATCGTCTGAAGAAGCGGACCAATACGCAGCGCGTGGAGTGAACATGATGACTTTATTAAATTAAAGCAACCACGAAAAACAACAAATGACGATACGTGAAGTCCTCTGTGACACCGACAGAACATAGAACACTGGAACAATACCTTAACTTGGAACAATAACCCACAAAACAAAGGTGAAAACTGACAGTTTAAATATGGCTCCCAATCAGAGATAACGAGCCGACAGCTGACACTCGTTACCTCCGATTGGGAGTCATTGACTACAACATACAACCACCTAGAAAAACAACCCACAGACCTGCAAACATAGAAATACACCCGACAGAACTACCAACATAGAAAAACACCCAAATCCCCAACAAAACAACATACACTCTAGCTCACATACAAAAGTCCTAGAGCCAGAGTGTCACAGTACCCCCCCCTAAAGGTGCAAACTCCGGGCGCACCAACATCAGGACTAGGGGAGGGTCTGGGTGGGCGTCTGTCCACGGTGGCGGCTCTGGCCCCGGTCGTGATCCCCACCACAGTCACAACCTGCTTCGGTAGCCTCCTCCCAATGACCACCCTCCAACTAACCCCACCTGGACTAAGGGGCAACACCGGACTAAGGGGCAGCATCGGCCTAAGGGGCAGCACCGGGATAAGGGGCAGCACCGGTATAAGGGGCAGCACCGGAACAAGGGGCAGCACCGGGCTAAGGGGCAGCACCGGACTAAGGGGCAGCACCGGACTACGGGGCAGTACCGGACTAAGGGGCAGCACCGGGCTAAGGGGCAGCACCGGACTAAGGGGCAGCACCGGACTACGGGGCAGTACCGGACTAAGGGGCAGTACCGGACTAAGGGGCAGTACCAGGCTAAGGGACAGCACCAGGATAAGGGACAGCACCAGGATAAGGAGCAACACCGAGCTAAGGGGCAGCACCTGACTAAATGGCGGATCCTGGCTGGCTGGCTCTGGCGGATCCTGGCTGGCTGGCGGATCCTGGCTGGACGGCTCTGGCGGATCCCCGGCTGGACGGCTCCTGGCGGATCCTGGCTGGACGGCTCATGGCTGGCTGACGGATCTGGCTGCTCGTGGCTGACTGACGGATCTGGCTGCTCGTGGCTGGCTGACGGATCTGGCTGCTCGTGGCTGGCTGACGGATCTGGCTGCTCATGGCTGGCTGACGGATCTGGCTGCTCATGGCTGGCTGACGGATCTGGCTGCTCATGGCTGGCTGACGGATCTGGCTGCTCCTGGCTGGCTGACGGATCTGGCTGCTCATGGCTGGCTGACGGATCTGGCTGCTCATGGCCGACTGACGGATCTGGCTGATCCTGTCTGGCGGAAGGCTCTGGCTGATCCTGTCTGGCAGAAGGCTCTGGCTGATCCTGTCTGGCAGAAGGCTCTGGCTGATCCTGTCTGGCAGAAGGCTCTGGCTGATCCTGTCTGGCGGAAGGCTCTGGCTGATCCTGTCTGACGGAAGGCTCTAGCGGCTCCCGGGTCTGGCGGACGGCTCTGATGGCTCATGGCAGACGGGGCGGCTTTGCAGGCTTAGGGCAGACGGGCAGTTCAGGCCCCGTTGGGCAGATGGCAGACTCTGGCCGTCTGAGGCGCATCGTAGGCCTGGTGCATGGTGCCGGAACAGGAGGTACCGGGCTGAGGACACGCATCTCAGGGCTAGTGCGGGGAGAAGCAACAGGGCATGCTGGACCCTGGGGACGCACCGTAGGCCTGATGCGTGGTGCCGGAACTGGAGGTACCGGGCTGAGGACACGCATCTCAGGGCTAGTGCGGGAAGCAGCAACAGGGCATGCTTGGCCCTGGGGACGCACCGTAGGCCTGATGCGTGGTGCCGGAACTGGAGGTACCGGGCTGAGGACACGCATCTCAGGGCTAGTGCGGGGAGTCGGAACAGGGCATGCTGGACCCTGGGGACTCCCATAACGCCTAGTGCGGGGAGCCGGAACAGGGCATGCTGGACCCTGGGGACTCACCTCACGCCTAGTGCGGAGAGCAGGAACAGGCCGGGCGGGGCTGGCGACGCGCACCGTATCCCTGGTGCGAGTGGCCGGAACAGGCCGGGCCGGGCTGGCGAAGCGCACCGTATCCCTGGTGCGTGGAGTAGGAACAGGCCGGGCTGGGCTGGCGAAGCGCACCGTATCCCTGGTGCGTGGAGTAGGAACAGGCCGGGCTGGACTGGCGAAGCGCACCGTATCCCTGGTGCGTGGAGTAGGAACAGGCCGGGCTGAGCTGGCGACGCGCACCGCATACTTGGTGCGTATGGCAGGAACAGGCCGAACCGGGCTGGCGACGCGCACCTTACACTTAGTGCGAGGGACCGGAACAGGCCGTACGTGCACGGGAACACACACTACTGGCTGCACCTCGGGACTAGGAACGGGCCGGACCGAACTGGTTACACACCCCAGTACCTCACGCCGTGCCTCAACACCTTCCTTCCCTGCTTTACCCAGTAGCCCCCTTGACCTGGTAGCCCACTGAATCCGTCCCTTCTCTGCCTCCGTCAGCCCCCCTTAACCTGGCAGCCCTCTGACTCTGCCTTGTGGCAGCCTCCTGCTGCTCCGTCGCCCAAGCCATGTGCCCCCCAAAAAAATTTCTTGGGGTTGCCTCTCGTCCTTCCGACGTTGGCTCTGCCGACGCCGTTGCTCCTCTCTCCGTCGCCTCTCCTCTGTTTCGCTCCATGGACGGCGATCCATGCCGTCCAGGATTTCTTCCCACGTCCAGGACCCTTTACCGTCCAACAGTTCCTCCCATGTCCAGACCCTTTGCTCCTGGACGCGCTGCTTGGTCCTTTTGTGGTGGGTTATTCTGTCACGATCGTCTGAAGAAGCGGACCAATACGCAGCGCGTGGAGTGAACATGATGACTTTATTAAATTAAAGCAACCACGAAAAACAACAAATGACGATACGTGAAGTCCTCTGTGACACCGACAGAACATAGAACACTGGAACAATACCTTAACTTGGAACAATAACCCACAAAACAAAGGTGAAAACTGACAGTTTAAATATGGCTCCCAATCAGAGATAACGAGCCGACAGCTGACACTCGTTACCTCCGATTGGGAGTCATTGACTACAACATACAACCACCTAGAAAAACAACCCACAGACCTGCAAACATAGAAATACACCCGACAGAACTACCAACATAGAAAAACACCCAAATCCCCAACAAAACAACATACACTCTAGCTCACATACAAAAGTCCTAGAGCCAGAGTGTCACACAGTGACGTACTGGGCTGTACCCACGGTCTGATGCGCCTTGCGGTCGGATGCCAAGCAGTTGCCATACCAAGTGGTACAGCCAGTCAAAATGTGCTTAATGGATCAAAATAAACTCTAACTCAATGGTGCAGCTGTAAAACTTTTTGAGGGTCCGAGGGCCCATGCGAAATCCTTTCAGCCTCCTGAGGGGGAAGAGGCGTTGTCGTGCCCTCTGTGTGTGTGTGTGGACCGTGATATATCCTTAGTGATGTGGACACTGAGGAACTTGATCCGGGTCAACGTGGCAGATGTGTTGCTATCTACCCTCACCACCTGGGGGTGGCCCGTCAGGAAGTCTAGGATCAACTTGCAATGGGAGGTGTTCAGTCCCAGGGTCCTTAGCTTAGTGATGAGCTTGGAGGGCACTATGGTGTTGAACACTGAGCTGTAGTCAATGAACAGCATTCTCACATAGGTGTTCCTTTTGTCCAAATGGGAAAGGGCAGTGTGGAGTGCAATAGAGATTGCGTCATCTGTGGATCTGTTGGGGTGGTATGCGAATTGGAGTGGGTCAAGGGTGTCTGGGATGATCGTGTTGAAGTGAGCCATGACCAGCCTTTCAAAGCATTTCATGGCTACATATGTGAGTGCTATGGGGCGAAAGTCATTTAGACAGGTTACCTTGGCATTCTTGGGCACAGGGACTATGGTGTTCTGCTTGAAAAATGTAGGTACCTGTATTACAGACTGGGTCAGGGAGAGGTTGAAAGTGTCAGTGAAGACACTTGCCAGCTGGTCAGCGCATGCTCTGAGTACGCGTCCTGGTAATCCGTCTGGCCCTGCGGCCTTGTGAATGTTAACCTGTTTAAAGTTCTTACTCACATCGGCTACAGAGAGCGTGATCACACATTCGTCCGGAACAGCAGGGCTTTAATGCATGGTTCAGTGTTACTTGCCTCGAAATGAGCACAGAAGGCATTTAGCTCATCTGGTAGAATGCTAAGAAAATGAGCACATGTACTAGCAGATTTCCATAGAGACTGCTAGCTAAATATGCAAATGAATGCAAACAAAAATTAACTAAATGCGAAGACAGGCAATCCAGCTCAGAAAGTTGTAGAAATACAGGTAGTATCTACCAAGTTTGGACATTTACAAGAGAATGTGAATGAGACATTGTGCAAATGAACAAAGCTTTGAAGCATGCTTGTAAGCAGAAAGCTAACACTATATGATGCCCCATCTCCTTGTTAATTCAGCCACTTACTTAGCAAATACACAACTGTACTCACCAGCTCACACTTTCTCCCGCTGTGCTATTTACAAACAAACACGTGACTGGCTCAACTGCTCTGGGTAACTACGGTAAGCTTCATAACGTAAAATATTGTAATCAATAATATGACTGCACAGAGAGGCTGTGTTTCAGGGAAAGGGGGTGTATCTGTATCTCAGATAGTACTTGACATTGGTTCATCAAATCTCCCCATTCTTGCATGCAAACAACTACAACTGTATATGCATTCGCACATCAAGTATTTTATTCAGTTGGGCTCAGGGATGGAATAGTGGCAGGTGGAATAGTGGAGTACAATTGGAGGTTTACTTAGAGGCAGTACAAATATCACGGTACAGCTATATGGACACTCAATCATTATGGTATTATTTTTTTACCCCCAATTTCAATTATGATCTTGTCTCATCTCTGCAACTCCCCAACGGGGTCGGGAGAGGCGAACGTCGAGTCGTTCAAAGTCAGCCTGCAGCTGCCCGGCCCGCCACAAGGAGTCGCTAGAGTGCAATGAGCCAAGTAAAGGTCCCCTGGCCAAACCCTTCCCTAACCCAGACAACTCTGGGCCAATTGTGCAGTGCACTATGGGACTCCCGGTCACGGCCGGTTGTGACACAGCCTGGGATCGAACCCGGGTCTGTAGTGACGCCTCAAGCACTGCACCACTTGGGAGGCCATTATGGTACTTTTTTATGGTACGTTTACAAACATATATTATGATAAATAGAATTGAAACTATATATTTTTTTTTCTTTAGTAATTTAGCAGACGCTCTTATCCAGAGTGACTTACAGTTTAGTGAGTGCATACATTTTCATACTGCCCCCCGTGGGAAACGAACCCACAACCCTGGCGTTGCAAGCGCCATGCTCTACCAACTGAGCTACAGGGGACTAGTATGATGTAATGTATCTCATTATGGTAAATGGTGAAATAAGTATAGCCAGTTATAATTGTAATGGCTTAGCAGATATTAAAAGATGATCAGTATTTACCTGGCTAAAAAAGAAGGAATATAATATCTATTGTTTACAGGAAACTCATTCAACAATTTTAGATTTTTTAAATTATTATTTTTATGGGCAAAGAAACTCAAAAGGGGTGATTATATTAATTAACAATAATTTTGATCCGAATGTGCAAATTGTCCAAACAGATCCGCAAGGTAGATGGATTATTTTAAATATGTTATTGGACCATAAACAGATTTGGCTCATTAATCTATACGGTCCAAATAATGATGATCCACGCTGCTTTAAAAATATATGTAATAATATATCAAGGCTACAAACAATGCAAGACTCTATTATTATGGTGGGAGATTATAATATGGTTATAAATACCTCAATGGACCGTAAAGGAAATCACACTACAAACTATCACCCTCATGCACTTACAGAAATCAGGAATATCATGGATATATTGGAACTAGTGGATATATGGAGGCTTAAATATCCTGACCTAGTGAGATATACATGGAGGAGGCTCAATCAAGTTAGTCATCTTGACTACTTTCTTATGTCATTCTCGCTGGCACCAAAAGTAAAAAAAAGTGTTGATGGGGACAGAATGTGGTAAGACCATCAAATAATTGGCATATACATTACTCTTACAGAATTTCCACATGGGCGAGGATATTGGAAATGTAATCAGACTATTGGATGATAACTTATTTTTAATAGAAAGTTAGCAAAAATAGATACAATTTTGCTACCATGGAAAATAAAATACCTGTCTATTTGTGGAAAAATCATCCTGATTAACTCCTGATACTCAATTTTATTTGGAACGCTAAGCCAGACAAAATTAAATGGGCCTATTTATATAATTAATATGAATTAGAAGGGCAGAAATGATTAAATATTAAAGCATTAGACCTCTCACTAAAGGCTTCAGTCATACAAAAGTTATACTTAATTCCGAACTGGTTCTATAGCAGATTAGTAAGAATGTCTCACACCATGTTAAAGAATGGCCTTTTTCCAGATTACATTCTCTCACTTTCGGTTATTGAAAATGAAATCTCCAAAATATTGCTATTTTTAAGCCATAGAAAGTTGGTTGATATTTCAGTTTAATCCACCAGATAAGACAGAACAAATAATACAATAAATATTATGGTTAAACTCAAATATACTAATTGATTAAAAAAAGAGTCAAAAGTTTGGACACACCTACTCATTCAAGGGTTTTTCTTTCTTTTTACAATTTTTTACATTGTAGAATAATAGTGAAGACATCAAAACTATCGGTACATCGAAAATATCTTCCCAACTATTTTGCAATCTATATGGCACAGCTGTAATTTTTTTGGTCCGTAAATGAAACTGGTACACTTTTTTATTCATCATAATTTTCTTTAACCAATTTTGGTCTTTCATGCAGGGCCGACAGACAAGTTCCTTACTTTTTCCCCCTTCCACCTGCCTCTTCGATTTTTGCGGTAATGCTGCAATTAGTTGGTTGTAATTTTGGGTGGAGCAGACATTTCCATATATTTTTGTTAGCTGCATATGTGAAATAACTCCACCAGTGCTACTTATGATATAATTTACAAAGATTATATATACAGTACCAGTCAAAAGTTTGGACACATCTACTCATTCAATACATTTCCATACAAACAACAGCTGTTGGATGGTGATATTAGGTGGCTATGATTACTAGATGTGGATGTCGATTAAGGCAGCCCTCCGCACCTCTCTGATTCAGAGGGGTTGGGTTAAATGCGGAAGACACATTTCAGTTGAATGCATTCAGTTGTACAACTGACTAGGTATACCCCTTTCCCTTTATCTGACAGATAGCTCAACTGGCTGTGGTAGCTACTAGCTAGCTTATTCATTCACCTCAGTCGAGAGGGGATGAACCATTAGCTAACCTTACATGTCAGTTAGCTACACTACTAGCTCAGCACTGGGAATAAACACTAATTTACTTTTTTTTCTGTTAAGTTAAACAGCAGTTACCTTGCCAGCTACATCAGTCAACTCAAGAGTAGCCAGTTTCTGCTCTGCTTGCTTTTACAAATCTGAGAAAGAGCGCAACACATACACACTGACAGCAGCTGCCTCTGTTCAACTCTCCCGTGCCGGTCCAGCCAGCATTTCAGAAGCTTTGCCTTCACACAGCCTGTCCGCCCACTCTGTGCCCTTACAAAAACGAATTTGTTGCAGCAAACGTCCCGCAAGTTTGTGGCAAATTTGCTGCAAACTAAATAATGTGCCACAAAATGTTGCCAGAAGTTTGCAAGTGTTTGCCTCTAATAATGAATCTGCGGCAAAACTTTGGCAACAATAATATTTATTGCCACTAGTGGCAAACAATTCATCAAAGGATTTTTTCTGGCAGACAATTCTCTCAAGACTAAATTTGAATCTGTGGCAAACCTGTGGCAACAATAATAATATGCCATTTAGCAGACGCTTTTATCCAAAGCGACTTACAGTCATGCGTGCATACATTTTTTGTGTATGGGTGGTCCCGGGGATCGAACCCACTACCTTGGCGTTACAAGCGCCGTGCTCTACCAGCTGAGCTACAGTAACCACTGATGACCAATCAGGGGGATTAGAAACATCTGTTGGAAAATGGAAACCTATCTATCTAGCTACCTACCAAAGTCATCCGGTGAGTGTCTAACGTATTAATTAAACTTCCTACTAAACATAAACATCTTATTAACTAAATGATGCCTAGTTAGCAATGTCATGTTTTATGGGATAGAGTGAAACACATTTTGTTGATACCAGTTTCAATCTGTCAGCGCCACTGACTGGCTAGCGCTCAGCTAGCTAACGTTTTGCACAATTAATATGATAGGTAGCTAGCTAACAAATAATTTGCCTAAACTCTTGCATTGTTAGGTGCATATGTTGCTGTCTTAATACCAATATGCATGTCAATATGCTAGTGTCACGGTTCAGTAGCATGTTAGTTAGCACAACAGCTAAGGGAGCAAAAATATGAGTTGATTTGACATCAAAGCAAAACTTCACTTTTGCAGATAGATACCCTTCCCCTACCCGTGGTGTTGAAGAGGCTGGGAGGAGGATGCATCAACACCCTGGAAATATATATTTGTGAGGTAAGCAAATGCATGTATTCTCAAATGTAGCCCATACATTCATTATTTGTTTTAAACTAGTAGTAGTTAGCTCATCTTGATCATGTTGTTCCTTCTCTCGTTCTAGAAGCAATCAGTTACAAGGCAAAAATGAAGATTGAGGCCTTCAATCAAACTGAGAAGACATTTCGGTTGAATGCATTCAGTTGTGCAAATGACAAGGTACCCCCTTTTTCTTTCGCAGCGGATGAGATAGACCAGGAAACACTCTTGCTTTTGGACGACTCGACTATAGCCGGAAGTTAAAGAAGAACATGAAAGACGCACACGCAGAGAGTATTCTGTAAACACGAGGGGAGGTCCTTGGGAAACATGTGTGAATACATAGGACTGTGGACACACCAACCGACACAGTAGCAGTAGCCGTGTCTTGCCATGTACATGTTTAAAGATTTGTGTATTTTGAAAACGGATTGTTAAAAGAAATGTATAATTAATTCCATTATTTGTGCTCACAACAGAGTCAAATGTGAGAGGGCAGCCCAGATGACAGAGTGGCTGAAGAACATCTGGCCGGCGAACCAAGTTGTGGAGTATGTGAAATAGACTGCGATCCAGAGGGTTCAGAGGACCAGACAGAATGGGGCCAAGACAGTCAAGATAGTCTGAGAGTATCCGTGTCTACTGCATGGTGGGATAAATTGTTTACAAAAATATTATACTTGAATTTGATTCTGTTTGCTGTGATTAACTAGCCTGGCTGATGTGTGGGTATGCATTCAGGTGTTTGAGTAGAGCCTACCAGTAAAAGCACAACCCCCTTCATTATTGATGCTTTGTGCCAACAACATCAAAGAGCCTTTCCAGACTGAGGTCAGGAGGACTTCAAGAGTTAGGTGTTAGCCAGACTAATGATTAACTGCAATGGAAAAGTAATTGTTTGTCTACTTTACTACAGATTTCTCAGGACTTCTCCATTTTAAACCCGGACTGCTCGGGGAAACTCACTGGTTTGTGGTCTTCAAGGACAAAAAAAGTTGCTTCGCCAGCAGAGAAGCAGGCCCAAGATCTTCTCTTTGAAGTGTAGGTATAGTTTGAAATGACCCTGCTGGTGGTGCCTGAGATGCTCATAAATGTTAAGCCTGAAACAATAAAGTTATTCATTAGACATTCTTCTCTCCAGATACACAAGGTGACATTGCTTTAAGACTTCTGCCAGTGGTCCTCCCAACACCTACAAGATTATCAGGAAGACATTCCGACCCACCTTCAAAGAGACCAGAAAGTCCTTAATTGACTTGCAGCCTTCCTGTACGTTTAAAAAGTGGATAGGGAGATTGATGGGGCTATTAGATGAAAGCATTTGTAAACCTTGAATGAAAGGAACAGCATTCCAAAATCAGTTAACTGCACACTCCAAGACATTGTTGTGTAAATGAACCTATGTGCCTCAGCCTCAAATTAATGGAAGATGGAGGCATCAAACAGGGATTGGGTGTTTATATTGATGTACTGTAAATGGCTATATAGTAAACAAAATATATTGTGTGTGATGGCGTTGTCAGTGTGCCGCCATGCTTTGCACAAGTCCTCATATTCTAAAATCTAATGATTTATATCTAACAGGTTGGGACCAACATGGTTGAGTACCTGCGCCAGGCGGAGGTGACCAGACCCTACCCATTTATGTTGGCTCTTGGGGAATGCTCACAGGTGTTTACGGTCATTAGTAGACAGGCATTGGAGCAAGGGACATTGCTTGGGGCACTGGATGTGTGCTTCAAGTCCTATTATGCATTTGATATCAACTTTCCTTCATACCACAGTGTATCAGTTGCCAGGAACAGAACCCCCGCAGTAAGACAGTTAGAAGCATGTCTTTTTTCCACTGAACAATAGTGGATAAGTATCTGCTCTTGTATGTAGTGTGAGAAGTGACAGGAGAAAGTACATGTGTTTGTGTTTCTGTTAATTAAAAATAAATGGATGGATGAGCCATGAGTGTCTCTCTGATTCAGAGGGGTTGGGTTAAAAGACACATTTCGGTTGAATGCATTGAGTGTGCATATCAAGTTCAGCTGAGGCCTTTGTCTGATGTTTGGACTGTTTGGTTCATGAAATAATATAAATCAATTTTAAGATTTCATATGATAGGTTGATTATTATCTTATGAAATAACAGACAATAGGGCTTTATTTCAATGTGCTATTTAAAAAATAGGATTACTTTTATACTATTCCAGGTATTCCTTAAAGAGGTAGGGTTTCAAGTGTCTCCGGAAGGTGGTCAGTGACTCCGCTGTCGTGGGGGAGCTTGTTCCACCATTGGGGTGCCAGAGCAGCGAATAGCTTTGACTGGGCTGAGCGGGAACTGTGCTTCCGTAGAGGTAGGGGGGCTAGCATCCCCATAGTGTTCACATTTCTCTCATGTAAATGTAGTAGTTTCATCAAAATATTAAATAATTTACTTTGTGAAATATCCAGTCTTTACTATTTTCCTCATTACCATGCTGATGATTTCAAGCTGTCTTGAAATTATTTTTGATCTGTTAAGACATTGAATACATGTTTAGTATATTTACTTCATTTAATGTTTTAGTTTTTTTTTCTCTGAGAAGTAAGTTCATTGAAAGTTATGTGATTTGGTTTATGTAGATCCAACATTTCAATGTTAACAGACAGTAACCAAAAACCTGATCTAATTTGCATATTCATACTGAATTTACAGCAAACAGAATGTTCGCCACAAGTTTCCTAAAATTGTAAGCCAAAAGTTCACAAGTTGCTGCAAATTTAACGCAACAGTTTACTAAAAAACTAACTTGCATGAAAAAATATGAGCTTGCCGCCAATGTACCGCAAAAATTTGCCACAAAACTAATTTACATGTGAAAATATGAGCTTGCCGCAAATTTGCAATAAATTGGCCGAAGGTTTGCCACAACTGTTTGCCAGAAGCCTGTTTTTTTGGTAAGAGCAGTTGGAGTGGGGGCTCATTTTATCGTAAAACATTTCCTTGGTGTCAAATACAGTCTGTTAACAAACTTAAAATGTATAAATTGATGGTTCGGATTATGGGATGCCAAGGTCATATTTTTCCATATTCTGTTCCAGTTAAAATAATGTTCAGATTCAATTAGATCTGTGGACCATACTTTTTAAAAACCTTTTAAATGTAACTACACGCATGTTTTGTGTTTTCTGATTGTTTCAGTGCATGCATTCAACAAGCTTTGGACGACGGACTTCCTTCCACAGGGCCGCTATCTCCAAAGTTCACTCAAAAAGACAATAGTTCTGAACTGGGTTTGATATAGTTTTTGTTTTAATTATTAACATTTTGTTAATTATCTTTTAATCTTCCATTGGTTGAAATCTATTGCTCAGTTATCACTTGGTTCATGTAAATAATTATGTAGTTGCCCCTTTAAACATCCTAAGGTCAACATCCCCACAGTGCTCACAATTATCTCATGTAAATGTTGTAACTACAGTGGGGGAAAAAAAGTATTTAGTCAGCCACCAATTGTGCAAGTTCTCCCACTTAAAAAGATGAGAGAGGCCTGTAATTTTCATCATAGGTACACAACAACTATGACAGACAAAATGAGAAAAAAAATCCAGAAAATCACATTGTAGGATTTTAAATGAATTTATTTGCCAATTATGGTGGAAAATAAGTATTTGGTCAATAACAAAAGTTTCTCAATACTTTGTTATATACCCTTTGTTGGCAATGACACAGGTCAAACGTTTTCTGTAAGTCTTCACAAGATTTTCACACACTGTTGCTGGTATTTTGGCCCATTCCTCCATGCAGATCTCCTCTAGAGCACTGATGTTTTGGGGCTGTCGCTGGGCGACATGGACTTTCAACTCCCTCCAAAGATTTTCTATGGGTTTGAGATCTGGAGACTGGCTAGGCCACTCCAGGACCTTGAAATGCTTCTTACGAAGCCACTCCTTCGTTGCCCGGGCGGTGTGTTTGGGATCATTGTCATGCTGAAAGACACAGCCACGTTTCATCTTCAATGCCCTTGCTGATGGAAGGAGGTTTTCACTCAAAATCTCACGATACATGGCCCCATTCATTCTTTCCTTTGCACGGATCAGTCGTCCTGGTCACTTTGCAGAAAAACAGCCCCAAAGCATGATGTTTCCACCCCCATGCTTCACAGTAGGTATGGTGTTCTTTGGATGCAACTCAGCATTCTTTGTCCTCCAAACACGACAAGTTGAGTTTTTACCAAAAAGTTATATTTTGGTTTCATCTGACCATATGACATTCTCCCAATCATCTTCTGGATCATCCAAATGCACTCTAGCAAACTTCAGACGGGCCTGGACACGTCTGGCACTGCAGGATTTGAGTCCCTGGCAGCGTAGTGTGTTACTGATGGTAGGCTTTGTTACTTTGGTCCCAGCTCTCTGCAGGTCATTCACTAGGTCCCCCCGTGTGATTCTGGGATTTTTGCTCACCGTTCTTGTGATCATTTTGACCCCACGGGGTGAGATCTTGCGTGGAGCTCCAGATCGAGGGAGATTATCAGTGGTCTTGTATGTTTTCCATTTCCTAATAATTGCTCCCACAGTTGATTTCTTCAAACCAAGCTGCTTACCTATTGCAGATTCAGTCTTCCCAGCCTGGTGCAGGTCTACAATTTTGTTTCTGGTGTCCTTTGACAGCTCTTTGGTCTTGGCCATAGTGGAGTTTGGAGTGTGACTGTTTGAGGTTGTTGACAGGTGTCTTTTATACTGATAACAAGTTCAACCAGGTGCCATTAATACAGGTAACGAGTGGAGGACAGAGGAGCCTCTTAAAGAAGAAGTTACAGGTCTGTGAGAGCCAGAAATCTTGCTTGTTTGTAGGTGACCAAATACTTATTTTCCACCATAATTTGCAAAAAAATTCATTAAAAATCCTACAATGTGATTTTCTGGAGAAAAAAAATCTCTATTTGTCTGTCATAGTTGACGTGTACCTATGATGAAAATTACAGGCCTCTCTCATCTTTTAAGTGGGAGAACTTGCACAATTGGTGGCTGACTAAATACTTTTTTCCCCCACTGTACATAGAAAGATTAAATAAACAATTGATTTGGGAAATATCCAGTCTTTGCTCTTTTCTTCATTACCATGCTGATGATTTCAAGTTGTATTGGATTTATTTGTATCTGTTAAGACATTGAATACATTTAGTATATTTACTACATGTTTTCGTTTTCTTCTCTGAGAAGTAAGTTCATTTAAAGTTATGTGATTTGGTTTATGTAAATACATTTCAATGCTGTTAACACATAGTAACCAAAACCCAGATCTAATTTGCATATTCATACTGAGTATGAAAATATTAGCTATCTGCAAATTTGTCGCAAATTTCCACAACTGTTTGCCAGAAGCCTGTTTTATTCAGTAAGGGTGGTGTCAGCGCAGTCCTAAATCCAGCCGGCTGAAACCTTCAAACCACACTTAGGCGTCCGCATGGTCCTAAAACATACCAATGCTTGTTTTTGTATCACAGTGCAATGATAAAACAGTACTTTCAGAAAGTATTCATACCCCTTGATTTATTCCACATTTTGTTGCATTACAGCCTGAATTCAAAATGGATTCAATATAATTTATTTCTACACACAATACCCATAATGTCAATGAAAACATGTTTTTAGAATTTTTTGCAAATGTATTGAAAATGAAATACAGAAATATCGAATTTACATAATTATTCACACCCCTGAGTCAATACATGTTAGAATCACCTTTGGCAGCGATTACAGCTGTGAGTTTTTCTGGGTAATACTCTAAGAGCTTTACACACATGGATTGTACAATATTTGCACATTATTTATCTTTAAATCTTCAAGCTCTGTCCCGAGGTTGTTGATCATTGCTAGACAGCCATTTAAGTCTTGCCATAGATTCTCAAGCTGATTTAAGTCAAAACTGTAACCAGGCCACTCAGAAACATTCGATGCCATCTTGGTAAGCAACTCCAGTGTAAATTTGGCTTTGTGTTTTAGGTTGTTGTCCTGCTGAAAGGTGAATTTGTCTCCCAGTGTCAGTTGGAAAGCAGACGAAACCAGGTTTTCCTCTAGGAATTTGGTCTGTGCTTAGCTCTGTTCCGTTTCTTTTAATCATCCTAAAAAACTCGCTAGTCCTTGCCGATGACAAGCATACCCATAACATGATGCAGCCACCACCCTGCTTGAAAATATGTGGTACTCAGTGATGTGTTGTCAGTCCACATGTCAAGTGTAATTGTGCCATTGTATTTACCCAAGTTCTCTCTCAACTCCAGGACCACCACCAGCAAAAAAATGTTTTTGCCTGATGCAGGACTCTAGTGCCAGAGAAGAGAGACTCTCGGACTCAAACATTCACACCTCCATTAATTTACGAAAAGATAGTCAATTTGTGCCACAGTTTAGACTACCGATAGATCAGCGTTCTAACTCCCCCTTGTGATAGTGTGGTGCGATGACAAAATGACGCATTTTACCACAATCTACCACAAACGGTCACAGCATAAACTCAAAACTTTGAAAGGAAGAATCACTGTAAAGTTAATTTCTTTGCCACATTTTTTGCAGTTTTACTTTAATGCCTTATTGCAAACAGGATGCATATTCTGTACAGAAGTGGTCACCAATCTTTTCTGAGTCAAGATCACTGACCAAATCTGACCAAATGATGCTAAGCTACATGACTGTTTAGCTACCAGAGACTGGAATATGTTCTGGGATTCTTCCGATAGCATTGAGGAGTACACCACATAAGTCACTGGCTTCATCAATAAGTGCATCAATGGCATCGTCCCCACAGTGAATGTACGTACATATCCCAAC
This sequence comes from Coregonus clupeaformis, assembly GCF_020615455.1. Taxonomy (NCBI): domain Eukaryota; kingdom Metazoa; phylum Chordata; class Actinopteri; order Salmoniformes; family Salmonidae; genus Coregonus; species Coregonus clupeaformis. The sequence goes on from NC_059215.1 coordinate 58,636,868, forward strand.
CAGAAGCCATGGATTACAGGAAACATCCGCACTGAGCTAAAGGGTAGAGCTGCCGCTTTCAAGGAGCGGACTCTAATAAGAATTCCCGCCATGCCCTCCGACGAACCATCAAACAGGCAAAGAGTCAATACAGGACTAAGATTGAATCGTACTACACCGGCTCCGACGCTCGTCGGAAGTGGCAGGGCTTGCAAACTATTACAGACTACAAAGGGAAGCACAGCCGCGAGCTGCCCAGTGACACAAGCCTACCAGACGAGCTAAATAACTTCTATGCTCGCTTCGAGGCAAGCAACACTGAAGCATGCATGAAATAATCAGCTGTTCCGGATGACTATGTGATCACGCTCTCCGTAGCCGATGTGAGTAAAACTTTTAAGCAGGTCAACATTCACAAGGCTGCAGGGCAAGACGGATTACCAGGACGTGTACTCCGAGCATGCGCTGACCAACTGGCAAGAGTCTTCACTGACATTTTCAATATGTCCCTGACTGAGTCTGTAATACAAACATGTTTCAAGCAGACCACCATAGTCCCTGTGCCCAAGAACACTAAGGTAAACTGCCTAAATGACTACCGACCCGTAGCACTCACGTCTGTAGCCATGAAGTGCTTTGAAAGGCTGGTCATGGCTCACATCAACACCATTATTACATTTTTACATTTTAGTCATTTAGCAGACGCTCTTATCCAGAGCGACTTATAGTTAGTGAGTGCATACATTATTTATTTTCTCTTTCTGGTCCCCCATGGGAAAGAAACCCACATCCCTGGCGTTGCAAACGCCATGCTCTACAAACTGAGCTACACGGGTAGCTCAGAAACCCTAGACCCACTCCAATTTGCATACTGCCCCAACAGATCCACAGATGATGCAATCTCTATTGCACTCCACACTGCCCTTTCCCACCTGGACAAGAGGAATACCTACGTCAGAATGCTATTTATTGACTACAGCTCAGCGTTCAACCCCATAGTGCCCTCAAAGCTCATTACTAAGCTAAGGACCCTGGGACTAAACACCTCCCTCTGCAACTGGATCCTGGACTTCCTGACAGGCCGCCCCCAGGTGGTAAGGGTAGGTAACAACACATCTGTCATGCTGGTCCTCAACACGGGGGCCCCTCAGGGCTGCGTGGTCAGTCCCCTCCTGTACTCATTTTACATTTTAGTCATTTTAGCAGACGCTCTTATCCAGAGCGACTTACAGTTAGTGAGTGCATACATTTTTCATACTGGCCCCCTGTGGGAGTCGAACCCACAACCCTGGCGTTGCAAGCGCCATGCTCTACCAACTGAGCTACAGTTGACTGCATGGCCAGGCACGACTCCAACACCATCATTAAGTTTGCCGACGACACAACAGTGGTAGGCCTGATCACCGACAGCGATGAGACATCCTATAGGGAAGAGGTCAGAGACCTGGCCATGTGGTGCCAGGATAACAACCTCTCCCTCAAAGTGATCAAGACAAAGGAGATGATTGTGGACTACAGGAAATAAAAGAGGGCTGAGCACGCCACCATTCTCATCGACGGGGCTATAGTGGAACAGGTTGAGATCCTCAAGTTCCTTGGTGTCCACATCACCAACAAACTTTCATGGTCCAAACACACCAAGGCAGTCATGAAGAGGGCACGACAAAGCCTATTCCCCCTCAGGAGACTGAAAAGATTTGGCGTGGGGTCCTTAGATCCTCAAGAAGTTCTACAGCTGCACCATCGAGAGCATCCTGACTGGTTTCATCACCGCCTGGTATGGCAACTGCTTGGCCTCCGACCGCAAGGCACTACAGAGGGTAGTGTGTACGGCCCAGTACATCAATGGGGCCAAGCTTCCTGCCATCCATAACCTCTATTCCAGGTGGTGTCAGAGGAAAGCCCTAAAAAAAGACTCCAGCCACCCTAGTAGAGACTGTTCTCTCTGCTACCGGACAGCAAGCGGTACCGGAGTGCCAAGTCTAGGTCCAAAAGGCTTCTTAACAGCTTCTACCCCCAAACCATAAGACTCCTGAACAGCTAATCATGGCTACCCGGACTATTTGCATTGTCCCCCCAACACCCTCTTTTACGCTGCTGCTACTCTGTTTATTATCTATGCACAGTCACTTTAACTCTACCCACATGTACATATTACCTCAATTACCTCGACTAACCGGTGCCTCCGCACATTGACTTTGTACTGGTACCCCTGTATATAGCCTCCCTACTGTTATTTTATTTTACTGCTGCTCTTTAATTATTTGCTATTTTTATTTTTTACTTATCTATTTTTTACTTAACACTTTTTTTTATTTTCTTAAAACTGCATTGTTGATTAAGGGCTTGTAAGAAAGCATTTCACTGTAAGGTCTACACCTGTTGTATTTGGCACATGTGGCAAATAACATTTGATTTGATTTGATTTGAGCCCGTTGGGGAGTTGCAGCAATGAAACATGATCGAAATTAGGGAGAAATATGGGGTAAAAACAAAAATATATAATTATATATAAAATAAAATAAACAAATTAAATATAAATAACAATAAAAGAAACATGACGAATAGTGATCAATATGAAAATGTATTTAAATCAGAATTATACAACAGTTGGACGGATCCTATAGCCTTCCTAGACTCAACAACTCTGACGCAATTATCAGCAGACAAAAAATTATCACTAAAAGCAGAGACCACCCAAGAGGAAATATTAGATACTGTTAAAACATTCGCACGGAGAAAGGCACCAGGAATGGATGGATTTCCAATAGAATTCTATTCAACATTTTGGGACAAAGTATAATATATAATATATAAATATAATAAATATAATATGCCATTTAGCAGACGCTTTTATCCAAAGCGACTTACAGTCATGCGTGCATACATTTTTGTGTATGGGTGGTCCCGGGGATCGAACCCACTACCTTGGCGTTACAAGCGCCGTGCTCTACCAGTTGAGCTATAGCACCCCTATTTACACAAATGACAACACGTCACTCAATTCAGTACTTCCTAGTTCTATGTATCAAACGGTTATTTCAGTTATATTAAAACCAGAAAATATGGAGAGTCCCCTGCTGATTATAGACCCATAAGTTAAATAAATAGTGACAACAAAATAATAACAAAGCTTATAAGCAATAGACTGGAAAAAGTCTTACCAGACTTGATACATATCAAGCAGGGTTTATTAAAAATAGACAAACAAATTCAAGAACATGTTTCAGTTTAATACAATACACAAAAAAAGCAAGATAAAGATTTATCAAAAGGCTGTTGATGCCGAAAAGGCTTTTGACCGTCTTGAATGGGCTTTTCTATTCAAAACTTTGGAAGCCTTCAACTTTCCAGCTGAAATAATTAATTTAATAAAAATATTGTATAAATGTTCTAAAGCTAAAATCAAATAATACATTATCTGATGAAATTGCTTTAGAAAGGGGCACAAGACAGGGATGTCCCCTCTCCAATCTCCTGTTTGCACTGGCAATTGAACAGCTTGTAGAAATAATTAGACAGACTAGGGCTTTTGCAGTGACCGTATTACCGCCACAACGGCGGTCACAAGTCATGAAGGCATTCAAATTCCACGTGATCGTTTAGTCACGGTAATTTGGCTTCTCCAAGCTCTGATGTTGCTGCTGGTCATTAGTAGCCAACCAAACTTGCTAACTGCCTGGTACTCAACACACTATTGTCCCTCTAATCACTCTGACAACAATGCAAATGTAAATGAAATCTAATCAGACACTTCATGAGAGCCCATGAGCTCATGTTGGCAACATTTCTATAGGCTATGCAATTGTGCGAGAAAACAAAGTGATGGCCTCTACTAAAAAGAGGAGGATCCCATCAGCTTTCTATAGGCTAGGCCTACTATATTTATTTATCAACTTTCCTACTATTAAGCATATTGCTTATATTTACAACAGGAGTAATCCTTCTAACCCCCCCTTACCCCACCCCACCCCAAAAAAGAAAAAAAATAGAAAAAAAATTGGTAAAGTGGTTATCCCACTGGCTATAAGGTGAATGCACCAATTTGTAAGTCGCTCTGGATAAGAGCGTCTGCTAAATGACGTAAATGTAAATGTAAATGTAAAATGAGTAAAGCCTACCTGGCTGGCATGAAAATTAACCACGGGAAAAGCATCCTCCATTCGCTATTTAAGTGCATAGATGACATGTATTTTTTCCCACTGCCCCTGTTTCTATACAGGTGCATGATAATGGTCCATTCTAAAATCAAAACAAATTTCACACATATACAGTGGGGGGAAAAAGTATTTAGTCAGCCACCAATTGTGCAAGTTCTCCCACTTAAAAAGATGAGAGAGGCATGTAATTTTCATCATATGACAGACAAATTGAGATTTTTTTTCCAGAAAATCACATTGTAGGATTTTTTATAAATTTATTTGCAAATTATTACATTTACATTTACATTTTAGTCATTTAGCAGACGCTCTTATCCAGAGCGACTTACAGGAGCAATTAGGGTTAAGTGCCTTGCTCAAGGGCACATTAACGTCATTTAGCAGACGCTCTTAGCCAGAGCGACTCACAAATTGGTGCATTCACCCTATAGCCAGTGGGATAACCACTTTACAATTTGGGGGGTTAGAAGGAACACTTTATCCTATCCCAGGTATTCCTTAAAGAGGTGGGGTTTCAAATGTCTCCGGAAGGTGGTGAGTGACTCCGCTGTCCTGGCGTCGTGAGGGAGCTTGTTCCACCATTGGGGTGCCAGAGCAGCGAACAGTTTTGACTGGGCTGAGCGGGAGCTATGCTTCCGCAGAGGAAGGGAGCCAGCAGGCCAGAGGTGGATGAACGCAATGCCCTCGTTTGGGTGTAGGGACTGATCAGAGCCTGAAGGTACAGAGGTGCCGTTCCCCTCACTGCTCCATAGGCAAGCACCATGGTCTTGTAGCGGATGCGAGCTTCAACTGGAAGCCAGTGGAGTGTGCGGAGGAGGGGGGTGACGTGAGAGAACTTGGGAAGGTTGAACACCAGACGGGCTGCGGCATTCTGGATGAGTTGTAGGGGTTTAATGGCACAGGCAGGGAGGCCAGCCAACAGCGAGTTGCAGTAGTCCAGACGAGAGATGACAAGTGCCTGGATTAGGACCTGTGCCGCTTCCTGTGTAAGGCAGGGTCGTACTCTCCGAATGTTGTAGAGCATGAACCTGCAGGAGCGGGTCACCGCCTTGATGTTGGCGGAGAACGACAGGGTGTTGTCCAGGGTCACGCCTAGGCTCTTCGCACTCTGGGAGGAGGACACAGCGGAGTTGTCAACCGTGATGGCGAGATCATGGAACGGGCAGTCCTTCCCCGGGAGGAAGAGCAGCTCCGTCTTGCCAGGGTTCAGCTTGAGGTGGTGATCCGTCATCCATACTGATATGTCTGCCAGACATGCAGAGATGCGATTCGCCACCTGGTTATCAGAAGGGGGAAAGGAGAAGATTAGTTGTGTATCGTCAGCGTAGCAATGATAGGAAAGGCCATGTGAGGATATGACAGAGCCAAGTGACTTGGTGTATAGGGAGAAAAGGAGAGGGCCTAGAACTGAGCCCTGGGGGACACCAGTGGTGAGAGCACGTGGTGCGGAGACAGCTTCTCGCCACGCCACTTGGTAGGAGCGACCGGTCAGGTAGGACGCAATCCAGGAGTGAGCCGCGCCGGAGATGCCCAGCTCGGAGAGGGTGGAGAGGAGGATCTGATGGTTCACAGTATCAAAGGCAGCAGACAGGTCTAGAAGGACAAGAGCAGAGGAGAGAGAGTTAGCTTTAGCAGTGCGGAGAGTCTCCGTGACACAGAGAAGAGCAGTCTCAGTTGAATGACCAGTCCTGAAACCTGATTGGTTTGGATCAAGAAGGTCATTCTGAGAGAGATAGCAAGAGAGTTGGCTAAAGACGGCACGCTCAATAGTTTTGGAAAGAAAAGAAAGAAGGGATACTGGTCTGTAGTTGTTGACATCAGTGGGGTCGAGTGTTGGTTTTTTGAGAAGGGGAGCAACTCTCGCTCTCTTGAAGACGGAAGGGACATGGCCAGCGGTCAAGGATGAGTTGATCAGCGAGGTGAGGTAGGGGAGAAGGTCACCGGAGATGGTCTGGAGAAGGGAGGAGGGGATGGGGTCAAGCGGGCAGGTTGTTGGGCGGCCAGCAGTCACAAGTCGCAGGATTTTATCTGGAGAGAGAGGGGAGAAAGAAGTCAAAGCATAGGGTAGGGCAGTGTGAGCAGGACCAGCAGTGTCATTAGACTTAACAAACGAGGATCGGATGTCGTCAACCTTCTTTTCAAAGTGGTTGACGAAGTCATCCACAGAGAGAGAGGAGGGGGGAGGATTCAGGAGGGAGGAAAATGTGGCAAAGAGCTTCCTAGGGTTAGAGGCAGATGCTTGGAATTTAGAGTGGTAGAAGGTGGCCTTAGCAGCAGAAACAGATGAAGAAAATGTAGAGAGGAGGGAGTGAAAAGATGCCAGGTCGGCAGGGAGTTTAGTTTTCTTCCATTTCCGCTCCGCTGCCCGGAGCTCTGTTCTGTGAGCTCGCAATGAGTCATCAAGCCACGGAGCTGGAGGGGAGGACCGAGCCGGCCGGGAGGATAGGGGACACAGAGAGTCAAAGGATGCAGAAAGGGAGGAGAGGAGGGTTGAGGAGGCAGAATCAGGAGATTGGAGGGAGAAGGATTGAGCAGAGGGAAGAGATGATAGGATGGAAGAGGAGAGAGTAGTGGGAGAGAGAGAGCGAAGGTTGCGGCGGCGCATTACCATCTGTGTAGGGGCAGAGTGAGTAGTGTGGGAGGAGAGCGAGAGAGAAAAGGAAACAAAGTAGTGGTCGGAGACATGGAGGGGAGTTGCAGTGAGATTAGTAGAGGAGCAGCATCTAGTGAAGATGAGGTCAAGCGTATTGCCTGCCTTGTGAGTAGGGGGGACGGTGAGAGGGTGAGGTCAAAAGAGGAGAGGAGTGGAAAGAAGGAGGCAGAGAGAAATGAGTCAAATGTGGACATAGGGAGGTTGAAATCCCCCAAAACTGTGAGGGGTGAGCCATCCTCAGGGAAGGAACTTATCAAGGCGTCAAGCTCATTGATGAACTCTCCAAGGGAACCTGGAGGGCGATAGATGACAAGGATATTAAGCTTAAATGGGCTAGTGACTGTGACAGCATGGAATTCAAATGAGGAGATAGACAGATGGGTTAGGGGAAAAAATTGAGAATGTCCACTTGGGAGAGATGAGGATTCCTGTACCACCACCCCTCTGACCAGATGCTCTCGGGGTATGCGAGAACACATGGTCAGACGAGGAGAGAGCAGTAGGAGTAGCAGTGTTTTCAGTGGTGATCCATGTTTCCGTCAGCGCCAGGAAGTCGAGGGACTGGAGGTTGGCATAGGCTGGGATGAAGTCAGCTTTGTTGGCAGCAGAACGGCAGTTCCAGAGGCTGCCTGCGACCTGGAACTCCACGTGGGTGGTGCGTGCAGGGACCACCAGGTTAGAGAGGCAGCAGCCACGCGGTGTGGTGCGTTTGTGTAGCCTGTGCAGAGAGGAGAGAACAGGGATAGGCAGAGGCATAGTTGACAGGCTGTAGCAAATGGCTACAAAAATGCAGAGGAGATCGGAATGAAATGAGCTAAGCATCTGGGAGCGGAGAGAGCAGGGCCTCCCTCACCAAAAACGTCTACCTCAGAAACTAAAATTGTTTCACTGAACCACCCGAACAAAAACTCTCCCAACTTCCGCCTTTAGAAATCAGAATTGTTGTGAACCACAGCGGTTCAATGTTTAAAGGAATAGACTCAACCCACTTTATCAGCTAGCCAACTATGACACCATAGCTAACTAGCAAGCTAGCATCCAATAACAATAACACACCGTTTAGCACCAACACTTGGTCACAACAAACCACCAATAGTGTGATAACACACTAAACAGATCATTCGTGTCTGTGTCAAGTTCCTTTCATGATGCAGCAATGATTAGACGTTGGCTAGCTAGGACAAGTATATTGTATTTAGCTACTACCGTACAGTTAGCTGGTCGTGTTGGGTAGCTAGCAATGGCCACTGTGTTGACTTTGTTTGAAGAACGGCTAGCTAGCTAGCTTCGTGCTACACCCGGCACACAATGGCTAATGTGTTGACTCTGACTCTGTTCGAAAAAACGGCTAGGTAGCTCGCTTCGTGCTACAGCAGGCACTGCCAAGACACAGTAACTACACACAACAACCCACGATGCCTAGCTATGACGCCGTAGCTAACTTGCAAGCTAGCATCCATTAACACACAATTTAGCATCAATACTTGGTTACAACAAACTGCCAAGAGTGTGTTAGCACACTAAACAGATAATTCAAGTCCGTGTCTAGTTCCTTTCATAACGCATAACGCAGCAAAAAATTAAACGTTGGCTAGCACTACATTAACATTGGAACCAGCTCTCCAGCGTTGCTAATCGTTACCAGTAGCTACCCGCTAGCTAGCTAGCCTCGTGCTTCGATACTAACCTACAATTACCTACGGAAACCTACAATAACAACAATACAACCTATAATAAATACAATACCTAACTACGGCTAACTACCTACCTACGATCTAATTCATGGTTAAGCAAAAATTAAACGTTGGCTAGCACTACATTAACATTGGAACCAGCTCTCTAGCGTTGCTAATCGTTACCAGTAGCTACCCGCTAGCTAGCTAGCCTCGTGCTTCGATACTAACCTACAGTTACCTACGGAAACCTACAATAACAACAATACTAACCTATAATAAATACAATACCTAACTACGGCTAACTACCTACCTACGATCTAATACATGGTTAAGCAAAAAATTAAACGTTGGCTAGCACTACATTAACATTGGAACCAGCTCTCCAGCGTTGCTAATCGTTACCAGTAGCTACCTGCTAGCTAGCTAGCCTCGTGCTTCGATACTAACCTACAATTACCTACGGAAACCTACAATAACAACAATACTAACCTATAATAAATACAATACCTAACTACAGCTAACTACCTACCTACGATCTAATACATGGTTAAGCTTTACTCAACACCATATGAGAAGCTTACCTCCTGCTTACCTCCAGCTAGAGAAAAACACGACCTCTCCCGACAACCAGAAAGTGGCACCAAATTATGGTGGAAAATAAGTATTTGGTCACCTACAAACAAGCAAGATTTCTGGCTCTCACAGACCTGTAACTTCTTCTTTAAGAGGCTCCTCTGTCCTCCACTCGTTACCTGTATTAATGGCACCTGTTTGAACTTGTTATCAGTATAAAAGACAGTCACACTCCAAACTCCACTATGGCCAAGACCAAAGAGCTGTCAAAGGACACCAGAAACAAAATTGTATACCTGCACCAGGCTGGGAAGACTGAATCAGCAATAGGTAAGCAGCTTGGTTTGAAGAAATCAACTGTGGGAGCAATTAATAGGAAATGGAAGACATACAAGACCACTGATAATCTCCCTCGATCTGGGGCTCCACGCAAGATCTCACCCCGTGGGGTCAAAATGATCACAAAATCCCAGAACCACACGGGGGGACCTAGTGAATGACCTGCAGTGAGCTGGGACCAAAGTAACAAAGCCTACCATCAGTAACACACTACGCCGCCAGGGACTCAAATCCTGCAGTGCCAGACGTGTCCCCCTGCTTAAGCCAGTACATGTCCAGGCCTGTCTGAAGTTTGCTAGAGTGCATTTGGATGATCCAGAAGAGGATTGGGAGAATGTCATATGGTCAGATGACACCAAAATATAACTTTTTGTTCAAAACTCAACTCGTCGTGTTTGGAGGACAAAGAATGCTGAGTTGCATCCAAAGAACACCATACCTACTGTGAAGCATGGGGGTGGAAACATCATGCTTTGGGGCTGTTTTTCCGCAAAGGGACCAGGACGACTGATCTGTGTAAAGGAAAGAATGAATGGGGCCATGTATCGTGAGATTTTGAGTGAAAACCTCCTTCCATCAGCAAGGGCATTAAAGATGAAACGCGGCTGGGTCTTTCAGCATGACAATGATCCCAAACACACCGCCCGGGCAAAGAAGGAGTGGCATTTCAAGGTCCTGGAGTGGCCAAGCCAGTCTCCAGATCTCAACCCCATAGAAAATCTTTGGAGGGAGTTGAAAGTCTGTGTTGCCCAGCGACAGCCCCAATACATCACTGCTCTAGAGGAGATATGCATGGAGGAATGTGCCAAAATACCAGCAACAGTGTGTGAAAACCTTGTGAAGACTTACAGAAAACGTTTGACCTGTGTCATTGCCAACAAAGGGTATATAACAAAGTATTGACAAACTTTTGTTATTGACCAAATACTTATTTTCCACCATAATTTGCAAATAAATTCATAAAAAATCCTACAATGTGATTTTCTGGATTTTTTTTCCTCATTTTGTCTGTCATAGTTGACGTGTACCTATGATGAAAATTACAGGCCTCTCTCATCTTTTTAAGTGGGAGAACTTGCACAATTGGTGGCTGACTAAATACTTTTTTTCCCCACTGTATTATTTAGAGACAAGATTAAATCAAGAATAGTCTGATGGGTGACAATATTAGCCTATCATTTGTGGATGATATATAATCACCTGTGAATGATGCCCAGCATAAGAAACAATGACTTTTTCAAATCATGTTTTGATAAGGTTTGTATCGCAACTAAAGTGGCAAAATATCTTCTTAAAATTCAGCACATTAATTTGCTTTACAAGGGGTTTAGAGCCTAACTGGCATACATAAGCAGCGCGTGAGTTTCAATTTGGGGAAGATAATTTTCACCATAAAAATGTGCCTTTATAATAAAGCATTACATGCATAATTGCATTTGCGGTCACTTTTGATAATGTTGTTTTCTGCTAATGGAACATTGCCGCTTACAGTCTACTACCATGTGCGCATTGCTGCACCTATAATGTGAAGAAATAGCCTAATGGTTTATCAACATTTTAAGCTAAACGTTCTGATCTGTTGCGTCAGCCACATTGCGAAAAAAAGTGTTAATTTGGGATCTATCGCATCCCACAACTGTCCCAGACTATGTTTGGAATATGTATTTTTTGCACAGAATAGAATAGGTCGACTTTTGTACTATGGGGGATAGTAGATTGACATAGGCTAGTGCTTTTGCTGTTCATTAAGCCTACTCATCTTGTTGGCTGATGAAAAGTAAATGTGGACAGTTCTTCCAATATCTTCAATATGCACCTCAGAATTGGATAAGGAAGCACGCAATTGCGTCCCCGATGTCTCTGTCTTCACTTGTAGACTGTGAGAAAGACCCGATCACATGATGGAGAGCCATGTGAATGGGAGGTGATTCGGAGCGCGCAGGACTCAGGGAGAAGGGCACAACGGCCACTGGCCGCAAAAGGCATGGATTCTTTAGGGTGCATTACGCCACACAAAGGGGATGCCACCGTGAAATTCTAGGCATTATCTAGTGCTTGTCAAATTGTGAATGAGTGACTGACGTAGTGTGTACAGCCTGCGCAAAAAACTAAGCAGAGCTCATGCCTATCAAGCAACTTTCAAATCATCATTATAGTCGCATCATGCAGCCTTACAATGTATTAAAAATCTAAACATATAGCCCAACTAAAGTTACATTAATAACTCTAAATTAAGCATATAGGAATACCTATTTCTTTGTTATCTGCTCAACACAGAATAGCCGCATGTGCGCACTCCCTCAAATCATTTGGAGAAAATATCCTTTCTATTTTATTCAGCTTTGTTCAATTGTATTTTTCATACTATAAAATAATGCCACAGAATTCTAAGCAAATCTTGTCTGCTAAATGAACTAGTGTAGCCCACAGCCATTTGGCATAGCCATATCAGGACCTAACATAAGGACAACTCAGAGTATGCTGTTCTGTTCTTCTGAAATAGACTACATTTTCTTCATATCATGCTTCTTTAGACCTGTCTAAAATTAATAATGGATTTATTGTGAAGGTGTAGGGTATATTACATGGATTTCTGAGACTTTTAAAAAATGCATCAGTGGCTTGTAGGCTATGTGTGGAAGCCAGGAGATGCTAAATGTTTTTATGTTAATTAACGGTAAATTACCGTGAGACCGACAGTTATTTGCTTGACAATCGCCGCCTGACTAAGTTTCGTGACCGCCACAGCCCTAGACAGGACCCAGACGTAACAGGTATCAGTATTGGTAAACATTAATATAAACAAAACTTATTTGCAGATGATCTCCTGATATACCTGACCAATATTGAAAACTCAACGCCCCATTTGCTAAAAATATTTTCAGAATACTCAAATCTCAGGATATAAAATGTACGTGGAAAAAAATGAAATAATGGCAATAGGAAAAAGAAAGAGAATAACTCATGATCTACAGCAAATTCTTTAAGTGGACCACAAAAAGTATTAAATACTTAGGATGCTTAATAAGTGACGACAAACAACAAATATATAAAGATAACTTTATTCCATTACTCAACAATATGAAAGCAGATCTATTAAATGGAATTGTCTTCCCATACATCTTACAGGTAGAATAAACCTCTTTAGAATGGCATGGCTGCCAAAGTGTTTGTATTTATTTTCGGTAACACCTATTAACCCACCGAAGATATTCTATAAAAAAGTATACTTGGTCATAACAGACAAATTGGCAAATAAAATTCATAGAATAAAAAGGAACGTTTTATATCTTCCAAAGTCTGAGCGTGGTTTTAACCTTCCAGACATGGAATTGTATCAATTTCGCTACCCAAGGTTTTTACTTTTTAAGTACACTAAAGAGGTACAATTGAAGATGTGCATGCTTATCCCCAGAATCTTTTTTACGTGTCTATTTTCAAAGAATAAAGCTAACAACATTAACAACTTAATTGTTAAGAACACTATAACAATATGGAAGAAAATGAAACGTATTCTACAAGAACCAAAATCACTTCCTAAAAACACAAGCTTATGGAACAATCCTTGGATAGCTTTTCAGAATTCACCGAGAAATTAGACCACATGGAAAACTAAAGGCATAGAAACCGTAAATGACTTGGTAACAGGAAATACATTTATTTCCATGAAATAATTAAATATTAATTTTAGACTGACCAATGTACAGTGGGGAAAAAAAGTATTTAGTCAGCCACCAATTGTGCAAGTTCTCCCACTTAAAAATATGAGAGAGGCCTGTCATTTTCATCATAGGTACACGTCAACTATGACAGACAAAATGAGGAAAAAAAATCCAGAAAATCACATTGTAGGATTTTTAATGAATTTATTTGCAAATTATGGTGGAAAATAAGTATTTGGTCAATAATAAAAGTTTCTCAATACTTTGTTATATACCCTTTGTTGGCAATGACACAGGTCAAACGTTTTCTGTAAGTCTTCACAAAGTTTTCACACACTGTTGCTGGTATTTTGGCCCATTCCTCCATGCAGATCTCCTCTAGAGCAGTGATGTTATGGGGCTGTCGCTGGGCAACACAGACTTTCAACTCCCTCCAAAGATTTTCTATGGGGTTGAGATCTGGAGACTGGCTTGGCCACTCCAGGACCTTGAAATGCTTCTTACGAAGCCACTCCTTCGTTGCCCGGGCGGTGTGTTTGGGATCATTGTCATGCTGAAAGACCCAGCCACGTTTCATCTTCAATGCCCTTGCTAATGGATACATGGCCCCATTCATTCTTTCCTTTACACGGATCAGTCGACCTGGTCCCTTTGCAGAAAAACAGCCCCAAAGCATGATGTTTCCACCCCCATGCTTCACAGTAGGTATGGTGTTCTTTGGATGCAACTCAGCATTCTTTGTCCTCCAAACACGACGAGTTGAGTTTTTACCAAAAAGTTCTATTTTGGTTTCATCTGACCATATGACATTCTCCCAATCCTCTTCTGGATCATCCAAATGCACTCTAGCAAACTTCAGACGGGCCTGGACATGTACTGGCTTAAGCAGGGCGACACGTCTGGCACTGCAGGATTTGAGTCCCCGGCGGCGTAGTGTGTTACTGATGGTAGGCTTTGTTACTTTGGTCCCAGCTCTCTGCAGGTCATTCACTAGGTCCCCCCGTGTGGTTCTGGGATTTTTGCTCACCGTTCTTGTGATCATTTTGACCCCACGGGGTGAAATCTTGCGTGGAGCCCCAGATCGAGGGAGATTATCAGTGGTCTTGTATGTCTTCCATTTCCTAATAATTGCTCCCACAGTTGATTTCTTCAAACCAAGCTGCTTACCTATTGCAGATTCAGTCTTCCCAGCCTGGTGCAGGTCTACAATTTTGTTTCTGGTGTCCTTTGACAGCTCTTTGGTCTTGGCCATAGTGGAGTTTGGAGTGTGACTGTTTGAGGTTGTGGACAGGTGTCTTTTATACTGAAAACAAGTTCAAACAGGTGCCATTAATACAGGTAACGAGTGGAGGACAGAGGAGCCTCTTAAAGAAGAAGTTACAGGTCTGTGAGAGCCAGAAATCTTGCTTGTTTGTTGGTGACCAAATACTTATTTTCCACCATAATTTGCAAATAAATTCATAAAAAATCCTACAATGTGATTTTCTGGATTTTTTCCCCTCAATTTGTCTGTCATAGTTGACGTGTACCTATGATGAAAATTACAGGCCTCTCTCATCTTTTTAAGTGGGAGAACTTGCACAATTGGTGGCTGACTAAATACTTTTTCCCCCACTGTAGATAGTTTGAAAAATGCTGAACAAAAATATGAATGCAACATGTAAAGTATTGGTCCCATGTTGCATGAGCTGAAATAAAAGATCCCAGAAATGTTCCATATGCACAAAAAGCTTATTTCTCTCAAATGTTGTGCACCATTTTGTTTACATCTCTGTTAGTGAACATTTCTCCTTTGCCAAGATAATCCATCCACCTGACAGGTGTGGCATATCAAGAAGCTGATTAAACAGCATGATCATTACGCAGGTGCACCTTGTGCTGGGGACAATAAAAAGCACTCTAAAATGTGCACAACACAATGCCACAGATGTCTCAAGTTTTGAGGGAGTGTGCAGTTAGCACGCTGACAGCAGGAATGATCATGATGATGTGTAAGACAAGAAGACTGATCATGAGGATGTGTAGCCATACAAGAAACAAAAACAAAAGTACAGTAGACTGATCTGTGTTTTGTTACACTCAGAGTCAATGATGGAGCATTGAGATGGGCTGTTATCAAAGGTGTGAAAAGTTTGTGGGAGACTTTTATTGTTGTGTTGAGTAGGCAAGCACTGCCATCAATAGAGTGAATAGACTGTATATGGCATGCCAAGAACGGACTGCAAGGGTGTGAAAAGTTTGAGGACCACTAGGCTTGTAGACAGTTTAGTGTATTAGTGATTTTGTTTTCCCTTTGGATGTCCTGGCTTGTTTGCGTCGCACATTCTCATTATGCTCCAGGATAGAAACGTGTCTGCCGCTTTGGGGTGTACTTCAGGACACCACTGTGGAATGCCTTGTGTGTTTCTAAAGACACCTTTCCAACAAGTCAGTTCATAACATTTCTGCCCTGCTAGAGCTTCCCCGGTCAACTGTGAGTGCTGTTATTGTAAAGTTTGAATGTCTAGGAGCAACAAGGGCTCATCCACCAAATGGTAGGCCAACAAGATCACAGAACGGGACCGGCGAGTGCTGAAGTGCGTAGCGTGTAAGAATAATCTGTCCTTGTTTGCAACACTCACTACCGAGTTCCATACTGCCACTGGAAGCAATGTCAGCACAATAACTGTTCGTTGGGAGCTTCATGAAATGGGTTTCCATGGCTTAGCAGCCGCACACAAGCCTAAGATCACCATGTGCAATGCCAAGCGTCGGCTGGAATGGTGTAAAGCTCGCCGCCATTGGACTCCAGAGCAGTGGAAACACGTTCTCTGGAGTGATGAATCACGCTTCACAATCTGGCAGTCCGACGGACGAATCTGGGTTAGGCGGATGCCAGGAGAACGCTACCTGCCCCAATGCATAGTGTCAACTGTAAAGTTTGCACAAAGCGAGGTCCATCCAGAAATGATTTGTCGAGATCGTTGTGGAAGAACTTGACTGGCCTGCACAGAGCCCTGACCTCAACCCCATATAACACCTTTGGGATGAATTGGAACGTCGACTGCAAGCCAGGTCTAATCGCCCAACATCAGTGCCCGACCTCACTAAGGCTCGTGGCTGAATGGAAGCAAGTCCCCGCAGCAGTATTCCAACATCTAGTAGAAAGCCGTCCTAGAAGAATGGAGGCTGTTATAGCAGCAAAGAGGGGACCAACTCAAATATTAATGCCCATGACTTTGGAATGAGATGTTCGACGAGCAGGTATCCACATACTTTTGGTCATGTAGTGTATTTTGGCTTTTCTGATTGAAAATATACTTAACAAAAATCTAAAACGCAACATGAAACAATTTCAAAGATGTTGCTGAGTTAGAGTTCATATCAGTCAATTGAAATAAATTAATTAGGCCCTAATCTTTGAATTTCACATGACTGGGCAGGGGCATAGCCATGGGTGGGCCTGGGAGGGCATAGGCCCACCCACTTGGCAGCCAGGCTCAGACAATCAGAATTAATTTCTCCCCACAAAGGCCTTTATTTCAGATGGAATGGAAATACTCCTCAGCACCCCGCCCCTAAAATGCTCATTAACAGGGATGTAAACAGATTTGGGGACAACATTTTTGAGAAATAAGCTTTTTTTGCATATGGAACATTTCTGGGATCTTTCATTTCACCTTACGAAACATGGGACCAACACTTTACATGTTGCGTTTATATTTTTGTTCAGTGTTTAAAAACCCAACGCTGTTATTGATGACTACTAACCTGTATGTTTGAATCTGGCCTTTTGTGAGAGATCAGTTGTCAAACGTTTGTCCAACACAATTGCAGAGAGGACTTCAAACACAACTGAGTCCATTTGCAGCCACTTGTTCTTGCTACGGTCAACATTGGACAGGTCAGGGTGTTGACAGTGGACTTCCTCCCCCTCTGTCCAGCTATGTACGTCACAGATGTGCTTGAGAATGGAGGCCCAGATGCGCTTCAGCTCCTTCAAAGACAACATACATTTTCTTTTAGATATCATCAGGACATGCACCAGTACAATTACTAGGGGTCTCCTGGACCAGTGCATATGGATCAGAGTTAGGGGTGAGAATGACAGTGCATTACTGTGAACATGAAAAACAAGTCAGAGTGCATGGTTCGCTCCACTTAATTATCCTCAGGGTCTCCATTACACCTTGCTGCACACTAATACATGTGGTTCGTGAGGGAGCGTATCCAAGGACACAAGGTCTCATTCCCTCGCTTCTTGGCCTTCAGCAAAAGTTTCTTTTGGAGACCTGTTTGAAAAAAATATGTGACTGACCATTCAAACGTTTGTAACTTGAAGGAGCTGGAGCAGTTTTGCTTTGAACAATGGGCAAAAATCTCAGTGGCTAGATGTGCCAAGCTTAGAGACATACTCCAAGAGACTTGCGGCTGTAATTGCTGCAAAAGGTGGCTCTACAAAGTATTGACCTTGGACTCAAGTTTTCTGTTTTTTTTTGGTCTTATTTCTTGTTTGTTTCACAATAAATATATATTTTGCACCTTTACATTTACATTTACGTCATTTAGCAGACGCTCTTATCCAGAGCGACTTACATTATTATTTTCATACCCCCTGTGGGAATCGAACCCACAACCCTGGCGTTGCAAACGCCATGCTCTATCAACTGAGCTACATCCCTGCCGGCCATTCCCTCCCCTACCCTGGACGACGCTGGGCCAATTGCGCGCCGCCCCATGGGTCTCCCGGTCATGGCCGGCTACGACAGAGCCTAGATTCGAACCAGGATCTCTAGTGGCACAGCTAGCACTGCGATGCAGTGCCTTAGACCACTGCGCCACTCAGGAGACCACAAAGTGGTTGACCACCTTCAAAGTGGTAGGTATGTTGTGTAAATCAAAAGATACAAACCCGCAAAAAATCAATTTAAATTACAGGTTGTAATGCAACAAAATAGGAAAAACGCCAAGGGGGCTGAATACTTTTGCAAGGCACTGTATATGGTTATTTAGAGTTACAGTTGAAGTCGGAAGTTTACACACACTTCGGCTAGAGTCATTAAAACTTGTTTTTAGACCACTCCACAACTTTCTTGTTAACAAACTCTAGTTTAGGCAAGTCGGCTAGGACATCTACTTTGTGCATGACACAAGTAATTTTTCCAACAATTGTTTACAGACAGATTATTTCATTTATAATTCACTGTATCACAATTCCAGTGGGTCAGAAGTTTACATACACTAAGTTGACTGTGCTTTAAACAGCTTAGAAAATTCCAGAAAATGATGTCATGGTTTTAGAAGCTTCTGATAGGCTAATTGACATCATTTGAGTCAATTGGAGGTGTACCTGTGGATGTATTTCAAGGCCTACCTTCAAACTCAGTGCCTCTTTGCTTGACATCATGGGAAAATCAAAAGAAATAAGTTAAGACCTCAGAAAAAAATTGTAGACCTCCACAAGTCTGGTTCATCCTTGAGAGCAATTTCCAAACGCCTGAAGGTACCACGTTCATCTGTACAAACAATAGTACGCAAGTATAAACACCATGGGACCACGCAGCCATCATACCGCTCAGGAAGGAGACGCGTTCTGTCTCCTAGACATGAACATACTTTGGTGCGAAAAGTGCAAATCAATCCCAGAACAACAGCAAAGGACCATGTGAAGATGCTGGAGGAAACGGGTACAAAAGCATCTATATCCACAGTAAAACAAGTCCAATATCGCCATAACCTGAAAGGCCGCTCAGCAAGGAAGAAGCCACTGCTCCAAAACCGCCATAAAAAGCCAGACTACGGTTTGAAATTGCACATTGGGACAAAGATTGTACTTTTTTGAGAAATGTCCTCTGGTCTGATGAAACAAAAATAGAACTGTTTGGTCATAATGACCATCGTTATGTTTGGAGGAAAAAGGGGGTTACTTGCAAGCCGAAGAAAACCATCCCAACCATGAAGCACGGGGGTGGCAACATCATGCTGTGGGTGTGCTTTGCTGCAGGAGGGACTGGTGCACTTCACAAAATAGATGGCATCATGAGGAAGGAAAATTATGTGGATATATTGAAGCAACATCTCAAGACATCAGTCAGGAAGTTAAAGCTTGGTCGCAAATGAGTCTATCAAATGAACAATGACCCCAAGCATACTTCCAAAGTTGTGGCAAAATGGCTTATGGACAACAAAGTCAAGGTATTGGAGTGGCCATCACAAAGCCCTGACCTCAATCCTATAGAACATTTGTGGGCAGAACTGAAAAAGCGTGTGCGAGCAAGGAGGCCTACAAACCTGACTCAGCTACACAAGCTCTGTCAGGAGGAATGGGCCAAAATTCAACCAACTGATTGTGGGAAGCTTGTGGAAGGCTACCTGAAACGTTTGACCCAAGTTAAACAATATAAAGGCAATGCTACCAAATAGTAATTTGAGTGTATGTAAACTTCTGACCCATTGGGAATGTGATGAAAGAAATAAAAGCTGAAATAAATCATTCTCTCTACTATTATTCTGACATTTAACATTCTTAAAATAAAGTGGGGATCCTAACTGACCTAAGACAGGGACTTTTTACTAGGATTAAATGTCAGGAATTGTGAAAAACTGGGTCTAAATGTATTTAGCTAAGGTGTATGTAAACTTCTGACTTCAACTGTATTTATGTGGTCCTCTGTAGCTCAGCTGGTAGAGCATGGCGCTTGTAACGCCAAGGTAGTGGGTTTGATCCCCGGGACCACCCATACACAAAAATGTATGCACGCATGACTGTAAGTCGCTTTGGATAAAAGCGTCTGCTAAATGGCATATTATATGCAACTTTAGTTGTGATACGTTTTGATGTTTAATACATTCTAAGGCTGCATGATGGGACTCCAACAATTATTTGAAAAAAGTCGCAAGCTGCACAGACTTCATCAGTCTCTCATTCACAATTTGACAAGCAGTTGATAATATTCTTACCAGGCCTCAAATTTACCGGCGCCATCCCCCTTGTGTGGCTGTAATGCCCCCTAAAAAATCCATGCCATTTTGCGGCCAAAGCTCCTTAGCACCTCTCACTCACATGATTCTCTTAGATGTAGCCAATTCCCGTCACGTGATCGGGTTGTTCTCACAGGCATTTCAGCTAAGAAGTAGGCTTCAAGTGAATGAAGACAGACAAATCGGCTCTTATCAAATTCCGCGGCGCATATTGAAGATGTTAGAATTATCCACATTTAGCCTACTTTTCGTCAGCCAACAAGATGAGTAGGCCTAACGAACAGTAAAAGCACTAGCCTATGTCAGTCTACTATCGCCAATAGTACAAAGTTGACATAATCTTTTCGTCAACTTGTCCTTCTGTGCAATAAATAAATATTCCAAAGATACTCTGGGATAGTTGTGGGATGCGATTGATCCCAAATGAATACAACCACTCACATAAAAAAAAAACTTTAAAGCAATGAGGCTGATCGTTTAGCTTAAATTTTTTATGAACTATTAAGCTATTTTTTCACATTATAAGTGCAGCAATGTGCACACGGCAGTAGGCTATAAGGGCGAATGTTCCAAAATGCAATCAATTGTTCTCGAAAGTGACGGCAAATGCGGTTATGCATGTAATGCTTTATTATAAAGGTGCATTTTTATGGTGAAGATTATCTTCCCCAAACTTGAAACTCACGCGCAGCCTATGTATGCCAGTTAGGCTCTACACCGGTTATAAAGAGGATTAATTTGCTTAATTTTTATAAGTTATTTGGACACTTTAGTTGTGATACAAACCTTATCAAAACATATAGGCCTATGGGCTAGGCTACATGAGGTGTGCGACTGATTTGAAAAAATCACACAAAAAAAGGTATGCGCTGTTTCATGCCTTAATGCACAAGTTGGGCATCATTCACAAGCGATAATACATCATTCACAAATGATAGCCTAATATTGTCACCCTTCAGACTATTCTTAATTTAATGTTGTCTTTACAAATACTAAATCATATATGTGATATTATTTTTGATTTAGAATGGACCATTATCGTGCACCTGTCTCGGAACAGGGGCATGGGAAATAAAATATGTAATGCACTTAAATAGCAAATGGAGGACTATGCACATAAATAGCGAATGGAGGACACTTTTTTCCCATTGTACATTTTCATGCCAGCCAGGTAGGCTATACTCCTGTTGTAAAGCAAAGCAATGTGCTTAATATTAGGAAACTTGACAAATAAATATAGAAGGCCTTGCCTATAGAAAACTGTTTTTTCAAGCAATTGCACAGCCTATAGAAATGTTGCATAACATGAGCACTTATGAAGTATTTGATTAGATTTTCGATAACATTTGCATTGACGTCAGAGTGATTTGGGACAATAGAGTGCTGAGTACCAGACAGTTATTAAGTTTGGTAGGCTACTAATGACCATCAGCAGCATCAGAGCTTGGAGAAGCCTAATTACCGTGACTAAACGGTCACATGGAATTTGACTGATGTCATGACTCGTGAATCACTGTAACAGCCCTAGTTGCACCACAACATAAGCAATCAATAGCCGTTTTGAGAAACACTGTAACGCCCTACCAGAATTTCCCTTCAGATCGAAATGGTAATTCTGAGGGCCTCTTTTTGAACAATAACCGCAAGAGAGTGGGGGAGAAGAGACTTACTCTCTGGGTCGCCATTTCTGTTCAAAACTAAAAGTAGATGAAGATAAAAAAAAGTGGAACACAAGCAAAACCATGATACATATTTTATCTACATCAAAGACAACTTACCATTGGCTCGAGGCCCAGAATTGACCTGCAAAATGTACAAAATCAATACAAATATTTTATGTATACCGGTAGAAAGGGGAATGTCAAGATTCAACAGACAGGGAAATAAGAAATTCTACACAAAGCCCAGCGATCCCTAGTGTATTTGAAATAAAGTTGCTTCTGGAATGACAACTAATGAAACTTTATTTACATATCGATTGTATCATTGCAAACACATTAACAATGCCATTTTATCATTATATAGTCAACCAAACCAATTGTCACAATGCAAATAACTTTCTAGCCTACTAAATATCAAAACATAATAACCTATGATAATAACGCTACCTGCGAGTCTCTTTGACCATAATCTCCACTCATTGTCAATTTGCTTGTAAAGCATAGACACAAGATGCCCAAGGTAAGAATATGAGGTTGACGGAGTAGTCTGGATAGACTGGAATCATTGCGCACTGGGTCCGGTTTTCTGGCAACTGCCATGCTGAAATCAATTAAAATAATGTTGCCTTCTGCCCTACATGGTTCTTCCCTACAACAGTTCACTGATTTCTGGTAAGATCACGTTAGAAACATGGAAACCGATGAGAAATAGGGTCACCTTCTGAATGACAGTAAATACTCAATTGTCAGCCTGCAATGCAAAGGTGACAGCATTTAACCATATTAAAAACGGTATATGAAACAATTCATGCAGCCATTTAAGTGTGAACTTTTACAGAATTTCACAGTACAATTTTGGAGGTCCAACACATTAAACCACTTCATCACAGGACAAATAAGTAGTAGAAAATTTATTCAGTTTTACAACATAATTATACAATTGAGGGAAGTTTTATTATCAGTCTTCACATGATTAATTAAACACACACAAACGCATCCTAGCTACAACCTCACATGATAGCAGGGACAAAACATAAACAATTATTTTTCAAATAATTATCTGTACATTTTCACCATCAAAAATTCATAATCCTGGAGAAAAAAAGCTCATCGAATGATTGACAGACAAAAATACATTTACAGTTCAGTTCAAGGGTTTCACTACTGTGGTCATTTAGACTTCCTTCTCTTAGCCTGGGTAGGACTGGCACCTGTTTCTGAAAGGACACACACAGAGACAGAGAGCGAGAGCGAGAGACATGTTTGATGAGACGAATATCTTTCAAATAAAAACGTAAGCTATATGTAAGAGTATGTTATGTCAGCGAGTTTGTGCCCTAAATCAGCGGGAAGTGTGTGTGTGTGTGTGTACCTTTAGCAGCGGCACTGGCTCCAGGCCTGGCCGGTCTCTTCCTCTGCATGCTGTCTGCCACAGTCTCCTCCTCCACCTCCTTGTCGGCCCGCGAGCTCCGTCTGCTAGGACCCTTCGGCTTCTCCACGGCAGCCCTGATAGATGCCAGACAGAAAACAGAGCCACAGACAACAGGGGAGATAGAAAAGAAAAGCAGGAGAGGTCATTTACAAAGATAAAAGGAGTAAATACAGTAGCTACCCAGTAAAAGCTGGAATATCGCTCCGGTATTCCTCTGAGTTGGGAAAACCGCTTCGGATTGGGCTGTTTTTCCTCGTCTACCACAGATACTGTCCGTCTTCACCGTAAACGGTATCCGATAGATAACAAAATGGTGGACACGACAGGGCTGCTGCGTGCGTCCTGGCAGCGCTCACGTGTAAATACATACCTTGAGACTAAGTTGACGGGCGTCTTTCTTTTCTTTGCCCATCTGTGATAGAAGTGGAAAAACAGCGGTAAACTAAACTGTGATGAAGCTGAACAAACATGGTTTTAGTCCCCCAACATACTCTTAGTGATAATAATCATCCCCAGAAGAAAACAATCATCATCAGACATGGCCATATTCATACTCAATTAGTACAGCCAAGTTCTTATGTAGTGGTAGTACTTGTCGTCTTTTGACATTTGGATATAGTTTGCATGCTAAGCATACATACACTATATATACACAAAAGTGTGAGGACACCCCTTCAAATGAGTGGATTCTGCTATTTCAGCCAAACCGTTGCTGACAGGTGTATAAAATCGAGCATACAGCCATGCAATCTCCATAGACAAACATTGGCAGTAGAATGGCCTTACTGAAGAGCTCAATGACTTTCAACGTGGCACCGTCATAGGATACCACCTTTCCAACAAGTCAGTTCGTCAAATTTCTGCCCTGCTAGAGCTGCCCGGTCAACTGTAAGTGCAAATATTGTGAAGTGGAAATGTCTAGGAGCAACAACGGCCCAGCCGCAAAGTGGTAGGCCACACAAGCTCACAGAACGGGACCTCCGAGTGCTGAAGCGCATAGCGCCTAAAAATCGTCTGTCCTCACTTGCAAAACTCACTAGCAACGTCAGCACAAGAGCTGTTCATCGGGAGCTTCATGAAATGGGTTTCCATGGCCGAGCAGCCGCACACAAGCCTAAGATCACCATGCGCAATGCCAAGCGTCGGCTGGAGTGGTGCAAAGCTTGCCGCCATTGGACTTCGGAGCAGTGGAAACGCGTTCTCTGTAGTGGTGAATCACGCTTCACCATCTGGCAGTCCAACGGATGAATCTGGGTTTGGCAGATGCCAGGAGAACGCTACCTGCCCCAATGCATAGTGCCAAGTATACAGTTTGGTGGGGGAGGAATAATGGTCTGGAGTGGTTTTTCATGGTTCGGGCTAGGCCCCTTAGTTCCAGTGAAGGGAAATCTTAACACTACAGCATACAATGACATCCTAGACTATTCTGTGCTTCCAACTTTGTGGCAACAGTTTGGGGAAAGCCCTTTCCTGTTTCAGCATGGCAATGCCCCCGTGCACAAAGTGAGGTCCATACAGAAATGGTTTGTCGAGATCTGTGTGGAAGAACTTGACTGGCCTGCACAGAGCCCTGACCTCAACCCCATCGAACACCTTTGGGATGAATTTGAATGCCGACTGCGAGCCAGGCCTAATCGCCCAACATCAGTGCCCGACCTCACTAATGCTCGTGGCTGAATGAAAGTAAGTCCCCGCAGCAATGTTCCAACATCTAGTGGAAAGCCTTCCCAGAAGAGTGGAGGCTGTTATAGCAGCAAAGGGGGGGGGACCAACTCCATATTAATGCCCATGATTTTGTAATGAGATCTTCGACGAGCAGGTGTCCACATACTTTTGGTCATGTAGTGTACCACATGGCTCATTGATTTTCCTCATGTAACCCCCCTGCCCTTGCCAACCAAATTAACTCCCTGAATTTCAGTTGTTACAAATGTCTAAGCATTTCTGTTTACAAACATGGCACTTACTGTAGACAAGGCAAACTACTAACAAAGACTTAGAGAATACTGATGATAACCTTTACAGGCAATGGAATAACCCAATCACCCCTGGCATGACAAGTATTTATTTCATACTGACATTTTGTTAAGTTTGAAATAAGTCTTGAGAACCTCACCCTTGCTCGGTTACAGTGGCAACTTCTTCTGCTGTAGAAGGAAAAAATACAAACAAAAAAGTTACTAAATATCACAGCAAGCAGCATGTTATGTTCACAGCATACAGTGCATCATTTAAAGCATGGTCCCAGAGCTGTACAAGTATATTATAGCAAAAGCATTTTCAGATTTGGTCCCAGACTATAACATTACTTAATACACTATATATACAAAAGTATGTGGACACCCCTTCAAATGAGTGGATTCGGCTATTTAAGCCACACCCGTTGCTGACAGGTGTATAAAATCGAGCACACAGCCATGCAATCTCCATAGACAAACATTGGCCTTACTGAAGAGCTCAGTGACTTTCAACGTGCCACTGTTATAGGATGCCACCTTTCCAACAAGTCAGTTCTTCAAATTTCTGCCCTGCTAGAGCTGCCCCGGTCAACTGTAAGTGCTGCTATTGTGAAGTGGAAACGTCTAGGAGTAACAACAGCTCAGCCGCGAAGTGGTAGGCCACACAAGCTCACAGAACGGGACCGGCGAGTGCTGAAGCGCGTACAAATCGCCTGTCCTCGGTTGCAACACTCACTACCGAGTTCCAAACTGCCTCTGGAAGCAACGTCAGCAAAATAATTGTTAGTTGGGAGCATCATGAAATGGGTGTCCATGGCCGAGCAGCTGCACACAAGCCTAAGATCACCATGCGCAATGCCAAGCATCAGCTGGAGTGGTGTAAAGCTCGCCACCATTAGACTCTGGAGCAGTGGAAACACATTCTCTGGAGTGATGAATCACGCTTCACCATCTGGAAGTCCAACGGACGTATCTGGGTTTGGCAGATGCCAGGAGAACGCTACCTGCCCCAATGCAAAGTGGCAACTGTAAAGTTTGTTGGAGGAGGAATATTGGTCTGGGGCTATTTTTCATGGTTCGGGCTAGGCCCTTTTGTTCCAGTGAAGGGACATTTTTACGTTACAGCATACAATGACATTCTAGACTATTCTGTGCTTCCAACTTTGTGGCAACAGTTTGTGGAAGGCCCTTTCCTGTTTCAGCATGACAATGCCCCTGTGCACAAAGCGAGGTCCATATTGAAATGGTTTGTCGAGATCAGTGTGGAAGAACTTGACTGGCCTGCACAGAGCCCTGACCTCAACCCCATCGAACACCTTAGTGGAAAGCCTTCCAAGACGAGTGGCGGCTGTTATAGCAGCAAAGCAGCAACTCCTTATTAATGCCCATGATTTTGGAATGAGATGTTCGACGAGCAGGTGTCCACATACTTTTGTAGTGTAACTTGTCCTTCTGTGCTGTAGTAGTTACATTTTATGGTGCCCTCATCATATACCGCAATCTTTGTATATGTTATGGGATGTTCCATTTGTGCTCTGTTACCAAGAAGCCATATCATGTCATTACATAAAGGGTCCGGAGCATCCACCATTTTCTTATAGATCAGTTAGTGTGACAGTACTTACCAGTCTTTTCGGTAGCTGCAGGCTCCACTTGCTGTAGCGGTTCAGGTTGGACTGACACTGGGAGGAAGGACATGGTGGAGGTTATTATTATCACTGAAAGGTCGACATGTGAGGAATAAGTTACTCAATCATTGATTGATTGATTGATTAGTACCTGGGGTGATCTGGGTATTCGCCGCAGGTGCTGGGGCCTCTGGTGGGGCTGGCTGGCTGGGAGCCTCCATGGCTGTGGGGACAGGCTGAGCCCCAGTAGAGGTAGGGGCCGCTGGGGAGGATATGGCTGAGGAGTCCCTGGGGGGATTGGAGGGTCCAGGGGTGGCAGCAACAGGAGAGGTAGATTGGGAGAGATTTGGTACCGGGACTGGGGCTGAAGGAGGAGCCGGATCAGGGAGAAACGTAGCAGTGGTAGGAACAGGGGCAGTAGTAGGGATTGGGGTGTTGACAGGGACTAAGACTGGAGGAGGGGTGGTGGGGGTAGAGGCTGGGGCAGAAACAGGGGACTGGGCTGGTGCAGCAGGTTGAGCACGGACAGGAGTTGGAGCTGATACGGGAGGAGGACGAGTGGTGACTTTCGGAGCAGCAGCAGAAGCAGTCTGAGTCTGTGCTCCAGACACCGTGGCCTCAGTCTGGGTGAGAGATGCAGGGGAAGTATGAGGGGGCATATCCCCAGCGTTCAGACCTGTCTGGAGCTGGGAAACCCCCCCTAAAGGCTGGGCTGGCCGTTCCTTAGAAACCTGCTGGGAATCTGGTGGACTACTCAATGGTGCAGAGCCAGGAGCCTGGACAGGCTTGCCCTGGGCAGCCGGGGAGGGGGAGCATGGAGGAGGGGACCCTAAGGGCTGCTGGAAGGGAGACATGGCAGACGCAGAGGCTTTGGGATAGGGGCTGGGACGGCCGGACGGCTGCCTAACTGGCGGGCTGGATTTCTGGCCGGGGGGCGCCTCACCAGGGGTCTCTGGCTTGGGAGTGCTAGGGCTTTGCTGCTGGGGAGGAGGCAGGTTACTAACAGGGACAGGGGAAGCCTGTCTAGTGGCCATCTGGACCTGCTCACCAAGCGTTCGGGCAGGCTGGGTGCTGGCCACACTGACCACAGAAGCCTGGGTCCAGGCAGAGCCTGTGACTGGGGCTTGGGCCTGGGTTGGAGCAGTGGTGAGCTGGATATTAGTGGTGGACACCTGTATGGGTCCTTCCATGGTGATCGGCTGGGACACCATTGTGGTGTTGGGGGCCACAGACGCAGAGGGGACCTGGAAGATTGGGGTACCGGTATTAATAAACACAGGCGTGGTAATGAATTGGGGCCGGGGGGCAGTGGTCTGATGGCTGAGCTGCTGGGGTCTGATGTTCTTATTGGGCATGGCCACCATAGTGGAGACGACGGCTGGGGGTGCCTGGGTGGTGGAGGTGGAACTGATAGGGTTGGAGGTGACAAACACGGTTATCTTGTTGGGGGAGATGGTGGCAGAGGACGCAGGGATCTGCAGGACTGTGGACACACTGGCCAGGGGTTTAGGGCTGGGGATTGGTTTGCGGCTAACTGCAGGGTTTGAGTTAGGGTTTGGGCTGGGGGAAACGTTGAGGCTGGGACTACTGTGACTGACTGTGGCTGTGTTGGGGCTAGCGCCCACACTGACACGGAGACTAGGAGTAGGGTTTAGAGTAGGGCTGGAGTTAGAGTTTAGGTTGGGGCTAGCAGTCGGGTTTAGATTGGGGCTAGGGCTGGGATTAGCATTAAGATTAGGGCTTGCATTAGGCTGCAGGTTAGGACTACCGGCTGGATTTGGGAGTTTGGAGCTGGGGGTTGAGCTGGGCTTGGGTTTAGCTTCTGGCTCGTTCACAGCAGCAGCAGTAGCAACAGCAGTAGCCCCCACATCTGAGCTCTGAAAAGCACTGGATGGGTTATCTTGATCTATGGAGGCTTTTGTGCTCTCCTTGCAGATAGTATCCCCAGCCAGAGCACTCCGAGTGGGCCTGGCAGGCACGCTGGGGGTGGCTGCGTTATCCAGCAGCTGGTTGAGGGAGGTAGGAGCATCCCTGAAAGCATGAGAGGCCTCATACACAGATACAAACTCCTGCTGAGGAGCTTTCTGTACAGGCTGCCTCTCCCCTGCTACCATCGTGTGCTCAAGCCCAGCTTTAGCCTCCTGAGGAGTTGGGACACGAGGGCTAGCTATCCGGGAGGCGGGGAGCTCCCTCAGAGGCTGGGGCATCTGCCGCTGCTCTACACCTGCCATTCCTTGCCCTTCCCTGGGCATCTCAGCTGTGTTACCCTGGAACCCCTGGAAGGGGCTCTGGATCTGATGGGCCTCCAGGCCCACCCCAACCGCTGGTGGGATAGAGACCGGGCTAGGAGGCACTGGGGTAGGGCTCAACATCATGGTCTGCGCTGTCTGGGGGTTGACTATGTATTGCTGGTGAGGAGGGGAGGTTAGGGCAATCTTGGCCCCCTTCTGCCTCCCCGGGCTGGGGGTAGTGGCTTTGCGGCCGGAGGCAGGGCTGGATCTGCGGCTGTTACTGGGACTAGCCCTTTTAGCCTGCCCTCCTCCAGACTGCTTGTCCTGTTTCCCCTGGCCTGAGTTGGCCATTCCACTGCCTGTAGGGAAAGACTGCTGACTGTTGTTAGAGTTACCTCCACCACTTCCATTGTTGCTGGGCATAGTTAGGCTGGGAGGGGCCTGTCCTATGGCTTTGAGAGTGGTGGGGTTGAGCCCACCCTGCTGGTCGAAGCCCCGGCTGAGGTTGGGCTGCCTGGGGGGCAGAGGGATGTTGATCTTCGGTGGAAACAGGCCTGCAATGGAGGCGTTCAGCCTCTCAGGGGAGAGGTTGATCTCAGAGGGCTCAGTGCTGGGAGGACGGTTGGTAGGGGTGAGAGGGTGGTGGTAGGGCCTGGGACTGGCCCGGTTGGGTGTTTTCGGCCTGGAGCTCTGGGAGGTGGTGGCGACGTTAGGGAAGTGGAGGCCTGGCATGGGGCCACCCTGCTGGGGCTGAGGGGGCAACTGCTGTTGAGGGCTGGCTCCAGGGTGCTGGGGCATTGGTGAGGGGCCGAGGCCTTGCTTCATCATGTGGGCGTTTGGGCCCTGGTTCACCACCATCTGTTGGGCCCCGTTCCCAGACTGCATCACCATCTCCTGGCCCCCGGGTCTGTCCTGCAGGGAGTGGAGCCCACCAGGGGCCTCTTCAGCCCCTGTACCCTGGGGACCAGGTCCTGCCTCGGGGTGAGACATCCGCCGGGCTGCCCCAGCCATCTACATAAGTAGAGAGAGAGAGAGAAAAATGATACACACACACCGGGAAATTAATTAATTAATTTGTCCAAACTGCCAAAGTCAACAGGCATAGAACATTTACAAGACAATAACAATAAATATGATATAATTCCATTTCAAAACATCTATCAGATAGTGTGTTCAACCTGTGGGTTGACCATGAGGGGCATCCCTCTGGGTTTGTCTGGGGAGGGGGGCACTCCTCCGTGCCCCTGGAGGTTGATCATGACGGGCATGTTGCCCTGCTGGGAGCCAGGCATCCTCTGGGCCTCCCCGGGGTTCACCATGCCTCTGGGGGGGTGCTGCCCGCCTGGATGGAGGGGCATCCGGCTTTTAGCCTGCTCCTGCTGCATCTTCATCATCATCAGCATCTGCTGCTATAACACAACGGGAACAAATTAGCTATATAATCCATAGTTAACATGGAAAATGTGTCTTTTGACGACACACACACACAGGCAGTCGATGGTACCTGCTGTTGCTGCTGCTGATGGTGTGGTTGTTGCTGCTTTTGTTGTTGTAGCTGATGAGGGTGCATCTGTGGCTGGCCTTGAGTCTGACCCAGAGCTCCAGCCACCCCCTGCTGCTGTCCTGGAGGAACCTGCATTCCCTGCATCTGCTGTTGCATCTGCAGCTGTTGCTGTTGCTGCTGCTGCATTTGCTGTTGCTGCAGCTGCTGCTGCTGTTGCAGCTGCTGCTGTTGCATATGCTGCATTTGTTGTTGCTGTTGTTGTTGTTGTTGTTGTTGCTGCTGCTGCTGCTGCTGCATGAACTGCATGGGCACCTGCTGTAGGACTCTCTGGTCTCCAGGCTGACCTGGGAAACCTGACATGAGAGAAAATGAGTGATAAGAAGCCACTTAACTAAAATATAACATTGTGAGTGAGCAAACCAAGAAACATGAACATGGCATACCTGCAGGCCTGTTGGTGAAGTCTGAAAGTTTGGGTCCAGAAGGGTCCATGCCCACCCCCTGTTCCCCACTCGGTCCTGGCAGCTCTGGGTCCTCCAGGCCAGCACCCACTTCCAGACACCTGGGGAGAAGAGAAGAAGAATACCTCAATGACAAACCATGTCCAATACCGACTACCTTATGAGGATATAGCTTTATATTTCAATAAAATTCAGCTATCTACCCTAGCCCCTCCATCGGCTGCTGTCCCTCCCCTACTTTGGGCTTCTTCTTGCGTGGTGGTTTCTTCTTCTTGGGTTTGGCCTGGCCAGGTCCTCCAGCCCCCTGCTTCCCCCCAGGTCCAAACTGACTGGCCGAGATATCACTCTGGAGCAGGTTGACCAGGAGAGGACTGGTCAGCGTCACGTCCTTGTTCACTGGGAACCCCCCTGCCTGAGCGCACGGCCCACTCATGGGCATTTGACCCCCGAACTGGGGGTTGAAGTTCATCCCATGACCCGAGAAGTGGCCGTTGCCCACCTGCATGTGCTGGGGGCCTCCAATTCCCATCATGCCTTGCTGCTGTTGCTGACCCTGCATGTCCTGGAGCATTTGTTGGACACTGCCCATGTCGCCTGTGCAGCCACTGGGTTCTCCGAGAGCGTGTGGGTGTTGTTGCGTGGCCTGTTGTTGCTGCTGTTGTAGCATGGCTTGTTGTTGTTTCTGTTGTTGTTGGAGCTGCTGCTGCTGTAGCTGCTGCTGGACCAGAGGATGACCACTGGGGAGTCTCATCTGTTGACCGTGCATACCCATGGCCTGGTTGGGGTTGCCGCCCATGGGGACCTGAACAAATTAAGGCATGAGCAAGTGAAATAACACCCTTTAAATGCTACCCAGAACGGAAATTGGGTTTTCCACCATCAATTGCCACAGTGCAAATAAAAAAGGAAAATAAGTATTGAAATACTTGTTGGGGCTGCTGCTGGGTCATCTGTTGTTGTTGCTGCTGTTGTAGCTGGTGTTGCTGCTGCTGCTGTTGTTGGAGTTGAGCCATTTGCTGCTGCTGTTGGTGCTGCTGCTGTGGAGTCATCTGTTGCTGCTGCTGCTGTTGGCCCACCTGAGCTTGCTGGAACTGAGACATGTTACCGGGCACGTTAGGAGACGGACCCCGCATCATCTGACCTGGCATGACCCCGGCTTGACCTTTCACCCCAAACGCCTGTTTGTTTCCTTGCATCTGTTGCATCTGTTCCATCATGGAGTTTTGCTGTTGTTGTTGCTGCTGCTGTTGTAAGAGCATCGCCTGGTGCCCCTGCCCTCCAACCACCTGGCCGTGCATCACCCCTTGGCCCTGCTGGGGCATCAGCTGCTTGGGTGGGGTCATGCCTCCTCTCTGCCCGGGGTTGAGGGGTCTGGAGAGGACCGTTTGCCCCGGACCCCCACCCTGGACCATCTGGCTGGGGGACGAGGACACAGGCTGGCCCTGGAGGCCCATCATCTGGGTCTGGATGCCGGGCTGGCCCATACTGGGGCCTGAGGTAGTGCCTGGGGGCTGGCCGTCCATGCCACTGTGGAGGCCAATGACGTTGGGCTGGGAGTGGGATGGACCTTGGATGGTGTTGGGGTTGGAGACTGATGACTGGGCCCCTGAAATCAGATCATAAGAGAATGACACTGAAGTTGGCATGATACAGCCTAAATCAAATCACTGTATTGTCTGCTGGGTCAGTCCATTTGATTTGAATCACTTTTTGACCGCACCCCTTTGGATTTTAACTAAAAACTTTCCATACATACTTGCCCATAGTAGAAGTGGTCAGAAAGTGACTTTTTAGACCTGAATGCCAAAACATTCAGGAGATAGAGGTGCCCAAAGTTGACTCATTTTGCACACCCCACCATACCATGAGACATCCATGTCTTCATCACTGGTAAAAAAAAAAATACAATGGTTGAGTTTGATATAATTTAAAAGCTTACAAACAGGGTTGTCAAACTATTTGATAATTTCTTGAAAAAAATAGGTTTTATATATATATATTTAAAAAAACTTTAACATCAGCTATCTAAAAACGTGCAAACTGCAATTGTTTTCCATTTTCGTATACGTTGTAATTTAGACCCCATTGTACATAATCTGAGGTGTCTGTGTTGTGCCCGCCATCGGTTGAGACAGAGCATGCTCTTGAATACAGGGTGGGTGTCATACTTTGGCTGATAAATGCACTAAAATGGGAATAGCATTGACATTTCAACTTTCAAATGGTACCACAAAGATGGTTGGAGGTCCACACATCACAGAATGTTGACTTGTATGAAAATATCCGTTGTTTTAACTTACACTGTCAATCTTCCATATGAAACCATAGAAATATAGATAATAGACATTACCATTTAAGTTGACATTCGACAGTGGGTGGACCGGTGGCCATCTTTGTGGTAGTAATTGGAAGTTAACATTTCTATTCAAATAACATTTTACTGGTGTGCGGTCAAAAAGTGATTGAAATCAAATGGAACGACCCTGCTATTAACCCTTTTCTCTCGTATATAGCTGAAAGGTATCGTTTTAACTGTGCTGATCTATTGTCTTGTACCTGTGTGTGCCATTGCCTGGGTGCTCTGGAGCTGGGGATTGGCTCCTCCCCCAGGGGTTCCTGGGGCGCTAGTCACTTGACCCTGGACAAAGTTCTGGTTCCCTGGGACGTTAGGGAACCCCATGGGCAGACGATTGGGCATGCCTGTGATCAAACACAACCGTGGGGAATTTCATCAGCCCAGCATACATGGTCATTGTAGTAAGTCTGTATTACACTTTAAATGTCTGAATATTACTTTGATTTAAGCATGACTTGTGTTACTAACTAATAAGTAATTTTAACTAATAAAGGCAATGCTTCAGGAGATCTTTTGTGGCCATGGAACAAACCTGTGAAAGTGAATGCATAATTTGTAATCATCTGCAGTAGTTCAATTTCTTACCTCCCATTCCTCCTTGATGAACCTGAGGTCCAGCCTGCCCATGTTGGGGCATTCCCATGAACACTTGCTGCATGTTACCCTGCTGTCCCAGTACCGCCCTGCCCGGTGAGCCCACCCCTTGAGGGAAACCCTGTGGGGTCGTAGGTCGCAGGCCCAGCTGGGCCTGACCCATCATGGGAGGAGTCCCTGGAGAACCCTGCTGGAAGGGGGAAGGTGAAGACCCAGGAGACTTGGCTGTGAGGTTTCCCTGAGGCCCTGCTGAAGGAGGCAGAGGTGGTGGAGGTCTAGGGGGTCCTGCCACCCCTCCATGCCCACCTTGTGGACCTTTAGGCTGGGGGGCCGCAAACTGACCAGCTCCTGGCTGCTGTTGTTGCTGGAGCTGCCCCTGCACCATAGCATTAAACACCTGGCCAGCCTGTTGGCTACCAAACGGGTACGGAGGTGGAGGGTGGCTGGGGGTCTGGACCGTAGCCAGCGAGGGGGGACGTTGAGTCATCTGGGCCTGGGGAGGGGCCTTCCTCCAGGCTGGGCCCATGGGTCCTCCTTGGGTTGGCGGGGGCTGGAGGACCCCTGAGGGGAGCTGGTTCCAGCCGGAGGGTACAGGCATCTGGCCAGAAGGGTTGAAGGGGGGACGGGGGCCACCAAGCTGGGAGAGCTGGGCTTGTTGCTGGGCCTGCTGCTGTTGCTGCAGCTGCTGGAGGGCAGCTGGGTTGAGCTGCCTACCCACCTGCATGGTCTGTGCTCAAAATACAGCCTTTATAAATACAGTACACTCCTGATACATTTAATCCTTGCATTCATTTGTAGTATTGATAGTGATTATAATGCATTGTTATTGTTAAGCTCCATTAGTGATTGTATACCTGCATGTGGTGAGCTGCCTGGGGGGGCATGGGTCCTTGGCCGTAGGGGCCAGCCTGGGGACGCTGAAGCTGCTGCTGCAAGGACATCATGGGGCCCATTGCATCTGAAGGAGGAGGGGGGGACGTATACGGTCAATACCTTTGAAGAAGTTTAGGGCTGACCCCATTTAGTCGACCGGTCGGTAGGCTGTTGGTCGACCAAGATTTCTTTAGTCGAGCAGTAGCAAAAAAAGTATAATACTCATGGTGTACAAGACACCAGTCTTTTTCGCGTGGACTGATCCATTGTGGAGGCTGTGGGGATGGCACAGTCCATCAGTCTCAGACATGTGCTACTGAAATTGTATATGGTTATATTACATAAGACAAATGGTGCAACACTAATACAAATAATATTATTTTACAACAAATGCGCTTTCTCCCCCGTTGGATAGCGGTCGGTGTCCACAGTTCTGAAACACATGAGTGCGCTGTTGAATTGGCGCCTTTTCCTAGACCATGTTGCTATGTGCATTATAGCAAAGTTAACCAGCATATTAGTGTTGAGAACAATGCCGCGGAGGCAGCAGCAGAATTAGGAGATGAGAAAACAGCCCTTGCCTTATTGTCTAAGAAAAGTGAGGAGAGAGGAAAATCAAACTTAATTAGGTCTATAATCAATAGCCAAACTGTTAAATGTGCCTGGCTTTATAAATCATCAATATATCTACAGAAATAAGACAGACCCTGCTTCTGTTGCCTGTTTGGAGTGTTTGTTTATTAGCCTACTGATTCCGTGAGCACCAAGCCTCACACAATGACATGTCAAGTAAACAATTTCACAAATTCGGCTGTTTTTAATCTTTGCTTTGCTGTAATAAAGGCATAACACTTTTTTTCTTTCATTAGAACAGCCTCTCTGGTATTATTTATAATTTATTTAGTGTTTACAATCTCCTTTTTCTTGACCTCCTCCTTATTTTCCATAAATAGTCACATTTATTCCACACATCTGACTTTCCCTTTACCTCCTGAGCAACCTGTAAATATTCCCCCGTTTCGAGTTTATTTGTCACGTCCTCTGCTTCTATTTTGCTGTCACATGTTACAGTGTTGAGTTTGTTATAACCAATTTATTGATGTGATTATGATATGCTATAGGCCAGGCCCTATTCTGACGGGATTAGTTTTACTGGGGGAGGTCGGGTAATGTAATTATTTGCAAGAACACAAAGCACAAAACACCACATCTGTCATTTTAGTCCCATCCGAATCTGCCATGTCAGTAATTTTTCCATGGCAAAAGAGTAACAATTCCAGCCAGAATAACCTACAGTTTTTTGGTGAAATCCAAGGTCCTCTGATCATACTAGTCCCGTGCGAATCAACATCCCTGTGTTTTGAGAGAAATGTCTGAGTTTGACTGGTGTTGCTTGCGGTTTGCGCAAGAAAACAATAACTGATTAGATAAATTGAACTAAGTATAAGCTATATATGAATGGCCTACATGTAACCTATCAACTCAGTGAATGATTTTGTTTATATGTTTTGTGCGTATGAATTGAATATTACCAAATGCATCAGTAAAAAATATTGAGCCTATTTAATGCAACCCTTGTTGTTAATAGATCGCAAAGCAGCAGCATACAACTGACCTAAACGTTTGAAAATGATAGTTAACGTTCTCATCCTTAGCCTTAAAATACATCTCAAGTGCAATTGCACTGTTTAGCTCACATCTGAAGGCTGGGGGACAGTACTGCAGATCGCTAAAATATCCTAATGATTATGATCACACTTCCTCAATTCAAATATTATGGCGACATTATAGGAAAGATGGTTTGGTGTGGTTTAGAAACCAAGCTTGAGATATCAGTGAGACCCTATCACCTAGACATGTTGAAATACTGTATCTTCACGCCTAGAATAAAAACCTCCAGGCTTCTGTCATAACTATCAACTCATAAAAATAATAAAGAATTACATGGGGCAGTTTGGAAAAAACGATTCCTGTCTGAATCGTCCATTGGAACAACTGACATTCTGGAGTAATAATTACATAACCAATGTTCTCTAGTAATACTAGTCCCGTGTGAATAGGTCTTTGGTCATGTGCATGCGCTGCATACATGTGTCACGTAAAGAGAGCAAGGGTTGAGGGAATAGGGAATGTTTTTCCTAAACAAATTAGGGATTTCGGTAACAGAACTTTTCAGTCAGTAATGGCTGTAGTTACAGTGCATTCGGAAAGTATTCAGACCCCTTGACATTTTCCATTATTCTAAAATGGATACAATTATTTTTATCCCCCTCAATCTACACACAATACCCCATAATGTAGTCCTGTGTAGCTCAGTTGGTAGAGCATGGCGTTTGCAATGCCAGGGTTGTGGGTTCGTTTCCCACGGGGGACCAGTATGAAACTCACTAACTGTAAGTCGCTCTGGATAAGAGCGTCTGTTAAATGACTAAAATGTCTAAATGACAAATCGAAAAACAGCTTTAGACATTTTTGCTAATATATTAAAATTAAAAACAGAAAAAACGTATTTACATAAGTATTCAGACCCTTTGCTATGAGACTCGAAATTGAGCTCAGGTGCATCCTGTTTCCATCGATAAACTTTGAGATGTTTCTACAACTTGATTGGAGTCGATCTGTGGTAAATTCAATTGATTTGACATGATTTGGAAAGGCACACACCTGTCTATATAAAAGGTCCCACAGTTGACAGTACATGTCAGAGCAAAAACCAAGCCATGAGGTCGAAGGAATTGTCCGTAGAGCTCTGAGACAGGATTGTGTCGAGGAACAGAACTGGGGAAGGGTACCCAAAAATGTCTGCAGCATTGAAGGTCCCCAAGAACACAGCGGCCTCCATCATTCTTAAATGGAAGAAGTTCTGAACCACCAAGACTCTTCCTAGAGCTGGCCGCCCAGCCAAACTGAGCAATTGGGGAGAAGGGCCTTGGTCAGGGAGGTGACCAAGAACCCATTGGTCACTCTGACAGTGCTCCAGAGTTCCTCTGTGGAGATGGGAGAACCTTCCACAAGGACAACCATCTCTGCAGCAGTCCACCAATCAGGACTTTATGGTAGAGTGGCCAGAATGAAGCCACTCCTCAGTAAAAGGCAAACGACAGCCCGCTTGGAGTTTGCCAAAAGGCACCTAAAGGACTCTCAGACCATGAGAAACAAGATTGTCTGGTCTGATGAAACCAAGATTGAACTCTTTGGCCTGAATGCCAAGCGTCACATCTGGAGGAAACCTAGCATCATCCCTACAGTGAAGCATGGTGGTGGCAGCGTCATATTGTGGGGATGTTTTTCAGCGCTGGGACTGAAAGACTAGTCAGGATCGAGGGAAAGATGAACGGAGCAAAGTACAGAGAGATCCTTGATGAAATCCCCATCCGACTTGACAGAGCTTGTGACGATCTGCAGAGAAGAATGGGAGAAACTCCCTAAATACAGGTGTGCCAAGTTTGTAGCGTAATACCCAAGAAGACTCGAGGCTGTAATCGCTGCCAAAGGTCCTTCAACAAAGTATTGAGTAAAGGGTCTGAATACTTATCTAAATGTGATATTTCAGTTGTTGTTTTTTTATATAAAGTTGCAAAAAATCTAAACCTCTTTTCGCTTTGTCATTATGGGGTATTGTGTGTAGATTGATGAGCAAAAAAACAAACGTAATCCATTTTAGAATAAGGCCGTAACGTAACAAAATGTGTAAAAAGTCAAGGGGTCTGAATACTTCCCGAATGCACTGTATGTTGTAGCTTCAGCAACACTGACAGCGCGATAAACACGTTTATGTTCTGTGTTGGTCGCTGCAGCAGGGAGGAGAGAGAGAGACAACGGGTGCTAGTCACAGTCACTCGCTGTGTTTTTTTAATTTTTTTAAACAGTCTGAGCACAGCCCGGCACAATCAAATCAATTGCGGGTCGGACTCTCTCTAGTCATTTGTGTGTCTTAATTATTTAATCAAACCGTGTGCTTAAAACAGA
The DNA here is from genome assembly GCF_020615455.1 of Coregonus clupeaformis. Taxonomy (NCBI): domain Eukaryota; kingdom Metazoa; phylum Chordata; class Actinopteri; order Salmoniformes; family Salmonidae; genus Coregonus; species Coregonus clupeaformis. Next base: position 58,675,537 of record NC_059215.1, read on the forward strand.
CAAGCTCAGTGAATATAGTTGATTTGATTCAAACACATAGGATGTGTCAATATATGGAAAAATAAACGTTTAAACATTTCGACCAATCGATTGGCCGAAAGAACAGACAACTCTTCTTTTTTTTTGGTCGGGACAGCCCTAAACAAGTCAAACATATTTTGGACGTGTAAATGAGTTAACTGGTTGCTTATTAAGCATGTATGTCCTCACCAGTCTGTGAGGGGGGTCTGGGGTGCATCTGTCCACTGCTGCCGGGAACCATTGCCTGTCCAGACATACTGGGGCAAGGGGGGACCATCGATGGGTTGCTCATTCTCATGCCTCCTACGAGAGATTGGTATGGGAGTTGGTTTATATTTTAACAACTAAAAGACGAACAATGAATGGATAGAATTCATCTTGTCACTGTCCTGCCCCAAGTCACCTGTGCCTGGTTGTCCTGGGAATCCCAAATCCATCCTCATCTGACCGGATGCACCGATTGGTCCGTTCACCCTGACCTCCTGACCTCTGTTCTGCCCAATGGCCACGTTGATGGCTCCTTCACCTGGACGAAACAAACAAAAACAAATATTAACAACAATCAGGATCTACATTGCATTCGGAAAGTATTCGGACCTCTTGACACATTTTGTTACGTTACAGCCTTATTCTAAAATGGATTATTATTTTTTTTATTTTCTTAAATCAATCTACAAACAATACCCCATAATGACAAAGCGAACAGAGGTTTAGATTTTTTTTTGCAAAAAACGGAAATATCACATTTACATAAGTATTCAGACCCTTTACTCAGTACTTTGTTGAAGCTTTGTTGAAGCACCTTTGGCAGCGATTACAGCCTCAAGTCTTCTTGGGTATGACGCTACAAGCTTGGCACACCTGTATTTGGGGAGTTTCTCCCATTATTCTCTGCAGATCCTCTCAAGCTCTGTCAGGTTGGATGGGGAGTGTTGCTGCACAGCTATTTTCAGGTCTCTCCAGAGATGTTTGATCGGGTTCAAGTCCGGGCTCTGGCTGGGCCACTCAAGGACATTCAGAGACTTGTCCCGAAGCCACCCCTGCTTTGTCTTGGCTGTGTGCTTAGGGTCGTTGTCCTGTTGGAAGGTGAACCTTAGACCCAGTCTGAGGTCCTGAGCACTCTGGAGCAGGTTTTCACCAAGGATCTCTCTGTACTTTGCTCCCATTCCATCTAGCTGAAAAACATCCCTGACCAAGGCCCTTCTCCCCCTGATTGCTCAGTTTGGCTGGGCAGCCAGCTCTAGGAAGAACATCCCTGACCAAGACCCTTCTCCTCCTGATTGATCAGTTTGGCTGGGCAGCCAGCTCTAGGAAGAGTCTTGGTGGTTCCAAACTTCTTCCATTTAAGAATGATGGACGCCAGTGTGTTGTTGTGGACCTTCAATGCTGCAGATATTTTTTGGTACCCATCCCCAGATCGGTGCCTCGACACAATCCTGTCTCGGAGCTCTACGGACAATTCCTTCGACCTCGTGGCTTGGTTTTTGCTCTGACATGCACTGTCAACTGTGGGGCCTTATATAGACAGGTGTGTGCCTTCCCAAATCATGTCAAATCAATTGAATTTACCATAGGTGGACTCCAATCAAGTTGTAGAAACATCTCAAGGATGATTAATGGAAACAGGATGCACCTGAGCTCAATTTTGAGTCTCATACCAAAGGGTCTGAATACTTATGTAAATAAGGTATCAGTATTTTTATTTTTAATACATTTGCACACATTTCTAAAAACCTGTTTTCACTTTGTCATTATTGGGTATTGTGTATAGATTGATGAGAGAAAACAATAATTTTATCAATTTTAGAATAAGGCTGTAATGTAACAAAATGTGGAAAAAGTCAAGGGGTCTGAATACTTTCCGAATGCACTGTAAGTACTTTTCAGGATGCTTACTATAAAATAAACCATACATTTTGGGCCTGATCATACCCATGGCTGCTGCTATCTGGGTACTGTACATACCCTCTATCTGTACAGAAAGGATGCCCAGGTCTCGGAGCTGCTGCTGGTTGTTCTGGGCCAGCAGCCTGAGGCGCTCTGCCGCGTCCCGGGGAATGTTAAAGGTGACGCGCACACTGTTCCACGGCTCCACACGCTGTGGCTGCAGTCTGTCTGAGTCTGGAGAAGGATAGGAAGACATGGAGAAAGACAGGATGAGACGGGGGGTTGGGGGGAAGGAGTACAATATCACTGTTCATTATCAGTATAGAAATAATACAGAGCTCTGAAATGATGGCTTTCAACATTTTCTAACTACTTTCATAATACATTCAAAAGTAGGAAACTGTTAGAAAGGTGCACCACATCACCAACCATTACTAACCCAATTCAAGCATACTAGGCATCCTTTTAAGTATGTGGTCAAGTTTCTCTTGGAAGTCCTCATCATCCATGTTTCCCCGAAAGGAAACAAAGATGTTGAAATCTCCCTCTTCCCCTCCGCCTCTCTCTCCAACTCCCTCCTGCCGGTGCGAAATGTCATTGCCATGGTGAACGCCAGCATCCTCTCCGACTCCAGAGTCCCGGTCGGAATCTGAGTCAGGGTCCCCATCTGGGACTGCTGTCCACTGGGGAAGCTCTGTTGTGGGGTGTTGATGTGCCATCCTCCCCTCTCAGTAGGACTGGCGTGGGGAAGACTGGAACCGTTTATGCTGTAGAACCAAAAGAGAACGTTACCTCTAAAGATATGCCCAATTGAGACAAATATTATATGTGATTCAATTACATGTAAATCCATGAAATGTCATGCAAAAAAAATTATTTTCAATGCAAAGAACATACAGTGCATTCGGAACGTATTCAGACCCGTTGACTTTGTCCACGTTTTGTTACCTTACAGGCTTATTCTAAAATGGATTTAAAAAATAATAATAATCCTCCTCAATCTATACACAATACCCCATAATGACAAAGCAAAAACAGGTTTTTAGAAGTTTTTTCAAATGTATAAAAAAAAAAAAAACTTAAATAATCACATTTACATAAGTATTCAGACCCTTTACTCAGTACTTTGTTGAAGCACCTTTGGCAGCGATTGCAGCCTCAAGTCTTCTTGGGTCTGACGCTACAAGCTTGGCACACCTGTATTTAGGGAGTTTCTTCCATTCTTCTCTGCAGATCCTCTCAAGCTCTGTCAGGTTGGATGGGGAGCGTCGCTGCACAGCTACTTTCAGGTCTCTCCAGAGATGTTCGGACGGGTTCAAGTCCGGGCTCTGGCTGGGCCACTCAAGGACATTCAGAGACTTGTCCCGAAGCCGCCACTCCGTTGTTTTGGCTGTGTGCTTAGGGTCATTGTCCTTTTGGATGGTGGACCTTCGCCCCCCAGTCAGAGGTCCTGAGCGCTCTGGAGCAGGTTTTCACCAAGGATCTCTCTGTACTTTGCTCTGTTAATCTTTCCCTCAATCCTGACTAGTCTCCCAGTCCCAGCCGCTGAAAAACATCCCCACAGCATGATGCTGCCACCACCATGCTTCACCATAGGGATGGAGCCAGGTTTCCTCCAGACGTGACGCTTGGCATTCAGGCCAAAGAGTTCAATCTTGGTTTCATCAAATCAAATTGTGTTTGTCACATGCGCCGAATACAAAAGGTGTAGACCTTACAGTGAAATGCTTACTTACAAGCCCTTAACAAACAATGCAGTTTTAAGAAAGAATACACCCCCCCCCCCCCCAAAAAAAAAAAATATATATATACAATATAAAATAATACGAAATAAAAGTAACAAACATTAAAGTGCAGCAGTAAAAATAATAATAGCGAGGCTATATACAGGGGGTACGGAGTCAATGTGCGGGGGCACCGGTTAGTCGAGGTAATTGAGGTAATATGTACATGTAGGTAGTTATTCAAGTGACTATGCATAGATAATAAACAGAGAGTAGCAGCAGCGTAAAAGAGGGGAGTCTATGGCTTAGGGGTAGAAGCTGTTTAGAAGCCTCTTTGACCTAGACTTGGCTCTCCGGTACCACTTGCCGTACCAGATAATTGTGTTTCTCATGGTCTGAGAGTCCTTTAGGTGCCTTTTGGCAAACTCCAAGTGGGCTGTCATGTGCCTTTTACTGAGGAGTGGCTTCCGTCTAGCCACTCTACCATAAAGGCCTGATTGGTGGAGTGCTGCAGAGATGGGAGAACCTTCCAGAAGGACAACCATCTCCCCAGAGGAACTCTGGAGCTCTGTCAGAGTGACCATTGGGTTCTTGGTCATCTCCCTGACCAAGGCCCTTCTCCCCCGATTGCTCAGTTTGGCTGGGCAGCCAGCTCTAGGAAGTCTTGGTGGTTCCAAACTTCTTCCATTTAAGAATGATGGAGGCCACTGTGTTCTTCAATTCTGCAGACATTTTTTGGTTGACTTCTCTAGATCTGTGCCTTGACACAATCCTGTCTCGGAGCTCAATGGACAATTCCTTTGACCTCATGGCTTGGTTTTTGCTCTGACATGCACAGTCAACTGTGGAACCTTATATAGACAGGTGTGTGCCATTCCAAATCATGTCCAATCAATTGAATTTATCACAGGTGGACTCCAATCAAGTTGTAGAAACATCTCAAGGATGATCAATGAAAACAGGATTCACCTGAGCTCAATTTCATAAATAAGGTATCCGTTTTTTGTTTTTTATTAATCCCCCCCCAAAAAAAAAAAAAAAAACTATTTTCACTTTGTCATTATGGGGTATTGTGTGTAGATTGATGACAGAAAAAAAATAAGTTAATTAATTTTCGAGTATTGCTGTAACGTAACAAAATGTGGAAAAAGTCAAGGTGTCTAAATACTTTCCGAATGCACTGTAAGTGTCAATTAGGGCTGTCTCCGACAAAAAAAAAAAATGTGTCGACCAATAGTTGTCTGTTCTGTCGACCAATCGATTGGTCGCCTTTTTTAAACCTGTATTTTTTCCAGATATTGACACATCGTATGTGTTTTATTAAAATCAACTATATTCACTGAGCTACATTCTCTGATGCTTTAAGCACACGGTTTGATTAAATAATTAAGACACACAAATGACTAGAGGAAGTCCGACCAGCAATAGATTTGATTGTGCTGGGCCGGACTCAGACTGTGTAAAAAAAAAACAAAAAAAACACAGCGAGTGACTGTGACTAGCACCCGTTGTCTCGCTCTCTCCTTCCTGCTGCAGCGACCACCACAGAACATCAAAGTGTTCATCGCGCTGTCCGTGTTGGTGAAGTTAACATAATTACAGCCATCTCTGACTGAAAAGTTCTGTTACCGAAATCCCTCATTTGTTTAGGAAAACATTTCCTATTCTCTCAACCCTTGCTCTCTACGTGACACATGTATGCATCGCATACACGTGACCAAAGACCTATTTGCACAGGACTAGTATTACAATAAAACGTTAGTTATGTAATTATTATTACTCCAGAATGTCAGTTATTCCAGAGGATGATTCGGACGGGATGAGTTTTTTCCCTGTAATTCTTTCTTTTTTCCCAATAAAGTGACAGTTATGACGCAAGCCTGGAGGTTTTTATTCCAGGCGTGAAGATACAGTATTTCAACATGAACCATCTTTCCTATAGTGTCGACGTAATATTTCAATTGAGGAAGTGTGATCTTAATCATTAGGATATTTTAGCGATCCGCAGTACGTCCTAAATGACCCCCAGCCTTCAGATGTCAGCTAAACAGTGCATTTTAAGGCTAAGGGTGAGAAAGTTAACTTATCATTTCCAAATGTTTAGGTCAGTTGTAGGCTGCTGCTTTGCGATCTACTAACAACAAAGGGTTGCATTAAATAGGCTCTATATGTTTTACTGATGCATTTGGTAATATTCAATTCACACGCACGAAACATATAAACAAAAGTATTCACTGTGACAGTTGATAAGCTATACGAATAGCCTACATGTAGCCTATGCGCAGCACTTACTTCAGATTTAATCGAAACAGTTATTGTTTTCGTTGCCAAAAAAAAGCAGGTTATTCTGGTTGGAGTAAAAAAAAAATCACTGACATGGCAGATTCGGACGGGACAAAAAAATACAGATGTGGTGTTTTGTGCTCAAGCACATAAATTACATTACCCGACCTCCCCCAGTAGAACTAATCCCGTACGAATAGGGCACAATAGGGCCTGACCTATAGCCTGGGTCGGTTTGTACCCTTTTGCAGCCATAGGAGACCAAAAAATGCCACTCCCCCAAAAACAATAATAGTCCCAGTAAGTGACGTTGAAAAGACGTCTAAATTATGTATTTTCCAGACGTTGAAGTTAGGTTTAATTTGGGTTCTGAATGAAAAGTGAAAAGGTATTTTCCGTATGTCATTTATAGACGTCTATGTTTGTACCAAATCAAGGCTGGTCCAGAACGGAGAAAATGTGAAACATACATAAATGTCTATGATTGGTTCAGAATTGGTTCGTACCGGACCAAAAACCAATGTCCGTGGATGTGGAAATCAAGGCCAGTCCGGAACTGCACAAAAAAAATTACTTTGGTCAGTCCTTACTGGAAGTGTAGCCTACAGTGTTGCCTGAAATTAGATTTTCTGAATGCCCATTTTACTGTTTGTAAAACACAAAAAAACGATGACCGGACAGGACCAAAAAAGAAGTCCAAAAGACATCTTCTCATGCTTACTAGGTTGTAGCCTACCATGTCAGCCCACAATGGAATTTTATGAATGTCCATCCATGTGGTAGGCCCAACATTTGTAAAACAGGCCATTGTGTTGGCTTTATTAGTCCTGATTCAAATTAAATTAAATTGTATTTGTCACATGCGCCGAATACAACAGGTGTAGACTTTACAGTGAAATGCTTACTTACAAGCCCTTAACCAACAATGCAGTTAAGAAAAATAAGTGTTAAGTAAAACAAATATATACAGTATCTCACAAAAGTGAGTACACCCCTCACATTTTTGTAAATATTTGAGTATATCTTTTCATGTGACAACACTGAAGAAATTACACTTTGCTACAATGTAAAGTTGTGAGTGTACAACTTGTATAACAGTGTAAATTTGCTGTCCCCTCAAAATAACACAACAGAGCCATTAATGTCTAAACTGCTAGCAACAAAAGTGAGTACACCCCTAAGTGAAAATGTCAAAATTGGGCCCAAAGTGTCAATATTTTGTGTGGCCACCATCATTTTCCAGCACTGCCTTAACCCTCTTGGGCATGGAGTTCACCAGAACTTCACAGGTTGCCACTGGAGTCCTCTTCCACTCCTCCATGACGACATCACAGAGCTGGTGGATGTTAGAGACCTTGCACTCCTCCATCTTCCATTTGAGGATGCCCCACAGATGCTCAATAGGGTTTAGTTCTGGAGACATGCTTGGCCAGTCCATCACCTTTACCCTCAGCTTCATGGCATTCATGGTTCCCTCAATGAACTGTAGCTTCCCAGTGCCGGTAGCACTCATGCAGCCCCAGACCATGACACTCCCACCACCATGCTTGACTGTAGGCAAGACACACTTGTCTTTGCACTCCTCACCTGGTTGCCGCCACACACGCTTGACACCATCTGAACCAAATAAGTTTATCTTGGTCTCATCAGACCACAGGACATGGTTCCAGTAATCCATGTCCTTAGTCTGCTTGTCTTCAGCAAACTGTTTGCGGGCTTTCTTGTGCATCATCTTTAGAAGAGGCTTCCTTTTGGGACGACAGCCATGCAGACCAATTTGATGCAGTGTGCGGCGTATGGTCTGAGCACTGACAGGCTGACCCCCCACCCCTTCAACCTCTGCAGCAATGCTGGCAGCACTCATACGTCTATTTCCCAAAGACAACCTCTGGATATGACGCTGAGCACGTGCACTCAACTTCTGTGGTCGACCATGGCGAGGCCTGTTCTGAGTGGAACCTGTCCTGTTAAACCGCTGTATGGTCTTGGCCACCATGCTGCAGCTCAGTTTCAGGGTCTTGGCAATCGTCTTATAGCCCAGGCCATCTTTATGTAGAGCAACAATTCGTTTTTTCAGATCCTCAGAGAGTTCTTTGTCATGAGGTTCTATGTTGAACTTCCAGTGAACAGTATGAGAGCGATGACACCAAATGTAATACACCTGCTCCCCATTCACACCTGAGACCTTATAACACTAACGAGTCACATGACACCGGGGAGGGAAAATGGCTAATTGGGCCCAATTTGGACATTTTCACTTAGGGGTGTACTCACTTTTGTTGCCAGCGGTTTAGACATTAATGGCTGTGTGTTGAGTTATTTTGAGGGGACAGCAAATTTACACTGTTATACAAGCTGTACACTCACTACTTTACATTGTAGCAAAGTGTCATTTCTTCAGTGTTGTCACATGAAAAGATATACTCAAATATTTACAAAAATGTGAGGGGTGTACTCACTTTTGTGAGATACTGTATATAACAAATAATTAAAGAGCAGCAGTAAAATAACAGTAGAGAGGCTATATACAGGGGGTACCGGTACAGAGTCAATGTGCGGGGGCACAGGTTAGTCGAGGTAATTTGTACATGTAGGTAGAGTTGCCATGCGGTAGCAGAGAGAACAGTCTATGACTAGGGTGGCTGGAGTCTTTGACAATTTTGAGGGCCTTCCTCTGACACCGCCTGGTATAGAGGTCCTGGATGGCAGGAAGCTTGGCCCAAGTGATGTACTGGGCCGTACGCACTACCCTCTGTAGTGCCTTGCGGTCGGAGGCCGAGCAGTTGCCATACCAGGCAGTGATGCAACCAGTCAGGATGCTCTCGATGGTGCAGCTGTAGAACTTTGAGGATCTGAGGACCCATGCCAAATCTTTTCAGTCTCCTGAGGGGGAATAGGCTTTGTCGTGCCCTCTTCACGACTGTCTTGGTGTGTTTGGACCATGATAGTTTGTTGGTGATGTGGACACCAAAGAACTTGAAGCTCTCAACCTGCTCCACTACAGCCCCGTCGATGAGAATGGGGGTGTGCTCGGTCCTCCTTTTCCTGTAGTCCACAATCATCTCCTTTGTCTTGATCACTTTGAGGGAGAGGTTATTGTCCTGGCACCACACGGCCAGGTCTCTGACCTCCTCCCTATAGGCTGTCTCATCGTTGTCAGTGATCAGGCCTACCACTGTTGTGTCGTCGAAAAACTTAATGATGGTGTTGGAGTCGTGCCTGGCCATGCAGTCATGAGTGAACAGGGAGTACAGGAGGGGACTGAGCACGCACCCCTGAGGGGCCCCCGTGTTGAGGATCAGCGTGGCAGATGCGTTGTTACCTACCCTTACCACCTGGGGGCGGCCCCTCAGGATTTTTTAATTGGCAAGATTAGCAAAGTTAGGCATGACATGCCAACATAAACCTCTGAACCTTCACATCCAATCATAACTGACCAAATTATGAAAGACAAGCACTGTAATTTTGAATTCCATAAAGTGAGTGTGGAAGAGGTGATATTTTTTGGGTTAAACAATGACAAGCCACCTGGGTCTGACAACTTGGATGGAAAATTACTGAGGATGATAGCGGACTATATTGTCTCTCCTATGTACCATCTATTCAATCTCAGCCTACAGGAAAGTGTGTGCTCTCAGGCCTGGAGGGAAGCAAAAGTCATTCCACTACCCAAGAATAGCGAAGCACCCTTTACTGGCTCAAACAGTCGACCAATCAGCCTGCTACCGACCCTTAGTAAACTTTTTGTAAAAATGGTGTTTGACCAAATACAATGCCATTTCACAGTAAAACAAATTAACAACTGACTTTCAGAAATGCTTAAAGGGAGAGGCACTCAACATGTACAGAACTTACACAAATGTCTGATGATTGGCTGAAAGAAATTGATAAGATGCTTGTGGGAGCTGTTTTGTTAGACTTCAGTGCAGCTTGACATTATTGATCATAATCTGCTGCTGGAAAAACGTATGTGTATGGCTTTACATCCCCTACTATATCTTGGATCAAGAGATACCGGTCTAACAGAACACAGAGGGTGTTCTTTAATAGAAGCCTCTCCAACATAATCAAGGTACAGTCAGGCATTCCACAGGGCAGTTGTCTAGGCCCCTTACTTTTTTTCAATCTTTACTAATGAGAGTTGCAGTTGGTTTTAGAATGGGTGGCAAGTAATAAGCTAGTACTAAATATTTAAAAAACTAAAAGCATTGTATTTGGGACAAACCATTCACTGAACCCTAAACCTCAACTATATATTGTAATGAATAATGTGGAAATTGAGCAAGTTGAGGGGACTAAACTGCTTGGTGTAACCCCCTGGATTTTTAAACTGTCATGGTGAAAACATATTGATGCAACAGTAGCTAAGACGGGGAGAGGTCTGTCTCGTAATAAAGCACTGCTCTGCTTTCTTCACATTGCTATCAACAAAAAAAGTCATACAGGCCTTAGTTTTATCACACCTGGACTACCGCCCATTCATATGGTCAAGTGCCACAAAGACAGACATACAGTACCAGTAAAAAGCTTGGACACACCTACTCATTCAAAATAAAATAAAAATGAGAGGGCTTTTCTTTATTTTTACATTGTAGAATAATAGTGAAGACATCAAAACACATATGAAATCATGTAGTAACCAAAAAAAGTGTTAATCAAATCAAAATATATTTTATATTTGAGATTCTTCAAAATAGCCACCCTTTGCCTTGATGACAGCTTTGCACACTCTTGGCATTATCTCAACCAGCTTCATGAGGTAGTCACATGGAATGCATTTCAATTAACAGGTGTGCCTTCTTAAAAAGTTCATTTGTGGAATTTCTTTCCTTCTTAATGCTTTTGGTGGGGGGGGGCTATTTGGTAAAAAGACCAAGTCCATATTACGGCAAGAACAGATCAAATAAGCAAAGAGAAACAACAGTCCATCATTACTTTAAGATATAAAGGTCAGTCAATATGGAACATTTCAAGAACCTTTCAAGTTTATTCAAGTGCAGTCGCAAAAACCATCATGCGCTATGATGAAACTGGCTCTCATGAGGACCACCACATGAATGGAAGAGCCAGAGTTACCTCTGCTGCAGAGGATAAGTTCATTAGAGTTACCAGCTTCAGATATTGCAGCCCAAATAAATGGTTCACAGAGTTCAAGTCATAGACACATCTCAACATCAACTGTTCAGAGTGTGAATCAGGTCTTCATGGTCGAATTGCTGCAAAGAAACCACTACTAAAGGACACCAATAAGAAGAGACATGCTTTTGCCAAGAAACACGAGCAATGGACATTAGACCGGTGGAAACTTGTCATTTGGTCTGGAGTCCAAATTGGAGATTTTTGTTTCCAACCGCCGTGGCTTTGTGAGACACGGTGTGGGTGAACGGATGATCTCCGCATGTGTGGTTCCCACCGTAAAGCATGGAGGAGGAGGTGTGATGGTCTGGGGGTCATTTGCTGGTGACACTGTCTGTGATTAATTTAGAATTCAAGGCACACTTAACCAGCATGGCTACCACAGCATTCTGCAGCGATACGTCATCCCATCTGGTTTGGGCTTAGTGAGACTAACATTTGTTTTTCAAAAGGACAATGACCCATCACACCTCCAGGCTGTGATGGAGTGCTACACCACATGACCTGGCCTTCACAATCGCCCGATCTCAACCCAATTGAGATGGTTTGGGATGAGTCGGACGGCAGAGTGAAGGAAAAGCAGCCAACAAGTTCTCAGCATATGTGGGAACTCCTTCAAGACTGTTGGAAAAGCATTCCAGGTGAAGCTGGTTGAGAGAATGCCAAGAGTGTGCAAAGCTGTCATCAAGGCAAAGGGTGGCTATTTGAAGAATCTCAAATATAAAATATATTTTGATTTGTTTAACGCTTTTTTGGTTACTACATATTCCATATGTGTTATTTCATAGTTTTGATGTCTTCAATATTATTCTACAATGTAGAAAATAGTTAAACATAAATTAAAACCCTTGAATGAGTAGGTGTGTCCAAACTTTTCACTGGTACTATAGGCAAATTACAGTTGGCCCAGAACAGAGCAGCACGCCTGGCCCTTAAACGTACACAGAATGGTAACATTAATGACATGCATGTATATCTCTCCTAGCTCAAAGTAGAGGAGAGATTGACCTATCACTACTTGTCTTTGTGAGAGGTATTGATATGTTGAAAGCACCGAGCAGTCTGTTCAAACAACTAGCACACAGCCCAGACACCCATGCAACCAGGGGTCTCTTCACAGTCCAAATCCAGACTCCGGGAAATGCACAATACTAAACAGAGCCATGACTACATGTAACTCTATTCCACATCAAGTAACTCATGCAAGCAGTACATTCAGATTTAAAAAACAGATAAAACTACACCTTATGGAACAACACAACTGTGAAGAGAGACACACACACACATTTTAATATTGTTGTATGGTGGTATTATACATTTTGTGTTATAGCTATGTAGTGGTGTAATGTATAGTTTTATTATTTTGTTTGATGTGCCTTAATGCATTTGTACCCCAGGAAGAGTAGCTGCTGCATTGGCAGCAGCTAATGAGGATCCATAGTAAATACAAATGCAAAACTATCCAACAAGTAACATCAATTTAACATTTACATTACATTTACGTCATTTAGCAGACGCTATTATCCAGAGCGACTTACAATTAGTGCATACATTACTTAATTTTTTTATTGTTATTTTTTTTTTTTTAATCATTTTTTTAATCTTATTTTTTTATTTCGTTCTATTTTATTTTAAAAAAAATGTTATATATATTTTTAAAATATATATATTTTTTTTCATACCCCCCGTGGGAATCGATGTAAACAGCATGACCTTGCAAGTGTCAAGATTTGTTGATCATAATAATGGATAACAAATTACCGACTTTGATTCTAGTTGCTATGATAACTTTGCTATGAAAAAGGCAAAAATATATATGTACAGTAAAGTTGGAACTGTATAGCTAGAAATCCTAAACAAGTTGCGAGTCGGTACCAATGAGACTACTCTAGGCTTAGTCTAGCAACATTGGAGCTCAAAGTACAATACTGCTGATGTTGCGGGCGTTGTTACTTTGTATCAAGCAGTGAAAGCAGTATTTATAATGTTGTTACATTTAGCTAATTACAAGTCCAGCGTGCGATACAAAGTTGCTTGTTATCATAATAATGAACATCATGACAGGTAGAAGTAGCTAGCTAGCGTTAGCTTGCCTCGTTAACTGTTGATGAGTTATTAACAAAACACCAATGGGGTAACGCTAGTGAACACCAAATAGTTAGCTAGCTACATGTTTCAGCAATAACTAATAAGACGACTCCTACAAAAGATTTAGCCACCACTAGCTAGTATCTGGCAAAAGCGATTCAATAATTTCCTCGATCGGCTAACTTATAAGGAGAACGATTACAAGGCCTTCGCTAACTGGCCATCTAACAAGACCTTGACAAGCGTGCAATGCATAATACCGCGCAAGTAAGCTAAAAACCTTGCAGTTGAACACTAGAGATCACCAAAACACCAATTGGTGGTAAGCTGTCATTACACAGTGCAATACAATTAGAAGAGTTAGCTAGCTAGTTAGCCTATATAACGACACAGTTAACTAGGCCTGCTGGCTAGCTAGATCCAGCAGTTCGCTTTTAAATTGTATTAGCTTGCTGCAAGCTACATTGATTCATTATACACCGGTTAGCTAACTAACGTAGCTAGCTTACTATTTCATCATCATCGTTCCAGCTAACGTTACGTAGTTGTTGCTGATTAGCTAACTACATACAACTGCTTCAGCCAAATGTTTAAAACAGATAACAATGAAATCCATACCAGATAAATCCATTTGGGAGCAAGTCCAACGATGCAACTAACAAAACATGAACCAGGGAGCCGTGGCAAAAAGGTCGTCACTAGTTACCACAGCCACAAAGTCAGAAGGCCCGCCTACTCGACCAATCAGATGAGGGATTGTGATGACGCGAATACCGACTGCCTTGCTGGGGCAGACAAGATACATGCATTTATTTTATTACATTTACATTTACGTCATTTAGCAGACGCTCTTATCCAGAGCGACTTACAAATGGGGGGTTAGGGGGTTAGAAGGATTACTTTATCCTATCCCAGGTGTTCCTTAAAGAGGTGGGATTTCAAATGTCTCCGGAAGGTGGTGAGTGACTCCGCTGTCCTGGCGTCGTGAGGGAGCTTGTTCCACCATTGGGGTGCCAGAGCAGCGAACAGTTTTGACTGTGCTGAGCGGGAACTGTGCTTCAGCAGAGGTAGGGGAGCCAGCAGGCCAGAGGTGGATGAACGCAATGCCCTCGTTTGGGTGTAGGGACTGATCAGAGCCTGAAGGTACGGAGGTGCCGTTCCCCTCACAGCTCCGTAGGCAAGCACCATGGTCTTGTAGCAGATGCGAGCTTCAACTGGAAGCCAGTGTAGTGTGCGGAGGAGCGGGGTGACGTGAGAGAACTTGGGAAGGTTGAACACCATACGGGCTGCGGCATTCTGCATGATTTGTAGGGGTTTAATGGCACAGGCAGGGAGCCCAGCCAACAGCGAGTTGCAGTAATCCAGACGGGAGATGACAAGTGCCTGGATTAGGACCTGTGCCACTTCCTGTGTAAGGCAGGGTCGTACTCTCCGAATGTTGTAGAGCATGAACCTACAGGATCGGGTCACCGCCTTGATGTTAGCGGAGAACGACAGGGTGTTGTCCAGGGTCATGCCAAGGCTCTTCGCACTCTGGGAGGAGGACACAACGGAGTTGTCAACCGTGATGGCGAGATCATGGAACGGGCAGTCCTTCCCAGGGAGGAAGAGCAGCTCCGTCTTGCCAAGGTTCAGCTTGAGGTGGTGATCCGTCATCCATACTGATATGTCTGTCAGACATGCAGAGATGCGATTCGCCACCTGGTTATCAGAAGGGGGAAAGGAGAAGATTAGTTGTTTGTCGTCTGCGTAGCAATGATAGGAGAGGCCATGTGAGGATATGACTGAGCCAAGTGACTTGGTGTATAGCGAGAATAGGAGAGGGCCTAGAACTGAGCCCTGGGTGACACCAGTGGTGAGAGCACATGGTGCGGAGACAGCTTCTCGCCACGCCACTTGGTAGGAGCGACCGGTCAGGTAGGACGCAATCCAAGAGTGAGCCGCGCCGGAGATGCCCAGCTCGGAGAGGGGGGAGAGGAGGATCTGATGGTTCACAGTATCAAAGGCAGCAGACAGGTCTAGAAGGACAAGAGCAGAGGAGAGAGAGTTAGCTTTAGCAGTGCGTAGAGCCTCCGTGACACAGAGAAGAGCAGTCTCAGTTGAATGACCAATCTTGAAACCTGACTGGTTTGGATCAAGAAGGTCATTCTGAGAGAGATAGCAAGTGAGTTGGCTAAAGACGGCACGCTCAATAGTTTTGGAGAGAAAAGAAAGAAGGGATACTGGTCTGTAGTTGTTGACATCAGAGGGATCGAGTGTTGGTTTTTTGAGAAGGGGTGCAACTATCGCTCTCTTGAAGACGGAAGGGACATAGCCAGCGGTCAAGGATGAGTTGATCAGCGAGGTGAGGTAAGGGAGAAGGTCACCGGAGATGGTCTGGAGAAGAGAGGAGGGGATAGGGTCAAGAGGGCAGGTTGTTGGGCGGCCGGCCGTCACAAGTCGCAAGATTTTATCTGGAGAGAGAGGGGAGAAAGAAGTCAAAGCATAGGGTAGGGCAGTGTGAGCAGGACCAGCAGTGTCATTTGACCTAACAAACGAGGATCGGATGTCGTCAATCTTCTTTTCAAAATGGTTGACGAAGTCATCCACAGAGAGGGAGGAGGGGGGGGGGAGGGGGACGAGGATTCAGCAGGGAGGAGAAGGTGGCAAAGAGCTTCCTAGGGTTAGAGGCAGATGCTTGGAATTTAGAGTTGTAGAAAGTGGCCTTAGCAGCAGAAACAGATGAAGAAAATGTAGAGAGGAGGGAGTGAAAAGATGCCAGGTCCGCTGTGAGTCTAGTTTTCCTCCATTTCCGCTCGGCTGCCCGGAGCCCTGTTCTGTGAGCTCGCAATGAGTCATCAAGCCACTAAGCTGGAGGGGAGGACCGAGCCGGCCGGGAGGATAGGGGAAATAGAGAGTCAAAGGATGCAGAAAGGGAGGAGAGGAGGGTTGAGGAGGCAGAATCAGGAGATTGGAGGGAGAAGGATTGAGCAGAGGGAAGAGATGATAGGATGGAAGAGGAGAGAGTAGCGGGAGAGAGAGAGTGAAGGTTGCGACGGCGCATTACCATCTGAGTAGGGGCAGAGTGAGTAGTGTTGGAGGAGAGCGAGAGAGAAAAGGATACAAAGTAGTGGTCGGAGACATGGAGGGGAGTTGCAGTGAGATTAGTAGAAGAACAGCATCTAGTAAAGATGAGGTCAAGCGTATTGCCTGCCTTGTGAGTAGGGGGGGATGGTGAGAGGGTGAGGTCAAAAGAGGAGAGGAGTGGAAAGAAGGAGGCAGAGAGAAATGAGTCAAAGGTAGACGTAGGGAGGTTGAAGTCCCCCAGAACTGTGAGGGGTGAGCCATCCTCAGGAAAGGAACTTATCAAGGCGTCAAGCTCATTGATGAACTCTCCAAGGGAACCTGGAGGGTGATAGATGACAAGGATAGTAAGCTTAAATGGGCTAGTGACTGTGACAGCATGGAATTCAAATGAGGAGATAGACAGATGGGTCAGGGGAAAAATAGAGAATGTCCATTTGGGAGAGATGAGGATTCCTGTGCCACCACCCCGCTGACCAGATGCTCTCGGGGTATGCGAGAACACATGGTCAGACGAGGAGAGAGCAGTAGGAGTAGCAGTGTTTTATCTAGTGATACATCAATTATTTGGTTATTTATTAGATATAATTTAACCAACCGTTCTAACTGCAAAGTGTTAATTTGATGTCTTATTCAAACTCAGCTTGCAAGCTATTATTATGTTTGCCCTTATTCATAGTTACTCAAATCATCAAATACAATTGTATCGGTCACATGCGCTGATTACGACAGGTGGTGCTAGCTGACGTAATTGTGGCTAAGGATGGAACTGGGATGGCTCGAGTTTGAAGTGCAGGGAGTACAGGGCTTAGCATCTCTCGAGGAGGCTAAAAATAGATTTTGGGTTGGAAAAGTTGAATATTTTCAGGAGTCGAATAATTGGTTAAGGGAGGAAGAATTGAATGGAAAGAGAGAGAAGGTTGAAAAGACTGAGGGAGGCAGAGGATGGGTTTGAATTTGTTGAAGCTACCAATAACAAGGGAGAGGGTATGTCAAGGAAGACTGGTGTCAAGTTCAAACAGACAGTGGTGGAAAAAGTACCCAATTGTCATACTTGAGTAAAAGTAAAGATACCTTCAAAGAAAATGACTCAAGTAAAAAGTAGTGGAGTAAATGTTGTAAAAAATATAAATAGTAAAGTAAAGTACAGATACCCCAAAAATATATTTAAGTAGTACTTTAAAGTATTTTTACTTAAGTACTTTACACCACTGCAAACAGAGTGAGCCGGATGCCAGTTTGAGTTCTGGAGGTGAAATGGCAGGAGTTGTGAGGAACGCTGAGCCTTGCATTGATGGACATGGTTATTATAAAGATACGTTCGGTCCAGTGGAAGTGAGATTCTTGAAGAGGGTGGAACCAGGCCTTTTGGCTGATCCATGGGTGGTTTCAATTTGGGTGGAAAAGATGGTGGGTGCTGTTGAGTCGGTGAAGGTAACCCGAAGTGGACTTGTGATGTTTGTTTGTGTTTCTTCAGATCAGAGGGAGCAGGCGCTCTGTGCGCCGCAACTTGGGGAAAGACCTGTGTCTTGCTTTGCGCTTAGGTACAGGGCACCATTGACGGAGCAATTTCTGGGGTAGCCTTAAGTGTGGAGGTGGAGCAATCTAAGTTGAAGATTCCTGCTGGTTGTGATGCCCACCGTTTGGTGCGACGCAGATCCGGTGAGGAGCGTGGTGAAACAGAGGTGACAGTCTGTTCTTTTGAGCTTTGATTCAGTCTTTACCGGACAAAGTAATGTTAGGTTATGAGTTATGCTGTTAGCGCTTTTGTGCTGAATACACTGCAGTGTTATAGGTGTCATGTTTATGGGCATGTCGCAGCAGTGTGGGACAGAGGAATGTGTAGTGTCGGTGGAAAAAGTTGTCAACTGTAGGGGTGCCCATGTTGCCGGTGATCGGAGGTGTCCGGTGCAAGTTGAGGTGGCCAGGGTCAGAGTAGGGCAGAAGATCTCTCAGAAGATATCTCTACAAAGACATGGTCTTCAAGCTATGGAAGATGGCAAAACATTTAATAATAATTGATTGGGCTTACATGGCACTTTTCTAGACACCCAAAGGTCTTTACAGTGTAAGGGGAAACTCACCACCCTAACCCGAATTACATACTCTTTATTTGTATTTATTTTATGGGCCTCTCTTCGGAGGACAAAAGTAACTTTGTTTTCGTTTTTTACAGATATTTTTTTACATATACATTATTCATGCACTTTACATACATGGTACTTTTATACACAGTATTACATGATAGGAATACAGTTTGATATACACATTAGACCTAAAATGGTACTCACTACATAGTCTTGCAAAACGATGTGCGTGCTTCCATGGGGCAGAATTCAGCTTGTTATTGTGATTTAGGATGGCCAGATTGCTAGCAAGAATGACAAGAAACTGCCATGTGGGGAATCGTAAGTGGCTTGTTTCAGCTCATTTCATCATGTTATTAATACCATGTCTTGTTTTTGAGGTGTGTTGACTGATTTCATGTCAATGCTAATGTGGCTAAAATGTGCTAACTAACTAACAACTGTAACGATCAGTGGTGTGTTTTCATGGTTGCCAAGGGAAGCAGGCTTCCCCCAAAAGTTGAGCAACAAAAAAAACAACATACTAAATAATGTATCTTTCGTCTCTCTGTTCCATAAATGTCCTTCAATTCGCAAGAGCCTGAATGTATCTCACCGGAGAAAACATCAGAGCAAACGAAACAGCGCCCCACTGTCTCAGTATGTGTAGCATATCTATCTGATGTTGTCTGGTCAGAAAGAGTATGACATTGCTGCCGCCTGTAGCATTGAACGCAAGGAAAGCCAACGAGCATTTGGCCTCCCTTGATAAAATAAAATAAAATGATATCCAATCAGCGTTGAGCTAAGAGACAGATCGAAATTTACTGGGAAGAGGGGTGGTCCAAAATAGGTGAGGGTTGTGGTTTCTTTGGGGAGGGTTGTGTGTTTTTTGAGGGAGCATAGGGTAGGGTGGTGCATTTTTTCCCTGGTTTACATTTGCTCTTCTGCTCGTATTTTCCCTATAAACAATGGCTTGACTTACTTTTGGTATTACCCTAATAAAGTTTAGAAACTTTTGTGAAGGTTTGGTATGGTGTAGCTATTATTAAGCTTTAGCTACGGTTTCAGGCCTACCAGAGTTACTCCTATAATCTAACAATATATTGCTTATCTTTATACAAAATATTCTGATCGAAAATGTACAAATTACCCTCCTGTACGTCTATATCTGTATAGCAGTAGCCATCTGACAAAGAAATGTATGTCGGTGTCGTAGCATGCCACCGGCATATCTCTGGGGTTAGCTTCTCTTTTTATATATATTATTTATATATATATATATATATATATATATATATATATATATATATATATATATATATATATATACAGTTGAAGTCAGAAGTTTACATACACTTAGGTTGGAGTCATTAAAACTAAAACTATAGTTTTGGCAAGTCGGTTAGGACACCTACTTATTGCATGACACAAGTAATTTTTCCAACAATTGTTTACAGACAGATTATTTCACTTATAATTCACTGTATCACAATTCCAGTGGGTCAGAAGTTTACATACACTAAGTTGACTGTGCCTTTAAACAGCTTGAGAAATTCCAAAAAATGATGTTATGGCTTTAGAAGCTTCTGATAGGCTAATTGACATAATTTGAGTCAATTGGAGGTGTACCTATGGATGTATTTCAAGGCCTACCTTCAAACTCAGTGCCTCTTTGCTTGACATCATGGGAAAATCAAAAGAAATCAGCCAAGACCTCAGAAAAAAAATTGTAGACCTCCACAAGTCTAGTTCATCCTTGGGAGCAATTTCCAAATGCCTGAAGGTACCACGTTCATCTGTACAAACAATAGTACGCAAGTATAAACACCATGGGACTACGCAGCCGTCATACCGCTCAGGAAAGAGACGGGTTCTGTCTCCTAGAGATTAACGTACTTTGGTGTGAAAAGTGCAAATCAATCCCAGAACAACAGCAAAGGACCTTGTGAAGATGCTGGAGGAAACGGGTACAAAAGTATCTATATCCACAGTAAAACAAGTCCTATATCAACATAACCTGAATGGCCGCTCAGCAAGAAAGAAGCCACTGCTCCAAAACCGCCATAAAAAAGCCAGACTATGGTTTGCATCTGCACATGGGGACAAAGATCGTACTTTGTGGATAAATGTCCTCTGGTCTGATGAAACAAAAATAGAACATTTTGGCCATAATGACCATTGTTATATTTGGAGGAAAAAGGGGGTTGCTTGCAAGCCGAAGAACACCATCCCAACCGTGAAGCATGGGGGTGGCAGCATCATGCTGTGGGGGTGCTTTGCTGCAGGAGGGCCTTGTGCACTTCACAAAATAGATGGCATCATGAGGAAGGAAAATTATGTGGATATATTGAAGCAACATCTCAAGACATCAGTCAGGAAGTTAAAGCTTGGTCACAAATGGATCTTCCAAATGGACAATGACCCCAAGCATACTTCCAAAGTTGTGGCAAAATGGCTTAAGGGCAACAAAGTCAAGGTTTTGGAGTGGCCATCACAAAGACCTGACCTCAATCCTATAGAACATTTGTGGGCAGAACTGAAAAAGTGTGTGCGAGCAAGGAGGCCTACAAACCTGACTCAGTTACACCAGCTCTGTCAGGAGGCATGGGCCAAAATTAACCCAACTTACTGTGGGAAGCTTGTGGAAGGCTATCCGAAACGTTTGACCCAAGTTAAATAATTTAAAGGCAATGCTATCAAATACTAACTGAGTGTATGTAAACTTCTGACCCAAATGGAATGTGATTGAAGAAATAAAAGCTGAAATAAATCATTCTCTCTACTATTATTCTGACATTTCACATTCTTAAAATAAAGTGGTGATCCTAACTGACCTAAGACAGGGAACTTATACAAGATTAAATGTCAGGAATTGTGAAAAACAGAGTTTAAATGTATTTTGCTAAGGCGACTAGGTGAAAAATCTGTCGATATGCCCTTGAACAAGGCACTTAACCCTAATTGCTCCTGTAAGTCGCTCTGGATAAGAGCGTCTGCTAAATGACTCAAATGTCAAATGTAAATGTGTATGTAAACTTCCGACTTCAACTGTATATACTACCATTCAAAAGTTTGGGGTCACTTAGAAATGTCCTTGTTTTTGAAAGAAAGGCAATTTTTTTGTACATTAAAATAACATCAAATTGATCTGAAATACAGTGTAGACATTGTTAATGTTGTAAATGGCTATTGTAGCTGGAAACGGCTGATTTTTAATGGAATATCTACATAGGCGTACAGAGGCCCATTATCAGCAACCATCAGTCCTGTGTTCCAATGGCACGTTGTGTTTGCTAATCCATGTTTATCATTTTAAAAGGCTAATTGATCATTAGAAAACCCTTTTGCAATTATGTTAGCACAGCTGAAAACTGTTGTGCTGATTTAAAGAAGCAATAAAACTGGCCTTCTTGAGACTAGTAGTGTATCTGGAGCATCAGCAATTGTGGGTTCGATTACAAGCTCAAAATGGCCAGAAACAAATAACTTTCTTCTGAAACTCATCAGTCTATTCTTGTTCTGAGAAATGAAGGCTATTGCATGTGAGAAATTGCCAAGAAACTGAAGATCTCGTACAACGCTGTGTACTACTTCCTTCACAGAACAGCGCAAACTGGCTCTAACCAGAATAGAAAGAGGAGTGGGAGGCCCCGGTGCACAACTGAGCAAGAGGACAAATACATTAGTGTCTAGTTTGAGAAACAGATGCCTCACAGGTCCTCAACTGGCACCTTCATTAAATAGTACCCGCAAAACACCAGTCTCAACGTCAACAGTGAAGAGGCGACTCCGGGATGCTGACATTCTAGGCAGAGTTGCAAAGAAAAAGCCATATCTCAGACTGCCCATCTTAATCTTTTCTTTTTATTGGCCAGTCTGAGATATGGCTTTTTCTTTGCAACTCTGCCTAGAAGGTCAGCATCCTGGAGTCTACTGCTATTAGCCCATACAAACGCATTGAATAACAGATTCACTACATGGAACAACAGGTAGTCCCCAAAAATATCAAAAGGAAGTTTGTTCTGAAATGTCTCTCCTATATCTGAGAGATATAAGAAAGATCAGGAAACATTTATATATACTTCCAGTGAGGACCAGTGGAGGCAGCAACAGGTACAGTGAGGGGGAAAAAGTATTTGATCCCCTGCTGATTTTGTACGTTTGCCCACTGACAAAAACATGATTAGTCTTTAATTTTAATGGTAGGTTTATTTGAACAGTGAGAGACTGAATAACAACAAAATAATCCAGAAAAATGCATGTCAAAAATGTTATAAATTGATTTGCATTTTAATGAGGGAAATAAGTATTTGACCCCTCTGCAAACATGACTTAGTACTTGGTGGCAAAACCCTTGTTGGCAATAGCAGAGGTCAGACGTTTGTTGTAGTTAGCCACCAGGTGTACACACATCTCAGGAGGGATTTTGTCCCACTCCTCTTTGCAGATCTTCTCCAAGTCATTAAGGTTTTGAGGCTGACGTTTGGCAACTCAAACTTCAGCTCCCTCCACAGATTTTCTATGGGATTAAGGTCTGGAGACTGGCTAGGCCACTCCAGGACCTTAATGTGCTTCTTCTTGAGCCACTCCTTTGTTGCCTTGGCTGTGTGTTTTTGGTCATTGTCGTGCTGGAATACCCATCCACGACCCATTTTCAATGCCCTGGCTGAGGGAAGGAGGTTCTCACCCAAGATTTGACGGTACATGGCCCTGTCCATCGTCCCTTTGATGCGGTTAAGTTGTCCTGTCCCCTTAGCAGAAAAACACCCCCAAAGCATAATGTTTCCACCTCCATGTTTGACGGTGGGGATGGTGTTCTTGGGATCATAGGCAGCATTCCTCCTCCTCCAAACACGGCGAGTTGAGTTGATGCCAAAGAGCTCGATTTTGGTCTCATCTGACCACAACACTTTCACCCAGTTCTCCTCTGAATCATTCAGATGTTAATTGGCAAACTTCAGACGGGCCTGTATATGTGCTTTCTTGAGCAGGGGGATCTTGCGGGCGCTGCAGGATTTCAGTCCTTCACGGCGTAGTGTGTTACCAATTGTTTTCTTGGTGACTATAGTCCCAGCTGCCTTGAGATCATTGACAAGATCCTCCCGTGTAGTTCTGGGCTGATTCCTCACCATTCTCATGATCATTGCAACTCCACGAGGTGAGATCTTGCATGGAGCCCCAGGCCGAAGGAGATTGACAGTTCTTTTGTGTTTCATCCATTTGCGAATAATCGCACCAACTGTTGTCACCTTCTCACCAAACTGCTTGGCGATGGTCTTGTAGCCCATTCCAGCCTTGTGTAGGTCTACATTCTTGTCCCTGACATCCTTGGAGAGCTCTTTGGTCTTGGCCATGGTGGAGAGTTTGGAATCTGATTGGTTGATTGCTTCTGTGGACAGGTGTCTTTTATACAGGTAACAAACTGAGATTAGGAGCACTCCCTTTAAGAGTGTGCTTCTAATCTCAGCTCGTTACCTGTATAAAAGACAACTGGGAGCCAGAAATCTTTGATTGAGAGGGGGTCAAATACTTATTTCCCTCATTAAAATGCAAATCAATTTATAACATTTTTGACATGCGTTTTTCTGGATTTTGTTGTTGTTATTCTGTCTCTCACTGTTCAAATAAAACTACCATTAAAATTATAGACTGATCATTTCTTTGTCAGTGGGCAAACATACAAAATCAGCAGGGGATCAAATACTTTTTTCCCTCACTGTAGGTAGCAGGTAGAGGGGGGGCAGGTAGGATTGGTCAGGCATGTCCAGGTGTCTGGCCAGAGTGTCCTCAGTCGCAGTCCAAGAGCCTCAGGCCCTCTGGAAGGGGAGACAGGTAAAGAGAAAATATTAGGGTTAGTGAGAGCATGGCTAAAACCATAGTACACCACATGCACTGGGGGTAGAGAATAATCAATAGTGTTGCTGTAGACACTGGATAACCTGACTAACACACACACACACACACACACACACACACACACACACACCTGTTTGACCTCTCAGTGATACTGTAAGCCTACTTATGTTACTTTTCTGAGTCAATTCAGGTAGCATTCAATGTTCTTTGTTTGAGTTAACCATGCCAGCCAACATTGTATATAAACAGATGTGCAGAAAGATAATCAGCCTCTGTGTCTGTGGATCCTTTCCCCTTAATGTATTTTTCATGTCAGCCAGGCCCATTTTTCAAAGAAACACTATGTATTTCAATCTCTAGTTGAGTAAAATAAGGAGTCTATTGCTTCAGTCCTTGTTTCGTTTTCACTTCTTGTTACCTGGTAAATAACCAACAACCATGGATAACCGCAAGGAGAATAAGGTGAGGAAACAGTCCATGTCAGCCAGGCCCATGTTTTTATAGAAACACCAGTTATTTAAATCTCTAGTTGAGTATAATAAGTAGTTTTTTTCTGGTCACAAGATAATCCAGAAATGTGTGGTAAACAGCGCCACACTCAGGCAGAAAACTGAATGTTCTAATCTCAGCCAGGCCCATCTTTCCAAAGAAAACAATTTAATTCAAATAAAATCAAATAGTATTGGTCACATACACATATTTAGCAGATATTGCTGGTGTAACGAAATGCTTGGGTTTCTAGCTCCAACAGTGCAGTAATATCTAACAATACACAACAATACACACAAATCTAAAAAGTAAAAGAATGGAATTAAGAAATATAGATAGACATATTAGGATGCGCAATGTAGGATGTGCTCCCCAATTAAGGTGCCACCAACCTCCTATGGTATATATACAGTACCTGTCAAAAATGTGGACACACCTACTCATTCAAGGGTTTTTCTTTATTTTAACTATTTTCTACATTGTTGAATAATAGTGAAGACATCAAAACTATGAAATAACACATATGGAATCATACCCAAAAAAGTGTTAAACAAATCAAAATATATTTTATATTTGAGATTCTTCAAAGTAGCCACCCTTTGCCTTGACAGCTTTGGAAACTCTTGGCATTCTCTCAACCAGCTCAACCAGCTTCACCTGGAACAATTGGCTCTCATGAGGACTGCCACAGGAATGGAAGACCCATAGTTATTTGACCAAGGAGAGTTATGGAGTGCAGCATCAGATGACCTGGCCTCCACAATCACCCGACCTCAACCCAATTGAGATGGTTTGGGATGAGTTGGACCGCAGAGAAGGAAAAGCAGCCAACAAGTGCTCAGCATATGTGGGAACTCCTTCAAGACTGTTGGAAAAGCATTCCTCATGAAGCTGGTTGAGATAATGCCAAGAGTTTGCAAAGCTGTCATCAAGGCATTACCTCCCCTTTATATGTCCCTCCCTTACGTTTAGTCCTCAGTCGGTATTGTCCTGAGTTTATGCTATATCGCCACTGTTACGCTGTCTCGTTTAATGTTTGTTGTTTTATGAAACGTTTCACCTGCACCTGCTTCTCGACTCACAGCGTCATTGTTACAGAATACCGTCTCAAACCATGGAAGCAGCAGGAAATTTGAATATCTCTCAGACAGTCGATGAACAGGGTTATCGTCTACGTCAACACCATGACCAGCTGGCACAACTGGGATCACAACTGGTGGAGGTTCTTTGCAGTGTACAACGTCTCGAACACACCCAGCAGGCGTTGTCTTCATCCAGCGGAGGACACTCTACAACCAGTCGACCCAACAAGCCAGCACATCAGCCCATTCAGCAACCCGCTCAGGTCAGCGATGCCCATTTATCTCTCCCGGATAAATATGACGGTACACCATCAAAATGCCGTGGCTTCCTACTTCAGTGCTCTATCTATTTTTCGCATCAGAGGGGAGCTCCCACCACCGAGAGATCCAAGGTTGCCACGGTGACTGGGCGGGCGTTGGAGTGGGCTACGGCCGTCTGGGAGAGAGGAGAGGAGGAGCTTGATTCTTATGAGGGGTTCATGGCTCTGTTTAAATGTATTTTTGATAATTCCCCGGAGGGTAGAGAGGGAGGTGAGCGGCTACTGCAATTACGGCAGGTAAACAGACGGCTGCTGAGTACGTGCTCACCTTTCGGACAGTAGCAGCATCCAGTGGATGGAATGAGCCGGCGCTTCGTACGCTATTTAGAAGAGGTTTGTGTGAAGAGGCCCAGACAGAACTGGCCTATTGAGACGACAACCTCTCCTTGGACACACTCATTGTGATGGCCATCCATCTGGATAACCTACTTCGGGAGCGCCGGTACTCTCATCGCTTCTCTCCCTCCCTCAGTGAACACTCAGAATCAGAGTTTAAACCCATGGAGGTAGGGGTCACTCATCTCCCTGCGGCAGAGCGCCGCAGACAGATACACCTGGGGCTCTGTCTGTGCTGTGGAGAGGGAGGGCACAAGCTCCAGAGGTGTCCGGCATGTCCAAATCCGGGATCCACAAGAGCAGAGGGACGGTCACGTGATCTTCCACCCCCTAGGGCAGGAGTATTCCATCTTCATCACTGTCTACTAGGCTCTTTTTGGTGTCCAGTACATTATCTGACTGTCCCTCATGTACTGTGTCTACAGCGTTAGTGGATTCCAGTGCTGCGGGGAACTTTATTGACCAGACCCTTGCATCAACTCATACCTGCTCTCCTCTCCTTTTCCGGTTCAAGCCCTGGATAGTCAGCCTTTAGGATCCGGAACCGTCACCCACATCACTCAACCACTCACCCTCACCGTGGAGTCCATTCATCAGGAGAACATTCCCTTCTTCATTACCAGTGCACCAGTCCACTCGATCAAATCAAATCAAATTGTATTTGTCACATACATGTGTTTAGCAGATGTTATTGCGGGTGTAGCGAAATGCTTGTGCTTCTAGCTCCGACAGTGCAGTAATATCTAACAAGTAATATCTAACAATTTCACAACATATCCCCAATACACACAAATCTAGTAAGGAATGGAATTTCAGAAAATATACATATATGGACAAGCAATGACAGAGCGACATTGACTAAGATACAGTAGAATATTATAGAATACAGTATATACATATGAAATTAGCAGTGCAAGAAATGTAAACATTATTAAAGTGACGAGTGTTCCATTTCTTAAAGTGGCCAGTGATTTCAATAGGCAGCAGCAGCCTCTAATGTGCTAGTGATGGCTATTCAACAGTCTGATGGCCTTGAGATAGAAGCTGTTTTTCATTCTCTCGGTCCCAGCTTTGATGCACCTGTACTGACCTCGCCTTCTGGATGATAGCGGGGTGAACAGGCAGTGGCTGGGGTGGTTGATGTCCTTGATGATCTTTATGGCCTTCCTGTGATATCGGGTGCTGTAGGTGTCTTGGAGGGCGGGTAGTTTGCCCCCGGTAATGCGTTCGGCAGACCGCACCACCCTCTGGAGAGCCCTGCGGTTACGGGCGGTGCAGTTTCCGTACCAGGCGGTGATACAGCCCGATAGGATGCTCTCAATTGTGCATCTGTTAAAATTTGTGAGGGTTTTAGGTGCCAAGCCAAATTTCTTCAGAATCCTGAGGTTGCAGAGGCTCTGTTGCGCCTTCTTCATCACACTGTCTGCGTGGGTGGACCATTTCAGTTTGTCAGTGATGTGTACGCCAAGGAACTTGAAGCTTTCCACCTTCTCCACTGCGGTCCTGTCAATGTGGATAGGGGGGTGCACCCTCTGCTGTTTCCTGAAGTTCACGATCATCTCCTTTGTTTTGTTGACGTTGAGTGAGAGGTTATTTTCCTGGCACCACACTGCCAGAGCCCTCACCTCCTCCCTGTAGGCGGTCTCGTCATTGTTGGTAATCAAGCCTACTACTGTTGTGTCGTCTTGCAAACTTGAAGATTGAGTTGGAGGTGTGCTTGGCCACGCAGTCATGGGTGATCAGGGAGTACAGGAGGGGGCTGAGCACGCACCCTTGTGGGGCCCCAGTGTTGAGGATCAACAAAGTGGTGATGTTGTTTCCTATCTTCACCACCTGGGGGCGGCCTGTCAGGAAGTCCAGGACCCAGTTGCACAGGGCGGGGTTCAGACCCAGGGCCTCGAGCTTAATGATGAGCTTGGAGGGTACTATGGTGTTGAATGCTGAGCTATAGTCAATGAACAGCATTCTTACATAGGTATTCCTCTTGTCCAGATGGGATAGGGCAATGTGCAGTGTGATGGCAATTGCATCGTCTTTGGATCTATTGGGGCGGTAAGCAAATTGAAGTGGGTCTAGGGTGACAGGTAAGGTAGAGGTGATATGATCCTTGACTACTCTCTCAAAGCACTTCATGATGACAGAGGTGAGTGCTATGGGGTGATAGTCATTTAGTTCAGTGACCTTTGCTTTCTTGGGTACAGGAACAATGGTGGCCATCTTGAAGCATGTGGGAACAGCAGACTGGGAAAGGGATAGATTGAATACGCCTGTAAACACACCAGCCAGCTGGTCTGCACATGCTCTGAGGACGCGGCTAGGGATGCCGTCTGGGCCGGCAGCCTTGCGGGGGTTAACATGCTTAAATGTCTTACTCACGTCGGCCACGGAGAAGGAGAGGCCACAGTCCTTGGTAGTGGGCCTCATCGGTGGCACTGTGTTATCCTCAAAGCGGGCAACGTAGGTGTTTAGCTTGTCTGGAAGCGAGACGTCGGTGTCGGCGACGTGGCTGGTTTACCTTTTGTAGTCCGTGATTGTCTGTAGACCCTGCCACATACGTCTCGTGTCTGAGCCGTTGAATTGCGACTCCACTTTGTCTCAATACTGATGTTTTGCCAGTTGAATTGCCTTGCGGAGTGAGTAGCTACACTGTTTGTATTCTGCCATATTCCCAGTCACCTTGCCATGGTTAAATGCAGTGGTTCGCACTTTCAGTTTTGAGCGAATGCTGCCATCTATCCACAGTTTCTGGTTAGGGTAGGTTTTAATAGTCACAGTTGGCACAACATCACCTATACACTTCCTGATAAACTCAGTCACCATTTCAGTGTATTCGTCTAAATTATTTTCGCAAGCCACCAGGAACATATCCCAGTCCGCGTGATCAAAACAATCTTGAAGCGTGGATTCCGATTGGTCAGACCAGCGTTGAATAGTCCTTAGCACGGGTACTTCCCATGCTCGGCCTCCCTTGGCTTCAACGCCACAACCCTACCATCTCATGGTTGAAAATGAGAATTACAGACTGGTCACACGAATGCCAGAGGACCTGCTTCCCTGTCCCTTGTGGATCCACGTCGGTTGAGAGTCCTGTGGTTGCCCTTCATTCCAACATCCCGGAGGTATATCAGGACCTGCAGGAGGTATTCTTCAAGACTCGCGCCACCTGTCTTCCTCCTCATCGCCCCTGGGACTGTGCCATTAACCTGCTTTCAGGTTCTGCACCTCCGCGCAGACGCATCTACCCTCTGTCGGTGGCTGAGACCCAGGCCATGGAGGATTACATCCAAGAGGCGCTTCAGGAGGTGGACGCTTCAGAGGTAGGCGTGGGGGCAGTTCTGTCTCAACGACAGGGTAACCCACAGAAGTTTTACCCATGTGCGTTTTACTCTAAGAAACTGTCCCCTGCAGAGAGGAATTACGACGTCGGTGATCGTGAGCTGCTGGCGGTGAAGTTGGCATTAGAGGAGTGGAGAAACTGGCTGTAGGGCGCCAAGGAACCATTCGTCATTCTCACCGACCATCGGAACCTGGAGTACATACGGACAGCGAGGAGGCTGAATCTGCGCCAAGCAAGGTGGGCCCTTTTCTTCACGGTTTGACTTAATAATAATAATAATAATATGCCATTTAGCAGACGCTTTTATCCAAAGCGACTTACAGTCAAGCGTGCATACATTTTTGTGTATGGGTGGTCCTGGGGATTGAACCCACTACCTTGGCGTTACAAGCGCCGTTTTCTACCAGCTGGCTGAGCTACAGAGGACTTCACGCTGACCTATCGCCCAGGTTCTAAGAACACCAAGGCTGATGCTCTGTCCTGTCTCTACGATTCGGGGGATGGTCCTTTCCAGAATGCGCCCATAATTCCATTCTCCTGAGTTGTACAGTGAGGGAAAAAAGTATTTGATCCACTGCTGATTTTGTATGTTTGCCCACTGACAAAGACATGATCAGTCTATAATTTTAATGGTCGGTTTATTTGAACAGTGAGACACAGAATAACAACAAAAAAATCCAGAAAAACGCATGTCAAAAATGTTATGAATTGATTTGCATTTTAATGAGGAAAATAAGTATTTGACCCCTCTGTAAAACATGACTTAGTACTTGGTGGCAAAACCCTTGTTGGCAATCACAGAGGTCAGACGTTTCTTGGAGTTGGCCACCAGGTTTGCACACATCTCAGGAGGGATTTTGTCCCACTCCTATTTGCAGATCTTCTCCAAGTCATTAAGGTTTCGAGGCTGACGTTTGGCAACTCGAACCTTCAGCTCCCTCCACAGATTTTCTATGGGATTAAGGTCTGGAGACTGGCATGGCAACTCCAGGACCTTACTGTGCTTCTTCTTGAGCCACTCCTTTGTTGCCTTGGCCGTGTGTTTTGGGTCATTGTCATGCTGGAATACCCATCCACGACCAATTTTCAATGCCCAGGCTGACGGAAGGAGCTTCTCACCCAAGATTTGATGGTACATTACTCCGTCCATCGTCCCTTTGATGCTGTGAAGTTGTCCTGTCCACATAGCAGAAAAACACCCCCAAAGCATAATGTTTCCACCTCCATGTTTGACGGTGGGGATGGTGTTCTTGGGGTCATAGGCAGCATTCCTCCACCTCCAAACACAGCGAGTTGAGTTGAGCCAAAGAGCTCCATTTTGGTCTCATCTGACCACAACACTTTCACCCAGTTCTCCTCTGAATTATTCAGATATTCATTGGCAAACTTCAGACGGCGCTGTATATGTGCTTTCTTGAGCAGGTCGACCTTGCGGGTGCTGCAGGATTTCAATCCTTCACGGCGTAGTGTGTTACCAATTGTTTTCTTGGAGACTATGGTCCCAGCTGCCTTGAGATCATTGACAAGATCCTCCCATGTAGTTCTGGGCTGATTCCTCACCGTTCTCATGATCATTGCAACTCCACGAGGTAAGATCTTGCATGGAGCCCCAGGCCAAGGGAGATTGACAGTTATTTTGTGTTTCTTCCATTTGTGAATAATCGCACCAACTGTTGTCACCTTGTGGTCCTCTGTAGCTCAATTGGTAGAGCATGGCGCTTGTAACGCCAGGGTAGTGGGTTCGATCCCCGGGACCACCCATACGTAAAAATGTATGCACACATGACTGTAAGTCGCTTTGGCGTCTGCTAAATGGCATATTATTATTATTTACCTTCTCACCAAGCTGCTTGGCGATGGTCTTGTAGCCCATTCCAGCCTTGTGTAGGTCTATAATCTTGTCCCTGACATCCTTGGAGAGCTCTTTGGTCTTGGCCATGGTGGAGAGTTTGGAATCTGATTGATTGATTGCTTCTGTGGGCAGGTATCTTTTATACAGGTGACAAGCTGAGATTAGGAGTACTCCCTTTAAGAGTGTGCTCCTAATCTCAGCTCGTTTCCTGTATAAAAGACACCTGGGAGACAGAAATCTTTCTGATTGAGAGGGGGTCAAATACTTATTTCCCTCATTAAAATGCAAATCCATTGATAAAATGTTTGACATGCGTTTTTCTGGATTTTTTTGTTGTTATTCTGTCTCACACTGTTCAAATAAACCTACCATAAAAATTATAGACTGATCATTTCTTTGTCAGTGGGCAAACGTACAAAATCAGCAGGGGATCAAATACTTATTTCCCTCACTGTAGCTCCTGTGGTCTTGGATGTATATGCAGACATCCGCCAGGCTCTGGAGAGGGATTCCGCACCCACTAATTGTCCTCCGGAGTGCATTTACGTTCCCACAGGGATAAGGGATCGGCTGCTGACCTGGGTGCACACAGTGTCGTCGCTGGACATCCAGGTATTTCCGCACTACCCAATCCATCTCTGGGAAATACTGGTGGCCCACCTTAGCGTAGGATAATCACACGCTATGTCAACTCCTGCTCCATATGTACTCAAACCAAGTCCCCCCGGAACGCTCCAGCAGGGAAGCTCCTGCCACTTCCCGTGCCTCAGCGACCCTGGTCACATCTATCCATTGACTTTGTAACCGATCTTCCGTCCTCTGATGGTTTCACCACCATTTTGGTGGTAGTGGATATATTTTCTAAGTCCTGTTGTTTAATCCCTCTTCCTGGTCTCCTCACTGCTCTACAGGTCGCTGAGACACTCTTCCAGCAGGTTTTCCGGCATTATGGCCTTCCTGAGGACATCGTCTCTGACCCGTGGGCCCCAATTTACATAGCGAGAATGGAGGGCCTTCATGGAGAAGCTCCGGGTACCGGCCTCAGTCCAACGGTCAGGTGGAGAGGATATACCAGGAGCTGGGGAGGTTCCTGAGGAGTCACTGTCAGGACCGGCAGGGTGAGTGGGCACGATTCCTTCCATGGGCAGAGTATGCCCAGAACTCGCTACGTCATTCCTCCACTGGGTTGACCCCCTTCCAGTATGTTCTGGGTTTTCAGCAGGCCCTGGCCCCGTGGACCCTGGGCCAGACCGTCGCTCCTGCGGTTGATGAGTGGTTCCGGCGCACAGAAGAGGTGTGGAGCTACACTCAAGTGAGACTCAGCGCGACGTCCATCGTCAAAAGGAACAGGCAGACCGCCACCGCAGTGAGACCCCTGTGTTCCACCCTGGGGATTGCGTCTGGCTTTTTACCAGGAACCTCCCGCGCATCAGAAGGGGGGAGGGGGGTACTGTCACGTCTACTCCTGCTCCTCCCCTCCGGCGTGCGACGTCGCCGGAATACTAAACACCGGTCCTGGGATTCATCATTACGCACACCTGGCTTCCTGCAGATCATTATGATTCACACCTGGACTCCATTACCTTCCTTATTACCTCCCCTTTATATGTCTCTCCCTTACGTTTAGTCCTCAGTCGGTATTGTTCCTGTGTTTATTCTATATCGCCACTGTTACGCTGTCTCGTTTCATGTTTGTTGTTTTATTAAACGTTTCACCTGCACCTGCTTCTCGACTCACAGCGTCATTGTTACAACTTTTTGGTTACTACATGATTCCATATGTGTTATTTCAGTTTTGATGTCTTCACTATTATTCAACAATGTAGAAAATAGTACAAATACAAAAAAAAAACATGGAATGAGTAGGTGTGTCCAAACTTTTGACTGCTAATGTATGTTTAAATCATCTAACTTATTTTTATGCGCTCTAGAGAACAACATATACTTAGTTTTAACTGCATTCATTACTAATTTCAGGTCAATTAAGTTTGTCTGTAATACAATGATAGCAGACTGTAGTTCAGAGAGAGCCTGGTCAACCGTGGGGGCAATAGCATACACAACAGTATCATCGGCATGTATAATACTTACAGTTGAAGTCGGAAGTTTACATACACTTAGGTTGGAGTCATTAAAACTTGTTTTTCAACCACTTCACAAAATTCTTGTTAACAAACTATAGAAGTAATTTTTCCAATAATTGTTTACAGACAGATTATTTCACTTTAAATTAACTGTATCACAATTCCAGTGGGTAAGAAGTTTACATGCACAAAGTTGACTGTGCCTTTAAACAGCTTGGAAAATTCCAGAAAATGATGTCATGGCTTTAGAAGCTTCTGATAGGCTAATTGACATCATTTGAGTCAATTGGAGGTGTACCTGTGGATGTATTTCAAGGCCTACCTTCAAACTCTGTGCCTCTTTGCTTGACATCATGGGAAAATCAAAAGAAATCAGCCAAGACCTCAGAAAACTAATTGTAGACATCCACAAGTCTGGTTCATCCTTGGGAGCAATTTCCAAATGCCTGAAGGTACCACGTTCATCTGTACAAACAATAGTCCACAGGTACACCTCCAATTGACTCAAATGATGTCAATTAGCAGTCAGAAGCTTCTAAAGCCATGACATAATTTTCTGGAATTTTCCAAGCTGTTTAAACGCACAGTCAACTTAGTGTATGTAAACGTCTGACCCACTGGAATTGTGATACAGTGAATTATAAATATAAATAATCTGTCTGTAAACAATTGTTGAAAAAATTACTTGTGTCCTTACCAACTTGCCAAAACTGTAGTTTGTTGACAAGACATTTGTGGAGTGGTTGAAAAACTAGTTTTAATTACTCCAACCTAAGTGTATGTAAACTTCCGACTTCAACTGTATATGCTGATACTGTATATGTGTGACACATGTAGTATTAAAATGTTTATTGCATATATTTCCCTTATGTCATAATATACTGTA
This sequence comes from Coregonus clupeaformis, assembly GCF_020615455.1. Classification (NCBI taxonomy): domain Eukaryota; kingdom Metazoa; phylum Chordata; class Actinopteri; order Salmoniformes; family Salmonidae; genus Coregonus; species Coregonus clupeaformis. The sequence goes on from NC_059215.1 coordinate 58,710,050, forward strand.
CGTTACCTTCTATGCTCATATATGTGTGACACAGTTTTCAAATGTTTATGACAAATATGTCACAATAATGTTAACAATATGTGTTAACATACAGTATATGTTACGGGAGCATTATTTCAGTGATACTTGTAGTCATGGTAATAAAACAGAACAAACAACACAAAACAGCAAAAACTAAATGTAATCCTATTCATTTAATTTTTTTCCTCTCATGGCTTCTCAATTCAGCCATTTTACTGTTTTAAGCTGTTCCCACTTGTCCCGTTGTTGCAAACGGGAAGCGCTTCATGACAGCATTTGTGGAGTGAAAGCAACAAATATATACTTAACAAAAGTATAAACGCAACATGCAACAATTTCAATGATTTTACTTACTTTCAATGAGTTACAGTTCATATAAGGAAATCAGTAAATTGAAATAATTTCATTAGGCCCTAATCTATGGATTTCACATGACTGGGAATACAGATATGCATCTGTTGGTCACAGATACCTTAACAAAAAGGTAGGGGCGTGGATCAGAAAACCAGTCAGTATCTGGTGTGACCACCATTTGCTTCATGCAGCGCGACACATCTTCACATAGAGTTGAACAGGCTGTTGATTGTGGCCTGTGCAATGGTGTCCCACTCCTCTTCAATGGCTGTGTGATATTGCCAGGAACTGGAACACGCTGTCGTACACGTCGATCCAGAGCATCCCAAACATGCTCAATGGGTGACATGTCTGGTGAGTATTCAGGCAATGGGAGAACTGGGTCATTTTCAGCTTCCAGGAATTATGTACAGATCCTTGCGACATGGGGCCATGCTTTATCATGCTAAAACATGATGTGTTATGGCAGATGAATGGCATGACAATGGGCCTCAGGATCTCGTCACAGTATCTCTGTGCATTCAAATTGCCATCGATAAAATGCAATTGTGTTCATTGTCCGTAGCTTATGCCTGCCCATACCATAACCCAAGCCACCATGGGGCACTCTGTTCACAACGTTGACATCAGCAAACCGCTCGCCCACACAATGTCATACACGTGGTCTGTGGTTGTGAGGCCGGTTGGATGTACTGCCAAATTTTCGCCTGCCCAGGGCACCCGCCTGATCCACCACCGGCTGTCCGTCGGTGGTTGTTGATTGCTGTTCCCAGGTTGTTCAACTTCTCCCTCGATTTTTCCATGCAGCTAACCAGCTAAAGATAGCCAAGCTCGCGAGTTGCTGTTAGCTAGTTGACGTGCTGATCCCACCGCTGTCACCAATTTGTAACGAACCTGTAAGGCCACCGAAACTCGCACGTAGTTTGTTGTCTGGCGTAAACAGTCTAGGACACTGATTTCCCATGAAATAATCAGGTTGTATTTTATTTGGATGAACAGACAGTGCACCCCAGCACTGACCCGCCACACAAACGCCTTCCCAAAAACTCTCCCTCAGCATGCCCCAGCATCCTCACATACGGCAACTCATTTGCATAACATTGTGTGATAGGCTGAGAGACTTTCGAATGTCTAAAACATTACAATATTTCACAGCGGTTTAGATGGTACAATGATTCTCTACACTATACTTGCTTGTTTTGTCACATAAACTGAAATTGGTCCTCTGTAGCTCAACTGGTAGAGCACGGCGCTTGTAACGCCAAGGTAGTGGGTTCGATCCCCGGGACCACCCATACACAAAAATGTATGCACGCATGACTGTAAGTCACTTTGGATAAAAGCGTCTGCTAAATGGCATATTATTATTATTATTATTAAATTAGGCAAACTATCAGAATTTTAGCAACCAGGAAATGGCGGGACAGTAATCTGCACCGCTCGGTCATGCTGTCAACAATGCATGGTGCATAATCAAGAAACATACAACATTTATTTTTCATAGAATATGTTTGAATTTTTTTATTAGTTTTCATTGGGAAGGCAGATAAAGTGTTTTTATCAAAAGCAATCCATTTTGCATGTGAAAACAGAATCCTACTCATTACTCCACATGCTTAATTACGTCACTTTTTTGATCCCACTTCGGTGCTTTGAATGGGGCACCTGGCACAAGCCCTGGAGGCAACCCGGTTCCAAAACTAATGCAATCAACTTGAACCTGGTACAAAAAATGCCTCAATGTAATTGTCTGCATCACTTCCAATCCCCATATGTTTTTTTTCTTCTCGCAAATATATATATACACACACATATACATACACATATATATATACACATACATGCACATACACATATACTTTTAAAAATATATTTCCCTTTATTACTTTCCAACCCCACCACCCCTTCCCTAATTGGAGTAAACTAGTGAACAACAATGCTTAGGCCTCTACTTCCAGCTTATACATACAGTGGGGAAAAAAAGTATTTAGTCAGCCACCAATTGTGCAAGTTCTCCCACTTAAAAAGATGAGAGAGGCCTGTAATTTTCATCATAGTTTGAATTTATTTGCAAATGATGGTGGAAAATAAGTATTTGGTCAATAACAAAAGTTTCTCAATACTTTGCTATATACCCTTTGTTGGCAATGACACAGGTCAAACGTTTTCTGTAAGTCTTCACAAGGTTTTCACACACTGTTGCTGGTATTTTGGCCCATTCCCCCATGCAGATCTCCTCTAGAGCAATTATGTTTTGGGGCTGTCGCTGGGCAACACGGACTTTCAACTCCCTCCAAAGATTTTCTATGGGGTTGAGATGTGGAGACTCGCTAGGCCACTCCAGGACCTTGAAATGCTTCTTAGAAAAACAGCCCCAAAGCATGATGTTTCCACCCCCATGCTTCACAGTAGGTATGGTGTTCTTTGGATGTAACTCAGCATTCTTTGTCCTCCAAACACGACGAGTTGAGTTTTTACCAAAAAGTTATATTTTGGTTTCATCTGACCATATGACATTCTCCCAATCCGCTTCTGGATCATCCAAATGCACTCTAGCAAACTTCAGACGGGCCTGGACATGTACTGGCTTAAGCAGGGGGACACGTCTTGCACTGCAGGATTTGAGTCCCTGGCGGCGTAGTGTGTTACTGATGGTAGGCTTTGTTACTTTGGTCCCAGCTCTCTGCAGGTCATTCACTAGGTCCCCCCGTGTGGTTCTGGGATTTTTGCTCACCGTTCTTGTGATCATTTTGACCCCACGGGGTGAGATCTTGCGTGGAGCCCCAGATCGAGGGAGATTATCAGTGGTCTTGTATGTCTTCCATTTCCTAATAATTGCTCCCACAGTTGATTTCTTCAAACCAAGCTGCTTACCTATTGCAGATTCAGTCTTCCCAGCCTGGTGCAGGTCTACAATTTTGTTTCTGGTGTCCTTTGACAGCTCTTTGGTCTTGGCCATAGTGGAGTTTGGAGTGTGACTGTTTGAGGTTGTGGACAGGTGTCTTTTATACTGATAACAATATCAAACAGGTGCCATTAATACAGGTAACGAGTGGAGGACAGAGGAGCCTCTTAAAGAAGAAGTTACAGGTTTGTGAGAGCCAGAAATCTTGCTTGTTTGTAGGTGACCAAATACTTATTTTCCACCATAATTTGCAAATAAATTCATTAAAAATCCTACAATGTGATTTTCTGGAAAAAAAAAGCTCAATTTGTCTGTCATAGTTGACGTGTACCTATGATGAAAATTACAGGCCTCTCTCATCTTTTTAAGTGGGAGAACTTGCACAATTGGTGGCTGACTAAATACTTTTTTTGCCCCACTGTACTATATACATTTTATGGACACAGTCAATTTTACAATAATTATATTTTGTTTGTTTTTACTCCTGAACTTCCTCTACCCTCAACCTCTCCGATCATTTGCATGATGTCCATCCGGTTTGCTTCTATATGCCATATATTTCTAACTGTGCTCTTTCAAAAAAAAAATCTATAAAGTTAATTGCCTTTATAGTACAAATAATATTATAGCATTGATATTATTGTTAACAGCTTTCAAATGAATGATTATTAGATAGTTATCATGGTAACAACAGTAACACAAATAACAAAACATTATTTACACTCCTACTATTAATAATAATACTAATAATATTAATAACAATATTGATAATAATAATAATAAATCAACTTTTGAAAACATTTTAAAATCACATTGTTAATTAGCCCAATCTTATTGCACAATGTTCAGTACATTTTTCATATTGGACATACTGCACCATGGTACATATTTTCCTGTACATTGTGGTGGATATTTTAATCAATAATGAGGAGAGACAAGGTCAACCACCAATCAGGATATTAACTTTATTAACCTCTACGGGATCGGTGTCTTGTATACGGGACAGTTGAGCTAACGCGTGCTAATGTGATTAGCATGACTGTTGTAAGTAACAGCAAACTTTCCAGGACATAGACATGTCTTATATGGGCAGAAAGCTTAAATTATTGTTAATCTAACTGCACTGTCCAATTTACAGTAGCTATTACAGTGAAAAAATACCATGCTATTGTTTGAGGAGAGTGCACAACAACAAAAAATGTATCACGGCAACTGGTTTGATACATTCACCTCTGAAGGAAAATAATGTACTTACATTGATATTGTGGACCTAAAAATGCTTAGTCATGGCTGGTTCCACCCCTCCCCGGCAGATCAGGAGCTACCTTGTTTTCTTCTTATGGCTATGTGTATTGGGTCATAGCGCACAAACAAGTGATAACGGGGTCCCCGAGTGGCGCAGTGGTCTAAGGCACTGCAGCGCAGTGCTAGCTGTGCCACTAGAGATCCTGGTTTGAATCCAGGCTCTGTCGTAACCGGCCGCGACCGGGAGACCCATGGGGCGGCGCACAATTGGCCCAGCGTCGTCCAGGGTAGGGGAGGGAATGGCCGGCAGGGGTGTAGCTCAGTTGGTAGAGCATGGCGTTTGCAACGCCAGGGTTGTGGGTTTGATTCCCACGGGGGGCCAGTATAAAAAAATAATGTATGCACTCACTAACTGTAAGTCGCTCTGGATAAGAGCGTCTGCTAAATGACTAAAATGTAAATGTAAAATAACCTTAGTTCCGTTTCTGCTCATATCTCCACACAGCTGTGCCCTTGGAAGATAGCAAAAGACAGGATGAACTGAAAAACTGTGGTCACTCTGAAGCTCTTTGTCTTATGCCATGTGACCTGGTTACTCAGAAGCAAAGAGAAATTGAAACAATACAGGTCTATCTGTTCCTCAAGTTTATCTCTATCCCATCTCCTTGACTACACGCCCAGACCAGCTGCAGGGAGTGAACGTGGAAGAGATTAACCTTCCTTTCTCAGAAGCACAGCATTGGCACTTAAATAAATGTCTCTACTATTGTTAAGCATATTAATTGTTAACTATTAATATTAAACAAATCAGTTAAATACATGATTTTTCTCCAACATTCCCCTCTTAGAAGATTCAATCTTCTATAAAATAATATGACAAATTCACACCATATGTAAATATAAAAATAAAAAATTGAAAACCTTCCAGATGTAACATATTAAATGTATATCATCCTTATGAGGAACACCCCTTCGGGCTTCTGAGTCTCAAACCTTTTACCTTCTACACATATACAGTTATAACTTGCCAGTGTCTGCAGATGATTAGGTATAACAAAGATAGCCAAGTTGATTCTTTCTCAGTAAAGCGTTTGCTCCCAGAGTGCGGCTGCTCAGGAGAGAACACCAGGCAATCACAGTGTCTGGGCGTTCAGCCAATATTCCACTCCTACTGAGCTGACCTTGTGAGCAAACCTCTGTCTACAACAGGCTCATTTCTAAGTATGCAACAGGTCAAACATCACTGACCTCAGACATTATTTAAAGACATTTCAAACATTGTGTACCAGGTTTACACTGGGTTATTCAGTACATTTGTTATCAGGATAATTTACATGTGTGCAACCAAAACTCTGGCAATAGAAAATTCAGAAAATGTCATTTATGTGCCCTTTAAGGTGTATCATTTCCAACCTGTGAAAAATACACTAAAACCAAAATAAAAAACACACAATAAATCAAACACGGTATTAACACCATTAACAAATATTCATAACATAAACATTTCCTTAGTTTTACCTTTGCTAAATCTTAATCAGTCCAAATCATTTAAAATGTGAATTCTTACTCTAATTAACTTCACCTTCATATGGTGCAAAACATTTTTAAGGGAATCATTTAAACAATTAAGAAGTTATACAGAAGGAAACTCTTCATCTGTACAAAGAGGACAATCATCACGTTGATGAATCGATCTCAGTCTTCTTAAACAATGGGGCGGCTATTGTTTGCTGGACTCCTGTCCTGAGCCTGCCGTTGGCTCGAGCTGGAGCGGCGGGACTATGCTGGTATTCTTCAGTTGCATTGTGGCCACTTCTCCCAGGGCCCATACAACATCTGCAATGAGAAGACTGACCACGAAAACAACAAACATGATGCGTTGAGGCCGGTCCTGGTCCTTCCATGGCCAATGGGGTCGCCTATGACGATTAATCGGCTGGTACATCTTCGTCTGGGTTGTGGGGCACCTTCCTGCAGTGGCTGGCATCAACCCACGTTGACCTCTCTGCAACCGTCAGGAGCACCTGGAATGGACCAGTCCAGCGCTGTTGGTGCCAAGTCTTTCTGTGGAGGTCCTTGACGACCACCCAATCTCCTGGCTGCAATTTGTGGAGTGTCCTCCCTTTGGTTCAGGCAAAGACGCTTTTATCCTGGGGAGAATAGACTTCAGAACACTGTAAAGTGCAGCACAGTAGCTTACCATTTCATCCTCACAACCCATCTGTGTCAATTTGTTCTGTGGAAAAGGGGGGTTTACACATTTTGCACAAAATTGTGTATGTACATTTCGTGTTTCAGAGACAAAATTCCACTGGCCCTGCAGTAGACTGCAGGTCAGACACATCCTGTAAAGAAAAAAAACATGTTTTTAACAGAGACAGGAAGTGCAACAAAATAGCCTCCAACAAGTTTTCAACCAATTTAGAATGTGAAATTGTCTCACCAGATGAGGTGAGGAAACCATACTGCTTCCAGAGTGTACCGAAGTCATGCACAACCCCAAATGCATACCTGCTGTCAGTATAAACCGTAACAGTTTTATCCTTAGCCAAAATAAATGCTCTGGTAAGAGCAAACAATTCTGCAGCCTGAGCTGACAGATGGGGTGGTATTTTAGCACTTTCTAAGATAGTGGCAGCCGTGGTTATTGCATTAGCCACTAATGGTTTTTCTTGAGGTGATTTTTGAGTGGAACCATCAACAAATAGTTCCAAATCAGCATTAATTAAAGGCACATCTGATAAATTGGGGTGTGGCTTACATACCTGGTCAACTAGGACAGCACAATCATGGGGCTCACCCTCATCGTCAGTTGGTAGGGACATGGCACATTGACATTGCTACAGCTCTGAGGCAACGCACCAACCCTCTCTCCACACTGTCAAGTCTCTTAGAGTAGTATGCAACGGGCCGCTGCTTCCCACTGTGATCCTGTATAAGGACAGATGACGTAAAACCATTTTATTTTTTTCAAACACCAATAGATGAAATGGTTTAGAATGATCCGGCAAACCTAAACAAGGAGAAAAGGTTAGCAACTGTGTCAAATTTTGTCAACTGCCTGCAAACCCTCAGGGTCCACTTTATATTGTCCTTCATCGCCATCTTGTGGCCATGGGTGAAATCAGAAAATGGTTGAGTGATTTCAGCCATTTCTGTAAGTGTCAACATGTGTTAAACAGTTCAAACAGTTCATCATTATGCAATCATTCATTCACAATAATTATGTTATTGCAGGCGTCCACACATTAATTAATAGGGGTACCCCTCTTTATTTGTTTAGTTCTCTAACGGTATCTACATATCTTAACTGCAGTCAAATGTTAGATCAATCAGTTAACTAATTCCAGGCCTATTTTAAATTAAATTAGGTTAACTTAAATTCAATTACAAAGATCAGTCAACACAATTCTCACTACTTAAACTCAGTTCCCGAAAGTACAGGTATTCTTACTACATGTATCAACTCACTTGAAAACCAGGAATCGGTTACATCCAGAACACCTTTTTAAAATTTTGTACACAGGCCTTCTCTACACTAGACTCAAAGCATTTAACTTATAAAACTTAGAATTCTAAAGTCTTCACCGGTAGTGCTGTGAAAGCAAAGGCTAGCGTTTACAACACTGCTACAACTAGCAGGCAGACAGAAAATGGTATTGTTGGAAATCAATCATAACTCCTTCAGTCAGTAGCTTAGTTATAATTTTGTAAAACTACAGTCTACCGCAATTGTAGATCTTATAAAATGTATGAAGATCTAAAGGAGTCCACGGAGTTAAAGGTACTAATTCATTCCAATACCAAATTAATTCCCCTTTTAAGAAATCATATATTTCAATGCTAATTTTCTAATAATCTTCAAATTTATAATTTCAAAACAATTCAAAATCTTTCTGGGCCATCAATCTTAAATAAAAACAACAGCAGTAAATGCTTTTCAACATCAATCTTCAATAAAAACAACAGCAGTAAATGCTTTTCAAGCAGTACATTTCCCTTACAAAACAATCATCAAACGAAATCACATCTAAAGCAACCTTAAACAACTATAACCCGCTAATTTAACCGACAAATAATTTTCCCAGAGCAGTAATTTTTCTACATACCATCGCCATTAGTTTTTTTCATCACAACACCCAAAAATTTTTTTGCGTTTCCTAAACTTAATCCAGCCAATTCCGTCTGTCACCTTGTAATTGTAAATGGTGTCCACACGCATCCCAGTTAATGAGATACAGTGCCTTGCAAAAGTATTAATCCCCCTTAGCGTGTTTCGTTTTATGTTGCATTACAACATGTAATGTAAATTGATTTTTAATTGAATTTCATTTAATGGACATATACAAAATAGTCCAAATTGGTGAAGTGAAATGAAAAAAACTACATGTTTCAAACAATTCTAAAAAAATAAATAACGGAAAAGTGGTGCGTGCACCACCTTTGCTATGAAGCCCCTAAATAAGATCTGGTGCAACCAATTACCTTCAGAAGTCACATAATTAGTTAAATAAAGTCCACCTGTGTGCAATCTAAGTGTCACATGATCTGTCACATGATCTCAGTATATATACACCTGTTCTGAAAGGCCCCAGAGTCTGCAACACCACTAAGCAAGGGGCACCATCAAGCAAGCTGCACCATGAAGACCAAGGAGCTCTCCGAACAGGTCAGGGACAAAGTTGTGGAGAAGTACAGATCAGGGTTGGGTTATAAAAAAATATCCGAAACTTTGAACATCCCACAGAGCACCATTAAATCCCTTATTAAAAAATTGAAAGAATATGGCACCACAACAAACCTGCCTAGAGCGGGCCGCCCACGAAAAAACTCACAGACCAGGGAAGGAGGGCATTAATGAGAGAGGCAGCGGAGATTGGAGTATCTGTCCATAGGACCACTTTAAGCCATACACTCCATAGAGCTGGGCTTTATGGAAGAGTGGCCAGAAAAAAGCCATTGCTTGAAGAAAAAAAATAAGCAAACACGTTTGGTGTTTGCCAAAAGGCATGTGGGAGACTCCCCAAACATATGGAAGAAGGTACTCTGGTCAAATGAGACTAAAATTGAGCTTTTTGGCCATCAAGGAAAACCCTATGTCTGGCGCAAACCAAAACACCTCTCATCACCCCGAGAACACCATCTCCACAGTGGAGCATGGTGGTTGCAGCATCATGCTGTGGGGATGTTTTTCATCGGCAGGGACTGAGAAACTGGTCAGAATTGAAGGAATGATGGATGGCGCTAAATTCAGGGAAATTCTTGAGGGAAACCTGTTTCAGTCTTCCAGAGATTCGAGACTGGGACGGAGGTTCACCTTCCAGCAGGACAATGATCCTAAGCATACTGCTAAAGCAACACTCGAGTGGTTTAAGGGGAAATGTCTTGGAATGGCCTAGTTTGAATAGTTATGCAAACTCAAGTTTTCAGTTTTTTTGTCTTATATCTTGTTTGTTTCACACAAAAAAATGTTTTGCATCTTCAATGTGGTAGGCATGTTGTGTAAATGAAATGATACAAAACCCCCCAAAATCAATTTTAATTCCAGGTTGTAAGGCAACAAAATAGGAAAAATGCCAAGGGGGATGAATACTTTCGCAAGCCACTGTAAGCAGGGCTTGGTTAAAACACTGGATGGGAGACCAAATAGATAGCTGTAGATAGATCAATTATCTAGTAGGAGGTGCTGTCAAGCCTTTTTTTCTTTCTGATAACGTTGTAGAGCTGACGTTTCAAACATACAAATTCAACACATTTTATACAAGATTTGTCTATGTTAAAAATTGGTTACCATGATGACATAATCCTATGGTTGAAATTTCACCCCCATAAAACAACAGTCTACATTGATGTGTTTTTGCAAATCCAATGTATTTTACACGAATCCATATCACAATACGTTGACAAATTTAATTGAAACAACATCAATTCAACCAGTTTGTGCCCAGTGGGCTGTTACTATCTTACCTGAGGGAATCTTTCACCCGCTCCTTCAGGAGAGGTCTGGTGGAGTGAGTCTGTCTTCTGGCCAACTCGTCCAGGACAAGCTCATTCATAACATCCCTCTCCACGTAAAATTCACCAGCTTTCTGCTCCTTAACTCCCATGGCTGTCTTCCAACACTGAATGTCTGTGTGTTTATTGCTTTGTGTGTCTCTCTCTTTTATTTCTGTCTATGTCGCTTTGTCTGTCCTTCTAGTCTGAAAAAGTGTGCAGAGGAAAAACCTCTTGGTCCAAAACAACAGAGGTCTCACAATTATCAACACACTGTCAAACACCCTGATAAGATTTACAAAAAAAAAGAAGCTACTCTATGTTCCAAGCTAGTCTGAGTGTACTCCTGGCTGTGTCAATGTTTGTGTCTCAGTTTGGACCTTCCTGATATCTGGGTGAAGGACACAATCCCTGATATTCTGGTTCTCACAGAGAATTGGCTGAATGATTCGGTCTCGGATAAGGACATTGAGATTTGTGGTTAAAATATCTTCAGGTGTGATATATTCCAAAAAGGGAAACGAGTGGCTATTTATGTAAAAACAAAACACATGGCATCATGTTGTCTAAATATTACTGTTCCCAAGAAAATTTGCTGGTTATAGATAAGCCCAAATACGCATGTATTTGTTGCTGGGATTTACCACTGTTATTAATGAAAACAGAGGATGGATCAACAACATTGTAGGTAGATACAGTATAGGATCTTAATTTGTGCCAGGAAAATAATCCTGCAGCAACAGGAAATGTGATTTATTATGTGGATTGTAATTAATGGACATTTTTGTAGGGGTTGATACATTTTTCGTAAGGGAAAATCAAGTCTGAAATTTCTAAGTGTAAATTATAATCTTCAGAATACTTTTTATACCTCAAATACGCTACACATTTTAAATTTCCTGCATTGCAGGAAAGGTCTCCTGCATCAGGCTGATCAAATTAACCACGGTTAATGTAATAGCTTTTCTAAATGTAATAACTTTTCAATTATTTTTTATAATAAAACCGGTTAATGTAATAACATGCCGGATAACGTAATAAAATGTTGAAAGGTTGACATAATAACTTTTCCTGCTAAATGTAATACGTTATTACATTAACCAGTGGTTATTACCTTAACCGCTGAGTAACAACCATTTTGATGAATAATGTAATAACTTCAACCGATCATGTAATAAAATACCAAAATCAATGTTTATGTACTATTTCCCTCAATTTGATACACATAACACCACCCACAAACAAACTCATGCATATCATACAGTAATACTCATACATTCAGTATAGACATTCACAAGCACACATTGGAATGTACAAACATGCAGTGGCAATTTTAGCATGTAAATCATGGTGGGGCAAACCCCCCCAAAATTGGGGGGATGCATGCCAGCAAAGCCACTACACAACACTAAACAATACATTAATTGCACTAGAACGGTGACAAATGGTGCCCACAAACTGTTAGGGCCTACATAAAGCTGTCCCAACAGCAGAGTCCAAACAGCAGTCCCAAGACCTTACCACTGCTACACCTGGCTATCAGCGGTGCCTTGCCTTGCAGCGAAACAGTTAATTCAGCCTAATTTACTGTCTTTAAAAAAACATAGCTGATATGACTGACCTGCTTAAACAAATGTGGTTTCTACTGACAATCGAGATGTACAAACTTTGGCATAAGAGGATGAAAAGCGGATAAGAGGCAATCCGTAATTTCTATTAAGACATTAATGAGCGACGTAGTCAATATTACTATTTGTTCAGCACTTTTGAAATGTACAGCGACAGAATTCAGAACATGGGCCATTCTTACAGTGTTCTCCCTGTACACCAAGTCAGAACCGTAGGATAAATAAAGGGGTCATAGAAGCAGACAATGAAAGCTCTTACAATATTCGATGATTACATTTCTCTAAAACAGGTTATAGGCTACATGTGCACCAACAAGTCAGAACAGTAGGCGAAATTAAGAGCGGAAAATAGACAAAATTATTAGGGTGAGGCAAATGGGCCACTAACAGCTTACTACACAGCATACACTTAGTATTACTTTCTTAGCTGCAGTATACATATCTCCCTGGCACATTACATAATTTATGTAGCAGCATACAATACATTTTTGGACTCACCTTGTTGTGCTGTGCTCACTTGAACAGGAAGGTGGGCACGGGGGTCCTTCGTGGGCAAATTTTGTCATCAAAGTCTGGCATTCTCTGGGTTTATGGTGCTTTCAAGACAACTGGGAACTCGGAAAAAAACAAGGTCGAATCATGATGACGTCAGTGATCTTCAGATCGTAGCGCTAGAAAGAGGCCTGAGTTCCTGACTTACAATTCCAAGTTGGATGACCGTTCAAAACGTATTTTCCCAGTCGAAGCTTGTTTTTTTCCCAAGTTCCCTGTTGTCTTGAACTCACTGAAGTCAGATTGTTTTGAACGTGGCAGAAATCATGCTGGATTGACAGCATGGCCAATATTGAATGTTTATCATTTTAAGTTTGGAAAAGATAACCTTAAACAGAGAATTGGGATCACACACCCACTCCACTGAATAGCAGGCTAGTGATTGCTTTGCAATGCTTGCAGTTAGCCACTGATGCCTTCCAAAGCACTCATTGTTGAATTTGCGATGACCAACTTGTTGAGTAATGTTTTTGTCCAATACATTTTATCTATAATTTCTCTTCATTATTTATCTTCATATGACAAGGATTAAAAGGGATTTGCCAGTAGATTGTCGACTTGATTCATGATGATGACTGCTAGCTAAGATTTTGAAAGTATGATGTTTACATGATCAGTCCAATCAAAGCTACTGTAGATATAACGTGATTTGACGTCATTTTATCTGTGGCCAATGACTTTGAGCCTTCTTGGATGGGCACTTCTAATGTAACTCCATGGCAGCACCCAGGGGGCTTGAATTTTCGAGCTCTACCCTTAGATTTGGCAGTGATGTAGTGTCCCCATGAGTGTAGCTGCCCCACCACCACAGAAAGCACTGAGGGAGGCTGAAACACCTGCATTTTGGAGCTGCCTTACTCAAGAAAGCAAAAATTAGACCATGTTTGTATGGAGGCTTTATTAACTTCATTATTTTTATTTCTTTTTTACATTGTTTGTAAACTGATATGTGACACGTATTAATGCCAAAATAACATGCAAAACAGGCTCTGCCCCACCTGCCCTGAATGATGGGTCGCCATGGCACACATGCACAGTCATAGAAACACACACACACCAAAGTAATGGAATACTCATTCACTCATACAAGACACACAAGTGTGGTTCACCAAACCACAATGAAATGTATACACACACACACACACACACACACACAGTCGCCTGAGCAATGGAGCAAACGGAGCAGCTGCATCCCCACTTTCAAAATAGGGGTGTAAATGTGTTTTTGCACCCCCACTTTTTTACCAGAAAGTATCATTATCCATTGGGTATTTGTCATTTTCAATGATTAATAATGTTTTGAGCTAGTCTGTATTCAAATAGATATGACCATTTTATATGTGATATAATAATTAACAGATTGCATTTTGCACACCCTCCCCCTGTCGCATCAAGATGAATGGAAAGTTTTGCTTCCTTAGTGCTCCACTGTTTTGGTTCTGCACAGTTAGGAAGTACTAGTTGCAAATAAAAAAGCACCAGCAAAATAAAAAGTTGTTATATATCATTTGAGAGGCATTCACCATGAGCAAATTTGGTCATTTCACTTTGCCTGTAAGAACCATGATGAGCACAGGCATGTCTGAGTAGGCTTTGCTGTTTCGCCTAATATTACATGATTAAATCTGTGAATTATTTTTATCTTCAAGCTGTTTACAGGCATTTAGTACCATTCTGCATTTTGCCATCTTTTTTCCCAACATTAATCAGTTAAATCACATTGCTAAAATGTTTCATTCAGTTACAAAACTAAGTCCTGGCTGAGCCCCATATGCAAGCGCATTGTGGCCACTTGGCGGTTACAATATAGCCACGCTGTATAGTGTGTGCCTATGCACAAAATGAAAAAGCACAGGATATTTGTACCTCTATAAAACAGCTCTGCTTTGCTTGGTAAGTAATATCAACCAAATAAAACACTTTTACACTCGATGGATCAAATATGTTTGTTGCTGAGACAAGTTTTTAAAATGTTCATGGTGATACTGTGACAGCGCTTCAAACAAAACAAAAAAGTCAATTTTAGAGGTAGGGAGGGGCATGAGTCTCCAAGGAAAACAAAACTCTATCTTAAACCAGAGATCACACATTTTGTAATGTCTTGAAGACCACGTTAATTTGCTTTGACTTGTGTTCCATAGGCCTACATGCGCATTTGCTGGGCACAACAAAAAAGAAACCATTCCAAGTTCTTCTCCGTAAATTCCCTTTCCCCTCTGTGTCTCACTCACTCAATTGTGTTCTGACCACTCCCTCTACACACGTGTCCTGAGTGTGTGCACAAGCTCCCAGTAGGCATACAGAAATAAATGCCTTATCACGTTTCAGGAGAAGACTCAGATGCAGACAGTGTCGAAGTAACAAAAGTTTATTACAAAAACATGGGGCAGGCAAACGACAGGTCAAGGGCAGGCAGAGGTCAGTAATCCAGATCAGAGTCCAAAAGGTACAGAACGGTAGGCAGTCTCAGGGTCAGGGCAGGCAGAAATGTCAAAAATGGGTAAACTAGAATGCGCATCACTTTGCACTGCCAACTTTTTTCATTTGAAAAAATATTCTGTTATATTTGATTCTGTTATATTACATCATATTCTTTACTATAAAATAGGTGTGTCTTGACTGTGATAAGGGTTTTGGAAATAAGGAGCATTAACTAAACAATGCTATGTCATTGCACAGCCATAGGCTTCTACAAGCAAGAGCCACTGCTGAGGTTACTACCTTTTTGAAGATTGTGTTCCACAATATAATATAACCAGTTGATATTACTGTTTTAATAAATCAATCTTGAATGGCACATGTTTTTTTTTTTACTGAATATACAGTATATGGGGCAATTTAGCAATTAGGATTTGTTATCTGTAATCGTAATGAGATATTAGGCATTGTTGTGCACTGTTACCATATAGATAAATGCACACATATTTTTTCCTGGACTATATATATACAGTTGAAGTCGGAAGTTTACATACACTTAGGTTGGAGTCATTAAAACTAGTTTTTTCAACCACTCCACAATTTTCTTGTTAACAAACTACAGTTTTGGCAAGTCGGTTAGGATGTCTACTTTGTGCATGACACAAGTAATTTTTCCAACAATTGTTTACAGACAGATTATTTCACTTTTAATTCACTATCACAATTCCAGTGGGTCAGAAGTTTACATACACTAAGTTGACTGTGCCTTTAAACAGCTTGGAAAATTCCAGGAAATGATGTCATGGCTTTAGAAGCTTCTGATAGGCTAATTGACATCATTTGAGTCAATTGGAGGTGTACCTGTGGATGTATTTCAAGGCCTACCTTCAAACTCAGTGCCTCTTTACTTGACATCATGGGAAAATCAAAAGAAATCAGCCAAGACCTCAGAAAACAAATTGTAGACCTCCACAAGTCAGGTTCATCCTTGGGAGCAATTTCTAAATGAAGGTACCATGTTCATCTGTACAAACAATAGTATGCAAGGATAAACACCATGGGACCACGCAGCTGTCATACCGCTCAGGAAGGAGACTCGTTCTGTCTCCTAGAGATGAACGTACTTTGGTGCGAAAAGTGCAAATCAATCCCAGAACAACAGCAAAGGACCTTGTGAAGATGCTGGAGGAAACAGGTACACAAGTATCTATATCCACAGTAAAACGAGTCCTATATCGACATAACCTGAAAGGCCGCTCTGCAAGGAGGAAGCCACTGCTCCAAAACCGCCATAAAAAAGCCAGACTACGGTTTGCAACTGCACATGGGGACAAAGAGCGTACTTTTTGAAGAAATGTCCTCTCGTCTGATTAAACAAAAATAGAACTGTTCGGCCATAATGACCATCGTTATGTTTGGAGGCAAAAGGGGTTACTTGCAAGCCGAAGAACACCATCCCAACCGTGAAGCACGGGGGTGGCAGCATCATGCTGTGGGGGTGCTTTGCTGCAGGAGGGACTGGTGCATAAAATAGATGGCATCATGAGGAAGGGAAATGATGTGGACATCAGTCAGGAAGTTAAAGCTTGGTCGCAAATGGGTCTTCCAAAAAGACAATGACCCCAAGAATACTTCCAAAGTTGTGGCAAAATGGCTTAAGGACAACAAAGTTAAGGTATTAGAGTGGCCATCACAAACATATTTTGTCATTTGACTACTCCAGTTCAATATAACTTATTGTGGCAGAACTTAAGAAAAATAGTTGTGTTCTGTTCATAAATATGGATTCCACTTGTGAAGAAACAGTGTAGAATTGCAGGAAATGGTTTAACATTAAAAAAAAAAAAAAAATCTGAAGTGTTTAATTCTATATAAAAAAAATTAACGTTTGCAGTTTTAAAGCACATTTTCTTGCAATTCTATACATTTTGCAATATCTAATGTCTATTCTTGAACAGCTGCGCCCCCCCTGCTGACACCTCGGCACACCCCGCAATTTGGGAACCACTGTGCTGCAGTACTGTAAATTATAGTACATTACACTGTTTTCACATATGCAATACACTTGCACTACCCATCAAAATTGACTGAAAATCTAATTTCTATAATTTCTATCCCATGTGTGATCAAAGGTGTGATCATTGAAGACATATTTCAGAATCACTGATGCAAAAAAATCTATATATTGTTCAGTTTGGTGAAAAACTGACTGTATGATGTTGTGTGTTGTACTTAGTCAATTGAAAATGTGCTTAGAGTTTTGAAACAACTGCCTTTTTGATTATCTGTTTTGAGTTTTGTACTAACCATTGTGAAAATGTACCACATACTTGTGAAAATTGCACAAAAGCAATTGAAAAAAAAACTGTAAATACTGCAGATGTTGGCTCAATCCTTTAAATGTCAACCGCGCTACAATACGGATCGGAATTGAATCCTGGCCTTAGCCACTGTTCAACTGGAACTTTTTTTTTGCTGTCACAGTACCCAACCCCTGACACGCCATACACACAACAGGATGTATATCATGATGAGTAACCTTGCTTGAGACCTTGTGGTAGACCGGGTTAGAGAGACCCGGGTTACAATCCAGTCAGTGCCCAGATGGGTCTAAAAGTGTAACAGAGGGTGGTTTGGTAATTTGGTTAACCGTACTTGTATGTTGTGTAATTTTGTGTGGGACCAGCAAGCCTCCATTTGCCGGTTCACATCCACCAGATTTTTCCAATCAGACCCAGGATTCAAACCAGCAACCCTCCGGTATTTAGGCTGCCCCTCTAACCTCTATGCTACATAGTTCAGCAGGGTAAAAAGTGCCCCAGGTACTGGTCCTAGTACTCCTGTATATACTGTAGCTTCATTGTTGTGTATTTTATTCCTTGTTTTACTATTTTATTTAAAATAATTTTTCACTCTTCATCGTTAGTAAGTGCTCGTAAGCAAGCATTTCGCGCTAAAGTCGAGACCCGCTGTATTTGGCGCATGTGACAAATAAAATGTGAAATTATTTGAACTTAGTCGATAACACCAGCAACTGTCTAGCTCACACCCGCCAGATTTTTCCTGACAGCCCTTGGTTTCAAACCGACAACCTTCCAGTTACTGGCTTGCCACTTTAACCTCTTTAGGTATAAAAAAAGGTTTCTAAATACACAAGCATGGTTTACAGAACCACCTTTGTTACACTCCACCACCCATATTTCACCTCCTCACAGATACCTATCCAGGTCACAGCACCAATGGGACAAACTGGTTTCTAACCTAGGTCTCCTGCAGGCCACAAGACTGTGTTACCCACCTACATTACTTTTCAAGTGCTATCCCCTACTGCCTTGGTGGCCATGAGTAAAGCACTTTGCCCCTAAACTGATGCAAGGGAAATGCTGACCCTCTTCTCTTGCTGTACAGTATCCTTGGGTTTCATGCTTTAAATCCCATCTATTATTATTTTTATTATTATTATTACTACAGTTTTTCATAATCGCATACAAGCATATCTTGGAACAATGTTGTCGATTTTCAAAACAGTGTTCTCAAGACATGGTACTCTGTGGCCTTTTGCAAAACAGTAAATGCGTTTTTCAAAATGTATTTTCCTTCACAAAACATAAATACATTCATAAAAACTGTATGACAGTTTGCAAATTGCAAATACATTAATCAAAATAACAGTTCTGTCTGCAAAAAGATGAACACAAACATTTAGTCTGTCCTTTTTTAACCCTTGTGCTTTGCTGGAAAAAAATGACATCCATTATGTTACGGGTCAAATTGACCCGCACAGTTTAAACACACTCAAGACAGTCAAAGAATTAAGTAAAAACAGAAACAACTTTATTTTGTCTTATCAGACATTTCAGAAAGAAGAAATACAATACTTTTTATTTTTTTTAAACAATATTTAAGAACTATTTGTTAAACATATTTCCTTTCTCACAAACAAGATTTTTCAGTTTCCCCAAGTAGGTTTTTTCCCCCTATTGGTCCATATTATCCCTTCAGTCTTTCTCTCTACATGTTGAACACAATGTGTGTGTGTGCTTTCTGCAGATGTATTTATTGCATTCTACACAAGTGGTGCTTGTTTTACTGTCTTGTCGAGGGGGGCAGAGCTGGCATCTTTTCCGTTTCTTGCCACTGCCTGTATCCACTGGATCCATTTCTGGTTGATTGGAGGCATGTGTTGATGGTCCAGCTTGAATTTTCTGGACGGCAGATGCAGCTGCTGTCGACCGAGGAGGCCGGACTCTCCTCTGGATCTTGGGAGTGATGAGAGCTTTGCCGAGCTCCTCTAGGAAAAGCCGGCGTCGGTACAATTTGCCACCATTCCATTGCTGGTTGATTTCAGTCCACAGGACATAGGCATTGTAAGCAGACACATCCACAATGTTGTAGAAAATCACCAAAGGCCAGCGGGCAGTCATGCGCTGACAACTATATGTTGCTGTGACTTTATCCAAATTGTCAACTCCTCCTTTGGTGGAATTGTAGTCCAGTATTATTTGTGGCTTGATGTCCTCTCTTGCACTCAGCGATGCATCTTTGTGCATTATGCTCATTACAAGAACATTCTTGTTCTTCTTTGGGCAGTATGAAACAACAGTTGCATTTTCAGAGAAAGCAAATTTAGAGGAATGCACAGTTCTGCCCTGCATTTTCAGAAGCTCACTGGGAAGTTCAGGTTTGTTTTTTCTGATTGTTCCAACCATGGTCAGCTTTCTCTTCTGTAGTTCAACACCAAGGCGGTAGGATGTGAAGAAGTTGTCACACGTGATGTTATGACCTTGCAGCCCTTCACTCATGTCCAGCACCACCCGCATCCCCTGGTTTTTCTCAGGCACTCACCGGGTGGCTTCCCAGTGTAAACTTGCATATTCCATGCATAGCTTGATGTGGCATCACATGCTGCCCATATTTTGATGCCATATTTTGCAGGCTTGTTTGGCATATACTGTCTGAAGGGACAACGTCCTCTGAATGGAACAAGGCGTTCATCAACTGTAACATGAGGACTGGGATTGTACAGTAACGGTAGAATTTCCACCCATTTATCCCATACATCTCTGATTGCAGCTAGTTTGTCTCTTTCACGTCGACCCGGTCTGGTATCACGGTTATCAAAGCGAATCACCCGAGAAATTATGTGGAATTCTTGTAGAGACATTGTTGCCCGAAATATTGGCCTTCCATTCTCTTCATTCCACAGGCTGGCCGTTGCTTCTCCGTTTGACCGGTAGACTCCAGCTAATATGAGCAATCCAATGTATGCATGCAAGTCAATCCGATCCAGTGGCTTCCAGTTCTCTTGAAACACACGGCTCCCCCCCAAGTTGGTCATGTCCAGAACAATCTTCTCTATTGCTTGGGGTAAAAGAGCTCAAAAGCTGATTGTATGTCATGGACTCGAGTGACAGCAAATCGTGTAGGTCCTGGAACCATTTTTATTACATTGGAAGCTGAGAGTCTACCTTGACCTCGTTGTGGTGACGGTGACCATTCAATATGACCATCTTTAGACTTCCATGTCTTCTCTTCTCTTGATGATGCTTGTTGCATGCTCTGTCTCTCATCTGATGTAGGGGATGGTACGGCAGACTCCTCCTCTGAATCCTCTTCAATGAAGACAAAATCTGGATCATCAACAGCATTGTCCTCTATCTCTGAAATATCCTCTGTCTCTGAAACCTCTTCTTCTTTTTCACTGTCACAGTCCAGAATTTGTGATAAGACTTCATTGATTGAAAATCTTTGGAGCTCATTTTTGAGTGTCTGTGTCAGGGACCTGCTGCTCTCACACTGAGGAGAAGCTTGGGAAAGCCCTTTTTAACCCAAACACAATTCTAAAAAAGTGCAACCAGGACCAGTCAAAACAAAATACATCAAAGACACTTTTTTGTTTTGCACCTGTGCAAATATATATACACATGAAAGCCTCCGGGTCAAAATGACCCACAACATCATGTTTGTATACAAAATGTACACAGACATTCCACAACACATCAGTGTGTCCACATTTTGCAGTTAGGTTCATGACCCTAAATGAGGAAAAGTCATGTAATTTCATGGCGAAAAAGAGTGGTTAACTAGTATTTTAGACAACGCAAAAGTGGAAACGGGTCAAATTGACCCACAACATAACAGGAGGGTTAAAAATTAGATCAATGGGATTTTGTTTGCAGTCACTAAATCATGCTGATACACATTTTAAATACAACTGTCAAAAGGTGCAGAATTATGGGAAATTGCTCTCCTTTTATGCATATTTAACCAAACAATTTCATACACCAAAAATCTAATATAATTCCTGATCCAAAAGAAAATGGAAAATACGAACATTGTGTGCAGGATTCGCATCACAATCCAATTCCATGTATTCAATATGTCACGCTCGCCGGGAACAGAGGACCAATGCGCAGCGTTATTTGCGAACATATTTATTAAATAAAGATCACACTAACAAAAACAACAAAACGATAACGTGACGTCCTTGGATCAAACACAACCTACTTGGAAAAAGATCCCACAAACACTGTGGAAAAACAGACTGTTTAAATATTGTTCCCAATCAGAGACAAACAGCCACAGCTGACACTCATTGCCTCTGATTGAGAACCACTCTGGCCAACATAGAAACACAATACAAGAACTCTACCCTAGAAACACAAAACTAGAACATAAAGAACACTCACACCCTGGCTCAACATACAAGACTCCCCAGAGCCAGGGCGTGACAGTACCCCCCCCAAAGGCGCGGACTCCGACCGCGCCAACAGAACACCACAGGGGAGGGACCGGGTGGGCACTCCGCCTTGGCGGCGGATCCGGCTCTGGGCATGATCCCCACTCCCTCTCTAACCCCCCACAGTACCCCTGGTCCGGTCTGGCCCTGCTGGCCAGAGCTGGACTGAACACTGGTGGAGCGGATTGCTCTAGCTCCGGCGTGGAGCAGCTGACCGGTACCGGACCAGGCACCGGTGGAACAGGCACAGGCTGTGCCGGACTGACGACGCACACCACTGGCTTGGTGTGGGGAGCAGGAACAGGCCGAGCCGGGCTGGCGACGTGCACCATAGGCTTGGTGCGGGGAGCAGGAGCGGGCCGGACCGGTTGACGGAGCGCACCACTGACTTGGTGCGGAGAGCAGGAATGGACCGGGCCGGTCTGGCGACGCGCACCACTGACTTGGTGCGGGAGCAGAAACAGGCCGGGCCGGGTTGGCGACGCGCACCATAGGCTTGGTGCGGGAGCAGAACAGGCCGGACCAGGCTGGCGACGCACACCATAGGCTTGGTGCGGGGAGCAGGAACAGGCCGGACCGGGCTGACGGTCGCACCATAGGCTTGGTGCGGGAGCAGGAACAGGCCGGGCCGGGTGGCGACGCGCACCATAGGCTTGGTGCGGGGAGCAGGAACAGGCCGGGTCGGGCTGGCGACACGCACCATAGGCTTGGTGCGGGGAGCAGGAACAGGCCGGGCCGGGCTGGCGACGCGCACCATAGGCTTGGTGCGGGGAGCAGGAACAGGCCGGACTGGGCTGGCGACGCGCACCACAGGCTCGGTGCAAGGGACAGGAACAGGCCGGACCGTACTGGGGACACACGCCACTGGCCCTACGCGGGGATCAGGAACGGGCCGGACTGGTAACACACCCCAGTACCTCTCGCCGTGCCTCTACACTTTCCTTCCCCTTTGTGACCAGTGGCCCCCTTAACCTGGCGGCCTCCTCTGCCAACCCGCTGGACCGCTCTATCGCGGCCTCCTGCTGCCCCGTCGTCCACGGTGTGAGCCCCCCCCTAAAAATGTTTTGGGTGTCTCTCCTCCCCGTGGACCAAGCCTCCCTATCTCTCGCCAGACTCTTCCTCCACTGCTCCAAAGTCCAACCTCTCTGCTCTTCACTTGGCTTGACCCAGTCGAGACTCTTCCTCCACTGCTCCCAAGTCCACCCTCTCTGCTCTTCACTAGGCTTGACCCAGTCGAGGTTGCCACGGAGATCCGCTAGCGATTCCCCTGGCGATGGCTCCTGGACACGCTGCTTGGTCCAGTTTTGGTGGGATCTTCTGTCACGCTCGCCGGGAACAGAGGACCAATGCGCAGCGTTATTTGTGAACATATTTATTAAATAAAGATCACACGAACAAAAACAACAAAACGATAACGTGACGTCCTTGGATCAAACACAACCTACTTGGAACAAGATCCCACAAACACTGTGGAAAAACAGACTGTTTAAATATGGTTCCCAATCAGAGACAACCAGCAACAGCTTACACTCGTTGCCTCTGATTGAGAACCA
The DNA here is from genome assembly GCF_020615455.1 of Coregonus clupeaformis. Lineage (NCBI taxonomy): Eukaryota > Metazoa > Chordata > Actinopteri > Salmoniformes > Salmonidae > Coregonus > Coregonus clupeaformis. The sequence continues at coordinate 58,733,459 of NC_059215.1, forward strand.
CTCTGGCCAACATAGAAACACAATACAAGAACTCTACCCTAGAAACACAAAACTAGAACATAAAGAACACTCACACCCTGGCTCAACATACAAGCCTCCCCAGAGCCAGGGCGTGACACAATACAAAGGCTGGTCTACTCATAGGTTTGTAGAATTTCCATCGGCAAGCATAAACACAATCTCCAATAGAAATAAGGGAACACAACTGATATGAATGTATAGGCCTCAACTACACCAAAGCAAAGCTCTGTAATGGAAGGTCACAATGTTGAAGATGATGACTTACAGATGCCCTATCTTAATTTGATGATTCTCTTCTTGCAGGAATTTGAAATTCAAACTTGTAGTGTATACATGGTTTAAAAATACTTCTAAAGTTTGTAATTTCCACTTTAAAATTTCAGACTTGATTTGCCCTAACGAAATGTATCAACCCCTTCAAAAAATGTCCATTAATTAAAATCCACATAACAATTCACATTTCTTGTTGCTGCAGGATTATTTTCCTGCTGTGTGAAACTGGCTCAAATTAAGATCAGAGTAACCCAAAGTTACTTAGAAGTAGAAACACCTTTGGCAGTGATTACAGCCTCGAGTCTTCTTGGGTAGGACGCTACAGGATTTGCACACCTGTATTTGGGGACTTTCTCCCACTGTTCTCTGCAGATCCTCTCAAGCTCTGTCAGGTTGGATGGGGAGAGTCGCTGCACAGCTATATTCAGGTTTCTCCAGAGATGTTCGATCAGGTTAATGTCCGGGCTCTGTCTGGGCCACTCAAGGACATTCAAAGACTTATCCCGAAGCCACTCCTGCATTGTCTTGGCTGTATGCTTAGGGTCGTTGTCCTGTTGGAAACTTCTTCCAATTAAGAATGATGGAGGCCACTGTGTTCTTGGGGACCTTCAATGCTGTATCATTTTTTTGTACCCTTCCCCAGATCTGTGCCTCGACACAATCCTGTCTCGGAGCTCTACGGACAATTCCTTTGATCTCATGGCTTGGTTTTTGCTCTGACATGCACTGTCAACTGTGGGACCTTATATAGATAGGTGTGTGCCTTTCCAAATCATGTCCAATCAATTGAATTTACCACAGGTGGATTCCAATCATGTTGTAGAAACATTTCTGCCCTGCTAGAGCTGCCCCGGTCAACTGTAATTGCTGTTATTGTGAAGTGGAAACGTCTAGCAGCAACAATAGCCCAGCCGTGAAGTGGTAGGCCACACAAGCTCACAGAAAGGACCGCTGAGTGCTGAACCACGTAGCGCATAAAAACTGCCTCTGGAAGCAACTTCAGCACAAGAACTGTTGTCGGGAGCTTCATGAAATGGGTTTCCTTGGCCGACCAGCTGCACACAAGCCTAAGATCACCATGCGCAATGCCAAGCGTCGGCTGGAGTGGTGTAAAGCTCGACGCCATTGGACTCTGGAGCAGTGGACACGCATCTGGCAGTCCGATGGATGAATCTGGGTTTGGCGGAGGAGGAATAATGGTCTGGGGCTGTTTTAAATGGTTCGGACTAGGCCCCTTAGTTCCAGTGAAGGGAAATCGTAACACTACTGCATACAATGACATTCTAGACGATTACGATTCTGTGCTTCCAACTTTGTGGCAACAGTTTGGGGAAGGCCCTTTCTTGTTTAACCATGACAATGCCCCCATGCACAAAGCCAGGTCCAAACAGAAATGGTTCGTCGAGATCGGTGATGAAGAACTTGACTGGCCTGCACAGAGCCCTGACGTCAACCCCATTGGACACCTTTGGGATGAATGGGAACGCTGACTGCGAGCCATGCCTAATCGCCCAACATCAGTGCTCGACCTCACTAATGCTCTTGTAGCTGAATGGAAGCAAGTCCCCGCAGCAATGTTTCAACATCTAGTGGAAAGCCTTCCCAGAAGAGTAGAGGCTGTTAGGGCAGCAAAGGGGGGACCAAATCCATATTAATGGCCATGATTTTGGAATTAGATGTTCGACGAGCAGGTGTCCACATACCTTTGGTCATGTAGTGTATTACCTGCACTTTTTAGTTATTCAAAAAAACAAACAGTCAGGTAAGTTCAGCATTGGTATTTTAACCCAGTCTTGTGACTAACATACTTAGCTCATGTGTAATTTCCTCCTATGCATCATTTCTTAATTGTATGAGCACCTCAAGTTTGTTTTCAGGGTCGCCTTTTAGGCATTATTTGTGTCATGTAATGTTAGGTACAAACCATTGAGGTCATATAAGTAGTCATAGATACAGTATACCTAGACCTTGTTTGTATCGATTGCCCCTTCCTGGCCTCTTCACCCCACTGCCCTCCTGTTACATCTCAAAATGTACTAGCGAAAACTTTTTCACCATATCATTTAGCAAATTACATATTCAGTAATGAATATTCTGACAGAGCAACATTATTTCTCCACTGCAACAATACAGTTAATAACTATACTGTAGTAATATTTGTCATTTCTTTTTAGACCCCAAAAACTATTTATATGCAATGTAGCCAAGAAAGAGGCAAATAATGTGGACTCAAAACTCAACAACTTTCATAACAGAGAAAATTATTTGGATTATGGGTTCCAGTCGGGTGCGCCGAGCTGAACAAAGGGCTATCCAAATTCTGGGGAGTAACCTCAGGCTGAATGCCAGAGTGTCCTGGTTTGGACAAGGTGGCATGTGCTGGAGTGGTGTCCTTCCAACATTCAGAAGGCAGCTCCTGCAACAGCCTGCTCCTAACATCCTGGTTGTACATGTACATGCAGGGGGCAATGATTTAGGAAAGCGTGTGGAACTGGTTAGTAGAATGAAGAGAGACATGCAGAATCTACGTTCAGAGTTCCCCTCAATCCTCTACTCCTGTATCATTCAACGTGTGAATTGGAGGAATGCTCATCCAGTGAGATCAACAAGGCACGGAACTGGGTAAACAAGGTGATGACTGTCTTTGTCAGGGGATTTGGGGGAGCAGCAACAAAGCAGCGCACGGACATTAAACACAGCCACCCAGGGCAATATTTTAGGGATGGGGTTCACACACACACACACACATACACAGAGAGAGAAAGGTGTCTTTGTTTCTTCTGTATACCGGTAGTATTTATTTGGATTGTGGTTATTTCGTAGGACAAGGCTCTAAGATACATCTGTGAAATACTTTTTATTGTGATGTTTTATTACAAACGAGATATTGTAATAAAGACTATTTATGCATATGCCGGTGTTCTTCATCTCAACCTTGTTTCATCCAATTTAACATGGCTATAGCATGGAGGTTTAAAAATAATTATAGTCTTAGTCTAGTGCATTCAGTAGCCTATGGTCTAGTAGTGCAGTTTTCAACTTGGCTATTAGCCCTATACTCCACATTGCATGACATTGCAGGAACACATCATTTGCTCAGTATTGGTATTTTCACACTTTTTTTCTGTATAAATAGATCAAATGAAAAATAACACGAGTGCATTAAGATAGCTGAGCAGACAAAATTATCTGTTAGGCTACTAGACAAAACTGGACCAGATCGCTATTATATCACCAGACACTATACAAAAAGGACGTTAATAAATTGTATCCAAATGATCTATACAGCAACATTTTGCAGGAGAGAGTCATTGTAGTTATAAATTATGAGGGATTAGGTACATAAGACTATAGGGCTAGTTTAACATTAGGGGAAGCATGAGGATATAATATCGTTAACTGAGATCCTTTTCACAAATAAACTGAAAACCAAAAACACGAGACAATATAGGATCTAGCTAGATGTTTTTATTAATGTTAAAGCAGGTAACATCTGTTGAACAATGTAACTCAAACCGCATCCGCATCTTATTCCAATCACTCTTTATTGTCCTCGGCCTACTCACAGGGATCCTGTCAGGATCCCTCGCCCTGGACCCATCTTCCTCTACTACTCTCTTCACTGCCTCTGCATACGCACCTTCTGTACTACTCTGATCCTGGGAACCTTAACCTGTCTTTCTCTCATCGGACACTTCTGATCTCCAGCACCATGGGTACAACTACAGTTAACACACATAACTTTTTCCACTGACGCTACACTTTGCTTTGTCTCATGTCTTCCTGCACACTTCTCACATCTAGGAATCTCCCTCCTACACACTGCTGCTACATAACCATAAGCTTGGCACCTAAAACACCATAATGGATTCCGGACAAAAGCTCTCACGGGATAACTGACATATTCTAACTTTACTTTCTCGGGTAAAGACTGCATCAAAACTTAGCAGGACAGACAGTGTCTTCTCTGTTTCACCACGCTCTCCACCGGGTCTGCGTCGCACCAAACGGCGGGCGTTTCATACTCCGGGAATCTTTCATTTTAGTTGATCTTCCTCAACACTTAACGCCACCCCAGTTATCTCTCCTTTCAATGTCGCCCTCCTCCGGAGAGCAAAGCAAGTCACAGTTCTTGTCCCTAGGCGCATGGTTCGGTAAATTACAATTATTTTGAACACCAATGTATCCTTAACTAAAACAACATTTTCAGTAACGGTTGCAGAGACTGTGATGTGTTTATTTTTATAAACGGTGGAATGCACTGACAGTAAGTTGCTAAGGACAAGAGTGACCACTAAATTACCTAAATGTAAATGTAAAAAGGAAAATGTTCAAAGAACACTGGGTAATAAGTCGCTGCATGGGTAATTCCAATAATATGCTGTAAATTAGATTACAGTAACATTTATGGTACCGTAAAATGGATTACTGTAAAATGGATTACAGTAGCTGTACTATAAAATCAATTACAGTAACTTTTTACAGTGTACCAAAATCAATGTTTTTATGTACTACTTCCCTCAATTTGATGCACATACCACCCCACAAAACCAATTACAACACAAACAAACTCATGCTCTCATACAGGAATACTCAGAGACATTCACAAGCACACATTGAAACGTACACACATGCACAGTCACTCACATGCACATATGCACGCACACGCCCACACACAAACTAAAGTAACTGAATACTCATACCTTGAGACACACTCACAAGCACACATTGAAATGAGATTGGCATTTATAAAACGTTTATGAAACCATTCGACATCAGTGGAATGTGATTTTCAAGATAAAAGCCGCAATAGAAAACACCTTAACTTAGGCCAGGATTCAATTCTATAATGTAATAAATTGTTCAACGGTTAATGTATTACCTTTTCTCAGTTATGATTATGTTATCCGGTGGTTATTACGTTATCAGGTGAGTAGCTACTTTCTTGATGAATAACGTAATAACTTCAACCGATCATGTATTAACATACTAAAATCTATGTTTTTATGTATTAAGTCCCTTATTTTGATGCATATAGAATAGTCCCAAAAGTGCAGAACCCATCAATCTGGCACACCAGGCAGCCCCAAGCAAATTAGTAACCTTGCCGGAAACCTGAAACCTTGCATTAGCTACTCAGTTTACATCTTGGCTTAAGCTCAGCAGAGTCTATCAAAGTCTTTTGGTGCACAGAATTAACCTTGTCAGTAACACCAGCAATTATCCAACTCAGTCCCACCAGATATTTATACCACACAATAACTTGTAATACTGTATGAAAACAGGCCTTTTGTTTAGAAGATTACATGTGATTGATTTTGTTTGAATGTGGTATGAGGGTTATTATGAATGATATAGTATTGCAACATTCATGAAGGGGTTATGAATGATTTCATAAAGGTCTAATGAATGCATTATGGTATACCCCCTTCGGTGTTGCCAAAACACACTGGTATATACCCACACATACAGGGTGTGCATGTGTATAATGGAAACATGTATTTTTGATGTCACCGTACCCAACCCTATGACACACCAAACACAGAACATTAATAATAATAATACCGTTTTCGATCACATACAATCACTTCCTGGAACTGTAGTTGAAAGTACCAATAACAGAACAACAAAGATCAAATAAAAATTTAAAACATAATTTTTTCACACTTTAGTGTGTGTACTTTAGTGTATTTATACTTGGGACAGGAAAAGTAGAAAAATCACTGGAGTACGTCTTTAAATACATTTGCATAATGTCTGGTAATTTTCTAATTTGTACCTGGATTGCATATCTTAGACCCACTTTTGCAAAATTCTGAATACAATTAATTGTGAAGTGTTTTGTTCACAGAACATTAACACTTAGTTTTCATCAGAATAGTTTGCAAATGGGTTCACTGTTTATGGCAATCAGTAAATACTACTACACAAAATTGAGAATGGCTTTATCAGTAGTCAATCAGGTACAATATAGGGAAAGATCTGGGCAACGGGGACTTTCGATTTGTATGATTTTGTTTACAACATTGTGGACATGCAGAGATGCAGAGAATGAATTACTTCTACTTCTAAGTAACTTTGGGTTACTCCTACATATGTCAGATCTTCATTTGAGCCACTTCCACACAGCAGGAAAATAATCCTGCAGCAACAGGAAATGTGAATTGTTCTGTGGATTACAATTAATGGCATTTTTTTTAGGGGTTGGTAAATATTTCGTTAGGGCAAATCAAGTCTAACAATTTAAAATGGAAATTGCAAATTTTACAAATATTTTTAAACCATGAATACACTATAAGTTTACATTTCAAATTCATGCAGGAAGAGAAGGATCAAATGAAGATAGGGCATCTGTAAGTCATCATCTTCAACATTGTGACCTTCCATTACAGAGCTTTGCTTTGGTGTAGTTGAGGCCTATACGTTTATATCACTGTAGTCACCTTTCCTTATTCGTATTGGGGATTGTGTTTATGCTTGCCGATGGAAAGTCTACAAAACTATGACCAGACCAGCCTTTGTATTCAATACATGGAATTCAAATCAAATCAAATCAAAATTGATTTGCCACATGCGCCGAATACAACAGGTGTAGACATTACCATGAAGTACTTACTTCCAGCCCTTAACCAAGAATGCATTTATTTTTAATAAAAAAGTAAAATAAAACAACAACAACAAAAAAGTGTTGAGAAAAAAAGAGCAGAAGTAAAATAAAATAACAGTATGGAGTGTCAGATATGTGCTGATGTGGATGCGGTGGTTGAGTCAATCGCAGGACACAGAGGATAAGTCAAGACAACTTTACTAATACTTGTAAATAGACACAAAATAAACGGCCTCAAACACTGGAGGCGAACAAAATACGCGCAGTGCGTAAAACAACAACGAGAGTCGAAATACGCGTAGTGCGTAAAATACTATACAAAGCCAAGGCACCGAACCCATCAACACACGTCATGTGGAACAATAACACACAACTACAAAACATAACACAGGGAAACTTATAGGTGACATAATCATGACAGAATACGGAACAGGTGCACTAAACTAGACATGACAAAACAAACATCGAAAACATCAAACGGTGGCAGCTAGTACTCCGGGGACAACGAACGCCGAAGCCTGCCCGAACAAGGAGGAGGAGCAGCCTCAGCGGTATTCCTGACAGTACCCCCCCCCCTTGACTCAGGGACGGCCAGGAGGACGCGGAGCAGGGCGCGTGGGATGATTATGGTGGAACTCCGTCAGGAGGGAGGGATCTAAAATGTCCCTCCTAGGCACCCAGCACCGTTCCTCCGGACCGTTCCCCTCCCACTCCACGACATATTGTAGACCCCCCATCCGACGTCTCGAATCCACGATGGACTGGACTGAGTACGCCGGAGTCCCCTCGATGTCCAGTGGGGGCGGAGGAGTCTCTCTTATCTCACTGTCCTGGAGTGAGCCAGCTACCACCGGCCTGAGGAAAGACACATGGAACGAGGGGTTAATGTGATAATCATTAGGCAGTTGTAACTTGTAGCATACCTCGTTCAATCTCCTCAGGACTTTAAATGGCCCCACAAACCGCCGATCCAGCTTCCAGGAGGGCAGGCGAAGGGGCAGGTTTCGAGTCGAGAGCCAGACTCGATCTCCAGGTGCGTACACTGGACCCTCACTGCGGTGGAGATCGGAGCTCGCCTTCTGTCTACGGATAGCCCGCTGCAGATGGACGTGTGCAGCGTTCCACGTCTCCTCCGAGCACCGAAACCACTCATCCACCGCAGGAGCCTCGATCTGGCTCTGATGCCATGGTGCCAGAACCGGCTGATACCCTAACACACACTGGAAAGGGGTCAGGTTAGTAGAGGAGTGGCAAAGAGAGTTCTGGGCAATTTCTGCCCAAGGGATATACCCCGACCACTCCTCCTGCCGGTCCTGGCAATACGATCTCAGAAACCTACCCACATCCTGGTTCACTCTCTCCACCTGCCCATTACTCTCAGGGTGAAAACCCGAGGTAAGGCTAACCGAGACCCCCAAACGTTCCATGAACGCCCTCCAGACTCTAGAGGTGAATTGGGGACCTCGATCGGACACTATATCCTCGGGAAACCCGTAGTGCCGGAAGATCTGGGTAAACAAAGCCTCAGCGGTCTGTAGGGCAGTAGGGAGACCCGGCATTGGGATGAGACGACAGGCCTTAGAGAACCGATCCACAACGACCAGAATAGTGGTGTTCCCCTGGGAGGGGGGTAGGTCAGTGACAAAGTCTACCGAGAGGTGAGACCACGGCCGTTGTGGAACGGGCAGGGGCTGTAACTTCCCCCTGGGCAGGTGTCTAGGCGCCTTACACTGAGCGCACACTGAGCAGGAGGAGACATAAACCCTCACGTCCCTAGCCAATGTTGGCCACCACTACTTAACACTAAGGCAGTGCACTGTCCGGCCAATACCTGGATGTCCAGAGGAGGGTGACGTGTGAGCCCAATATATGAGACGATCACGGATCTCGTACGTCCGCCCCACTGGACACTCCGGAGGAGTAGGGTCGGTGCGTAATGCCCGCTCGATTTCCGCATCGATCCCCCACACCACCGGTGCCACCAGACAAGACTCCGGCAGTATGGGAGTGGGCTCAATGGACCTCTCCTCTGTGTCATACCGCCGGGACAGGGTGTCTGCCTTACCGTTCTGGGACCCTGGGATGTAAGTAAGCTTAAAAACAAACCGGGTCAGAAACATGTTCCACCTAGCCTGACGAGGGTTCAGTCTCCTAGCTGCCCGGATGTACTCCAGGTTACGATGGTCAGTCATAATTTCATTCCGTTTTTGAATAAAAAGCGCAGGGCCGGAGTTTAGGAGGCGTGCCTGAGCGTTGAGACAATACTGCCCCAATACCGGCCTCTGACGCGTCCACCTCCACTTGGAACGCTAAAGCGGGGTCCGGATGCGCCAGCACCGGAGCCGAGGTGAACAGGTCCTTCAGTTTATCAAACACCCTGTCCACCTCAGCCGACCACTGCAAACGCACCGGGCCCCCCTTCAGCAAGGAAGTGATGGGAGCTGCCACCTGTCCAAAACCCCGGATAAACCTCCGGTAGTAATTGGCAATCCCAAAAACCGTTGTACCTCTTTAACAGTGGTTGGAGTCTGCCAAATACGCACGGCTGACACACGGTCAATCTCCATCTCCACCCCTGACCCGGACAACCGATGACCCAAGAAGGAGATGGACTCCTGGAAAAACAGACATTTCTCTGCCTTGACATACAAGTCATGCTCCAACAGCCTACCCAACACTCGGCGTACCAGGGCTACATGCTCGGCTCGTGTAGAAGAGTACACCCGTATGGCATGACGAGATACTCATAATGACCCGAGGTGGTACTAAATGCTGTCTTCCATTCATCTCCCTCCCTAATGCGCACCAAGTTGTAAGCGCTCCTGAGATCCAGTTTTGTGAAGAAACGCGCTCCGCGTAATGATTCCGTCATACTCGCAATCAGAGGAAGAGGATAACTGTATTTAACAGTGATCTGATTGAGATTACGGTAATCTATACACGGGCGCAACCCTCCATCCTTTTTCTTCACAAAGGAAGTGGAGGACCGTAGGGTAAGTGGAGGACCGTATGTATCCCTGTCTCAGAGACTCGGCTATGTATGTCTCCATAGCCGCCGTCTCCTCTTGAGACAAGGGATACACATGGCTCCGCGGAAGTGCCGCACCTGCCAGGAGGTCTATCGCACAATCTCCCCGTCTATGAGGTGGCAATCGCGTCGCCCTAGTCTTGCTGAACACGAGTGCCAAATCCTCATACTCGGGGGGGAATGTGCATTGCGGGCACCTGGTTCGGACTCTCCACCATGGTCGCCCCTACGGAAACACCTAAACATCGCCCGACACACTGGTCAGACCACTCCTTGAGAGCCCTCTGTTGCCACGAAATGGTGGGATCATGAGCAATTAACCAAGGAAGCCCCAGTACCACGGGATACGCAGGAGAGTCGATCAGATACAACTGAATAATCTCTTCATGACCCCCCTGCGTCCTCATCTTAAGTGGCGCTGTGACCTCCCTAATCAACCCAGATCCCAACGGACGGCTATCTAGGGCATGGATAGGAAAGGGTGCATCAACGGGCAGGAGGGGAATCCCTAACCTCACACAAAATTACGATCAATTAAATTCCCAGCTGCACCTGAATCGACTAGCGCCTTATGCTGGGACTGAGATGCAACCTGAGGAAATACTACAGGTATACAAAAGTAAACAACAGAGAGCTCTGGGTGAGTTGGGCGCCTACTCACCTGGAATGACTCCCCAGTGCGCGACCTGTTGCCTCGAACCCCTGGAGACCCTCCCCAGCACCTAGCCGCAGTGTGTCCTCTACGACCACAGTTGGTGAAGGGGACGGCCTCCCTCGGAATCTCTCTCCTCCTCTCTCTAGCGCCAGCACCCCCGAGCTCCATAGGGCTCGGCTCGGAGGTGCTGGGGGATGGATTGGACGGCCCCAACTCTGGACGTCCGCGAGTGGCCAGCAGGGTATCCAGATGGCTTGACATGTCCACCAACTGGTCGAAGGTGAGATTGGTGTCCCTGCAGGCCAACTCTTGTCGAACGTCCTCACGCAGGCTGCACCGATAGTGGTCGATGAGGGCCCTCTCATTCCACCCCGCATCCGCCGCTAGAGTCCAGAAGTCCAGGGCGAACTCTTGTGCGCTCCTCTTCCCCTGTCGAAGGTGGAACAGACGCTCCCCCGCCGCTTTACCCTCAGGGGGGATGATCGAAAACAGCCCTGAAGCGGCGGGGGGACTCCGCGTAGCTGATGGTGGCAGCGTCTATTCCCCTCCATTCGGCATTGGCCCACTCCAACGCCTTGCCGGAGAGACAGGTGATGAGGGCGGAAACGCTCTCGTATCCCGAGGGCGCCGGGTGTATGGTTGCCAGGTAGAGCTCCACTTGAAGGAGGAACCCTTGACACCCGGCTGCGGTGCCATCATATGCCCTCGGGAGCGAGAGCCGAATCCCACTGGAGCTGGTATGGTGGGGCTGGCCGATGGTGGTGGTAAGGTAGGAGGAGGTGTGGGCAAGCCTCCTCTCTCCCATCGGCACAGGGTGTCCATTACTTCTTGCATGGCGGATCCGAGATGCTGGATCCTGGCGTCCTGGCAGCTGACCCGATCCTCCAGCGACTCAGTTCCCACCGCTGCTCCTGCTGACTCCATAGTGTAAAGGTGTGTTATTCTGTCAGATATGTGCTGATGTGGATGCGGTGGTTGAGTCAATCGCAGGACACAGAGGATAAGTCAAGACGACTTTACTAATACTTGTAAATAGACACAAAATAAATGGCCTCAAACACTGGAGGCGAACAAAATATGCGCAGTGCGTAAAACAACAACGAGAGTCGAAATACGCATAGTGCGTAAAATACTATACAAAGCCAAGGCACCAAACCTATCAACACACGACATGTGGAACAATAACACACAACTACAAAACATAACACAGGGAAACTTATAGGTGACATAATCATGACAGAATACGGAACAGGTGCACTAAACTAGACATGACAAAACAAACATCGAAAACATCAAACGGTGGCAGCTAGTACTCCGGGGACGACGAACGCCGAAGCCTGCCCGAACAAGATGGAGGAGCAGCCTTGGCGGTATTCGTGACATGGAGGCTGGTACCGGTGCAGAGTCAATGTGCAGCGGCACAGGCTTGTTGAGGTAGTTGAAGTAATGTACATGTGGGCAGAGATAAAGTGACTATGCATAAATAATTAACAGAGTAGCAGCAGCGTAAAAGGATGGGGTGGGGGGGCAGTGCAAATAGTCCGGGTAGCCATAATTAGCTGTCTTATGTCTTGGCTTGGGGGTAGAAGCTGTTGAGAAGTCTTTTAGACCTAGACTTGGCACTCCGGTACCGCTTGCCGTGCGGTAGCAGAGAGAACAGTCTATGACTAGGGTGGCTGGAGTCTTTGACAATTTTGAGGGCCTTCCTCTGACACCGCCTGGTATAGAGGTCCTGGAAGGCAGGAAGCTTGGCCCCAGTGATGTACTGGACAGTACCCACTACCCTCTGTAGTGCCTTGCGGTCGGAGGCCGAGCAGTTGCCATACCAGGCGGTGATGCAACCAGTCAGGATGCTCTCGATGGTGCAGCTGTAGAACTTTTTGAGGATCTGAGGACCCATGCCAAATCTTTTCAGTCTCCTGAGGGGGAATAGGCTTTGTCGTGCCCTCTTCACGACTGTCTTTATGTGTTTGGACCATGATAGTTTGTTGATGATGTGGACACCAAGGAACTTGAAGCTCTTAACCTGTTCCACTACAGCCCCGTCGATGAAAATGGGGGCGTGCTCAGTCCTCTTTTTTTTCCTGTAGTCCACAATCATCTCCTTTGTCTTGGTCACGTTGAGGGAGAGGTTGTTATCCTGGCACCCCACGGCCAGGTCTCTGACCTCCTCCCTATAGGCTGTCTCATCGTTGTCGGTGATCAGGCCTACCCCTGTTGTGTCGTCTGCAAACTTAATGATGGTGTTGGAGTCGTGCCTGGACATGCAGTCATGGGTGACCAGGGAGTACAGGAGGGGACTGAGCACGCACCCGGAGGGGCACCCATGTTGAGGATCAGCATGGCAGATTTGTTGTTACCTACCCTTAACACCTGGGGGCGGCCTGTCAGGAAGTCCAGGATCCAGTTGCTGAGGGAGGTGTTTAGTCCAAGGATCTTTAGCTTAGTGATGAGCTTTGAGGGCACTATGGTGTTGAACGCTGAGCTGTAGTCAATGAATAGCATTCTCACGTATGTGTTCCTTTTGTCCAGGTGGGAAAGGGGAGTGTGGAGTGCAATAGAGATTGCATCATCTGTGGATCTGTTGGGGCGGTATGCAAATTGGAGTGGGTCTAGAGTTTTTGGGATAATGCTGTTGATGTGAGCCATGACCAGCCTTTCAAAGCACTTCATGGCTTCAGACGTCAGTGCTACGGGTCGGTAGTCATTTAGGCAGGTTATCTTAGAGTCCTTGGGCACGGGGACTATGGTGGTCTGCTTGAAACATGTTGGCATTACAGATTCAGTCAGGGACATGTTGAAAATGTCGGTGAAGACACTTGCCAGTTGGTCAGCACATGCTCGGAGTACACGTCCTGGTAATATGTCTGGCCGTGCGGCCTTGTGAATGTTGACCTGCTTAAAAGTCTTACTCACATCGGCTACGGAGAGCGTGATCACATAGTCATCCGGAACAGCTGGTGCTCTTATTTATGCTTCAGTGTTGCTTGCCTCGAAGCGAGCATAGAAGTGGTATAGCTCGTCTGGTAGGCTTGTGTCACAGGGCAGCTCAAGGCTGTGCTTTGTAATAGTTTGCAAGCCCTGCCACTTCCGACAAGTGTCAGAGCCGGTGTAGTACGATTCAATCTTAGTCCTGTATTGACTCTTTGCCTGTTTGATGGTTTGTCTGAGGTTATAGCGGGATTTCTTATAAGCGTCCGGGTTAGAGTCCCGCTCCTTGAAAGCGGAAGCTCTACCCTTTAGCTCAGTGCGGATGTTGCCTGTAATCCATGGCTTCTGGTTGGGGTATGTACGTACGGTCACTGTGGGGACGACGTCATCGATGCACTTATTGATTAAGCCTGTGACTGATGTGGTGTACTCCTTAATGCTATCTGAAGAATCACGGAACATGTTCCAGTCTGTGCTAGCAAAACAGTCCTGTAGCTTAGCATCTGTGTCATCTGACCACTTTTTTATTAACCGAGTCACTGGTGCTTCCTGCTTTAGTTTTTGCTTATAAGCAGGAATCAGGAGGATAGAGTTATGGTCAGATTTGCCAAATGGAGGGCGAGGGAGAGCTTTGTATGTGTCTCTGTGTGTGGAGTAAAGGTGGTCTAGAGTTTTTTTTCCTCTGGTTGCACATTTAACATCCTGGTAGAAATTAGGTAGAATGGATTTAAGTTTCCCTGCATTAAAGTCCCCGGCCACTAGGAGCGCTGCCTCTGGATGAACATTTTCCGGTTTAGTTATGGCCTTATACAGCTCATTGAGTGCAATCTTAATGCCAACATTGGTTTGTGGTGGGAAATAGACAGCTATGAAAAATATAGATGAAAACTCTCTTGGTAAATAGTGTGGTCTACAACTAATCATAAGATACTCTACCTCAGGCAAGCAAAACCTCGAGACTTCCTTAGTATTTGATTTTGTGCACCAGCTGTTGTTTACAAATATACACAGACTGCCACCCCTTGTCTTACCTGAGTGAGCCGTTCTATCCTGCCGATGTAGCGAATAGCTCGCTAGCTGTATGTTGTCCATGTCGTCGTTTGCCACGACTCAGTAAAACATAAGATATTACAGTTTTTAATGTCATGTTGGTAGGATAACCGTAATCTTAGGTCATCTAATTTATTTTAAAATGATTGAAGATTGACGAATAGGATTGATGGAAGAGGCAGTTTACTCGCTCGCTGTCGGATCCTTACAAGGCACCCCGACCTACGTCCACGATATCTCCGTGTCTTTCTCCTGCGAATGACAGGGATTTGGGCCTTGTCGGGTGTCTGTAGGATATCCTTCGCGTCCGACTCGTTGAAGAAATAATCTTAGTCCAAAAACGAGGTGAGTAATCACTGTCCTGATATCCAGAAGCTCTTTTTGGTTATAAGAGACGATGGCAGAAACATTATGTACAGAATAAATTACAAATAACGCGAAAAAACACACATAATAGTACAATTGGTTAGAGTGCTCTGAAACGGCAGCCATCTTCTCCGGCGCCATCTCAATCTTGAATTGTGATGAATGAATCCTGCACACAATCTGCTTATTTTCTTTTCTATCAGGAATTATATTAGATTTTTGGTGTGTGAAATTGTTTGGTTAAATATGCATAAAAGGAGAGTCATTTCCCATCATTCTGCACCTTTTGATAGTTGTATTAAATAAAAATAAATTAATATTACTTATTAAAATGTTGATTATCATGATTTAGTGACTGCAAACACAATATATTGATCTACTGGAATTTTTAAAAGGACAGACTAACTTTCTGTTTTGTCAGCTTAGACTCAAGAGAACAGGGTCAGCATTTCCCTTGCAGCAGTTTAGGGGCAAAGTGCTTTACTCATGGCCACCAAGGCAGTAGGTGATAGCACCTGAAAAGTGATGTAGGTGTGGTTAAACTTGTCTGAGACCTGAACACTTGTGTAAGTTCCCTGATCTAATGCATATGCTTAAGCTAAGCAGGGTAACACACTTTTGTGGCCTGCAGGAGACCTAGATTAGAAACCAGTTGGTCCCATTGGTGCTGTGACCTGGATAGGTATCTGTGAGGAGGTGAAATATGGGTGGTGGAGTGTAACGAAGGTGGTTCTGTAAACCATGCTTGTGTGTTTAGAAACCTTTTCTGATACCTAAAGAGGTTAAAGTGGCAGGCCAGTAACTGGAAGGTTGTCGGTTTGAAACCAAGGACTGACAGGAAAAATCAGGTGGTGTGATTTAGACAGTTGCTGGTGTTATTGACTAAGTTAAAATCAAATCACATAGCATTTTACTTCTCAAATGTGCCGAATACAGCAGGTCTCGACTTTACCACTAAATGCTTGCTTACGAGCAATTCCTAACGATACAGAGTATAAAATTAATACAAATAGAATAGTAACACGAGGAATAAAATACAGAAGAATGAAGCAACAGTATATACAGGGAGTCCTAGGACCAGTACCTGAGGCACTTTTTACCCTGCTGAACTATGTAGCATAGAGGTTAGAGGGGCAGCCCAAATACCGGAGGGTTGCTGGTTTGAAACATGGGTCTGATTGAAAAAATCTGGTGGATGTGAACCGGCAAATGGAGGGTTGCTGGTATCTAATTCTAGATTCCATCTCCTGCTGTTGTGCCCTTGAGCAAGGCACAACTGCAAAACAGTTCCAAGGTGTAATCGTCATCTTTATCTCACGGGAGCTAATGCAAATCTTCCGGTCCCACACAAAATTACACAACATACAAGTGTGGTTCACCAATTTACCAAACCACCCTCTGTTACAATTTTAGACCCATCTGGACAGAGACTGGATTGTAACCCTGGTCTCTCTAACCCGGTCTACCAAAAGGTCTCAAGCAAGGTTACTCATCATGATATACATCCTGTTGTGTGTATGGCGTGTCAGGGGTTGGGTACTGTGACAGCAAAAAGACAAGTTCCAGTTGAACAATGACTAAGGCCAGGATTAAATTCCGATCCGCATTGTAGCGTGGTTGACATTTAAAGGGTTGAGCCGACATCTGCAGTATTTACTTTTTTTTCTCCAATAGTTTTTGTGCAATTTTCACAAGTATTTGGTACATTTTCACAATGCTTAGAACAAAACTCAAAACAGATTATCAAAAAGGCAGTTGTTTCAAAATTCTAAGCATATTTTCAATAGACTAAGTACAACACACAAAATCATACAGTCACTTTTTCACCAAACTTAATCAGTGTTTCATCTAGAAATACGTTTCACATTGCAATACATTTTCATATTAAGTGCATGCTTTTCACAATGTAATGCTCACATTACTTTTGATATGATTGTCTACTCATTTGTAAAAACAAAAAAATACATTTTACTATTCATCCGAGTGCTCTTAATTGATAATCACTGAACCGTTTGGTATACATTTGAAACTGGTTGGAGAACAACATCATGAACATGTTTGTTTGTAACTATAATAATAATAATAATAATAATAATAATATGCCATTTAGCAGACGCTTTTATCCAAAGCGACTTACAGTCATGCGTGCATACATTTTTTTTGTGTATGGGTGGTCCCGGGGATCGAACCCACTACCTTGGTAGCGCCGTGCTCTACCAGCTGAGCTACAGAGGTTCACACTGCCTTACTAAAATTGCATTGGCCAAAACAGTACTGTATTACCGTAATATATGCCATTTGCGTAGCAGACGCATTCATCCAAAGTGACAACAGTGAGTGCACACATTTTCATATATGACCCCAGTGGGAATTGGACCCACAACTCTGGTGTTGCTAGTGCCATGTTCTTACTAACTGAGCCACAAAGGACCACTTCAAAATGTAAGTACAATACAAATACTGTAATATACAATACATGATTACAAGAGAATGCCACCCTCCTGCAATATGAATGAGAACCTACAGCCAACTGAATGAATGCACATTAGATATGGGAAAATGTATAGAATTGCAAGAAAATTAGCTTCAAAACTGCTAAATTTTCTTTGCACCCCATGACAAAATGTGTAGAATTGCAGGAAATAAGCTTTAAACCTGCAACATTCTCTCCACCAACAACAGGGGTGTGACCAGTTTGTGTCATGAACAGTACTTGTGCCCATAGAAATAGACGTGGCTTGTGTGCAGGGGCGTGGGATGTCACCCAATGCTGGAGTGAAAAAAGTCTGGGAACCCCTGCTGTAGCAGATTACATTCATAGGAACATTTTGAAACATGTATCTACCATTTTTTACTATTGGATTAACTGGTTGTTAACTAAATGTAGAAGATATAATTATGTTGTGTTTTGGTGATTCAATCAATGTTTCCATGGTATTTCACAGTAAACTTATATTTTGGATGAATGGTTATGTGGAGAAAGATGTCTCCAGACAAAATGAATGCACAATGAAAGGTTCTGAATATCAGACTTGCTGCGCTTCAAGTGTTACCCGCTTAGAATTTTGTACTACGTTTTGAAAATTCACCACATACTTGTACTTTGAATGTGATCTTCGCGACAGGGGTAACATTGCCTTTAAATGGTGCATAGCCGAAAGGTGGCGATGGGATTGAATCCTGGCCTAAGTAAAGATGTGTTCTATTGCAACTTTTATTTGGAAAATTACATTCCACTGATATCATGAATGGTTTTGTAAAGGTTTTATAAATGGCAATCTATAATCAAGTAAAGTGTTACCCGGGTGTGTGTGTGTGTGTGCATGGGTGCCTGACTTTGTCTGAAAGTGGAAAAGTGGAGGTGTATTTTTTTAAATATAGAATTAAACAGTTAATAACAGAATAATTTATTTTTTGAAAATGTTAAACCATTTCCTGCGATTCTACACTGTTTCTTCACAGAAGGAATCCATATTTATGAACAGAACACAACTTGTTTTCTTAAGGTCTGCCACAATAAATTATATTGAACTGGAGTCCTCAAACAAATAATAAAAATTCCAGAAAAAATTATGTGTGCATTTATCTATATGCCAACAGTGCCGACGATGCCTAATTTCTCATAACCATTACAGATAACACATCCTAACAGCTAAATTGCTCAATATATTGTATATTCAGTCAAGTGCCATTTAAGATTGATTTATTGAAACCGTAATATCAACTGGTTATATTATATTGTGGAACACAATCTTCAAAAAGGTGGTAACCTCAGCAGTGGCGCTTGCTTGTAGAAGCCTATGGCTGTGCAATGACATAGCCAGCCTTGTTTTGCTCCTTATTTCCCAGACCCTTATCACAGTCAAGACACACCTACAGTGGGGAAAAAAAGTATTTAGTCAGCCACCAATTGTGCAAGTTCTCCCACTTAAAAAGATGAGAGAGGCCTGTAATTTTCATC
The DNA here is from genome assembly GCF_020615455.1 of Coregonus clupeaformis. Taxonomy (NCBI): domain Eukaryota; kingdom Metazoa; phylum Chordata; class Actinopteri; order Salmoniformes; family Salmonidae; genus Coregonus; species Coregonus clupeaformis. The sequence goes on from NC_059215.1 coordinate 58,752,351, forward strand.
ATAGGTACACGTCAACTATGACAGACAAATTGAGAAAAAAAAATCCAGAAAATCCCATTGTAGGATTTTTAATGAATTTATTTGCAAATTATGGTGGAAAATAAGTATTTGGTCACCTACAAACAAGCAAGATTTCTGGCTCTCACAGACCTGTAACTTCTTCTTTAAGAGGCTCCTCTGTCCTCCACTCGTTACCTGTATTAATGGCACCTGTTTGAACTTATTATCAGTATAAAAGACACCTGTCCACAACCTCAAACAGTCACACTCCAAACTTCACAATGGCCAAGACCAAAGAGCTGTCAAAGGACACCAAAAACAAAATTGTAGACCTGCACCAGGCTGGGAAGACTGAATCTGCAATAGGTAAGCAGCTTGGTTTGAAGAAATCAACTGTGGGAGCAATTATTAGGAAATGGAAGACATACAAGACCACTGATAATCTCCCTCGATCTGGGGGCTCCACGCAAGATCTCACCCCGTGGGGTCAAAATGATCACAAGAACGGTGAGCAAAAATCCCAGAACCACACGGGGGACCTAGTGAATGACCTGCAGAGAGCTGGGACCAAAGTAACAAAGCCAACCATCAGTAACACACTACGCCGCCAGGGACTCAAATCCTGCAGTGCAAGACGTGTCCCCCTGCTTAAGCCAGTACATGTCCAGGCCCGTCTGAAGTGCATTTGGATGATCCAGAAGAGGATTGGGAGAATGTCATATGGTCAGATGAAACCAAAATATAACTTTTTGGTAAAAACTCAACTCGTCATGTTTGGAGGACAAAGAATGCTGAGTTGCATCCAAAGAACACCATACCTACTGTGAAGCATGGGGTTGGAAACATCATGCTTTGGGGCTGTTTTTCTGCAAAGGGACCAGGACGACTGATCCGTGTAAAGGAAAGAATGAATGGGGCCATGTATCGTGAGATTTTGAGTGAAACCCTCCTTCCATCAGCAAGGGCATTGAAGATGAAACGTGGCTGGGTCTTTCAGCATGACAATGATCCCAAACACACCGCCCGGGCAACGAAGGAGTGGCTTCGTAAGAAGCATTTCAAGGTCCTGGAGTGGCCTAGCCAGTCTCCAGATCTCAACCCCATAGAAAATCTTTGGAGGGAGTTGAAAGTCTGTGTTGCCCAGCGACAGCCCCAAAACATCACTGCTCTAGAGGAGATCTGCATGGAGGAATGGGCCAAAATACCAGCAACAGTGTGTGAAAACCTTGTGAAGACTTACAGAAAACGTTTGACCTGTGTCATTGCCAACAAAGGGTATATAACAAAGTATTGAGAAACTTTTGTTATTGACCAAATACTTATTTTCCACCATCATATGCCAATAAATTTATTAAAAATCCTACAATGTGATTTTCTGGATTATTTTTTCTCATTTTGTCTGTCATAGTTGACGTGTACCTATGATGAAAATTATAGGCCTCTCTCATCTTTTTAAGTGGGAGAACTTGCACAATTGGTGGCTGACTAAATACTTTTTTTCCCCACTGTATGTTATAGTAAAGAACATGATGTAATATAACAGAATAAAATTGAACAGAATATTTTTCCAAGTGAAAAAAGTTGCCAGTGCAAAGTTATGTGCATCCCAAAGAGTGATAATTTGAAACGGGACTCAGTTTGGCAAATTGAAAGACAATTTTTCCAGGGTTACAAAACAAAATCGGTCTTCTTTTCTATATACAGATGTTTGATTTATTTTATTCTGCCTGTTCTTTGGAATTTTCTAAATGGGCAATTCCACATTTAACACTACATGGTGATGAATTACGGCCACAGCATCTGTTTGGCAAGGAATGTAGCTTGTGTATCCCATCAGTTAGATCAGTTTTTTTGGCATTTATTTCTGTATGCCTACTGGGAGCTTGTGCGCACACTCAGGACACGTGTGTAGAGGGAGTGGTCAGAACACAATTGAGTGAGTGAGACACAGAGGGGAAAGGGAATTTACGGAGAAGAACTTGGAATGGTTTCTTTTTGGTTGTGCCCTGCAAATGCACACGTAGGCCTATGGAACACTAGAGTCAAAGCAAATTAATTTCAAAATGTGTAATCTCTGGTTTAAGACCGAGTTTTGTCGTCCGTCAACTCATGCCCATCCCTATCTCTAACATGGCATTTTATTTTATTTTAAGCTCTGTCACAGTTTCACCATGAAAATGTTAATAACCTGTCTCAGCAGCATACATATTTGATCCATCTAGGGTAGAAATGACTTATTTGGTTGATATTACTTACCAAGCAAAGCAGAGCTGTTTTATCGAGGTACAAATATCTTGTGCTTTTTCATTTTGTGCATAGGCTCATACAGCTTGGTTACATTGTAACCGCCAAGTGGCCACTGTGCGGTTCCATATGGGGCTCAGCCAGGACTTACTTTTGTAACTGAATGAAACATTCTAGCAATGTGATTTAACCAATTGATGTTGGGAAAATAGATGGCAAAATGCAGAATGGTATTAATTGCCGTAAACAGCTTGAAGATAAAAAAAATTCACAGATCTAATCATGCAATATTATGCTATACAGCAAAGCCTAATCAGACATGCCCGTGTTCATCATGGTTCTTAGAGACAAAGTGAAATGACAACATTTGCTCATAGTGAATATATATAACAATGTATTTTTTTTGCAGGTACTTTTTCATTTTTAACACCAGCAGTGCAACTAGTGCTTTCTAACTGCGCAGAACCAAAACAAAACAGTGGAGCATTAAGGGACGCAAAACTTTCCAGTGGGCAAAACCATTCATCTTGAGGCGTCAGGGGGAAGGGGTGAAAAATGCAATTTGTTAATTATTATATCATATGTAAAATTGTAATGACGACTAGCTCAAAACATTACTAATCACTGAAAATGACAAATTACCCAATGGATAATTATACTTTTCTGGTAAAAAAGTGGGGGTGCAAAAATAAGTTTACACCCCTATTTTGAAAGTGGGGATGCAGCTGCTCCGTTTGCTCCATTGCTCAGGCGCCTATGCGTTTGTGTGTGTGTGTGTGTGTGTATGTGTGTGTGTGTGTGTGTGTGTGTGTGTGTGTGTGTGTGTGTGTGTGTGTGTGCGTGTGTGTGTGTATTTGTGTGTGTCTACATTTCAATGTGGTTTGGTAGTTTGGTGACCCACGCTTAAGTGTCTTGTATGAGTGAATTAGTATTCTGTTACTTTGGTGTGTGTGTGTTTCTATGACTGTGCATGTGTGTAGCCTACATTTCAATGAGTGCTTGTGAATGTCTATATGTATGAATATTACGATATGATGTGCAGTAATTTGTTTGTTGGTGGTGTTATGTGCATCAAATTGAGGGAAATAGTACATAAAAACATTGATTTTGGTATTTTATTATATGATCTGTTGAAGTTATAACATTATTCATCAAAACAGTTTTTACTCACTGGTTAAGGTAATAACTACTGGTTGATGTAATAACTTATTACATTTAGCGGAAAAAAAGTTATTATATAAACCTTTCAACATTTTATTACGTTAACCGACAAGTTACTATATTAACCGGTTTTATTACAAAAAAAATTGAAAAGTTATTACATTTAGAAAAGTTATTACATTAACAAATATTAATTTGATCACTCTGATGCAGGACACCTTTCCTGCAATGCAGAAAATGTAAGACGTGTAGTGTATTTGAGGCTTAAAAAGTATTCTGAAGCTTGTATTTACCACTTTGAAACGCCTACAAAAATGTCAATTTTTATTTTATTTTATTTTTTTATAATTTTTTATTTATTTATTTATTTTATTTGTTTATTTTTTATTTTTATTTTGGGGGGAATGGATCAGCTTAATATTGCAGATAGATTGTATCTTCTATCAATGTAATTGTCTGCATCACTTCCAATCCCCCATGTTTTTTTTTATATATATATATTTTTTTATATATATATTCCCCTTTATTACTTTTCAACCCCACCATCCTTTCCCTACTTGGAGTAAATTAGTGAACAACAATGCCCAGGCCTCTACTTCCGGTCTATACTTACTATCTACACCTTATGGACAGAGTTAATTTTACAATAATTCTATTATATATATATATATATATATATATATATATATATATATATATATATATATATATATATATATATATATATATATATATATATATATATTCAGGAGCAAAAAAATAAATAAATAAAGATATATATATATATATATATATATATATATATATATATCTTTTATTTATTTATTTTTTGCTCCTGAACTTCTTCTACTCTCAACCTCTCTGATCATTTTCATGATGTCCATCCGGTTTGCTTCTAAATGCCATATCTTTCTAACTGTGCTCTTTCCCAAAATGTCAATTTATTACAATCCACATAATAATTCAAATTTCCTGTTGCTGCAGGATTATTTTGCTGGCTCAAATTAAGATCCTATACTGTAACTAACTATAATGTTGTTGATCCATCCTCTGTTTTCACTAATCACAGTGGTAAATCCCAGCAACAAATAAAGGTGTATTTGGGCTTATTTGGCTTATCTATAACCAGCAAATTTTCTTGGGAACAGTAATATTTAGACAACATGATGCCATGTGTGTTGTTTTTACATAAATAGCCACTCCTTTCCCTTTTTGCAATATATCACACCTGAAGATATTTTAACCACAAATCTCAATATCCTTATCCGAGACCGAATCATTCAGCCAATTCTCTGTGAGAACCAGAATATCAGGGATTGTGTCCCTCACCCAGATATCAGGAAGGTCCAAACTGAGACACAAACATAGACACAGCCAGGAGTACACTCAGACTAGCTTGGAACATAGAGTAGCTTCTTGTTTTTTGTAAATCTTATCAGGGTGTTTGACAGTGTGTTGATAATTGTGAGACCTCTGTTGTTTTGGACCAAGAGGTTTTTCCTCCACACACTGTTTCACACTAGAAGGACAGACAAAGCGACATAGACAGAAAGAAAAGAGAGAGACACGATAAGCAATAAACACACAGACATTCAGTGTTGAAGACAGCCATGGGAGTTGAAGAGCAGAAGGCTGGGGAGTTTTACGTGGAGAGGGATGTTATGAACGAGCTTGTTCTGGACGAGTTGGCCAGAAGACGGACTCACTCCACCAGACCTCCCCTGAAGGAGCGAGTGAAAGATTCCCTCAGGTAAGATAGTAACAGCCCATTGGGCACAAACTGGTTGAATCAATGTTGTTTCAATGTAATTTGTCAACGTATTGTGATGTGGAATTGTGTAAAATACATTGGATTTGCAAAAACGCATCAATGTAGACTGTTGTTTTATGGGGGTGAAATTTCAACCATAGGATTATATCAGCATGGGAACCAATTTTTAACATAGACAAACCTTGTATAAAATGTGTTGAATTTGTACGTTTGAAACGTCAGATCTACAACGTTATCAGAAAGAAAATAAGGCTTGACATCACCTTCTACTAGATATTTGATCTATCTACAGCTATCCCTTTGGTCTCCCATCCATTGTTTTAACCAAGCCAAGCCCAGCCATGCTTAGCTTTGATATATGTAACTGACTATTAACAATGTGTTATCGTGAGAATGAGTGTTAAGAGGTCTCCACTTAAAAAGTAAATAGATTCACTATTGCAATCGAAGTCATGTCAAAGGGTAGATTTAACAGAGCAAATGAAAGGTAAATAAACTTTATCAATCAAATATCATCAATGATGCTATTTAGGCCTAAGTCTTCAACAGCTATCAATTCAATTCAACCCAGGATTCAACAAAAAAATAGAAAATAGGCCTAGGATTTCAAGCTTTGGTTGATTTCACATTTAATCTACAAGTTAATAATTAATTTATCAAAGTTAAAGAATAGGACTAAATCAAATCAAACTTTAAATTAAGTTTGATCTGATTTGGGGCTTGATTCAATCTGTATCGTAGAAGTTCAGCATTATAGTGCAATTTAAATTTAAAGTCAATGTTCCTGTGTTTGCGGAGACTGCATTCATGGTAAATGCTGCATATGTCGGCTCAATAGGAAATTACCTTTACATTTCAATTATGCTATAGCACTGAACTTCAGCGATATGGATTGAATCAAAATCAAATAAAATGAAATTGTATTGGTCGTATACACATATTTAGCAAATATTATTGCGGGTCGAGCGAATTGCTTGTGTTCCTAGCGCCAACCGTGCAGTAACATCTAACAATACACAACAATGCAAACAAATCTAAAAAGTAAAATAATGGAATTAAGAAATACATCATTTACATTTACGTCATTTAGCAGACGCTCTTATCCAGAGCGACTTACAGGAGCAATTAGGGTTGTGCCTTGCTTAAGGGCACATCGACAGATTTTTCACCTAGTCGGCTCGGGGATTAGAACCAGCGACCTTTCGGTTACTGGCACAACGCTCTTACCCACTAAGCTACCTGCCGACCCCATATATAAATATTAGGACAAGCAATGTTGGAGTCCGCATGCAAAATCTTTTCATCCTTAGTGTGTTTGGACCATTATAGTTTGTTGGTGATGTGGACACCAAGGAACTTGAAGCTCTCGACCTGCTCCACTACAGCTCCATTGATGTGAATGGTGGCGTGCTCTGCCCTCCTTTTCCTGTAGTCCTCCTATGTAACTACTCATATGAAATGGGTAAAACAGTATGTAAACATTATTAAAGTGACCAGTGTTCCATTATTAAAGTGGCCAGTGTTCCATGTCTATGTACATCGGGCAGCAGACTCTAAGGTGCAGGGATGAGTAACCGGGTGATGACAGTGACTAAGTTCAGGGCAGGGTACTGGGTGGAGGCCGATTAGTGATTTAACAGTCTGATGGCCTTGAGATACAAGTCTCTCGGTCCCAGCTTTGATGCACCTGTACTGACCTCACTTTCTGAATTATAGTGGGGTGAACAGGTCGTGGCATTGGGGGCTGAGGCCCTTGATGATCTTCTTGGCCTTCCTGTGACAACAGGTGCTGTAGATGTCCTGAAACGCAGGCATTGTGCTCCCGGTGATGCGTTGGGCTGACCGCACCACCCTCTGGTGAGCCATGCGGTTGCGGATGGTGCAGTTGCCGTACCAGGCTGTGATACAGCCTGACAGGATGCTCTCAATGATGCATCTGTAAAAGTTTGTGAGGGTCTTAGGGGCCAAGCCTAATTTATTCAGTTTCCTGAGGTTGAAGAGGCCCTGTTGCGCCTTCTTCACCACTCTGTCTGTGTGCGTGGACCATTTCAGATTGTCAGTGATGTGTGCGCCCAGGAACTTTAAGCTTTTCACCATCTCCAATGCGGCCCCGTCAGTCATTTTTACATTTACATTTTAGTCATTTAGCAGACGCTCTTATCCAGAGCGACTTACAGTTAGTGAATACATATATATGAATGTATTTTTATTTTTTATTTTTTATACTGGCCCCCCGTGGGAATCGAACACCAGCGGAACCCATCCAACTTGAAGGAGATGGAGCAGTTTTGCCTTAAAGAATGGGCAAAAATCCCAGTGGCCAAATGTACCAAGCTTATAGAGACATACCCCAAGAGACTTGCAGCTGTAATTGCTGCAAAAGGTGGCTCTATCAAGTATTGACTTTGTGAATAGTTATGCACGCTCAAGTTTTCTGTTTTTTTGTCTTATTTCTTGTTTGTTTCACCCCAAAAATTATTTTGCTTCTTCAAAGTGGTATGTATGTTGTGTAAATCAAAAGATACAAACCCCCAAAAAATCTATTTTAATTCCAGGTTGTAATGCAACAAAATAGGAAAAATGCCAAGGAGGGTGAATACTTTTGCAAGACACTGTACATTGTTTATTTTGCCACATAAACTGAACTTAGGCGAACTATTAGAATTTTAGTAACCAGGAAATGGCGGAGCGATTTCTGCATATTGCACATTTAATGTTTGAAAGAGTGAATACTGTATGATCGGTTTAATGTGTCTCGGTTAATGTAATATGTCTTCAGATTTCATAACTCCTTTTTACTAAGGAATCACGAAGAGTCTCCTCATACATAAAATAAACTATAAGATATGTTAGCGATGGCAATATTACTGTGCAACGTAGACATTCTATTTTCTCCCGAGATTGCAAAACAATTTGTACGTTGATGTAGTGCCCATCGGTTATGAATGTTTCAACCTCTGTCTTGAGAAGTCGTGTTTTTACTGTCAGTTGCTGGTTTCACCCAAAATTACACTAAACATTAGCTTTTTAGCATTTCTGAGTCTGTTCTAACGTGTCCACCTGCAAATCCGAGGCCATGATTGTGGCTGTATCGCATTAGTGGAAACCAAGACTGTTCTCAGGCCAGGTCTGCCAGTTTTGACTAGCAGAAGTGACTTTTTGTTAGGGTAACTTATGCAGCAGATTAGAATAATTAACGTGGTTGGTTAGGAGAATTCATGTGGCAGGTTAGGAGAATTAGGTTAAGGTTAGGAAAAGCTACCCCGGTTAGGGTTAGCTAAAATGCTAAAATTGTCCCAGACGTGACTTGAACATATCTAGCTACAACCAGGCCTGCCCCGAGAACAGTCTTGGTTTCCGCTAATGCGATCCAACATTATTTTGCTTCCGTTGTGGGTGTGGTAGCAAATCAACCTTTATTTAGAATAATAAAACTATGGGAGTAATCTAGAGTTGTGCTTTGCTTTCAGCAAGCACACCTAATAACATGAGTATGTAAGAAATCTAGAGGGTTCTTGCCTTCAGCAAGCACACTAATAAATACTGTTACATTAGTTTGTAAGATAGCATTAACTTTGGCTATTTACTGTATTAAAAAAGTAATAGTCTCGCCCACGAGCCGGCTCTTCCTCTGTCAAGACGTCTGGTTTCACAATGCCTCTAAACGGGACTTGACCGGGAGTCTGTGGCAGGAGCTGCAAAAACAGTCACTGGTTTTAATTGGCTGATATCTAAGTTCATCACCATGTAGTGCATCCCTTAGAACAGGGATCATCAGCTAGATTCAAGCCGATTTTTATTTGAGAGTATGGTCAGGAGTCTGTAACATAATTACAAATCAATTTGACTGCAAGAATGACAAACAGATATACACTGCTCAAAAAAATAAAGGGAACACTTAAACAACACAATGTAACTCCAAGTCAATCACACTTCTGTGAAATCAAACTGTCCACTTAGGAAGCAACACTGATTGACAATACATTTCACATGCTGTTGTGCAAATGGAATAGACAACAGGTGGAAATTATAGCCAATTAGCAAGACACCCCCAATAAAGGAGTGGTTCTGCAGGTGGTGACCACAGACCACTTCTCAGTTCCTATGCTTCCTGGCTGATGTTTTGGTCACTTTTGAATGCTGGCGGTGCTTTCACTCTAGTGGTAGCATGAGACGGAGTCTACAACCCACACAAGTGGCTCAGGTAGTGCAGCTCATCCAGGATGGCACATCAATGCAAGCTGTGGCAAGAAGGTTTGCTGTGTCTGTCAGCGTAGTGTCCAGAGCATGGAGGCGCTACCAGGAGACAGGCCAGTACATCAGGAGACGTGGAGGAGGCCGTAGGAGGGCAACAACCCAGCAGCAGGACCGCTACCTCTGCCTTTGTGCAAGGAGGAGCAGGAGGAGCACTGCCAGAGCCCTGCAAAATGACCTCCAGCAGGCCACAAATGTGCATGTGTCTGCTCAAACGGTCAGAAACAGACTCCATGAGGGTGGTATGAGGGCCCGATGTCCACAGGTGGGTGTTGGGCTTACAGCCTAACACCGTGTAGGACGTTTGGCATTTGCCAGAGAACACCAAGATTGGCAAATTCGCCACTGGTGCCCTGTGCTCTTCACAGATGAAAGCAGGTTTACACTGAGCACATGTGACAGACGTGACAGAGTCTGGAGACGCCGTGGAGAACATTCTGCTGCCTGCAACTTCCTCCAGCATGACCGGTTTTGCTGTGGGTCAGTCATGGTGTGGGGTGGCATTTCTTTGGGGGGCCGCACAGCCCTCCATGTGCTCACCAGAGGTAGCCTGACTGCCATTAGGTACCGAGATGAGATCCTCAGACCCCTTGTGAGACCATATGCTGGTGCGGTTGGCCCTGGGTTCCTCCTAATGCAAGACAATGCTAGACCTCATGTAGCTGGAGTGTGTCAGCAGTTCCTGCAAGAGGAAGGCATTGATGCTATGGACTGGCCCGCCCATTCCCCAGACCTGAATCCAATTGAGCACATCTGGGACATCAGGTCTAGCTCCATCCAACAGACTGTCCAGGAGTTGGCGGATGCTTTAGTCCAGGTCTGGGAGGAGATCCCTCAGGAGACCATCCGCCACCTCATCAGGAGCATGCCCAGACGTTGTAGGGAGGTCATACAGGCACGTGGAGGCCACACACACTACTGAGCCTCATTTTGACTTGTTTTAAGGACATTACATCAAAGTTGGATCAGTCTGTAGTGTGGTTTTCCACTTAAATTTTGAGTGTGACTCCAAATCCAGACCTCCATGGGTTGATAAATTTGATTTCCATTGATCATTTTTGTGTGATTTTGTTGTCAGCACATTCAACTATGTAAAGAAAAAAGTATTTAATAACATTATTTCATTCATTCAGATCTAGGATGTGTTATTTTAGTGTTCCCTTTATTTTTTTGAGCAGTGTACTATTAGACTAAAACATAATAATTTCAAACCTTTCTTGCATTTTTATATGATCACGTCTCTCTATTATCCGTGGGAATACTTGGGAACAGATTTCAAAAATTAAGATAACTTGGAGCTGATTTCCTGGTGTTTTTACAGTCTTTTGTGTCCAATGACATAAGACAATTTTGGGTGCCAAATAATACCATTTGGCCAGCGGGCCGCCAGTTGGGGAACCCTGCCTTAGAACCTCCCCCTTACATTGTGGACTTCAAACCGCAAGTGATTTCAGAAAATGTGAACGTACACATCTTATAAATAGTTTGATATGCTCAAACTCAGAATCAATTGTGCTTCCCCAAAATATATGGTCAATGTGATAGAACATTTTAATTGCAGATTTTCGCCCTTTTTTCAAAATCCTGTGTAAGCTTACTCCCTCTCCCGCCTCAATTTTACCTACAGCCCTATCAATGCCCACTTTATGGCACAGTATTACCAGGCTCTATGTGCAACTAAAGTAGACGAAACCTGGTCCTGAATGGCCACAGTGTGTGCTGGCTTATGTTCCAGCCTAGCTGTAAGACTCCCGGTTAGTTTAATTAGATTTGGTAGAGCTGGAATGGAACAAAACCCTGCACCCACTGTGGTACTCCAGGAGCCGAGTTGCCTGCATGCCCTATCCACCAACTGCAACACACAGCAAACACATATCCACTGTCATAAATGTATAACAAAAATGTATTCTTCTTTTCTCCACCTCTCCACCTCTCCACGTCTCCACCACTCCAACCCTTCCCCCTGGTCTCAGCTGTTCAGTGCCCAAGCTGAAACAAACTGTGCTGAGCTTTATACCTATCCTGTCATGGCTGCCTCGTTACTCAGTGAGACAAGATGCACTGGGAGACCTCATAGCTGGCTTAAGCGTTGGCATCATGCACCTGCCTATGGGTCTGTAGTACCTCTACTGTTTGAACACACACACATGGCCCAATCCTAACTTGAAATCGACAACACATGGTGGGAAAAGTACTAAATAGTCATACCTGACTAAAATGTATAGAAAATGACTCAAGTAAAAGTGAAAGTTAACCAGTAAAATACTACTTGAGTAAAAGTCTAAAACTATTTATTTAAAAATGTACTTACCATAAGTACAGTGGTGGGAAAAGTACTCAATTGTTATACTTGAGTAAAAGTATAGTTAAATGCTATGAATCAAATACCTTATATTGAGCCAACCAGACAGCACCATTAAAAAAAACTCCAACAATCAGACATAATTTACAAATGAAGCAGTTGTGTTTAGTGAGTTCACCAGATCAAAGGAAGTCATTTAAAAATAAATAAATATTAAACTACAGATAGGCTTACCCAAATAAACTCCTTAAGTAGTACTTAAAAGTATTTTATTAAGTACTTTACATCACACACAAGTATTTCTATTTAGTTACTTTAAGCCACTGCATGTAACCACATAAAAATCTTTCATTGATACCAATGATTGAGGTATGTGAAAGCCTGATTTACACAAGTTGATCTCAAGTTAGTGTTGCATCTCTTTGGGCTGTTCAACTCCTGATAGCTGCATGACCTACCTGAGAATACTATATGATAACTGTCTATCTATTTTGTGAAGACTACGAAGACTGACATTTCTGTAACGTTTCCCCAGGTTTGGCCTATGCTCTCCTGGCCTCTGTGCCCCCAGTGTATGGCCTCTACACTTCCTTCTACCCTGTACTCGTCTACTGCATCTTTGGCACCTCCAAACACATCTCCGTAGGCAAGACAGAGTGTGGAAAAGGGGGAAGGAGAAAGAGAGAGTTTTAATGTTTTAATATCATTAGGTCAAAGGAATATGCTAACGATTTCACTAATATGATGGTGTGTGTGTGTAATGTGTGTGTGTTCCCTCAGGCACATTTGCTGTGACCAGCATCATGATAGGCACCACGACAGAGAGGCTTGCCCCAAACAGTGACTTCACGTTTCTAAATGGAACCAATGGGACTGCATTTCTAAATGTAGCAGCCCGCGATGCCTACAGAGTACAGATAGCAGCCAGCACCACTCTACTGAGTGGGATCTTTCTGTTTCTGCTGGGCATGGTGAGGTTTGGTTTCATGGTGACATTCCTGTCGGATCCCCTGGTACGTGGTTACATGACAGGAGCAGGTATACAGGTGGTACTTTCCCAACTCCCAAGCCTCTTTGGGATCATCACTGGACGCTTCACCGGACCACTGTCTCAGATCTATGTGAGTGCACACAACACATCCACACACACAAACAGATGATTCACACATTCAAAAGTTGTAAATGTTTTCCAACTACTGAATGTATGCAGTAACTCTCTCTCTCTCTCTAGCTCCTAATAGATATCTGTAGACATTTGCCACAGACTAACATTGCGGCCGTGGTGGTAACTCTAGTGGCCTTGGCGGTCCTCATAGTGGTCAAAGAACTCAACATTTACTATGAGAAGAAGATGCCTGTTCCTATTCCAATAGAACTCTTAACGGTAAGTCCTCTACACCAGGGTTAACCAAACTCGGTTATATAAATCAGTTGTGTAGTGCTAGGGCAAAAACCAAAACGTGCAACCAGGAGCGGGCCCGGGACCGAGTTTGGGAAACTCTGCTCTACACCTAACACCTCTCTGTGTGTTTCTGTTTATTTGTCATACAATCATCCTCAAGTCTTTTGCTCGTCATTCCTCTCTCTCTCTGTTTTGGTCTCTTGAACATGTTCTACTGAATACCATTAGAGGGTAACCTGTCACCATGGCTGATTGGAGAGTAAGGCCAGAAAGTGGTTCATCTTATTTTCAGTTTCATGTTCAGGTTTAATGTTCCATATTTGCACATCATTTTGTAATTTCATCAAGATGAGTGTATGTGTTTCTCTGTGTGCATGTGTGTGTGCCCAGTTATTCACATTGATCCAATTATATATGGTAAAGTGATTAGTTATTTTAATGTGGTCCTCTGTAGCTCAGCTCGTAGAGCATGGCTCTTGTAACGCCAGGGTAGTGGGTTCGATCCCTGGGACCACCCATACACAAAAATGTATGCACACGTGACTGTAAGACGCTTTGGATAAAAGCGTCTGCTAAATGGCATATTATATTATAAATAGTTGGCCTGTATTTGTGCATGGATTCCAAACACAGCAAAGCCACACAGGGTCTGAAATAATGATTTACTCACAAATACACATGCATACAACGGGTCAGGCGATGTTGTGTTTTTGCGAGCATGGTAACTTATGTGTGTCTATGTGTGTGTTACAGATTATAGGAGCGACACTCATCTCTTACTACTGCAAACTGAACAGCCAATACAAAGTGGCCGTCATCGGAAAGATCCCCAGAGGGTGAGTGTTTATGAGTGGGAGTTCTAAGATCAGTTGGGTCCACAGGGGAGGAAGAGGGATGATAGCGGAAGGTGATATGGTCAGAGTGTACAGTAGCTCATTGGGAAAGAGTCATCCTATAGATAAAAATGTCAAAGTCAGATAAGGAAACACACAGATACAGTGAGCAGAGAGAAGTGTGATGACAGTGAAACAATTATCAACAGCCAGTAAATGTCAACCTGTGTCATCAAGATTTGGTAAGCCAGTTCTGGACATGTGTTTTAGCTGATTCTGCATGGTCTTCAGATTGAAGAACTGCCAAAGAAAAAAGCTACAGTAAGACGTGGGTACTGCTACTGCTCAATATCAACTGTTGTTTGCAGCTTATTTGAATGGAGGAGACAGTATTCATAAGCTTGATCATCTTGTCACCAGTTTAAATTGATCATTTAATTCTTTCAAGTTTCAAATCATTTTCTTCATAACAATGCTTTACCTCAGGTAGCCTACATGTCCTTTATCACTTTGTTTATCATTTAGGTTACTTTGAGCCATCATAACATAGCCTGTGCATTGATACACAATTAAACCCCAAAGTGATTATTTGTTTGTGTACATGTTTCAACACTTGTTATCAGCGGCAGTAATCAAGGGGATGTGTTGAAGAAGGAGGAAGGGTCTGGACAGACGCAGTAATCAATGAGATACATTTTTACAGTGTTGAAGACAGGACCGTTTGGAAATTCACTAGATATCGCTGTCCTTGACCCACATAATTCTTCTCTATCCCTCCTTCCCCTCTGTCTCTCTCCTGTCTCCCTCTCCTTCTCTTCCACTCCCTTTCTCCCCACTCCTCTCTTCTCCCCCCCTTTCCTCTCTATCCTTAGACTACAGCCTCCCAGTTCACCTAACATCAGTCTGTGGAGTTCGGTAGTTGGTGATTCGTTCGCAATAGGCATAGTGGGATATGCCGTTAACATCTCCTTGGGCAAAATCTTCGCCCAAAAACACAGCTACAAAGTGGACAGCAACCAGGTGGGACATGCACGCACGCACGCACACACACACACACACACACACACACACACACACCCCATCAGAGGCATGTTCTTGGGGTTGTTTTGCTCTGAAGGAGTGAGACAGGCAGGGAACACACAGTGACTGTACCAGCTTACAGCTCTCTGGTCCTGAATGTTTAATGTCCGACACGTTCTGCTCAGTCAAGTATGAAGGAGAAGTACACCAGGAGCAGTGAACAAAATACTGAATATACCACTGAATAAGCACTAGGTCTTATTTACTTGTGGTGGCCAAAGAATAGTCATTAGTGTATCCTCTGGCCTCTGCATTCCTCTAATCTCCCCCCTCTCTTTCAAACTCTCTTTCTCTTTTTCTCTCTCACTCTCTCGGTCGTCTTTCTCTCTCTCTAGGAGATGGTGGCTATTGGTCTCAGTAACATAGTGGGAGGATTCTTTCAATGCCACGTTGTCGCTGCTTCTCCACCCCGTACCCTCCTCCAGGATAGCACTGGGGGCAAGACACAGGTAACACACACAGACATACACTCACGCATGCACATACATGTATCTCCACCTGCTAATATTTACACACACGTACACACTAACTGATGTGTGTGTTTATACATTTTGTCAGCTTGTGGGGGTGGTTTCTTCAGTACTTGTGCTGATCTTCATTCTGCAACTGGGGTCACTGTTTGAGGAGCTACCCAAGGTATATATCTCTCTATCACCTACCCTCCATCCAAACACACACAACACCACACCACTGATCTGATGAGTGTTTGTGTGTCCCCTAGGCTGTCCTAGCCTGTATAGTGCTTGTGAACCTGAGAGGCCTTTTTGTGCAGTTTAAAGACATTCCTGACCTCTGGAAGAGCAATAAGGTTGACCTGGTGAGAGCTACACATCTATACACTTCATATTTATGTCCTAAGACCTGCATCCTAACTTGAGATTAACGTATATGACTCAAATTGGGTTTGGGAAACCTGGGTATTCCCCATATTGATTACCTGTGTCTCTGCTGTCCCCTAGCTGGTGTGGCTGGTAACGCTGGTGTGTACTATCTTACTGAACCTGGACATCGGCCTGGCTGCATCCATCGCCTTCGCTATGCTCACTGTCATCTTCAGAGCTCAACTGTGAGTCTGAGTGTGTTTGTGTGTGTGTGTGTGTGTGTGTGTGTGTATGTGTGTGTGTGCATGAGCACATGTGTTTGTTTTGTTTTAAGAGAGATTA
Organism: Coregonus clupeaformis; assembly: GCF_020615455.1. Taxonomy (NCBI): domain Eukaryota; kingdom Metazoa; phylum Chordata; class Actinopteri; order Salmoniformes; family Salmonidae; genus Coregonus; species Coregonus clupeaformis. The sequence continues at coordinate 58,768,561 of NC_059215.1, forward strand.
AGTAAGAATTTCACAGGGACCCCACACCAAATATGATGATACAACCTTAAAATCGGTACATGAAAATATTTACATCAACAAATAACCTTCATTACATTTTAATCTCTTACCGAAATGAAAAGAAACCAGTAAATACATAACCTCTATTTTTTTTCATCTTCTAATTATCTTTCTCAAAAACGTTTGTATATTGTCCCATACAAAAATCTGTACTCGTATTATTATACTTTTTTGACTGACCCCACTGGTCTCGACTCAGACTTTGAATACCACTGTTCTAAAGTATTGTGTTCCTCTTTCTTCTTAAAGTGCATAACATCTGTTCTCTCTCGTGCGCACTCTCTCTCCCAGGCCGCGATACTCTATCCTGGGGCATGTTCCTGGGACTGAGCTCTACCTGGATAGAGACACATATGAGGAGGTGAGACGGAGGAGTTTACATGTTTTTTTGTATTGCTTTGGTGCAATTTTCACAAGTATGTGGTACATTTTCACAACTTTTAGTACAAAACTCAAAACAGATCCTCAAAAAGGTAGTTGTTCCAATTACCAACTACAACACAAAATTATACAGACCCTGTTTCACCAAACCTAATCAGTGTTTCATCTAGAAATATGTTTCACATTACAACACATGTTCATATAAAGTATTTGCCTTTCACAATGCAATACAGAGTTCACACTGCTTTACTAAAATTGCATTGGCCAATACAGTACTGTAATATATGCCATTTACGTAGCAGACCCTTTTATCCAAAGTGACAACCACACATTTTTGTTATGTGAACACAGTTGGAATCGACCCCACAACTCTGGTGTTGCTAGATGACCATATATTGAAGCACCCTGTTTGTGTGTTGGTTTGTCCCACAGGCAAAAGAGATACCAGGTATCACTATCTTCCGTTCATCCACCACAATGTACTATACCAACGCTGAGCTATACGTGGACGCATTGCAGGAGAAGGTAGTATGTGTGCGCGTGTGTGTGTGTGTGTGTGTGTGTGTGTGTGTGTGTGCGCGCGTGTGTGTGTTAGTGATGTGCGGGTTGACTCATAACCCATGATTATATTCGCAGTGCTAGTGGGTTTAATGAAATATTGTGTGGATGAAGGGTGGGTGGCAGGTGGATTGAATAAGTAGAAAACAATGCATTAAAAAAATCCATAAATCTATAGGCTACATCAAGCTTTTTCTTTCATTATTTTTATCTGCCATTAACGTGTCAGCCTTAGCTTTAGAGACTAACTGTAGGCGCTCCGACTGAAACCTGGCACAGTGGATGCTATTCTGTTTCTCAACAGTGCTGCAAAAGAAAGGAAAACAAATTAGGCAATATTAAGCCTCATATTTCTAAACATTGTAAAGTGTACAATTACTACTATAGATTATGAATAATCTCTAAGGTAGTTTATGCTCAATTCAGATTTTTGGAATTGACTCCCATTCAACTGATGAGTTGAAATTAGAATTGAATTAGCCACACCCCACAGGATGTAGAATTTGCATTTGAGTGACAGGAAGTAGAATTTAATTAAGTGCAATTCAAATAAATTCCACTCAGTCATAGAACATGATGGTTTCATTGAATCTGACTGGTCACACTTCCAGATACCCTAGAATATATCACTTTTCTCTGGAAACAATGTTCATATACTCTTTTAACCTTAGTGCCAATTATATTTTCTCAACAAATAATGCAGTTATTTTAGACCCTACCTTATACAGTATATTGTGTTTTGTATTAAAGCTACAATCCGTGATTGGTCGAAAAGATTTTGGATATAATGTAAACCCATTGATTATTGGAGAATATCACTCATACTATATACACACCTCATGAGCTTAGAACTACTTATCATCCCCATTATAACCCCCAAAAATAAGGAATAGTAGGCTTTTGTTTCAATGTTTACAAACAATAGAAATGTGAACAACCCATTTAAAACAACTGTGACAATTGGTCTGTCACTTAGCATTAGCCTTAGACTTGTTTACAAAAATGTTAGCTAAAACTCAGCTTGATGCTTAACACGCTGCTGAGCTAATGACAGACTAATTGGGCTCAATAGTCCTTGCATTCAAAGCCCTGTTAGTGATTTTGATGGTTGTAACCCAGTACTCATTTACTGAGAGCGGCGTCTATTGGATGTCGTGTTTTTGTCCAGATTTGGTCCGGAAGTCTTTTCTTTGGTCTTTTTTTTGTGTAGTCCGGACTGGCCTTGATTTCAACGTCTGGACCAAATCTGAACCAATCATAGCCATTTATGTTTCACAGGTTTGGACAGCACAGTACAGTACAGTAGAGCACCGCAGAGTATAGTACATTACAGTACAGTAAAGAAAAGTTGAGTATAGTACAGTACAGTATAGTAAAGAAAAGTATAGTGTACTGTAAAGTACCCTACTTTACTGTAATGTACTCTACTGAACTAAACTGTAATGTACTCTGCTGAATTAAACTCTACTGTACTGCACTCTTCTGAATGACATTATACTGTATTGACCTGTGAAACATAGCCTAGATGTCTATGATTCGTTCAGATTTAGATCGGGTCCACACCGACCAAATGTGTTCTTGTTTAGGGGCGGAGCTGATTTGAATAATACCCAGCATGCTTTGCAAGTGTTTGCTGAATGACCAAAATGTAAACGTAAAAAAACATACACTTTTATCCAGAGCGACTTACAGGTAGATAGACAACATATCACAGTCATAGCAACAACAACAAAAACTGTAACCGTTATTGAGAATGTTATTGTAGTTGAAGTGGTCTTTTGGTTTATTCTGTGGGCTAGACTATTTTGAACATCATCACTGCCAGTTTTAAAGCTTTTAAAAAAGCAAACATAAGTTCATGTGACAGACGGGAGCAATAATAACTATTCTGTAGCAAGCAATCCTCATTTGGGTCCTCTTTCGTCCGGAAAATATATATATTTTGTACATCTGGAAAATATGTATTATCACCTTTCATTCGGTACTTAAAATGCACCTGATTTCAGCGTCCAGAAAATATGTTTTCAAAGTCCGGAAAATACATATCTTTGACATCTGGAAAATATGTCTTGTCACTTTTTGGAAGCACTGGATCTTTTAGTCGGTGGGCTGAAGATCCCGAAAAAGTTGGATCCACAGCCACTCCATATTTTTTATGACCGGTAGACACCCACACACATCAGTAGTCATATGATCAGTACAATTAGCCAATTGGAAACTTTTGCCAATTGGAAACTATATTCGATATGAATCATCCAGAGTCTTGATATTACATACAGACTATAAGCAAGTAGCCTAGCAGTTAAGAGCGTTCGAAACCCCGAGCCAATTAGGTGAAGAATCTGACGATGTGCTCATGAGCAAGGCACGTAACCCTAATTGCTCTTGTAAGTCACTCTGGATAAGAATGTCTGCTAAATGACTTAAATGCACAATACATTCATGTCAGTTGAGAACTTTGAACATTCCAGTAATAATAAGATACAAAATCAGTACTCATCTGAAGAAAAAATATGCACATATATACAGTTGAAGGGTTCTACTAGGAATATTCAGAGTTGATGACAACGCAAAGACTGTCAATTAACTTCAGACAATGGCATGCGGTATTAGGCTGGCTTCACGTGCTCGTGGGAAGTCGTAAGTCTGACATTAATGTTTTCAAGTGATTTTGAACTCGGAACAATTCTTCATCCAATAAGATTTTAGATAGCTTGATAAGCTTGCTAAAATTACTAATAATTAAGTGAGCTAGCTTGCTTAACATTGACAATATGGTTAGACTAGCTTATTTATATTGATAAGTAATTCTAAGAAAACTGATTTGTTGTCATCTTTTGGTTGAAAGGGTAAAAGGTCAGTGATGAAACGTCACAACTCGGCAACTCAAATATAAAAAAAAAATCTGAGTTTCCAACTTGTAATTCTGACTTGGATTTGGGGTCATGCAAGTGAAATTTCCCACTGGAACTAGGAGCTTCTGATAACTCCGATAGCACGTGAACACAGCATTAGGCCATGAAACACGTTGCTTGGCCAGTGGCCAAGCCCTCGTCACGCTTATAATTTATTTATTCATCAAAACCCAGTCCTTTTGTACCATTGCCACCTATTGTGCTCATAATTCCCAATGTGAACATAGCACAAATATTTCTGACACACCCATGGTTGAAAATGGGTTATTAGCAATTATAGGTGGGTGCGGGTGAACAAACAGCTGACCCACGCATCACTAGTGTTTGTGTGTCATTCTCTCAATAGCCCTCTTTCTCTGAATTGCTTTCTCTCTCTCAATCACTCTCTTTATCTCAAGCGCTCTATTTCATTTTCTTACACAGAGTGGAATTGACATTGGGAAGCTGCTGATGAAAAAGAAGAAAAGAGACGGTGAACAAAAGAGGAAAGACAAAAAAGAACAAAATAAAGCCAAAAAGGAGGCAAAGAAACAGGTGCGACACACAAATGTCAAACACAGGTCTAACAAACACACACAAAAATGACACTGTTAGTGACTTTATTTATCTTCCCTTCCCAGAAGGGTGTGAATGGATACCTACCCAACAGTACAGTCCATCCAGAGGACAAGGGGGATGTAGAGAATGGTTCCCCAGACCTGAAAGGGAACCAGATGGCCATTTCCCTAGTTGACAAACCCACCAACGGACAGGTGTGTAGTGTGAAGTACTACAATATAGTGAGGCATCTAAGCAAAACAATCGTGGATTTTGTGATTAAAGCAGCGGATTTGGCACATATGTAGATGTATGTACCCTGAAAAGATTCAGATATGGACCCACCCCGGATTTGGCCCCTGGGGGTGTGGCAGACATTTTTCAAAATGTCAGCATACGGTAACATTATTTTACATTTAAGACTGATTGTTTTGAGATAAACACACCAAATCTGGCACATAGGTAGATTTATGTAGCATGAACATGTTTACATCCGGAGCCACCACACATTTGGCACCTGGGGGATATGGTGACCATCTTACAAAATGGCCACTGTCTGTAAAACAATGTTCCAATTCTGATGGCATTTTTTGAGATAAACGCACCACATTTAGCACAGAGGTAGACTAATGTACTCTGGAAAAATGTAGAGATTGAGCCACCACATATTTAGCCCCTGGGGGCCGTGGCAGCCATCTGCCACCAGCAGTACCATTATTTTACAATTCAGAAGGACTATTTTAAGATAAAGGCTCCACATTTGTGACAGAGATAGATTTATGGACCCTGAAAAGACTTAGATATTGAGCTGCCACATAGTTGGCCCCTGGGGGTCGTGGCATTTCACACAATGGCCACTGTTGGCAATACAATAGATAAACTTACAAAATGTGGCACATAGGTAGATTCCTTGGGGCATGCAGGTGGGGCAACCCAGCTAAATTGTGTGCAAGTAAAGAGAGCTCCACATTATTATTTTTATGAGATGGATTCTATGGAGGCTGTGCTGTTTCTTTGTATACATGTGTTTTTTTGTTTCGTTTTTGACATTTGTTTCTAAACCTTTCCCTTGGGAAATAATTTTTTAAAAGGTGTGAAGAAAATAGTGTTGGGGAGAGAGTTAAATGATTGACAGGCTGGCTGTGCAGTCTTGCTGATCTACTGGTCACCCTTGTGGCGGGTGGATGGGCTAGATGGCCCGGGTGGCTTGGGCTGGCGGCCCGGGTGGCTTGGGCTGGCGGCCCGGGTGGCTTGGGCTGGTGGCACATCTTGGACCCTCCCATTCCTGACCAGTGTCATATTGTTGGATTCATTCTGGTATGTGTGTGCACGGGGGTGTGTGTAGGGGGTAGACAAGTCTCTAGGTGCTTGTCCGCACGCATAAACATGGACTGAGTATGCTCGAGGGTAATGTGGCTCCCTGTGTCTTTGTGGCAGCCGTCTTACAAAATGCATTAGACCCCAATTAGGCTAGATGTTTTACTGTATGTTATAGTGAAGAGACCATTATGTACATCTCCTAACGTTTTTGTAACATGCCTGCCGTTGGTTGATATATGGCATTGGTTGATGTACAGCATACACTTGAATACAGGGATTCAGATCAGGTCCAAGGCCATGAGTTTATTTTGCTTAGTAGCCACTAGTAAATTAGCTTGTTAGTGTCAGGGCTTGTGATGCTGTACTCATCTCTTTCTGTTCTGTGTATGGCTCTACTGACCCAGTAATTGTTGTTTTAATGATGATTTTAGAGGACCCTGAGGGTGCAGGAAATATACACCTTCACCTGATGCTGTCTCAAATCAACAGAACACCAAAATCCATGTCATACTAAAGCCTTTAATTTCTTCCAATTGCGGAACATTATATTCAGCTAAAATTAGAAAAACTAGTGTCATACTTTTGTTAATGAAACTGGTTGAAATTAGAATATTATGTTTGACAGGCACAGTTCTGACTGAAACACAGCCTGAGATAATTGTCCACAGCAATTGTGAACTATTCCACCTCAGTGGCTAGAATAATTTCCAAAATAGCTTTAGTAGCCATTTGTTACATGCTCATGTGGTACGATGTGAACCCTAGTCTCCCGCTCCGGGACCAAACGTCTTAAGCATTAGACTAAAATAATATTCTGTCTTTGGCCAAGGGTGGTTTTATGTCGCAGGCAGAGCTACCTCATCACTAGAGTGTGTTTTAACTCACCTCCGCTACACTCATCCCAGAAAATATACTTGTTTCTACAATTTGGCCTACTGTTATATACTGTGTTACTGTAACAACTTTTGGTTTTCAGGTGATCCAGGGCAAGAAGTATAGGCCAGAAATATATAAATCAAAGAAGTATAGGCAATACATTTTTGTAGATTAAAGGTTTGTAAAGTAGTGGTACAGTCTGCAGCCTTTTAGTAAAATGGCTGACATGGTCCACAGGCCAAATCTATGATTGGTCTATATCTAAATCTTTTCAGGGTACATGCATCTTCCTCTGTGCCAAATTTGGTGTGTTTATCAAAAAAATGCCTTCAGAACTCTAACATTATATTCCCGACAGTCGCCACAGCCCCCAGGGACCAAATCTGTGGTGTCTCCATATCTAAATATTTTTTCAGGCTACTTAAATCTACCTTTGCGCCAAATTCTGTGTGTTTATCTCAAAATAGTCCTTCTGAATTGTAAAATAGTGTTACCATATGCGGCTATTTAAAAAAATGTCTGCCACACCAGGGGCCAAATCTAGGGAGGCTCCATATCGAAATCTTTTTAGGTTACATAAATTTACCTCTGTGCTAAATTTGGTGCTTTTAGCACAAAATGCATTGTTCCAGATTTTTCAGCTAAGGAACCCCACTAGTACTACAGGAAACACTCTGCACTCTAGTTATAGCCTACAGTCAGTAAAACCTCCAGGTGCACCTAGGCTAGCCCATATTGCTTTTTGAAATATGTGTATTTTATCATAGCAGTGTAAAGATTGAAGCTCTGTCTCTCTGTCAATCTAAGGTGAACTGGGCATTTGAGCAGCAAGGTACCGGGTTCGACCGGGGCTCTGAGACTGGTTTTCATAGCGATGATCACATAACCCAGATGTCCAATACCGGAGGAGGAGAGATGGGGAAGAGCTCTGTCAATGACACACACACCATCATCCTGGACCTATCCACAGCCAGCTTTGTTGACATGGCCACTGTGAAGACGCTGAAAAATGTATGTGTATGTGGGGGTAGTGTGTGTGTGTGTGTTTTTGAACGATGGGGATGAAGGAGGATAGAAGTATGAAAGACGGAGAGGGGAGTTTGAGCACAGAGGGGATGGAGAGACAGGGAAAGTGAGAGGGAGAGAGACAAAGAGAGGTTAGGTTACCAGATGTTTTCAGAAATGTGTTATTAATAGTTTCTTTGCATCCAGTCTTCTTATGTAACATTGTTTGCAGTCGCACTCCTGTGTGGCCTTGTTCTCCAAACAAACAAAGGTATTGTGTTCTGTGAGTAGGCAGGCCTAAATTATATATTTTTGTATGTCAGGAAAAGGCACTGATAGAAAGAGGAGGTGGAGATAAAGAGGGATTGAAGAGAAAAACAAGATAAATCCAAACTGGTGTAACAAAAACAGTCCCTGAGAGAAACATGGCCTTCTTATTTGACCTTCTCTGTCTCTCACTTTCTCTGCAGATATTCCTCAACTGTAGAGAGATTGACATTGACATCTATATAACTGGATGCCAAGGTGAGTATATGTCAGTGGAGGCTCCTCAGAGGAGAAAGGGGAGGACCATCCTCTTCAGTGAATTTCTGAAAAATATAAATAGTGAAACATTAAAAAAGTTAGCCTTTTCATATACAACTATACTTAATATATTCACGTCACTAAATAATTGATTAAAACACACTTTTTTGCAATGGTCTACAGTAGCCTCAACAGCACTCTCTAGGGTAACACCATTGTTTAGCCGGAGGACATCTAGTTTCCATCCTCCTCTGGGTACATTGACTTCAATACAAAACCTAGGAGGCTTGTGGTTCTCACCCACTTCCATAGACTTACACAGTAATTATGACAACTTCCGGAGTACGTCCTCCAACCTATCAAAGCTCTTGCAGTGTGAGCTGACATGTTGTCCAGAGAATGAATCTAGTACTGAAAGCATAACTACAGCTAGCTAGCAGTGCATAACATGTGGTGAGTAGTTGACTCAAGGAGCGAGAAAGACAATAGTTGTACAGTTTTTAACTAATTCATTTTTCTTTAAAAATGAAGGAGATGCAACAGAGAGAGAGATGTTTAGACTTTTTTTTTTACTTTAACTTTCACTTACTTAGCTAGAGAATGCAGCTAGCTAGTTTAGCCTACTCAAACACCTGGCTCAAACTCAAACAGAGAGGGATGCTATGTTAGCTAGCTGGCTATGGCTATCCAACACTGAAACTCTTCCGAGTCAAGGTAAGCTTTTGGTTTTATTAATTTATTGCCACCAGGACCCACCGGTGTAACTGCTCAACTGCTTGCCTCTGACTGTACACTGTACTGCATGATTGTAGTGGGTTTAATAACGCATTAGATCTAGCAGCTATGTTGACTATGATGTTAATATGGTGACAACGATGTAGGCTGTGTGTTGCGGTTAGCGGTTATTATATTAAGATTTGACTTGGAAAGGTTTTTTCGCATGGTCACATAGAGCTGATGTGTTGTTACTGAAGTCCACAAGCGAAGGGAAAAGGTGAGTGGAGGAAAGCGCGTAGATGCGAGAAGGAATTATACAACAATCAAAGGGATCATGCTGTTTGTATGTGGCTGATATGAAAGTTAAATGTGTTTGCTTTTGATCAGGGGTGTATTCATTCCGCCGATTCTGAAAAAAAAAAAAACTTAAACGGAAGTAAACGGAATGAAACAGGGATAAACATAACTGAATTGGTCAAATAGAAACTATCATTTGCAACTGTTGGATTAATGAATACACTCTAAATCAGCTAGATGCAGACAAGAGTGTGCAAGTCGGTGTTGAATATGTCAATGTCTTTCACCTTGATTACAAAAATGTATCTCAACCTGTGCACCTACATTGTAAACTTTCATTCAAATGCTAGGTTGTAGCAAGCTCTTGATGGATATAGGGACAATTTGAGGATCATGTAGTAGCCTAAACCTATCGATGTTACGTTGAGCTGGGTGAATGGAATATGAATGACAATCATCCAATATGCTGTAGTAGAAATACTCTAAGGCCATGCTCATAAAAAAAAAAATCGTCCTCCCTCATCTTAAACGGCACCGACCGCCACTGGTGTGTGTGGTAATTAAGGCTCGTCACACTTAAACGGCACCGACCGCCACTGGTGTGTGTGGTAATTAAGGCTCGTCACACTGGCCTTAGCTTGTTTGTGTTTGTGGTTCACGTGTGTATTGTCTAACCTGGTTTGTCTTTCCTCCAGTCTGTGTGGTGGAGCAGTTATCGATTGCAGGCTTCTTTTCTGAGTCCATCCCTAAGAGCCGTCTGTTCCCTACGATTCATGATGCGGTGCTACACAGCCTCCGCTTGCATGGGGCCTCAGACGTACCCATCATCTACGAGTATGCTCTGGTGAGTGGAGCAGACTATACATATATTTTTTTAATGAGCTACTTTCTTATTATTATTATTTCTTAAGCGATACCAGGAAATGTATTAATTAATTAATTCATATGGTCACATAATCTTATCTTATGTTCCTTCTGACACTGTCTCCTCTTCTATTAGGACTTGACCTGCACTACCAAGATGTAACCAACAGGGGTCACTTTGTTCCCCTTCCACTCCACCTTCCTCCTTTGGAATAACTTTAGCTTTAGCCAAGGGGAAAATGCCAAGGGGAAAACATACAATGGGTTATTTCTTAAGCCTCACTGCTGATGATGTAATCATAATGATGTTGCAAATTATGTAAATCATTTTTCCTAAAACAGAAACATGGTAGTTCAATATCCACTGAATGAGTATGAATAGCAGATATTCACTCTGTTATCCAAAGGTTGAGTGTTCAAATCACATCACGGACAACTTTAGCATTTTAGCTAATTAGCAACTTTGCAGCTACTTACCTCATTTGAGCTACTTTGCAAAAACTTAGCATTTTAGCTAGTCCTTCCCCTAACCCCTAGCCTAGCTAACGTTATCCACCTAGCCATCTAGCTAACGTTAGCCACAACAAATTGGAATTCGTAACATATCATACTAAATGACCGGAGACAGATTTAAATGTTCTACCACTGAGTCCAGGTTGGCATCACATAGCCTTGACCCACATCTATACATCATCATGTATTTCAGGGTCAAATCAATGCCAAAGGGAGTATAGTTCTCCCCTAGTTTGAACACTGTTATAGAGCTAATTTTTCTGTATCTTTCTGTATTTTTCTAAAGAGGATGTGAATAATTCATGTTAATGTTTATTTTGATCATTTTACTAAATTGTTCATTTTCTGATCTAAGTTAATCTACTTTGAATACATTGAATACAATTTTTTATTTTCTAGAATTGATTGACCACACACTCCAATATCTTAAAGTAAACAATTCTTGTTTCTGAGTACATGGCTAAATAAACGGCAGTAAAGTGACCAGATCTATTGGGTGATCTATAGTGTGTATCTGTTTCATATTCAGCACTTGTATGATTGAATACACTTCTGAAGCATAGCAGCACTCTTCATTCTCTCCAAAATAATATCCTACACATTTCATCATTATTTACACATTTTCCTAATCTATACCTGTATGTTAGGGATGGGACTTTCTATAATGCAAAACCTTGTACTCAATGAATGTCAGGTCCTAGGGTCAGAAGATAGCCTAGCATTTAAGAGTGTTCGAATCCCCGAGACAACTAGGTGAAAAATCTGTTGATGTGTCCTTGAGCAAGGCACTTTACCCAAATTGCTCCTGCAGTTGCTCTGGAGATGAGTGTCTCCTAAATGACTAAAATGTTCATGTAAATGTGTTAGCCTGGTCCCAGATCAAATCTATATGTCCTTTAAACATCTCTCCTGACTATACATGACATGTAGTTGGTTCAAGACCAAAACGATCTGAGATCAGGCTATGAATGTGTGACTCTCTGATAGTAACCGTCAGAGGTGATTGAGCTTTGAGAGTATGTGCAAATACATATATTTGTTTAAGTGATAATGCCTGAGAAGCCGGTGCTTGGAGGATATATTGGCACGGGTGTTGTTAGGCCCGAGACAAAGTCGAGGGCCAGCAAACCGTGCCAATATATCCTCCAAGTGAGAATGCTTCGAGGGCATTATCACTTTTATACAACGGGTTACCAACATATTCAAATAATGATTGAGATATTTTCATTAATTTGTTCATTCTATTTCATCCTTCCACAAGATAAAGTCCCAGCACAAATCTAGGGTTGCTACCCAAGCCGGCTGGTTGTTCGTTCTATCGGTTCGGTTGCCAGTCGTTTAGTCTTTTTGTTCTGTATCTATGGACGTGACCCAGTCGTTCGTTCTAAATGTTCCATTGCCATACTCACTGGCAACGTTCGTATCCCTTGCTTGCTAGCTAGCCAACTACGGCTAACTTACAGTCACGTCAAAAAGTGCAGCAAGAATAAAAGCAAAATAGCCACATTTGCATTTGTTTAAGGTGTTTTCTAGTGACATTAATTTTGATACATCCATAACAATGAGCTAAGGAGGCGCGATTTCGCCTAGCATAGAAAATGTGCTCACTCGTCAGGACACTGTTGTTCTGAGGAGCTAGCCAACAACACAGCTAACACAATCACTTCAAACTGAACTAGAAAGACTGCAAACTAGCTGCACTTCGCGTCGTTTTAAATTTTTTCAATTTAAATTTCTTTGTATATATCCATGAAAATGATGCCGGCTGATTCATGATTTCGACTGGCTGAGAAACGCTGCCTGCCTGTCTGTCTCGTCCCGACTCCCGACACGTTCATTAATATGGGACAGCTGGAGATAGAATTTGAATATTGAACAATGTTGCAAATGTCGCAGAGACAGACAGCAAGGTTTATACAAATCTGTTGAAAACTAAATGTTAGTCTAAAAGAAATGTGAGAAAATGTCTAGATGCTTTTTACTGTGGAGATCAAGTTTATAAAGTGCCTGGCTGGGCTGATGAGACCGTGGATTGTGCAGTCAGATGGAACAGAGTAAATAGGCATTTTAACGTCATAGATTTAGCCGGTGGTAACTTGTGGAATAGACACCAGCTGGGATGCGGTTTTAACCAATCAGCATTCAGGATTAGACCCACCCATTGTATCAATACATAATATTGCTTATTTAAATAAAGAGACTAAAGAATAAAGCGTTTCCATCTTGTCTTTTATTGCTTCTCTCTTGGCTTGGCATTAAGACACATTGCTCTCTCGCTCCCTCCCTCCCACTCCCTCTCTTTCTTTCTCAAATCGGTAGGCTTCTCTCTCTCACACAAGGTGGAAATATTGATAACGATCCCCTCCCCAATATTAACAATGATTCACACTCATACAATACTCAGGACACATATTAGTTAGTTACACTGGAAGTGGTGGTGTTTTTTTTATTTTATTTTACAGAGGGAAGTTTCTTTACAGTTTGATAGATGAGGGAGGATAGAAAATGGCGGTCGGGTGACAGGTTGAGCTCAGAGTCAAAGGCGAACACAGACAAAACACACAGAGAACAGTACATCTCTTCCTAAGTCGCATGCACACACACGCAGACACACGCTCACACACATAAATGGTCACATCTACAGTAGACAGATAAATGTTTATCAGTTTGGGATCAGTAACATTAATTCAGCACCCTCAACAGGGAATGTTGGGTTAATACAAAGACTGGGTCAGCAGCGCTGAACGGGCCACAAAATCCATTACACAGGAAGGAAAGACACAAACACGCACACACAGGAGAGAGGACAAAGGGAGAGACACAGTGGCAATAGAGAGAAGAGATGGGGAGGCAAGATATCGCTAATGCGTTCGACATCACAACACAATCACAGAACGAGACAGGACCAGACAGCACTGAGCCACAGAGCAGAGGAGGGAAAGAGAGAAAAATAAGGATGAGAAGGAGATAGAGAAAAGCAGAAATAATGTCAGCCTGAATTGATTGTGTATTTGAGCTCTTGTCCCGTCTTTTCTTTGGTCCATTGGGCTGTTTAGTGTGTGCAGTGTATGTATGTGTGTGTGTGGTTGATCTGTTTTGGAGTAGCCTGTGTGTGCATTTCTGGCTCAGCCAGGGCAGGGTGTGTGTATGTATGCGTGTGTTTGTTTGTGTGTGTGTGTGTGTGTGTGTGTGTATGTGACTAAGGCCATGAGTGTGTGTTTGAGATGGAGTGCTCTGATTTGGAGGGGAGGGGGTGGATTCTGTGGGGCTCAGATGGCCAGATGATGCTCTCATACAGCAAGGTGTTCATGGTCTGACCGTTAGGGGGCAGCAGTTTAGCCTCAGACTCAGGAGACAGGTACTCCATGTGGTGTCAATCCCACACTTGGGTGGTCAGGTGCTGCCAATGCTATGGAGGGGGAGGGAGAGAAAGGGAGGGAGAAAAACAAAGTAAGGGAGAGAGAGAGAGAGAGACGGGGGGCAGAGACAGAGAGACATGGGAATAGAGAGGGAGTGAGAGATAGCAGGGGAAATCAAGAAGGAAGAGAGAACATGGTTGTGAGTAGAGTATGGTCTTAGAGTTGATTGGGTGCCAGACTTTTTCTGCATCTCACTTCCCTGCCAAGCAGTCCTCTGTTTTATTCTAGAATGGAGAGACAGTCAGCAACAGAGTGAAATCCTACAAAGAGTCACAGACATATTAATAGGGCACGGTAGGAGCTAATGAGGGAAACACAGTTTCAACTGAGCTGTCTGATTAATTGAGTGACACACATTCACTACCACATACCTGCCAACTTTTCAAAAAACCTTGGAGTGAGATTTTGTCCTGGGTCCGCCTGGGTCCTGCAGTCGTTGAAAAGCAATTGCACTGCCTGTGTCTCAGAACTGCGGCCGCCTTGATCTCATGAGGTTATCGTTGCCCATGTGTGCATGACGTCAGAGAAAGTCGGGATCAAGTCGGACACAAATCTAACCAGCATGCATTGGGCGGTGATCGCCGGTGATCGATTCTGCGCAGACCTGGCTCATCTCAAATGAGCCTCTTGTCTATGATCTGTCGGCATGGTTATACTGGCCTCTGGCCTTCTTGGAGGCCTTGATGATATCAGAGGGGGGCTCCCATTTGAAGCAGGGCTCCAGATTGGCCATCTTTATGGTCATTATTGAGGACAGGGTGCCATCCAATGCTAGGCTGTCTCTTCTCTTGGTTTTTATTTTTTATTTTATTTCACCTTTATTTAACCAGGTAAGCCAGTTGAGAACAAGTTCTCATTTACAACTGCGACCTGGCCAAGATAAAGCAAAGCAGTGCGATTAAAAACAACAACACAGAGTTACATATGGGGTAAAACAAAACATAAAGTCAAAAAATACAACAGAAAATATATATAGTGTGTGCAAATGTAGCAAGTTATGGAGGTAAGGCAATACATAGGCTATGGTGCAAAATAATTACAATTAGTATTAACACTGGAATGATAGATGTGCAAGGGATTATGTGCAAATAGAGATACTGGGGTGCAAATTAGCAAAATAAATAACAATATAGGGATGAGGTAGTTGGGTGGGCTAATTTCAGATGGGCTGTGTACAGGTGCAGTGATCGGTAAGGTGCTCTGACAACTGATGCTTAAAGTTAGTGAGGGAGATAAGAGTCTCTAGCTTCAGAGATTTTTGCAATTCGTTCCAGTCATTGGCAGCAGAGAACTGGATGGAATGGCGGCCAAAGGAGGTGTTGGCTTTGGGGATGACCAGTGAGATATACCTGCTGGAGCGCACACTACGGGTGGGTGTTGCCATGGTGACTGTCACGAATTCCGCCAAGACTGCTCCTCCTCCTTGCTCGGGCAGGCTTCGGCGTTCATCGTCCCCGGAGTACTAGCTACTACCGCTTGATGTCTCGATGTTTGTTTGGTCTTGTCTTGTTAGTGCACCTGTTTCGTGTTATGTATTGATTAGGTCACCTATCAATCAATCAATTTTATTTTATATAGCCCTTCTTACATCAGCTAATATCTCGAAGTGCTGTACAGAAACCCAGCCTAAAACCCCAAACAGCTAGTAATGCAGGTGTAGAAGCACGGTGGCTAGGAAAAACTCCCTAGAAAGGCGAAAACCTAGGAAGAAACCTAGAGAGGAACCAGGCTATGAGGGGTGGCCAGTCCTCTTCTGGCTGTGCCGGGTGAAGATTATAACAGAACCATGCCAAGATGTTCAAAAATGTTCATAAGTGACAAGCATGGTCAAATAATAATCAGGAATAAATCTCAGTTGGCTTTTCATAGCCGATCATTAAGAGTTGAAAACAGCAGGTCTGGGACAGGTAGGGGTTCCATAACCGCAGGCAGAACAGTTGAAACTGGAATAGCAGCAAGGCCAGGCGGACTGGGGACAGCAAGGAGTCACCACGGCCGGTAGTCCCGACGTATGGTCCTAGGGCTCAGGTCTCTCAGTTGGCTTTTCATAGCCGATCATTAAGAGTTGAAAACAGCAGGTCTGGGACAGGTAGGGGTTTCGTAACCGCAGGCAGAACAGTTGAAACTGGAATAGCAGCAAGGCCAGGCGGACTGGGGACAGCAAGGTGTCATCATGCCCGGTAGTCCTGACGTATGGTCCTAGGGCTCAGGTTCTCAGAGAGAAAGAGAGAACGAGAGAATTAGAGAGAGCATACTTAAATTCACACAGGACACTGGATAAGACAGGAGAAGTACTCCAGGTATAACCAACTAACCCCAGCCCCCCGACACATAAACTACTGCAGCATAAATACTGGAGGCTGAGACAGGAGCGGTCCGGAGACAGGAGCGGTCCTATAAGTTTCCTTTAGTTTTGTTTGCAGTTGTGTGTGATTGTCCGCCTGTCCGTTGATGTATGGTATTTGTTCTCGTGTTGATAGTGTATTTACGCACTGTATGCGTAATCGCTCGCCTCCAGTGTTTGAGGCCCGTTATTTTGTATTGTCTTGTTGACTAGTAAAGTCGTTTTGACTGAGCTTCTGTGTCCTGCGCCTGACTCCAACACCGCATCCACATCAGCTTGTGACAGTGACCAATGAGCTAAGATAAGGCGGGGATTTGCCTAGCAGTGATTTATAGATGGCCTGGAGCCAGTGGGTTAGACAAAGAACATGTAATGAGGACCAGCCAACAAGAGCGTACAGGTCACAGTGGTGGGTAGTGTATGGGGCTTTGGAGACAAAACGGATGGCACTGTGATAGACTACATCCAATTTGCTGAGTAGAGTGTTGGAGGCTATTTTGTAAATGACATCACCGATGTCAAGGATCGGTAGGATAGTTAGTTTTACGAGGGCATGTTTGGCAGCATGAGGGAAGGAGGCTTTTCTGCGAAATAGGAAGCCGAATCTGGATTTAACTTTGGATTGGAGATTCTTAATGTGAGTCTGGAAGGAGAGTTTACAGTCTAACCAGACACCTAGGTATTTGTAGTTGTCCACATACTCTAGGTCAGACCCGTCGAGAGTAGTGATTCTAGTCGGGTGGGTGGGTGCCAGCAGCGTTCGATTGAAGAGCATGCATTAAGTTTTGCTAGTGTTTAAGAGCAGTTGGAGGCTACTGAAGGAGTGTTGTATGGCATTGAAGCTCGTTTGTAGGTTTGTTAACACAGTGTCCAATGAAGGGCCAGATGTATACAAAATGGTGTCGTCTGCGTAGTGGTGGATCTGAGAGTCACCAGCAGCAAGAGCGACATCATTGATATACATGGAGAAAAGAGTCGGCCCAAGAATTGAACCCTGTGGCACCCCCATAGAGACTGCCATAGGACCAGACAACAGGCCCTCCGATTTGACACATTGAACTCTATCTGAGAAGTAGTTGGTGAACCAGGCGAGGCAGTCATTTGAGAAACCAAGGCTATTTAGTCTGCCAATAAGAATGCGGTGGTTGACAGTGTCGAAAGCCTTGGCCAGGTCGATGAAGACGGCTGCACAGTACTGTCTATTATCGATCGCGGTTATAATATCGTTTAGGACCTTGAGCGTGGCTGAAGTGCACCCATGACCAGCTCGGAAGCCGGATTGCATAGCGGAGAAGGTACGGTGGGATTCGAAATGGTCGATGATCTGTTTGTTAACTTGGCTTTCAAAAACATTCGAAAGGCAGGGCAGGATGGATATAGGTCTGTAACAGTTTGGATCTAGAGTGTCACCCCCTTTGAAGAGGGGGGTGACCGCGGCAGCTTTCCAATCTCTGGGGATCTCAGACGTTACGAAAGAGAGGTTGACAGACTAGTAATAGGGGTTGCGACAATTTCGGCGGCTAGTTTTAGAAAGAAAGGGTCCAGATTGTCTAGCCCAGCTGATTTGTAGGGGTCCAGATTGTGCAGCTCTTTCAGAACATCAGCTGTCTGAATTTGTGTGAAGGAGAAGCGGCGGGGGCATGGGCAAGTTGCTGCGGAGGGTGCAGAGCTGGTGGCCGGGGTAGTGGTAGCCAGGTGGAACGCATGGCCAGCCGTAGCAAAATGCTTGTTGAAATTCTCGATTATTGTAGATTTATCGGTGGTGATAGTGTTTCCTAGCCTCAGTGCAGTGGGCAGCTGGGAGGAAGTGCTCTTATTTTGTTCAGTCCCACAACTGAAAACTCCCTCTCAGCATCTGCGTTTGCATGGGGCAACACCAGGACAAGCTTGGCGACGGCAGCAAGCCTCTCGAATTCTTTGGCTCATGTCACCTATGGAAAATGCACCAAAACACAACGGAAAAACATACCTTGATTTTTGATTGATTAATACTGTCAGTATACTGTAGGTTGATCCATTAACAAAGTTCAGATAAAAACATGCATAATTTGCAACATGCATGACACATATATGCATGCAACAATTTTAAGCAACAGATGTAGACAAGCCACACCTGCCAAAAGGAAAGACAAAAAAGGAAAACATGTTTACCTTATGCTTCCGGGTTGCCATTTCAGCCCAGAAGCTTTCCATTTCAGTTTCGTCCTGCAGGGATATCATTGGCATGGTCTGATCATTTATAAACTCCTCACCCAGAAGGTCATGCTCCTCTGGCCCATGGTATGGGAGGAGATGGGGAAACCTATTTATGAAAGTAGAGTTACAAGTTGTTACGTTTTAGGTATATAGTCATCAACCAGCAGCAGTTCATACACATCTTTGAGGAGAAGCCACATAAGAATATCTCATGTGCAGTTTAGGAGTGAACACACCTCATCATAAAATACAGGGTATTTTAGCTAAGATGATAGACAATAATTAGAGAAAAAAAACTAACCTTTCAACAAAGTACAGGACATCTTCGATGTCACTTTCAGCCCTCTGCCGTACATCTACAAATTGTGCGTGCTTGATCAGTGGCTCTTCCAGTGGCAGCTTCTTAAGTGCATAGTCCACAGCACTTGTCAGGAAACACAACACAGCTTCATGGAATGAATCCACCTGCTGTGGTGTGATGTCACCCTCGTCGAGTAATCTGTTAAGTTTAGCCCTGGTTGTGAACCCAATGTTCAACTAAATATCACATATCACAGTGTTTGATCATAATAATAGTCAAATACTAACCTGGTAAATGGTTTGCCTTTTCTTTAACGACAATTTCACAAGGCTCCTCATGGCACTGCAGAGCTGCTGGAACCATAAACTTGGAACATAGCTTGCGTACGAATTTCACCATCTATAACAGACATTTACAAAAATAGTAGGTGAAACCTGTTTTAGAGGATCCCTGCAGATATCAGCAAGAAACACAGAATGGAAAAAAACAGCAAAATCCAATCCCACCTCATCATGTAACAAAATATATTGATGACTGCTCTCTCTGAAGCAGTAAGTTGAAAGAAGTGAAAGTTGGTATGGTGGCTTGCAAGAAAAGCAGGTACACTTCTGTCATGGGGTCAGTGAATGTCTGCACAAGTCTCTTGAACCTGGCCTGATTTTCATCTTGAATCAATCAATAAATAACACAAAACAAGAGGTTGTCATTAATACAAGTATGTGACTAACAATCCATGTAGTTGCTGCATAATGAAATTGAAAATTGATGACCATACTAGCAGATTTGTAGTAGCTGGCCAGAGGTTCATACAGCCTCAGGATCCTGGTCACACAACGTTCAAGGCTTAGCCAACGGACCGAGATATGCAGGAGGACCTCAATGTACACCGCTTCATGGAGCTCACAAAACTCTGTTTTAGACATTAAATCCATATCATATATTTTCTACAGCTCAGCATTTCAGTATTACACTTAATAGTATCAAACATGCATAACTGTCAGGTATCCTTTCCGATTTGTGCTACCCTTGAACCAGTAACCGATGTCCACTACCATATCCTCCAAATCAAAACCGGACTCCTGCAATGCATAAATCAAGCATAACACATTCAGTCAATGCACATAATTAGGATACAAATAAAAAGTTACATGTAAAGGTAAAATCAGACCTTAACTCACTTTAAAAATCCCACCCCTTCAGCTTTGGCGGTGTTATGTGCCACATGACAAGGACAACCATGAATATACAGTGGGGGAAAAAAGTATTTAGTCAGCCACCAAGTGTGCAAGTTCTCCCACTTAAAAAGATGAGAGAGGCCTGTAATTTTCATCATATGTACACATCAACTATGACAGACAAATTGAGAACATTTTTTCCAGAAAATCACATTGTAGGATTTTTAATGAATTTATTTGCAAATTATGGTGGAAAATAACTATTTGGTCACCTACAAACAAGCAAGATTTCTGGCTCTCACAGACCTGTAACTTCTTCTTTAAGAGGCTCCTCTGTCCTCCACTCGTTACCTGTATTAATGGCACCTGTTTGAACTTGTTATCAGTATAAAAGACACCTGTCCACAACCTCAAACAGTCACACTCCAAACTCCACTATGGCCAAGACCAAAGAGCTGTCAAAGGACACCAGAAACAAAATTGTAGACCTGCACCAGGCTGGGAAGACTGAATCTGCAATAGGTAAGCAGCTTAGTTTGAATAAATCAACTGTAGGAGCAATTATTAGGAAATGGAAGACATACAAGACCACTGATAATCTCCCTCGATCTGGGGCTCCACGCAAGATCTCACCCCATGGGGTCAAAATGATCACAAAAAGGTACTAAGGAGTAAGGAGGAGGTTGTCGGGTGAGGTCGTCGGGTAAGCTTGGCTTTATACATAGTTTGGGCTTTGTCGAGTAAGGCTTAAACTATGTATTTAGATTGTAGTTAGGTATTGTAGTTAGGTATTGTAGGTAGTTATCGTGGGTTGTTGTATGTAATTATTGTAGGTTAGTATTGTATTCGGCTGAGCCCGGTGTAGCACGAAGCTAGCTGGCTAACCCACTACCTAGCGGGTAGCTACTGGCAACTATTAGCAACGGTATAGTTGTTTCACGCCTGAGAGTGCCTGTAATTCCGCCAGCTGGCTGCCTACAATAATTACATACAATATTTGCCTACCATTCAGCTGTTTTCTAACCTCATTGTCTGAACCGTTAACGTTAGGTAGTAAGTGGCTACTGTGCTTGAAATTTAGCTAGCTTGTTGCTACCTGGATAGCAACTAGTAAACAATAGCTGGAACGACCTGGCGAACAGACGCGAACTGACTGAGTCAATTCAGTGGCTAGCTTTGCACTTGGCTAGCTAACAGTAGCTGCTAGGGGTTAGTCATAACCTACATTTGTGTTTTATTTTTACATATTGGTAGCTAGAGTCGTTCAAGGAATTCGGGACATGGGTGACTAGTTAACGTTAGTTTTTCTCTCTCTGTTTGTTCGTGCTGTGAAAGGAGGGTTTTCTTCTTTGTCTGAAAGCAATGGCTAGCTAGTATGCTAACTATTCTAGCTAACTAACTGGCTGAATAAGTTGACGACGGACTCGCTCAAGCTGTCGGGACTAACACACAATGTTAGACACGGACACGAACGATCTGCTTGGCGTGTTGACACACTGGTGGTTTGTTGTGGCCGAGTATTGGTGCTAAACCGTGTTGTTGGAGTCCGGCATGCTAGCTGGCTGTGGCGTCTTATGACTAGGTGCCCTGGACGATTTTCACGGAAGAATACTGTACCTAGTTAGCTAGCTGAATAAACTAAGTTAGTCTATTCCTAGAAAACATTGAACCGCTGTAGTTTACAACAATTATAGTTTCTGAGGTGGAAGTTGGGAGAGTTATATTTGGGTGTTGTGGTGAGGGAGGCCCCGCTCTCTCCTTTCCCAGATGTTTAGTTCATTTCATTCCGATCTCCTTTGCATTATTGTAGCCATTTTCTGCAGCCTGTCAACTATGCCTCTGCCTATCCCTGTTCTCTCCTCTCCGCACAGGCTATACAAACGCCTCACACGCGTGGCTGCTGCCTCTCTAACCTGGTGGTCCCTGCACGCACCACCCACGTGGAGTTCCATGTCTCAGGCAGCCTCTGGAACTGCCGTTCTGCTGCCAACAAGGCAGAGTTCATCTCAGCCTATGCTACCCTCCAGTCCCTCGACTTCTTGGCGCTGACGGACACATGGATTACCACTGAAAACACTGATACTCCTACTGCTCTCTCCTCGTCTGACCATGTGTTCTCGCATACCCCGAGAGCATCTGGTCAGCGGGGTGGTGGCACAGGAATCCTCATCTCTCCCAAATGGACATTCTCTATTTTTCCCCTGACCCATCTGTCTATCTCCTCATTTGAATTCCATGCTGTCACACTCACTAGCCCATTTAAGCTTAATATCCTTGTCATCTATCGCCCTCCAGGTTCCCTTGGAGAGTTCATCAATGAGCTTGACGCCTTGATAAGTTCCTTTCCTGAGGATGGCTCACCCCTCACAGTTCTGGGGGACTTCAACCTCCCTACGTCTACCTTTGACTCATTTCTCTCTGCCTCCTTCTTTCCACTCCTCTCCTCTTTTGACCTCACCCTCTCACCATCCCCCCCTACTCACAAGGCTGGCAATACGCTTGACCTCATCTTTACTAGATGCTGTTCTTCTACTAATCTCACTGCAACTCCCCTCCATGTCTCCGACCACTACTTTGTATCCTTTTCTCTCTCGCTCTCCTCCAACACTACTCACTCTGCCCCTACTCAGATGGTAATGCACCGTCGCAACCTTCACTCTCTCTCTCCCGCTACTCTCTCCTCTTCCATCCTATCATCTCTTCCCTCTGCTCAATCCTTCTCCCTCCAATCTCCTGATTCTGCCTCCTCAACCCTCCTCTCCTCCCTTTGACTCTCTATATCCCCTATCCTCCCGGCTGGCTCGGTCCTCCCCTCCAGCTCCGTGGCTTGATGACACATTGCGAGCTCACAGAACAGGGCTCTGGGCAGCCGAGCGGAAATGGAGGAAAACTAGACTCCCTGCGGACCTGGCATCTTTTCACTCCCTCCTCTCTACATTTTCTTCATCTGTTTCTGCTGCTAAGGCCACTTTCTACCACTCTAAATTGCAAGCATCTGCCTCTAACGCTAGGAAGCTCTTTGCCACCTTCTCCTCCCTGCTGAATCCTCCTCCCCCTCCCCCCTCCTCCCTCTCTGTGGATGACTTCGTCAACCATTTTGAAAAGAAGGTTGACGACATCCGATCCTCGTTTGTTAAGTCAAATGACACTGCTGGTCCTGCGCACACTGCCCTACCCTATGCTTTGACTTCTTTCTCCCCTCTCTCTCCAGATAAAATCTTGCGACTTGTGACGGCCGCCCGCCCAACAACCTGCCCGCTTGACCCTATCCCCTCCTCTCTTCTCCAGACCATCTCCGGTGACCTTCTCCCTTACCTCACCTCGCTGATCAACTCATCCTTGACCGCTGGCTATGTACCTTCCATCTTCAAGAGAGCGAGAGTTGCACCCCTTCTCAAAAAACCAACACTCGATCCCTCTGATGTCAACAACTACAGACCAGTATCCCTTCTTTCTTTTCGCTCAAAGTATTGAGCGTGCCGTCTTTAGCCAACTCTCTTGCTATCTCTCTCAGAATGACCTTCTTGATCCAAACCAGTCAGGTTTCAAGACTGGTCATTCAACTGAGACTGCTCTTCTCTGTGTCACGGAGGCTCTCCGCACTGCTAAAGCTAACTCTCTCTCCTCTGCTCTTGTCCTTCTAGACCTGTCTGCTGCCTTTGATACTGTGAACCATCAGATCCCCCTCTCCACCCTCTCCGAGCTGGGCATCTCCGGCGCGGCTCACTCTTGGATTGCGTCCTACCTGACCGGTCGCTCCTACCAAGTGGCGTGGCGAGAAGCTGTCTCCGCACCACGTGCTCTCACCACTGGTGTCCCCCAGGGCTCAGTTCTAGGCCCTCTCCTATTCTCGCTATACACCAAGTCACTTGGCTCTGTCATATCCTCACATGGCCTCTCCTATCATTGCTACGCAGACGACACACAACTAATCTTCTCCTTTCCCCCTTCTGATAACCAGGTGGCGAATCGCATCTCTGCATGTCTGGCAGACATATCAGTATGGATGATGGATCACCACCTCAAGCTGAACCTTGGCAAGACGGAGCTGCTCTTCCTCCCGGGGAAGGACTGCCCGTTCCATGATCTCGCCATCACGGTTGACAACTCCATTGTGTCCTCCTCCCAGAGTGCGAAGAGCCTTGGCGTGACCCTGGACAACACCCTGTCACTCTCTGCTAACATCAAGGCGGTGACCCGATCCTGTAGGTTCATGCTCTACAACATTCAGAGAGTACGACCCTGCCTTACACAGGAAGCGGCACAGGTCCTAATCCAGGCACTTGTCATCTCCCGTCTGGATTACTGCAAGTCGCTGTTGGCTGGGCTCCCTGCCTGTGCCATTAAACCCCTACAACTCATCCAGAATGCCGCAGCCCGTCTGGTGTTCAACCTTCCCAAGTTCTCTCACGTCACCCCGCTCCTCCGCACACTACACTGGCTTCCAGTTGAAGCTCGCATCTGCTTCAAGACCATGGTGCTTGCCTACGGAGCTGTGAGGGGAACGGCACCTCCGTACCTTCAGGCTCTGATCAGTCCCAACACCCAAACGAGGGCATTGCGTTCATCCACCTCTGGCCTGCTGCCTACCCTACCTCTGCTGAAGCACAGTTCCCGCTCAGCCCAGTCAAAACTCTTCGCTGCTCTGGCACCCCAATGGTGGAACAAGCTCCCTCACGATGCCAGGACAGCGGAGTCACTCACCACCTTCCGGAGACATTTGAAACCCCACCTCTTTAAGGAACACCTGGGATAGGATAAAGTAATCCTTCTAACACCCCCAAAAAAAAAACTATAAAAAAATAGTAAAGTGGTTATCCCACTGGCTATAAGGTGAATGCACTAATTTGTAAGTCGCTCTGGATAAGAGCGTCTGCTAAATGACGTTAATGTAAATGTAAGAACGGTGAGCAAAAATCCCAGAACCACACGGGGGGACCTAGTGAATGACCTGCAGAGAGCTGGGAGTAAAGTAACAAAGCCTACCATCAGTAACACACTACGCCGCCAGGGACTCAAATCCTGCAGTGCCAGACGTGTCCCCCTGCTTAAGCCAGTACATGTCCAGGCCCGTCTGAAGTTTGCTAGAGTGCATTTGGATGATCCAGAAGAGGATTGGGAGAATGTCATATGGTCAGATGAAACCAAAATAGAACTTTTTGGTCAAAACTCCACTCGTCGTGGTTGGAGGACAAAGAATGCTGAGTTGCACCATACCTACTGGTTGGAGGACAAAGAACACCATACCTACTGTGAAGCATGGGGGTGGAAACATCATGCTTTGGGGCTGTTTTTCTGCAAAGGGACCAGGACGACTGATCCGTGTAAAGGAAAGAATGAATGGGGCCATGTATCGTGAGATTTTGAGTGAAAACCTCCTTCCATCAGCAATGCCATTGAAGATGAAACGTGGCTGGGTCTTTCAGCATAACAATGATCCCAAACACACCACCCGGAAAATGAAGGAGTGGCTTCGTAAGAAGCATTTCAAGGTCCTGGCGTGGCCTAGCCAGTCTCCAGATCTCAACCCCATAGAAAATCTTTGGAGGGAGTTGAAAGTCTGTGTTGCCCAGCGACAGCCCCAAAACATCACTGCTCTAGAGGAGATCTGCATGGAGGAATGGGCCAAAATATCAGCAACAGTGTATGAAAATCTTGTGAAGACTTACAGAAAACGTTTGACCTGTGTCATTGCCAACAAAGGGTATATAACAAAGTATTGAGAAACTTTTGTTATTGACCGTAGCTCATTATGCAAAACAAGCATAATAAATGCTTGAGGGGATACTTGGAGTCTGCTTTACAGGGCCTAAGTTTTCACTCTCTGCAACCAGCGCTACCATATGCAGTTGATCCCTGGAGTCTGCTTTAGGGGGCCCAGGTTTTCACTAGACATTTTGGTAGTTTAATTTATAGTTACCCATTTATTAACCATCACTTGTTTTGTGTAAATATTTAATTTGACAGTTCTGAATATACTGTAATTGTGTTATAACCTGTTCAATTACTTCCAAGATCCCCAAAAACTATTTAAAAAATCATAACACAATTTTGCCACACACTTGGAGTATTTTGTAATCCAAACAAATTTGTTGTTGTTGTAATTTTTTTTTTTTACATTGTAGCACAGATATAATGTTCCAATAAAAAATAACAAATATTGTAATATTGCCCGGGAGTTGTGTATTATATTCCTCTCTTTGTCCCTTTGTATATATTTAAACGTTTGCTGTTTGTACTGTCAGTGGCATTACTGTATATAAGTGTTTGTGTGTCCTTATATTTGTTAACTATCACTGTCTTTGTATTGTCATACTAACATCCCACTCTTGGCCTGTACCTTGTCATGGTGAGTAGGCTTTAAACCAAACCAGGCACCTCAATTTGTCGTTATTTTTCACTGTATTCTGTAACTTGAGTCTTGAGCCGCCATATGTCCATTGGCATGTACAGTTGAAGTCGGAATTCCTGACATTTAATCCTACTAAAATGTCCCTGTCTTAGGTCAGTTAGGATCACCACTTTATTATAAGAATGTGAAACATCAGAATAATAGTAGAGAGAATGATTGATTTCAGCTTTTATTTATTTCATTCCCAGTGGGTCAGAAGTTTACATACACTCAATTAGTATTTGGTAGCATTGCCTTTAAATTGTTTAACTTGGGTCAAATGTTTCGGGTAGCCTTCCACAAGCTTCCCACAATAAGTTGGGTGAATTTTGGCCCATTCCTCCTGACAGAGCTGTTGTAACTGAGTCAGGTTTGTAGGCCTCGTTCCTCGCACACGCTTTTTCAGTTCTGCCCACACATTTTCTATAGGATTGAGGTCAGGGCTTTGTGATGGCCACTCCAATACCTTGATGTTGTTATCCTTAAGCCATTTTGCCACAACTTTGGAAGTATGCTTGGGGTCATTGTCCATTTGGAAGAGCCATTTGCGACCAAGCTTTAACTTCCTGACTGATGTCTTGAGATGTTGTTTCAATATATCCACATAATTATCCTTCCTCATGATGCCATCTATTTTGTGAAGTGCACCAGTCCCTCCTGTAGAAAAGCACCCCCACAGCATGATGCTGCCACTCCTGTGCTTCACCGTTGGGATGGTGTTCTTCGTCTTGCAAGCTGCCCCCTTTTTCCTCCAAACATAACAATGGTCATTATGGCCAAACAGTTATATTTTAGTTTCATCAGACCAGAGGACATTTCTCCAAAAAGTACGATCTTTGTCCCCATGTGCAGTTGCAAACCGTAGTCTGGCTTTTTTATGGTGGTTTTGGAGCAGTGGCTTCTTCCTTGCAGAGCGACCTTTCAGGTTATGTCGATATAGGACTCGTTTTACTGTGGATATAGATACTTTTGTACCTGTTTCCTCCAGCATCTTCACAAGATCCTTTGCTGTTGTTCTGGGATTGATTTGCACTTTTCGCACGAAAGAAGGTTCATCTCTAGGAGACAGAACGCGTCTCCTTCCTGAGCTGTATGACGGCTGTGTGGTCCCATGGTGTTTTTACTTGCGTACTATTGTTTGTACAGATGAACGTGGTACCTTCAGGCATTTGGAAATTGCTCCCAAGGATGAACCAGACTTGTGGAGGTCTACAATTTATTTTCTGAGGTCTTGGCTGATTTCTTTTGATTTTCCCATGATGTCAAGCAAAGAGGCTCTGAGGTTGAAGGTAGGCCTTGAAATACATCCACAGGTACACCTACAATTGACTCAAATGATGTGAATTTGCCAGAAGCTTCTAAAGCCATTATATCATTTTCTGGAATTTTCCAAGCTGTTTAAAGGCACAGTCAACTTAGTGTATGTAAACTTCTGACCCACTGGAATTGTGATACAGTGAATTATAAGTGAAATAATCTGTCTGTAAACAATTGTTGGAAAGATTACTTGTGTCATGCACAAAGTAGATGTCCTAACCGACTTGCCAAAACTATAGGTTGTTAACAAGACATTTGTGGAGTGGTTGAAAAACGAGTTTTAATGACTCCAACCTAAGTGTATGTAAACTTCCGACTTCAACTGTAACTCTTTAACACCATTCAGGCTGGGATAGCAATAAGAGTATCTGTTTTTTATGTAATGATGATCCCAGTGAGTAGTGCTGAGCGATTAGTGCTTTTTTAGGTTGGTTCAGTTTTGGTTCAATTATTAAAAGTCCCATGATGGTAGTGACTGCCCATGACCGCTTATGACTTATTAAGCATCAATTATTCACATAACTTTACTTTAGTAGCCATGCAATGGATTATGGTCATTGTAGTTAATTATCATTTTCAAACTTTTTTACTGTATAAATAGATCAAATGAAAAATAACACGAGTGCATTAAGTTAGCTGAGCAGACAAAATGATCTATTAGGCTACTAGACAATTATATGAAAAGGAGGGTAATAAATTGTATACAAATGATCTACACAGCAACGCCAAGGTGACTGGGAATATGGTTGAGTACAAACAGTCCAGTTATACCCTTCCTAAGGCAATCAAAAACAGGCAAAACGACAGTAAAGAGACAATTCAACGGCTCAGACACGAGACGTACTCCATGTGGCTGGAACTCTAGACAATCGCAAATTATAAAGGGTAAACCAGTCATGTTGCTGACACCGACGTCTTGCTCCAGGACAAGCTAAACACCTTCGCCCGCTTCGAGAAAAATACAGTCCCTCCGACGCGGGCCACCACTGCTCCCGTTAAATGTGAGCTCTCGTTCTCCATGGCCGATGTGAGTAAGATCATAACACCTCCACCTTACCCGACACCCTAGACCTACTGCATTTTGCATACCACCCCAATAGATCCACAGATGACGCAATCGCCATCGCACTGCACACTGCACTATCCCATCTGGAAAAGAGAAATACCTATGTAAGAATGCTTTAAGGATCAGTTGTCAGAGCAGCTTACCGATCACTGCACCTGTACACAGCCCATCTGTAATTAGCCCACCCAACTACATCATCCCCATATTGTTATTTATTTTGCTCATTAGCACCCCAGTATCTCTATTCGCACATCATCTTCTGCACATCTATCACTCCAGTGTTAATACTAAATTGTAATTACTTTGCACTATGGCCTATTTATTGCCTTACCTCCATAACTTACTACATTTGCACACATTGTATATAGATTTTCTATTGTGTTATTGACTGTAAGTTTTGTTTATCCCATATGTAACTCTGTGTTGTTGTTGTTTTTATCGCACTGCTTTGCTTTATCTTGGCCAGGTCGCAGTTGTAAATGAGAACTTGTTCTCAACTGGCTTAACTGGTTAAATAAAGGTGAAATATATTTATACAAAATAAAATAAAAATAAATGCTGTTCATTGTCGACAGCTCAGCCTTCAACACCATAGTACCTTCCAAGCTCATCATTAAGCTCGGGGCTCTGGGTCTGAACGGATGGAACATGCCCCTATCCACATCGATGGGCCGTAGTGGAGAAGGTGAAAAGCTTAACGTTCCTCAGCGTACACATAACTGACAATCTGTAAGATCCACCCACACAGACAGTGTGGTGAAGGAGGAGCAACAGCGCATCTTCAACCTCAGGAGGCTGAAGACATTTGGCTTGGCCTCTAAGACCCTCACAAACTTTTACAGATGCACCATTGTGAGCATCCTGTCAGGCTGTATCACCGCCTGGTACGGCAACTGCACCGTCCGCAACCACAGGGCTCTCCAGAGGGTGGTGGGGTCTGCCCAACGCATCACCAGGGGCACACTGCCTGCCCTCCAGGATATCTACAGCACCCAGTGCCACAGGAAGGCCAAGGACCTCAGCAACTCGAGCCACGGCCTGTTTACCCCGATACCATCCAGAAGGTGAGGTCAGTACAGGTACAGCAAAGCTGGGACGGAGAGACTGAAAAACAGCTTCTATTTTAAGGCCGTTAAATAGTCACCACTAGCCGGCCTCTGCCCAGTACACTGCCATTAATATAGTCACTGTCACTAGCCGGCTACCACCCGGTTACTCTAACATGCACCTTAGAGGCTGCTGCCCTACAGTGAGGGAAAAAAGTATTTGATCCCCTGCTGATTTTGTACGTTTGCCCACTGACAAAGAAATGATCAGTCTATAATTTTAATGGTAGGTTTATTTAAACAGTGAGAGACAGAATAACAACAAAAAAATCCAGAAAAACACATAATTTTTTTAATAAATTGATTTGCATTTTAATGAGGGAAATAAGTATTTGACCCCATCTCAATTAGAAAGATTTCCGGCTCCCATGTGTCTTTTATACAGGTAACGAGCTGAGATTAGGAGCACACTCTTAAAGGGATTGCTCCTAATCTCAGTTTGTTACCTGTATAAAAGACACCTGTCCACAGAAGCAATCAATCTGATTCCAAACTCTCCACCATGGCCAAGAACAAAGAGCTCTCCAAGGATGTCAGGGACAAGATTGTAGACCTACACAAGGCTGGAATTGGCTACTAGACCATTGCCAAGCAGCTTAGTGAGAAGGTGACAACAGTTGGTGCGATTATTCGCAAATGGAAGAAACACAAAATAACTGTCAGTCTCCCTCGGCCTGGGGCTCCCTGCAAGATCTCACCTCGTGGAGTTGCAATGATCATGAGAACGGTGAGGAATCAGCCCAGAACTACACGGGAGGATCTTGTCAATGATCTCAAGGCAGCTGGGACCATTGTCACCAAGAAAACAATTGGTAACACACTACGCCGTGAAGGACTGAAATCCTGCGGCGCCCGCAAGGTCTCCCTGCTCAAGAAAGCACATATACAGGGCCGTCTGATGTTTGCCAATGAACATCTGAATGATTCAGAGGAGAACTGGGTGAAAGTGTTGTGGTCAGATGAGACCAAAATCGAGCTCTTTGGCATCAACTCAACTTGCCATGTTTGGAGGAGGAGGAATGCTGCCTATGACCCCAAGAACACCATCCCCACCAACATGGAGGTGGAAACATTATGCGTTGGTGGTGTTTTTCTGCTAAGGGGACAGGACAACTTCACCGCATCAAAGGGACGATGGACGGGGCCATGTACCGTTAATTCTTGGGTGAGAACCTCCTTCCCTCAGCCAGGGCATTGAAAATGGGTCGTGGATGGGTATTCCAGCATGACAATAACCCAAAACACACGGCCAAGGCAACAAAGGAGTGGCTCAAGAAGAAGCACATTAAGGTCCTGGAGTGGCCTAGCCAGTCTCCAGACCTTAATCCCATAGAAAATCTGTGGAGGGAGCTGAAGGTTTGAGTTGCCAAACGTTAGCCTCGAAACCTTAATGACTTGGAGAAGATCTGCAAAGAGGAGTGGAACAAAATCCCTCGTGAGATGTGTGCAAACCTGGTGGCCAACTACAAGAAACATCTGACCTCTGTGATTGCCAACAGGGGTTTTGCCACCAAGTACTAAGTCATGTTTTACAGATGGGTCAAATACTTATTTCCCTCATTAAAATGCAAATAAATTCATAATATTTTTGACATGCGTTTTTCTGGATTTTTTTTGTTATTCTGTTTCTCACTGTTCAAATAAACCTACCATTAAAATTATAGACTGATCATGTCTTTTTCAGTGGGCAAACATACAAAATCAGCAGGGGCTCAAATACTTTTTTCCCTCACTGTATGTACATAGTCATGGAACACTGGTCACTTAAATAATGTTTACATACTGTTTTACCCACTTCATATCTGTATACTGTCTTCAAGTCAAGGCCACTCATTTTTAACTGTTGCTGTCCATATACTATTCTTCAGACGTACTACATATCTATCCATATACTATCCATATTGTCTGTACTTTACACATCATCACATTTATACAGTATATATACAGTACCAGTCAAAAGTTTGGACACACCTACTCATTCCAGGGTTTTTATTTGTTTTTACTATGTTCTACATTGTAGACTAAAAGTGAAGACATGGGGAGAACACGTATTTGATACACTGCCAATTTTGCAGGTTTTCCTACTTACAAAGCATGTAGAGGTCTGTAATTTTGTATCATAGATACACTTCAACTGTGAGAGACGGAATCTAAAATCAATCAAATCAAAAATCCAGAAAATCACATTGGATGATTTTTAAGTAATTAATTTGGATTTTATTGCATGACATAAGTATTTGATCACCTACCAACCAGTAAGAATTCCGGCTCTCCCAGATCTGTTATTTTTTTTTAAAGAAGCCCTCCTGTTCTCCACTCATTACCTGTATTAACTGCACCTGTTTGAACTTTTTACCTGTATAAAAGACACCTGTCCACATACTCAATCAAACAGACTCCAACCTCTCCACAATGGCCAAGACCAGAGAGCTGTGTAAGGACATCAGGGATACAATTGTAGACCTGCACAAGGCTGGGATGGGCTTCAGGACAATAGGCAAGCAGCTTGGTGAGAAGGCAACAACTGTTGGCGCAATTATTAGAAAATGGAAGAAGTTTAAGATGACGGTCAATCACCCTCGGTTGGGCTCCATGCAAGATCTCACCTCGTGGGGCATCAATGATCATGAGGAAGGTGAGGGATCAGCCCAGAACTTCACGGCAGGACCTGGTCAATGACCTGAAGAGAGCTGGGACTACAGTCTCAAAGAAAACCATTAGTAACACACTACGCCGTCATGGATTAAAATCCTGCAGCGCACGCAAGGTCCCCCTGCTCAAGCCAGCGCATGTCCAGGCCCGTCTGAAGTTTGCCAATGACCATCTGGATGATCCAGAGGAGGAATGGGAGAAGGTCATGTGGTCTGATGAGACAAAAATATAGCTTTTTGGTCTAAACTCCACTCGCCGTGTTTGGAGGAAGAGGAAGCATGAGCACAACCCCAAGAACACCATCCCAACCGTGAAGCATGGAGGTGGAAACATCATTCTTTGGGGATGCTTTTCTGCAAAGGGGACAGGACGACTGCACCGTATTGAGGGGAGGATGGATGGGGCCATGTATCGCGAGATCTTGGCCAACAACCTCCTTCCCTCAGTAAGAGCACTGAAGATGGGTCGTGGCTGGGTCTTCCAGCATGACAACAACCCGGAACACACAGCCAGGGCAACTAAGGAGTGGCTCCGTAAGAAGCATCTCAAGGTCCTGGAGTGGCCAAGCCAGTCTCCAGACCTGAACCCAATAGAACATCTTTGGAGGGTGCTGAAAGTCCATATTGCCCAGCGACAGCCCCGAAACCTGAAGGATCTGGAGAAGGTCTGTATGGAGGAGTGGGCCAAAATCCCTGCTGCAGTGTGTGAAAACCTGGTCAAGACCTACAGGAAACGTATGATCTCTGTAATTGCAAACAAAGGTTTCTGTACCAAATATTAAGTTCTGCTTTTCTGATGTATCAAATACTTATTTCATGCAATAAAATCCAAATTAATTACTTAACAATCATACAATGTGATTTTCTGGATTTTTTTTCACAATTGAAGTGTACATATGATAAAAAATTACAGACCTCTACATGCTTTGTAAGTAGGAATACCTGCAAAATCGGCAGTGTATCAAATAATTGTTCTCCCCACTGTATATATGGAATCATGCAGTAACCTAAAAAGTGTTAACAACTCAAAATATATTTTAGATTCTTCAAAATAGCCACCCTTTGCCTTGATGACAGCTTTGCACACTCTTGGCATTCTCTCAACCAGCTTCACCTGGAATGCTTTTCCAACAGTTTTGAAGGAGTTCCCACATATGATGAGCACTTGTTGGCTGTTTTTCCTTCACTCTGCGGTCCAACTCATCCCAAACCATCTCAATTGGGTTGAGGTCGGGTGATTGTGGAGGCCAGATCATCTGATGCAGCACTCCATCCCTCTCCTTCTTGGTCAAATAGCCCTTACACATGCTGTAGGTGTGTTTTAGGTCATTGTCCTGTTGAAAAACAAATGATACTCCCACTAAGCACAAACCAGATGGGATGGCATATCGCTGCAGAATGCTGTGGTAGCCATGCTGGTTAAGTTTGCCTTGAATTCTAAATAAATCACAGACAGTGTCACCAGCAAAGCACCCCCACACCATCACACCTAATCTCCCATGCTTCAAAGTGGGAACCACACATGAGGAGATCATCCATTCACCTACTCTGCATCTCACAAAGACACGGTGGTTGCAACCAAAAAATCTCACATTTGGACTCATCAGACCAAAGGACAGATTTCCACTGGTATAATGTCCATTGCTCGTATTTCTTGGCCCAAGCAAGTTTCTTCTTATTATTGGTGTCCTTTAGTAGTGGTTTCTTTGCAGCAATTCGACCATGAAGGCCTGATTCACGCATTCTCCTCTGAACAGTTGATGTTGAGATGTGTCTGTTACTTGAACTCTATGAAGAATTTATTTGGGCTGCAATTTCTGACGCTGGTTGACTGATCTTCATGTCTTACAGCAATGATGGACTGCCGTTTCTCTTTGCTTATTTCAGCTGTTCTTGCCATAGTATGGACATGGTATTTTACCAAATAGGGCTAGAAAATAGTAAAAATAAAGAAAATCCCTTGAATGAGTAGGTGTGTCCAAACTTTTGACTGGTACTGTATATATACACTACCAGTCAAAAGTTTGGACACACCTACTCATTCAAGGATTTTTCTTTATTTTTACTATTTTTTACATTGTAGAATTATAGTGAAGACATCCAAACCATGAAATAACACTAATAGATTAATGTAGTAACCAAAAAAAGTGTTAAACAAATCAAAATATATTTTTAATTTGAGATTCTTCAAATAGCCACCCTTTTTTGTGACTGCACTTGAAGACATTTTCAAAGTTCTTGAAATTTTCCGTATTGACTGACCTTCATGTCTTAATGTAATGATGGACTGTCGTTTCTCTTTGCTTATTTGAGCTGTTCTTGCCATAATATGGACTTGGTCTTTTACTAAATAGGGCGATCTTCTGTATATCCCCCCGACTTTGTCAAAACACGACTGATTGGCTCAAACGCATTAAGAAGGAAAGAAATTCCACAAATTAAATTTTAAGATGGCACATCAGTTAAGAGTTGCAAAGAAAAAGCCATATCTCAGACTGGCCAATGATAAAGAAATGTTTGAATAAGATATGACTAAAATGTCACACCCTCAGTTAAACTAAAAAATATATGACTAATTAGTAGACTAGAGCTTAGAGAGTTAATGTCACGATCGTTTACGGATGAGACGGACCAAGGCGCAGCGTGATAAGCGTACATATTTATTTAGTACTGAACACACGACAAAAACAACAAACAAACGATACGTGAAGTCCAAGATAGACTAATAACATACCTATACGGAACAAGATCCCACCCAGACTGGTGCCAAACGGCTGCCTAAGTATGGGCCCCAATCAGAGACAACGAACTACAGCTGCCTCTGATTGGGAACCACCCTTTCCAACATAGATCTACACGATCTAGAAACTCAAACATAGAAAACTAAACATAGAAACTACACACCCTGGCTCAACATTTAAGAGTCCCCAGAGCCAGGGCGTGACAGTACCCCCCCAAATGTGCGGACTCCGACCGCGCCCCATAAACATAACAGGGTAGGGGCCGGGTGGGCATTCCGCCTCGGAGGCGGATCCGGCTCCGGGCGTAACCACCACCTTCTCTCGACTTCCCTGTTGCGCCCCTGGTCTGGTCTGGCACCGCTGACTGGAGCTGGACCCGACGACGGTGGAACGAACTGTACAGGCTCCGGACTGGAACCGCTGGCCGGAGCTGGACTGGGCACCGGTGGAGCGGATTGCTCTGGCTCCGGAGTGGATCCGCTGACTGGAGTTGGACCGGACCCCGGTGGAGCGGATTGCTCTGGCTCTGGAGTGGAGCAGCTGACCGGTGCCGGACCAGGCACCGGTGGAACAGGCACGGGCCGTGCCGGACTGGACACACGCACCACTGGCTTGGTGCGGGGAGCAGGAACGGGCCGGACCGGGCTGACGACTCGCACCACTGGCTTGGTTCGGGGAGCAGGAACGGGCCGGACCGGGCTGACGACGTGCACCACTGCCTTGGTGCGGGGAGCAGGAACGGGCCGCACCGGGCTGACGACGCGCACCACTGGCTTGGTGCGGGGAGCAGGAACGGGCCGTACCGGACTGGCGACGCGCACCACTGGCTTGGTGCGAAGGGCAGGAACAGGCCGGACCGGGCTGGCAACGCGCACCACTGGCTTGGTGCGAGGGACAGGAACAGGCCGGGCTGGACTGGAAATACGCACCACTGGCTTGGTGCGTGGAGCAGGAACGGGCCGGGCCGGACTGGGAACACGCACCACTGGCTTGGTGCGGGGAGCAGGAACGGGCCGTACCGGACTGTGGACACACACCACTGGCTTAGTGCGAGGTGCAGGAACGGGTCGAGCCGTACTGAAACACGCACCACTAGCTTAGTGCGGGGAGCAGGAACGGACCGGACCGTACTGGGAACACACACCACTGGCCTTGTGCGGGAAGCAGGAATGGGTCGGACCGTACTGGGAACACGCACCACTGGCTTAGTGCGGGGATCATGAATGGGCCGGACCGGACTGGTGACACACACCACTTGCTTGGTGCGAGGAGCGGGACTGGGTTCCCTTATAAACCTCCACTCCTTCTGCTGTCTAACCAGCTCCTCTCGCCGTGCCTCTACCCTCTCCTTCTCCCTTATCGCCTCCTGTAGCTCCTCCCTCTGACCAATTAACTCCTGCTCCCTCTGGACCAATAGCCCCCGTAACCTGGTGGCCTCCTCTCCTAATCTGCAGATTCGCCCTGTCGCTGCCTCCTGCTGCCTCGTCGTCCACGCCGTGTGCCCCCCCCAATTTTTTTTTTTTGGGGTTACCTCTTGGGTGTCCGTCGTCGGCACGGTTGGCGCCGTTTCTCCTCTCCTGCCTGGGCATTTACCTTCGCCCATGGCCCTTTCCCCGCGAATATCTCCTCCCATGACCACCATTTGCCCACCTGAGACATCGCTATTCTCTCTTCCTGGGCACGCTGCTTGGTCCTCATTTGGTGGGATCTTCTGTCACGATCGTTTACGGATGAGACGGACCAAGGACGCAGCGTGATAAGCGTACATATTTATTTAGTACTGAACACACGACAAAAACAACAAACAAACGATACGTGAAGTCCAAGGTAGACTAATAACATACCTATACGGAACAAGATCCCACCCAGACTGGTGCCAAACGGCTGCCTAAGTATGGGCCCCAATCAGAGACAATGAACTACAGCTGCCTCTGATTGGGAACCACCCAGGCCAACATAGATCTACACGATCTAGAAACTCAAACATAGAAAACTAAACATAGAAACTACACACCCTGGCTCAACATTTAAGAGTCCCCAGAGCCAGGGCGTGACAGTTAATCAAATGTGTTTATATAAGATGCATATTTGCCCAGCAACAGAGTATTTGTGTCTTGTAATTAGGCAAGCAGAAGTGCAAAACGATTGAAACCAATAACAGGAGACCGGTTCCCACACAGGGAGGGGGAGTGAAAAAGGCTTGCAGGATATTGTGAGAACAGCGATGGAGAAAAAATGCAGCGTTCCTGAGCAAGGAGTAGACTATGATAAAAATGTGTGTGTGTGTGTGTGTGTGTGTGTGTGTGTGTGTGTGTGTTTGACCTGATGGTCAGGAGAGCAGAGGAAAATCACATGAGCTAAACACAGGTGTGAGCTTACAAGATGTGTACAGTGGAAAAATAAATTTTTCCTCTGACGTGTGTGTATAAAAATAGTGTACAACCATTTTGTTGCAGAGCGCTCTCAACGAATAAAGGCTGACCATTGCAGATTTGGGTCTTTGTTTAATTTATTTAAACTACAGATTTACACCTGTGGGAATTATTCAAAGATTTAAGAAGTGTTTGACTTCAACCATTGACATAACAAAATTCTTGTGACAGCCAATAAAAAGAAAAGATTAAGATGGGCAGTCTGAGATATGGTTTTTTCTTTGCAACTCTGCCTAGACGGTCAGCATCCTGGAGTCGCCTCTTCACTGTTGACGTTGAGATTGATGTTTTGCGGGCACTATTTAATGAAGCTGCCAGTTGAGGACCTGTGAAGCGTCTGTTTCTCAAACTAGACACTCTAATGAACACTGCTCAAAAAAATTAAGGGAACACTAAAATAACACATCCTAGATGTGAATGAATGAAATAATCTTATTAAATACTTTTTTCTTTACATAGTTGAATGTGCTGACAACAAAATCAAACAAAAATTATCAATGGAAATCAAATGTATCAACCCATGGAGGTCTGGATTTGGAGTCACACTACATGGTCTCCTGAGGGATCTCCTCCCAGACCTGGACTAAAGCATCCGCCAACTCCTGGACAGTCTGTGGTGCAACGTGGCGTTGGTGGATGGAGCGAGACATGATGTCCCAGATGTGCTCAATTGGATTCAGGTCTGGGGAACGGGCGGGCCAGTCCATAGCATCAATGCCTTCCTCTTGCAGGAACTGCTGACACACTCCAGTCACATGAGGTCTAGCATTGTCTTGCATTGGGAGGAACCTAGGGCCAACCACACCAGCATATGGTCTCACAAGGGGTCTGAGGATCTCATCTCGGTACCTAATGGCAGTCAGGCTACCTCTGGCGAGCACATGGAGGGCTGTGCGGCCCCCAAAGAAATGCCACCCCACACCATGACTGACCCACCGCCAAACCGGTCATGCTGGAGGATGTTGCAGGCAGCAGAACGTTCTCCACGGCGTCTCCAGACTCTGTCACGTCTGTCACATGTGCTCAGTGTGAACCTGCTTTCATCTGTGAAGAGCACAGGGCGCCAGTGGCGAATTTGCCAATCTTGGTGTTCTCTGGCAAATGCCAAACGTCCTGCACGGTGTTGGGCTGTAAGCACAACCCCCACCTGTGGACGTCGGGCCCTCATACCACCCTCATGGAGTCTGTTTCTGACCGTTTGTGCAGACACATGCACATTTGTGGCCTGCTGGAGGTCATTTTGCAGGGCTCTGGCAGTGCTCCACCTGCTCCTCCTTGCACAAAGGCGGAGGTAGCAGTCCTGCTGCTGGGTTGTTGCCCTCCTATGGCCTCCTCCACGTCTCCTGATGTACTGGCCTGTCTCCTGGTAGCGCCTCCATGCTCTGGACACTACGCTGACAGACACAGCAAACCTTCTTGCCACAGCTCGCATTGATGTGCCATCCTGGATGAGCTGCACTACCTGAGCCACTTGTGTGGGTTGTAGACTCCATCTCATGCTACCACTAGAGTGAAAGCACCGCCAGCATTCAAAAGTGACCAAAACATCAGCCAGGAAGCATAGGAACTGAGAAGTGGTTTGTGGTCACCACCTGCAAAACCAGTCCTTTATTGGGGGGTGTCTTGCTAATTGCCTATAATTTCCACCTGTTGTCTATTCCATTTGCACAACAGCATGTGAAATGTATTGTCAATCAGTGTTGCTTCCTAAGTGGACAGTTTGATTTCACGAAGTGTGATTGACTTGGAGTTACATTGTGTTGTTTAAGTGTTCCCTTTATTTTTTTGAGCAGTGTATTTCTCCTCTTGCTCAGGTGTGCACCGGGGCCTCCCACTCCTCTTTCTATTCTGGTTAGAGCCAGTTTGCGATGTTCTGTGAAGGGAGTAGTACACAGTGTTGTACGAGATCTTAAATTTCTTGGCAATTTCTCGCATGGAATAGCCTTCATTTCTCAGAACAAGAATAGACTGACGAGTTTCAGAAGAAAGTTATTTGTTTCTGGACATTTTGATTCTGTAATCGAACCCACAATTGCTGATGCTCCAGATACTCAATTAGTCTCAAGATGGCCAGTTTGATTGATTCTTTAATCAGCACAACAGTTTTCAGCTGTGCTAACATAATTGCAAAAGGGTTTCTAATGATCAATTAGCCTTTTAAAATGATAAACTTGGATTAGCAAACACAACGTGCCATTGGAACACAGGACCGATGGTTGCTGATAATGGGCCTCTGTACGCCTATATAGATATTCCATAAAAAAATCTGCAGTTTCCAGCTACAATAGCCATTTACAACATTAACAATGTCTACACTGTATTTCTGATCAATTTGATGTTATTTGAATGGACAAAAATATTGCTTTTCTTTCAAAAACAAGGACATTTCTAAGTGACCCCAAACTTTTGAACGGTAGTGTATATTTACTCAAAAAATATATATGGGTGATTGGAAGTGATGCAGACGATTAGATCGTAATATCTGCAATATTACATCTGCTCTACCCCCTAATTTCTATTTTATTTTAAAAACAATAAAAATGCAGGTTCAAGAAATTCCGGAAACCGCAGCCACTACTGAAAAAATAAATACTGCTCAAGGAATGGCATCCTTTGGGCACTGCCAAAAAGTGCTATTTACATGTGAAAAATGTATGCCATATTCTGCATTTGCTATAGGCCTATTGTTTACATTTTTGTTGGTGACACTTTGATATCTCGATAATTTGAAGCTGTTTACATGCACGAGTTTGAGCATGTGTCCGTTAGGGCTATGGAAGAATAATAAAATATCAGCACAAATTAGATTGAGCAATAAATGCCCCGCTCATGGTCTTCTTAAATTAAACTAGTTTTTGACAGTATGGAGCACAATACCATGGAAGAGTTTAGAAGGGAGGAACTTCGTCAAACTTTTATTTCATAGGCTGGGATCCACGCAATGCAGCTTTTGCAAGAGTGCAATTTTCACTGGCTGTCCACTGGTTTGCAAAAACAATGATTGATAGGCAGCTTACATTTCTTAAATTCAACCATTATTTGGTTAAGATTTGTGAACAGCCAAACACAACAACCACAATCCATAAGTCACAAATAGCTAAATGAGATGCGCAATGATGTGAATTACACTGCTGCTATGTAGATATCAATAATAAATTAGATCTTTATCACCCGTAGGCTACACCACTGCTGTCTTCCTTACCTCCAAGCATTGTAGCTCAATTGGTAGGGCATGGTGCTTGTAACGCCAGGGTAGTGGGTTCGATCCCCGGGACCACCCATACATAAAAATGTATGCAAACATGGATAAAAGCGTCTGCTAAATGGCATATTATATTATTATATTATAAGTTGGGTAATCTTTGGATGCCAACAGCAGTCGCATCATTGGAAGAAATAGCTTGGACTGTAGCCTACAAAAGCCTATTCCTACTCTTTTCTGGCAATCCATCAAACAGATTTGGTGTGTCATTATAGTGGTCTCTGACTTGTGGTCTGACTCGCTCAGGGGGAACAAACTTAAAATTGCGCCAATTATGTTTTGCATGTCATTGAATAAACAGAAATATGTGATTTTTTTGTTTGTTTTGCAAACATTTCTGAATTTAAAATAATCCTACAAGTAGTACTTTTTCAAAAGTATCTGCAATCTGATTACAATGTTTTTTGTAATCAGTTACATGTAACAGATCACATGTAATCCGTTACTCCCCAACCATGCCTTTGTCATTGTGGAAAAAGAAACTTAAAACTATAGATGGAACTGGAGTCCTACGGAGTGACTAGAGTGCCCAGGTGTGTGTGTGTGTGTGAGAGAATATGGAAGGGTGTAGGTCAGCTGTACACCTGTGGGGTTTAGATTTCATGAGTGTGTCTGTACACTGTGCACCTGTGTTTGTGTGTGTGCATGCGTGTGTGTGCATGTGCGTGTCCACTGTGCACCTGCATCTGTGTGTTGGAGCTACCAGTCAGAGGAACACTGAACACAGCAGCAGCATTAAAGATCACACACACTTCATTGTGCACTTGTGTGTGTGTGTGTGTTTGGGCTCCCAGTCAAAACCCTACTGTGAGGAGCCCAGTGTCAATGTCTGATTTCACATGCATATACAGTAAAACCATGGTGTTGACAGGAAGTCCAAAGATGGAAATATTCAATCTGGCCTCAGCCTCTCTGGAGCTCTCTTTACAGTAACACTCTTTCACTCCCTTAGCCTCCCTCCACTCTCTCTTTCCTTCCCTACCTCACTTCCCTCCCTGTCTCGTTGGCCTGTGTGACACCAATCAGAAATGTAAACATGCCATCATGATGTAAAACATTTTGTGCCAATGCCACACACACACACACAGGGGGGCAATTGAAAGGATTACATATGGGATGTGATCCTGAAGTCTATAATTTTACCAGAATAAATATTAGTCAATGTCAGCGCCGTTTATGTTGTAATGGCACTAGTTCAACTGCTTAAAATCCACCTAAAGCACGCCCTGTCCTCTTCTCTCCTCTCTCCTCGTTTTCCTCTGTCCTCCACAGGCCTTCTCTCCTCTTTCCTCCCCATCTCTGCATTCCCATCCTGTCCTCCTTTCCTATCTCCCAGTCTCACTAGCCCAGGCATGCATCTCCCTCATAGACTCCAACCCATCCCTGGCCCTCTGCAAACAGATCCATGATGCTCGTGGACCAGCCCTTCACTGAGACACAACTCCTCTGCCGGCCCTCCCTCCTCTCTCAACTCCTACTGCCTTTCTCCTCTCTATAATAACCCTCTCTCCATATGACCTTCAGATATCTCCTGAAAACTAGTCCCAGTGACCAATCTTATTCTATGGTGAACATTTTAGCCAGCGTATCAGAGTGCTAGATGGAGGTACAACAATACAATCCCTTTGAAAACTTCTGAAAGTTAGGGGTCAAATGAGGGAGTCCAGGATTCAAACTCCAGATACGTTTATTTCATGACATGTTTGATATGATCATATTATTCACTTTTAGAATCAATGTCACCAACTCAAAAGCAGTAGTTTAGAATGAAAGCATATACAAATCTAGAGAAATCTTCCCTACATCAATTATGTATACACACACAAGAACAAACAGTATATTTCTCTCTGAGCCCCAGGACAGGGGGAAAATATACACAATATTCCAAATGTTTGTATTTGTATTTATTATAGATCCCCATTAGCTGCTGCCAAGGCAGCAGCTACTCTTCCTGGGGCCCAGCAAAATTAAGGCAGTTATACAATTTAAAAAACATTACAATACATTCACAGATTTAACAACACACTGTGTGCCCTCAGGCCCCTACTCCACCACTACCACATATCTACAATACAAAATCCATGTGTACGTGTGTGTATAGTGAGTATGTTATCATGTGTGTATGCATGTGTCTCTGCCTATGTTTGTGTTGCTTCACAGTCTCTGCTGTTCAATAAGGTGTATTTATCTGTTTTTTAAAATCTAATTTTACTGCTTGCATTAGTTACATGACGTGGAATAGAGTTCCATGTAGTCATGGCTCTATGTAGTACTGTGCGCCAGTAGTTCAAACAGACAGCTCGGTGCATTCAACATGTCAATACCGCTCATAAATAATTTACAAGTAGTGATGAAGTCAATCTCTCCTCCACTTTGAGCAAGGAAAGACTGACATGCATATAATTGGTGTTAGCTCTCTGTGTACATCCAAGGGCCAGCCGTGCTGCCCTGTTCTGAGCCAATTGTAATTTTCCTAAGTCAATTTTTGTGGCACCTGACCACACGACTGAGCAGTAGTCCAGCTGCAACAAAAATAGGGCCTGTAGGACCTGCATTGTTGATAGTGCTGTTAAGAAGGTAGAGCAGCACTTTATTATGGACATACTTCTCCCCATCTTAGCTACTGTTGAAAGGCTGGTCATGGCTCACATCAACACCATTATCCCAGAAACCCTAGACCAACTCCAGTTTGCATACCGCCCCAACAGATCCACAGATGATGCAATCTCTATTGCGCTCCACACTGCCCTTTCACACCTGGACAAAAGGAACACCTACGTGAGAATGCTATTCATTGACTACAGCTCAGCGTTCAACACCATAGTGCCAACAAAGCTCATCACTAAGTTAAGAACCCTGGGACTAAACACCTCCCTCTGCAACTGGATCCTGGAATGCCTGACGGGCCGCCCACAGGTGGTGAGGGTAGGTCACAACACCTCTGCCATGCTGATCCTCAACACGGGGGCCCCTCAGGGGTGCGTGCTCAGTCCCCTCAGTACTCCCTGTTCACCCATGACTGCATGGCCAAGCACGACTCCAACACCATCATTAAGTTTGCTGACGACACAACAGTGGTAGGCCTTACCACCGACAACGATGAGACAGCCTATAGGGAGGAGGTCAGAGACCTGGATGTGTGGTGCCAGGATAACAACCTCTCCCTCAACATGATCAAGACAAAGGAGATGATTGTGGACTACAGGAAAAGGAGGACTGAGCACGCCCACATTCTCATCGATGGGGCTGTAGTGGAGCAGGTTGAGAGCTTCAAGTTCCCTTGTGTCCACATCACCAACAAACTATC
The DNA here is from genome assembly GCF_020615455.1 of Coregonus clupeaformis. Lineage (NCBI taxonomy): Eukaryota > Metazoa > Chordata > Actinopteri > Salmoniformes > Salmonidae > Coregonus > Coregonus clupeaformis. The sequence continues at coordinate 58,812,837 of NC_059215.1, forward strand.
ATGGTCTAAACACACCAATAATATAATATGCCATTTAGCAGATGCTTTTATCCAAAGCGACTTACAAGACAGTCAGGAGGAGGGCACGACAAAGCCAATTCCCCCTCAGGAGACTGAAAAGATTTGGCACGGGTCCACAGATCCTCAAAAAGTTCCTCAGCTGCACCATCGAGAGCATCCTGACTGGTTGCATCACCGCCTGATATGGCAACTGCTTGGCCTCTGACCGCAAGGCACTACAGAGGGTAGTGCGTGTGGCCCAGTACATTTTTGGGGCCAAGCTTCCTGCCATCCAGGACCTCTATATCAGCCGGTGTCAGAGGAAGGCCCTAAACATTGCCAAAGACTCCAGTCACTCTAGTCATAGACTGTTCTCTCTGCTACCGCACGGCAAGTGGTACCGGAGCGCCAAGTCTAGGTCCAAAAGTCTTCTTAACAGCTTCTACCCCCAAGCCATAAGACTCCTTATCAGCTAATCAAATGGCTACCCTGACTATTCTCAGGTAGCAGAATTACTTTCGCTTCTATCCAGGCCTGGGGGCACACACTTTCTAGTAGGCTCAAATAGAAAATATGGCAAATAGTGGCAATATCGTCCGCTATTATCCTCAGTAATTTTCCATCCAAGTTGTCAGACCCCGGTGGCTTATCATTGTTGATAGACAATCATTTTTTCACCTCTTCCACACTCACTTTACACAATTCAAAATTACAACGCTTGTCTTTCATAATTTGTTCAGATATACTTGGATGTGTATTGTCAGCATTTGTTGCTGGCATGTAATGCCTAAGTTTACTAATCTTGCCAATGAAAAAATCATTAAAGTAGCTGCAATATCAGTCGGTTTTGTGATGAATGAGCCACCTGATTCAATGAATGATGGAGCTGAGTTTACTTTTTTTCCCCAAAATGTCATTTAAGGTGCTCCAAAGCTTTTTACTATCATTCTTTGTAATTTATCTTTGTTTCATAGTGTAGTTTCTTCTTGTTTTCATTCAGTTTAGTCACATGATTTCTCAATTTGCAATACGTTTGCCAATTGGTTGTGCAGCCAGACTTATTTGCCATTCCTTTTGCCTCATCCCTCTCAACCATACCATTTTTCAATTCCTCATCAATCCAAGGGGATTTAACAGTTTTTACAGTCATTTTCTTAATTGGTGCATGCTTATTAGTAACTGGAATAAGCAATTTCATAAATGTGTCAGGTGCAGCGTCTGTTTGCTCCTCATTACACACCACAGACCAACAAGTAAGTACAGGGGGGGCTACATTCATGGCAAAAATACCAACTTAGTGTAAAATGTGGAGTTGAATTTAACAGTACTGTACTGGAGAATATTTGTATTGAAAGTTACGATTGTTCAGGTTTTAGTTTAATATTTATTGAAACGAAGTAGCACATCGATGCACAATTTTTTTTAAAGGAAGGAACAAAATAAAAGATAAGAAATATGTTTTGCAAACCTCAAATCGAGAAGCTGATCAATATAAAGTTTGGATTGATAGACGACGTATAGCAATTATGTTTTTAATGAAGATGATCAAAGGGATGGTGTAGATGAGCTGAGTGGTATTTAGATGTTTGTGGCAACAGCCAAACTGAGTGTGTGTAAGATCTGTGGAGGCTTATTAACTGGTGGCGACGAGGATGGAGGCCTAACGACTAGCTCTTAGGAAACTTTGTATTATTTATTTTTTTATGTATTATTTTCTAAATTATTAGCTCAGAAAGTGTTTTGTATCATTACATACAGACAGGGAAAACTATTGGATATCAGAGCGGCGGTAACTCACCAGCATTACGACCAGGAATACGACTTTCCTAAAGCAGATCCTTTGTTTGCCCTCCCCAGGGCAATTGAACTGATTCCAGCGGCTGACCCAAAACATCGCCGGCGGAGGAGAGGCACTCGGAGCGGCCTGCTGGTTTGACTTAAGAGGCGCGCACACCACCCACTGCTTCCATGTATACTACTCACTAATGTTTAGTCTCTGGTTAACAAGCTCGACGAGCTCCGGGCAAGTATTTCTTTCCAGAGAGACATCAAGGCCTGTAACATGCTTTGTTTCACAGAAACATGGCTCTCTGGGGATATTCTGTCGAAATTGGTCCGGCCAGATGGGTTCTCAGTTCATCGCGCAGACAGGAATAAATATCTCTGCAGGAAGCAGAAGGACGGAGGTGTGTGTTTCATGATTAACGACTCATGGTGTAATTGTAGTAACATACAGGAACTCAAGTCCTTCTGTTCACCCGACCTAGAATACCTCACAATCAAATGCCGACCGTATTATTGCCCAAGAGAATTTTCCTCGGTTATAGTCACGGCCGTGTATATCCCCCCTCAAGCCGATACCACGACGGCCCTCAAAGAACTTTACTGGCCTTTATGCAAACTGGAAACCACATATCCGTAGGCTGCATTTATTGTAGTACTCGCACTGCTAAAATCCTCGACCATTGCTATTCGAACTTCCGGGATGGTTATAAGGCCTTCCCCCACCCTCCTTTCGGCAAACATGACCACAACTACATTTTGCACCTCCCTTCCTGTAGGCAGAACCTCAAACAGGAAGTACCCGTGCTAAGGACTATGCAACGCTGGTCTGACCGATCGGAATCCACACTTCAATATTGTTTTGATCACGCGGACTGGGATATGTTCCGGGTAGCTTGCGAAAATAATTTAGACGAATACACTGAAACGGTGACTGAGTTATCAGGAAGTGTATAGGTGATGTTGTGCCAACTGTGACTATTAAAACCTACACTAACCAGCCACCATGGATAGATGGCAGCAATCGCGCAAAACTGAAAGCGCAAACCATCGCATTTAACCATGGCAAGGTGACTGGGAATATGGCAGAAAACAAACAGTGTAGGTACTCACTCTGCAAGGAAATTAAACTGGCAAAACATCAGTATAGAGACAAAGTGGAGTTGCAATTCAACGGCTCACACACGAGACGTATTTGGCAGGGTCGACAGACAATCACGGACTACAAAAGGAAAATCAGCCATGTCGCGGACACCGGCGTCTCGCTTCCAGACAAGCTAAACACCTTCTTCACCCGCTTTGAGGATAGCACAGTGCCACCAACGAGGCCCACTACCAAGGACTGTGGACTCTCCTTCTCCGTGGCCGACGTGAGTAAGACATTTAAGCATGATAACCCCCGCAAGTCTGCCGGCCCAGATGGCATCCCTAGCCGTGTCCTCAGAGCATGCGCAGACCAGCTGGCTGGTGTGTTTACGGACATATTCAATCTCTCCCTTTCCTTGTCTGCTGTTCCCACATGCTTCAAGATGGTCACCATTGTTCCTGTACCAAAGAAAGCAAAGGTAACTGAACTAAATGACTATCGCCCCGTAGCACTCACCTCTGTCATCATGAAGTGCTTTGAGAGACTAGTCAAGGATCATATCACCTCTGCCTTACCTGACACCCTAGACCCATTTCAATTAGCTTACCGACCAAATAGATCCACACACGATGCAATTGCCATCACACTGCACACTGCCCTATCCCAAGAGGAATACCTATGTAAGAATGCTGTTCATTGATTATAGCTCAGCATTCAACACCATAGTACCCTCCAAGCTCATCATTAAGCTCGAGGCCCTGGGTCTGAACCCCGCCCTGTGCAACTGGGTCCTGGACTTCCTGACGGGCCGACCCCAGGTGGTGAAGGTATGAAACAACATCTCCACTTCACTGATCCTCAACACTGGGGCCCCACAAGGGTGCGTGCTCAGTCCCCTCCTGTACTCCCTGTTCACCCATGACTGCGTGGCCAAGCACGCCTCCAACTCAATAATCAAGTTTGTAGACGACACAACAGTAGTAGGCTTGATTACCAACAATGACGAGACCGCCTACAGGGAGGAGGTGAGGGCTCTGGGAGTGTGGTGCCAGGAAAATAACCTCTCAATTAACGTCAACAAAACAAAGGAGATGATCGTGCACAACAGGAAACAGCAGAGGATGCATCCTCCTATCCACGTCGACAGGACCACAGTGGAGAAGGTGGAAAGCTTCAAGTTCCTTGGCGTACACATCACTGACAAACTGAAATGGTCCACCCACAGTGTGATGAAGAAGGCGCAACAGAGGCTCTTCAACGTCAGGAGGCTGAAGAAATGTGGCTTGTCACCTAAAATCCTCACAAACTTCTACAGATGCACAATTGAGAGCATCCTTTTGGGCTGTATCACCGCCTGGTACGGCAACTGCACCGCTCGCAACTGCAGGGCTCTCCAGAGGGTAGTGCGGTCTGCCGAACACATTACCGGGGGCAAACTACCTGCACTCCAAGACACCTACAGCACCCGATGTCACAGGAAGGCCAAAAAGATCATCAAGGACATCAACCACCCGATCCACTGCCTGTTCACCCCACTATCATCCAGAAGGCGAGGTCAGTAGAGGTGCATCAATGCTGGGACCGAGAGAATGAAAAACAGCTTCTATCTCAAGGCCATCAGACTGTTAAATAGCCATCACTAACACATTAGAGTGTGCTGCTGCCTATTGAAATCACTGGCCACTTTAAGAAATGGAACACTAGTCACTTTAATAATGTTTACATATCTTGCTCTACTCATCTCATATGTATATACTGTATTCTATTCTATAATATTCTACTGTATCTTAGTCCATGCCGCTCTGTCATTGCTTGTCCATATATGTATACATTTTTTAATTCCATTCCTTACTAGATTTGTGTGTATTGGGTATATGTTTTGAAATTGTTAGATATTACTTGTTAGATATTGCTGCACTGTCGGAGCTAGAAGCACAAGCATTTCGCTACACCCGCAATAACATCTGCTAAACACGTGTATGTGACAAATAAAATTTGATTTGATTTGATTTTAACACATAATGAAAAGGTGTGCCAGAACAAGAAGGTGCATTCCCCTTTACAAAAACAACACTGGGGAACCAAATTATTGTGTAACATACAGGTAACTGACAAAATAAACGAAACACTTGAGTGAATGAGGGATACAAAGTACAGTATATTGAAAGCAAAGTGTGGTTCCTGAGTTAATTATCAATTATCCTTCCATCATGCTTAGGGTCATGTTTAATAATGCCCAGTTGCCCATTGTTTTGCCTACCATGGCTTAAAAAGGAGATCTCAGTGAGGAGCATATGGGGTTAAAAGTGTGTGTGTGCAGTACGCGTGCACATGTGTCATAGTCACCAGATCTCAACCCAATTTAACACTTATGGGATATTCTGGAGTGGCGTCTGAGACAGCGTTTTCCACCACCATCAACAAAACACCAAATTATGGAATTTCTCGTGGAATAATGGTGTCGCATCCCTCCAATAGAGTTCCAGACGCTTGTAGAATCTATGCCATGCCGCATTGAAGCTGTTCTGGCTGCTCGTGATGGGCCAAAGCCCTATTAATACACTTTTCTTAATTTAGGCAGTTACCTGCATCTTTAAATGTGAGAACAAGTGACCTGAAAATGTAGTATGTAAAAAAGTGTATGAGTTGAACGCATTGATAGAAATAGAGATGTGTGTATATATTTTTATTATCTTGAAGCTTAAAATAGATCTGGATAAAATAAAATGAATACATACAATTTAATGATTGGTTGGTCGGTTAGATGTACAGTACCAGTCTAAAGTTTGGACACACCTACTCATTCCAGAGTTTTTCAATATTTTTACTATTTTCTACACTATAGAATAATAGTGAAGACATCAAAACTATGAAATAACAAATATGGAATCATGTAGTAACCAAAAAAGTGTTAAACAAATCAAAATATATTTTATATTTGAGATTCTTCAAATAGCCACCCTTTGCCTTGATGACAGCTTTGCACACTCTTGGCATTCTCTCAACCAGCTTCATGATGTAGTCACCTGGAATGAATTTCAATTAACAGGTGTGCATTGTTAAAAGTTAATTTGTGGAATTTCTTTCCTTCTTAATGCGTTTGAGCCAATCAGTTGTTGTGACAAGGTAAGGGGGTATACAGAAGATAGCCCTATTTGGTAAAATACCAAGTCCATATTATGGCAAGAACAGCTCAAATAAGCAAAGAGAAACGACAGTCCTTATTACTTTAAGACATGAAGGTCAGTCAATCCGGAAAATGTCAAGAACTTTGTAAGTTTTTACAAGTGCAGTCGCAAACACCATCAAGCGCTATGATGAAACTGGCTCTCATGAGGACTGCCACTAGAATAAAATACCCTGATTTACCTCTGCTGCAGAGGATAAGTTCATTAGAGTTACCAGCTTCAGAAATTGCAGCCCGAATAAATGCTTCACAGAGTTCAAGTAACAGACACATCTCGCCATCAACTGTTCAGAGGGGACTGTGTGAATCAGGCCTTCATGGTCGAATTGCTGCAAAGAAACCACTACTAAAGGACACCAATAATAAGTAGCGACTTGCTTTGGCCAAGGAACACGAGCAATGGACATTAGACCGGTGGAAATGTGTCCTTTGCTCTGGAGTCCAAATTGGAGATTTCTGGTTCGAACACTGTGTCTTTGTGAGACGCGGTATAGGTGATCGGATGATCTCTGCATGTGTTTTTCCCACCGTAAAGCATGGAGGAGGAGGTGTTGTGGTGTGGGGGTGCTTTTCTGGTGACACTGTCTGTGATTTATTTAGAATTCAAGGCACACTTAACCAGCATGGCTACCACAGCATTGTACAGTGATACGCCATCCCATCTGGTTTGGGTTTAGTGGGACTATCATTTGTTTTTCAACAGGACAATGACCCAACACACCTCCAGGCTGTGTAAGGGCTATTTTACCAAGAAGGAGAGTGATGGAGTGCTGCATCAGAGGACCTGGCCTCCACAATCCCCGGACTTCAACCCAATTGAGATGGTTTGGGATGAGTCGGACCACAGAGTGAAGTAAAAGCAGCCAACAAGTGCTCAGCATATGTGGGAACTCCTTCAAGACCATTGGAAAAGTATTCCAGGTGAAGCTGGTTGAGGGAATGCCAAGAGTGTGCAAAGGTGTCATCAAGGCAAAGTATGGCTATTTGAAGAATCTTAAATATAAAATATATTTTGGTTTGTTTAACACTTTTTTGTTTACTACATGATTCCATAGTTCTGATGTCTTCACTGTTATTCTACAATGTACATTTTTTTTTGTAAAAATAAAGAAAAACCCTTGAATGAGTAGGTGTCCAAATTTTTGACTGGTAGTGTACTATATACAGAACATGGTGTATTTAACCATTATAACCACAACATTTCCCATATATATTCTAAGCTTGTAAGTAGAATCTTATATGTTAAGTGGATATCTGTATTAATAAGAAGACTATAATATTGCATATTACAAGCAAAGCTCTGTAGTTCAAAACAAACAGCCATACAGACGGGCTAAGGCCTCAGGGTCAAAGTGCATATGCTGAATGTGTTTAGGGGTCTAGCTGGGGCCTTGTGGGATACTTCACAGGATGGAACTAACCCCAAACCAGATCTCTTCCACTTTCCAAGGCCCTTATTGGTTTAGACAGAGGGGCTAGGGTTTAGGATGGGGCCCATGAGTACAAACCTATAGAGCCAGATTCAAGTATGTCCAATAGAGGCTTGATCTGGGTCTAGGAAACTGCACCATAGTGACATAAAGCATCCTCTTCTCAACTGGAAGATGACATTAGTCACCTCTTACTGATAGCCCCAGATTAAACAGTTAAGTGTGGCCATCAGCATTCTCCATCAAGCAAAACATTGAACTAATCTACTGCTATGAAACAGGAGATAAGCTTCCATTTCACAGTCATGGTGAACCATTAGACAGGTCAATTAGACATATTCATAATAAAACTATCCTGGCTGCTAGTCTCAAGGCCTGGGTATTCAGGGGTTAAACGTTTGCTTGGATGATGGGGCAAAAACAATCCCCGAAATAAATATTTCCCCATATTTTCAGTTTCTGAAGGCATTCGATTTGTTGGAAGTATTGCATGGAAAAAAAGTATCAGTCTCTCACAACAGTATAATCGTTTAACTATATACAGTAAATATCATTTATAAAAATTTTATTTATTCCTCACTCTCCCTTTGCCTTTTTTGTTATGCCTCACACACAATGCACACGCGCAAACAAACACATACACACTCTCCTCCTCCTCACTTGCAGATGAACTGGTCCACGGTTTTGGTGCAGCGCTTGCACTTGACGTAGCAGCACCAGTGGAACTTGCAATGGCATCGCTCCACGATCTGGGCCTTGTACTGGTCGTAGCCCCGGCCACAACACATCAGCTCACAGCCATCCATGCCCTCAGATGTCTTATTGCACAGCCTGCCTACAGTACCCAGTGAGCCCGTACTCTGGTTGGACAGGCAGTAGTCTGGGCTGGACTCGATGTAGACCAGGTCGTGGCTGGTGGGGGGGTTGAACTTGCTGTCCCGCTGCACCAGCTTTCCACGCGAGCTGAGCTTCATGGACGCTGCGCTGTCGTACTTCTCCTTCAGGGTTTCGCCCACCTTGCGGAAGTCTGCCAGATGCAGCCAGCACGTCTTCAGACTGCAGGAGCCCGACACGCCATGGCACTTACAGGAGACGTGGGCCAGGTCTGACACCGTCTGAGAGGAGAGGAGAGTAGGAGGGAAACAGGTTGGGAGAGATGGAAAGATTGGTTATGACCATTTTTTTAAATAAAATGTCAATACTATACAAACATTATTTATTGTGTCCATGGCCCACACTATAAGCTGAACAAAACCCTGTCCGCTCATTTGTTAGAGTCAGAAGTGATGTGTATACAACAGGTTCTGGCGAGCTGTTTCCTTTGAGGCTGTGTCAAGGCTTTTGGAATGAACTACAGAAAGCATCCCAGTGAGCCGTCATGATCCCAACTCACACAGATCAAAGACAGGCTTCAGGGGAGAGACGAGACAGAACTGTTACACAGATGATCAACTGATACCACACCCATCTGATTGACCTGGATTCTCTTTTTCTCTCTGGCTCCCCCTCTCTCTCTCACTCCCTCTGTCTCTATTCCTTCCATTCTCTCACTAAGTGTCATTGGGGATCAACTTCAGAACAGCAGAAACAGGTGGAGATGAACTTGTTTTATGTGTTAGTGTGTGAGTGTGACAGTAAAATAAGTATGCAGGCACAGTGCTTCATTTTGTTAGGGTGTGTGTGTGTGACAGCAGAGTATGATTCCTCCTCACCCTCCTTCCAGCCTCGTTGTTGTGTAGGTTCATCATCAGCCGGGCACTCTCGTAGGATCCCTTGGCATAGCTCTTCTCCCTCTCCCGCGCGTCAACAAACTCTTTAGAGAACCTGTAGCCATAGTTCAGGTTGTCCCCGCAGCCGCCCCACAGCCAATCACGAGGCAGGTCTTTGGGACGTGCGGCACGGCTGCAGCCGCAGCTCGACAGCTCCCCCTCTCTGCAAGCCCTGCTCACTGCGTTGACCACGCCTGCCGCGCTGATGGCATATGTAAATGCTGTTTCTCTGCTTCCTGTGAACAGACAGAAATACGAGAAGACAGAAGAACAACATGAATATATGACAGCAGTGACAGTGTACGGTGGAGTCAGACCTGGTGTTAGATTTCATTTGAAGTGATGAGGAGTCAAAGTCTTAAAAAGAAGAGATGAGAGTCACTTTAGTGAGTCACAGTAGTAGGGTCCAAACTGGCCAGACACAGCATTTATAGAGCTTTAACATAAGTCAACAATATGGAGCAGAACGACCATACCATGTTGACAGATGACTCAATACTTCTAGGTATACTGGGCTCATCTGACTGACAGAGGGCGGTACAGGTAGCGAATGAATCTTGTCCAGATGGAAAGTCTCGGTAGCAGAGTCTGCCAAGGGGGAGCTTGTGGCAGAGCTGTCGACAGACATGATGTCTCTCTCTCGCTCTCTCTCTCAGGACTGATCCCAGAGAAGCCTCCCTCTCCTCAGTGAGTGGCCTAGTCCACCCAGCCACGGGGGCAGCCAACACGGGCAGACTCCCCTACCCTGGAGCTCAGCCCGAAATCAGCAGCACCGAACAGTCAAACAGACTGGGGAGGACATGTTTACTTGGCCCAGAGTGAACCAAGATGGGAGCCCTGTCCTCCCCTTAATGGGAGACGGGATCAGAGAGAGAAAAGGAGAGAAAGAGGGAGAAAGTAAGAGGGAGAGAGAGAATAAAGAGAGAGAAGCTGTCCTCTCATTGATGTTTTTTATTTGAAGACACACAGTACAGAATCTGTAGAAAGGGATCTCAGAACAGGGGAGGGACTGAGACAAAAGCAAGCTATATAAAAGTATTTACAGGGAGGAGTCTCACACACTCCCAGAGAGATGCATATGTAGCGCACATACATTCTCATACACACTTGTGAACACACATTCTCGCGGTGATAATGGTTATCACTTGTGGTGATAGGCTCATCCAATTCCTGTCCTCTAATTTCTTCTCTCTCATGTTTCAAATGTACAGATGCTCAAGCCACAGCATTATCACAACGCTAGGCTGAACGGCATGAGGTAAATGCTTTGGTTTAAATTAAATGTGACAGTTATGAACAATAAATGCCGGCAGTAAACCACCACAACATGGGCTCCTGTGGAAAAGTCAAACATTGGAGAGGACATAAAACAAACGCTCCATCAAATAGACAGGATCTGGAAGTAGGATTGAAACCCTCTACCTCTCTGAGTTCTATGAGGGGTGAAAAACTAGCTTGCATGCATGTGTGGGCACACACACACACACATGCATGTGTGTGTTTGAGATACATTGAGGCTGAATGCAATTCCTCCCCATTGTGAGTGTCAGACTATGGCCATGGAGCCCCAGTCCACATGTGATTTATAAAGAGACCTCCCCCACAAACTATTCCCCCAGCACAGCTGCTCAACATCACCCCATGGATTACAACAGGAGAAGAGGGAACCTCCAAATCCTCCTCTGGTCTAGTAGGAGAAAGGGGAAGGGAAGAAGAAGGAAAAACTGTGTGCATACTCAGAGCTAGAGAACCACATAATGCATAACTGAGCAGTGGTTTATTCGGATCCCCATTAGCTTTTTCCAAAGCAGCAGCTATTCTTCATGGGAGGTCCAAACAAAAACATAAAACACGACAAGTAACAAAACACTGATAGACAAGAACAATATGAGTGCAGTCTGTGGGTGCATGTGTTGGTCATTTCACAATCTCTATTGTGCCATGAGATTATGTTTTATAATTATTTTAAAGGTAATGTTATTGGTTTTCTTCAGTAATTGGTTCCATGAGATCATGGCTCTGTATAATACTGTGTGTTGCTGTGAATTTGTTTTGGACTTGGGGACTATGAAGAGACCGCTGGTGGCATGGCTTGTGGGGTATGTATGGATGTCTGAGCTGGATGTTATTTGATTATACAGAAAACCTGGAATTTTCATCAGAGTAATATTTCTCATAAAGACTAGAAGAGAAACAGGAAAGACTGGCATGCATGTGTCACACCCTGGCTCTGGGAACTCTAATATGTTGAGCCAGGGTGTGTAGATTCTATGTGTTTGTGCCCGGCCTGTTCCTGCTCCCCGCACCAAGCCTACGGTGCGCGTCGCCAGCCCGGCCCGGCCCGTTCATGCTCCACGCACCAACCCAGGGGTGCGCATCGTCAGCCCGGTACGGCCCGTGCCTGCTCCCCGCACCAAGCCAGGGGTGCGCATCGTCAGCCCGGTCCGGCCCGTTCCTGCTCCCCGCACCAAGCCAGGGGTGCGCATCGTCAGCCCGGTCCGGCCCGTTCCTGCTCCACGCACCAAGCCAGGGGTGTGCGTCGTCAGTCCGGCACAACCCGTGCCTGGAACACCGGTGCCTGGTCAGGTACCGGTCAGCTGCTCCACATCGGAATCCAAGCAATCCACTCCACCGATGTCCAGTCCAGCTCCAGCCAGAGGGGCCAGACCGGACCAGGGGCGCTACGGGGGGATAGTTGAGGGGTGGTGGTCATGCCCGGAGCCGGACCCGCCTCCGAGGAGGAATGCCCACCCAGCCCTCCCCTGTTCGGTTATGTTTGGCGCGGTCGCAGTCCGCACCTTTGGGGGGGGGGTACTGTCACACCCTGGCTCTGGGAACTCTAATATCTTGAGCCAGGGTGTGTAGATTCTATGTGTTTGTGTTCTGTGTTTAAGATCTAGTATTGTGTTTCTATGTTGGCCAGTGTGGTTCTCAATCAGAGGCAACGAGTATCAGCTGTTGCTTGTTGTCTCTGATTGGGAGCCATACTTAAGTAGCCAGTTTTCCCACAGTGTTTGTGGGATCTTGTTCCAGTTGGTTTGTGTTAGTACCGTTGGACTTCACGTATCGTTTGTTGTTTTGTTTATCGTGTGTGCACTTAATAGAATAAGATGTACGAATATCACGCTGCGCCTTGGTCCTCCTCCTTCGACGATCGTGACAGCATGTTGATATCCTGTATATGCAGTTAAGGGCAAGGTGTGCTGCTCTGTTTTGAGCCAGCTGCGGCTTTGCTAGGTCTTTCTTTGCTGCACTTTACCATATTACCACAGTAATCAAGATGGGACAAGATCAGAGCCTGAACAACTAGTACAGTTAATGTGTGTTAAAAACGCATAACATCTTTTTATAACAGACATACTCCTCGCCATCTTCATAACAACTTTGTCAATATGATTTGACCATGATAATTGACCATCCAATGTTATACCTAGGAGTTTAACTTCCTCAATTTGCTCAATGGTCATACCCTTTATGTACAACTCCAGTTGAGGTTTAGGTCTTTGAGAATGTTTTGAACCAAATACAATGCTTTTAGTTTTAGATGTATTTAAGACCAGTTTATTATTTATCACCCATTCTGATACTGACTGTAACTCCTTACTTATAATTTCTATGAGCTCACTGGCTTTTGGTGCTGACATGTAGAGTGTGGAATCATCAATCACAGTGTGTTCCACTAGCACCAGCTGTCGGCTATACAGCCGATTACAGAGTCATTTTCAGACGGGTACTTTTCAATTCCCTAGTCAGAAAAAAGTCTGTTGAGCCCTCTCTCACTAGAATGCACGATATGCGTCTTCTAGCCATCTATTGATAACACAGGTGCCTGTCAGTTACAAAGTTAGCGATGACAGGGAAACACTGCTGGTTTGACAGTCTGTCCTGCCACTCAGTACCTAGGTGTGTGAGTTGTGTGCACTGTGGTTGCAGTATAATTTCTACACGGAGGGAGAGAGCATGAATTTGCACATCCCATATAATGTGATAACGATGAATCGAAATCCACTTAACCTATGCTTTTCTGTCACATTTATTTATTTTATTTCGCGTGCAGGGTCCGACATAAAAAATAGCCCACCGGGGCCAGTAAAAGACATGTGTCGTTGGGCCAGTGGATGTCGTCAGGGCCAGTAACTTTTTGGGCCAGTCACTTTTCAGCTCATTTTTGCATTCCAGTTCAACATCTAGCTGCTCTGTCGCAATCTACCATTGAAAACCATTAAAGACTACACGCCTAAATGTCATGCCATTTGTATTTGACCAATGTGATTGGCCGTTCATTCAAGCATGACCACGCTCCTGCGAGTCACAACTTCTCAAGCAGTACATGAGTTGATCCCTTCACACAGCACACACAAGCTGTCCAGAGCAAAAAGAAGCACCAATCAATCTACTCGCTGAGTTTATTTATTTTAGCGAAAGTGATTTACAAAAGTAAACCTTCAATAGTGAACATCCTAGCAATTTGCTGGCTACTGTTGATATTCTGCAAAAAGAAAGCTACAAAAAGACACCTAGCATTCGTCTTGGCTAGCCTACTATAGCCATGTCGATATCTCTTTTGGAACGTTTGTCTTAAAGGGGCAGTGTACTATTTAAAAATCTTCTCAAAATGACATACTTTAGAAACAAAATGTAATGCAATTAATGCAATGCAATTCTAAAGAAGAGTAATGACTTGCGTTGCTAAAATATATTACATACCTTTTTAATACATATCATAATAACCCAATGTGGCCTATTAATAGCTGAATATAGAGAGAAAGCACGCCAAAAAAAAATATCTACTGGCCCGAACAGAGTTTCTACTGGCCCTGCATGTAGAACCCTGCCGTGTTTCATATGCAGCACGGAGTGGTGGTGCATAGACTATTGACTGTGTTTTGATTGATGAACAAGAAGCTTGATTTGTTTTTTAAAAGGTGTCGGACTGACTGAATAAAGTCAATCTCATATCTTTGCTATTCATAAATCATACAATGTAGTTATATGTCCATGGTATCTCATCCGGACAATTAAATAAAACAAGATCTTGTTTTTGTATTTTCGATATGAAGTCCAGTAGGTATTGCCAGATCGTAACATTAGAGTGAGTGACTTGTCAGTAGCCTACCGAATTGCATCGGTAAGAGTAATTTGACGAAATATCTTCAGATAAATTATGAAAACATTCGATGAAGATGGTGAATAATCCTCACTGCAGGAACAATATGTAGGCTAGTGGAGAGATATCCTCACTATGGTCCAAAACATATTAAAAGAAAACATTAAATTGTTTTAAAAGCTAATGATACTTACAGTATATGGTATTTTCAATGATATTGATGTAGGTCTACTGATTTAATCAAAGTGTTGACAATGGAGTAGTCAACTGCTACTTTCTGTGTAGCAAAGGCCATGTTTAACACCTGCTTCATTCTTCAATCAAACCTGTGTTGCAGATTGCTGAGAAAATGCCTCTTAAAGAAGCTTGAAGCCTGTGGAAGTCAGCAGACTCTTACGGGATTCTTTATAGGCATAGTGCAGTCAAAATTAAGTTGCTCGTGTGTTTTATATCATATTGTACAACAGTTGATTAAACTAACACTACAAAAGTGTGAATTTAAAAAAAAATCAGTGTTATTTCCTCATAGTTGCTGGTTGAAAATACAGTCTAGCACTAGAAAGAACCAGAGGCCACCAAAATAGAGCCTGGTCGGCAAAAACAAATAGTAAATTTTTCTATGGCTGCCTACACCATGTGCTTGTTGAAAACACTGAGGCGTCCTTTGAAGAATACTCTCTGGGTTCTATTGGATAAATATCTTTCCAACCATGTGATGGAAGATGATGTAAAGCCATAGCAAGTTATGATAAATAACATCAAAGGCTACACTGAAATCTAACAATACAGCTCCATCTATCATCTTATCCATTTATTTGTAACAAATCATCAGTCATCTGAGCCAGTGCAGTAAAAGTTGAGTGCCATTCTCTATACGTTTGCTGAAAGAGTCAGTAGTTAACTTGTTCTCTGAAAAATGCATGCCTGATGAAGACCTAAGGGAAAGTAGTGAACAAGGCATCTCACAAAGACACGTGACATGATGGCATATTGAACACACAGCGGTGCGAATCACCTCAAGATAAAAACGTAATTTCAATATCAGTAAGTTAGACTAAATATTAGCATACTCATGAATAATAACATTCAATCTGGATAATAACACAAAACGAATCATAAGGCTAGAGAAATCTATTGACAAATATTACAACAACAAGCAACACTCAAACATGACGGAGGGCAAACGAGGAGAATCAATCTCCAAGAGAAAACGCGACTCCTCTACGGATACAAATGATTTATGCTTTTCACCACTGGGACTGGTAAGTGTGGAAAGCGATCTGTTGAAGTCAATAAATGACAAACTGGGCATACTAGAGTTGGTCAGTAAGGATGACAAAGAGTTGAAGGCGAGTCTTGAAATGACTGACGAAAAAGCTGCGATAATGGAGAAAGATACAAAAAAGCAAAAAGGGACAGTCACTAATATAGAAACGGACGATAAGGAACTTAAAAGGGAGAACAACTTTCTGAGAGAAGCATTCCTAGACATACAGACTAGGTCGATGAGAGAAAATCTAGTACTTACGGTATCCAAGAAAAAGAAGGAGAGGTTACCGAAAAAATTGTGAAGGACTTCTTTCTTACAGCGCTTCAAATCCCACTCGATATTGTTGATCAAATCCCACTCGATATTGTTGATAAAATCCAACTCGAACATGTACACCGTTGCGGACAAAGAGGACAGAGATATGAGCATCCAATCGTTGCCAAATGTACTTTCTTTAAGGATAAAGTAATGGTTAAAAGGTAAAATACTTGCTGGCACGAAAATAGGTATGAATGATCAGTTCCCAAGGGAGATTGCAGAATGGTGCAAAGTTCTGTACCCAATCTTCAAGGAAATAGATTAAAAGGGAAGCGTGTTGCTCTCGTAGTCCATAAACTTTATATTAACAACCAAATGTTCCGCGACACAAAGACTACTCCATGGCTATTCTGAAAGTTCTAATAGAGGAGTCGAATAATGGAACACCCAAAACTAGCCATGGTAGGGATTGAAATAATAAAACCCATTAATAGTATTTTATAAAGGGATAAGACGGCATTACAAGAAAGTATAACAAACGAAATAATACATCTAAAAATATAACTAATTAGAACACAAGTACTCAATCAACATAGTGGAGACATAGCAACCAGAAGACATAGAAGGCACAGTATGTGGGTATGTGTGGATGTATTGTGATGAAAGGTGTGGTGTGCGTTTTTGTGTTTGGAAAAGTGTGGCGTTAAGTGAGTGAGAAAGGAAATGGTTGCATATCCCAGAACCAACATGTGTCTTTGAGCAGGGGTTGTGAGAGAGAGCTTTCAATTGTGTGCAGATGAGGGATATACATTTTTAAATAAAGTATACATCTGATCTATTCTTTTATTTTCCTATCATGATGGAACGGTCCCCAACCCTATATCCTAGACACCCACCTGAGCAACCCATACACCAAAGAGAAGTCCCCATCTGTTTTATGGCCCTGCTGTAAGTTACCCATATGCAGCCAAAACAGAAAGATAAATGTGATCAGAGACCTACTAGAGCAGCACCGCCCCCTCAAGATTCTGAGCCTGCCTGGCAGGGATGGTCCAACAAAGCCAGAGCCCCCTGATGGGAGAGCATGATACACAAGGAAATTTTCAAAGCTGCTAATGAGAACCTTGACGACCTTGTACCGAGCCAGTGGGGATTCCGGTAGGGTACCTCCACCCAGGTTGTGGCAGTGCTGGCAACACTGGCTGCAGTAACCGATGGGGAGGGGGTCACACTCGGACAATCAGAGCGGGGGCATATTATTGTGGCCCTGGTGGCACAAAATAATCAAAGGTCTGACTGAAATGTGTGTAATTCTTTGCTCAATCTTGCATGCTTTCTCAAACAGCTGTATATGCATTTGTAAATCAGGTCCTTTCTTGAGTTGGGCTCTGGGATGTAACAACCGTTGAGCATCTGAGCTTATGGTTGATTGTGGAGGAAAGGGGTTGAGTGTGTTAGAGTATGTGTGTGTGTGTGTGTGTGTGTGTGTATCCCACATCCATTGCAAGGGGGTAAGGATGTTAGGGAGAATATAGGATGAACCACAATAATTGTTTGCTAAAATAATAATTGCTTGACAAAAATGTAATGTAATACAATGGCAATCCGGGTTATGGGTAACAATCCTTCGCATTAACCTCCGACATTATTACGAATATTAATTGCTAATGATGGGAATTAAGATATGCAAGATATTTGAATAAATTTGTATTTTTACTAGCATATATATATATATATATATATACAGTGGGGCAAAAAAGTATTTAGTCAGCCACCAATTGTGCAAGTTCTCCCACTTAAAAAGATGAGAGAGGCCTGTAATTTTCATCATAGGTACACGTCAACTATGAAAGACAAAATGAGAAAAAAAAATCCAGAAAATCACATTATAGGATTTTTTATGAATTTATTTGCAAATTATGGTGGAAAATAAGTATTTGGTCACCTACGAAATATACTTCTCCCATGGGCAAAGAAACTCAAAAGGGGTGATGATATTAATTAACAGTAATTTC
The DNA here is from genome assembly GCF_020615455.1 of Coregonus clupeaformis. Taxonomy (NCBI): domain Eukaryota; kingdom Metazoa; phylum Chordata; class Actinopteri; order Salmoniformes; family Salmonidae; genus Coregonus; species Coregonus clupeaformis. Next base: position 58,830,742 of record NC_059215.1, read on the forward strand.
GATCCAAATGTGAAAATTGTCCAAACAGATCCGCAAGGTAGATGGATGATTTTAAATATGTTATTGGACCATAAACAGATATGGCTCATTAACATTTACACACCAAATAATGATGATCCACACTTCTTTGACAATATATATAATAGATTATATTATTATGGTGGGAGATTATAATACAGTTATAAATAGCTCAATGGACCGTAAAGGAAATCACACTACAAACTATCACCCTCATGCTCTTAAGGAAATCATGAATGTCATGGAGGCATAAGAATTAGTAGATATATAGAGGCTTAAATATCCTGAACTAGTGAGATATACATGGTGGAGACTCAATCAAGCTAGTCATCTTGACTTCTTTCTTATGTAATTTCTCGTCGGCACCAAAAGTTTAAAAAGTGTTGTTAGGGGACAGAATGCGGTCGGACCATCATATAATTGGCATTACATTACTCTTACTGAATTTCGACGTGGGCAAGGATATTGGAAATGTAATCAGTCTATTGGATGATAACTTGTTTTTAACTAGGACTGAGGAATTTAACTGATTTTTCCCGACATAACATAGGTACAGCAAATCCCCTTATTGTATGGGACACTTTAAAATGTGCCTTTAGAGGCCATGCAATTCAGTACTCATCTCGAAAACAAAAGCAATTTAGGTCAAAAGAGTCCATACTAACAAAGGAAATAGAAGGTCTAACAGAACAGATAGATAGCAATAAAAACTGTAACAGAGGCTCAGAATAAATTAGAGGAAAAACAAAAAGTAATGGAGAAACATATTCAAGAAAGATCAAGTGTAATATATTATCAAAATAAAGCAAACTGGATGGAATATGCGGAAAAAATGCAATAAATTATTTTTTAATCTTCAATATAGAAATGCTACCAAAAATAATTTACTGAAACTGGTTACAAATGATGGAGTCACCCATGATTCACCAAATTATATTTTAAAGGAGGAAGCAAAGTACTTTAAGCATATGTTTTCGTTTCAGTCGTCTCCATCTCCTCTAACTGAAGCTAATTGTAGATTTTTTCAATTGATAATGTAAAATTAACAGCCATTCAGAAAGAACTTCTGGATGCAATTAAAGACTAAGTCTCAGAAAACTCCAGGGTTGGATGGCATACCAGCGAGGTATACCAAACCTTTTATGATATATTCAGAGGACCGTTACTAGCATGTTTTAACCACTCCTATGTAAATGGTAGATTATCAGACACTCAAGAAGAAGGTCTGATTTCATTATTACTGAAACAGGATACAAGTGGGAAATATAAAGATTCAGTCCATTTTAAAAATTGGAGGCCCCTTACACTTCAGTGTTGTGATGCAAAAATTCTAGCAAATTGTATAGCACATATAATTAAAAAGGTATTGTCTGTCATTATTCATTTTAATCAGACAGGTTTTTTACATGGAAGATACATTGGAGATAATATAAGGCAAGTACTGGAAACAATAGAACACTATGAAACATCTGGGAAACCAGGCCTGCTACAGTGGAGAAAAAAAGTATTTAGTCAGCCACCAATTGTGCAAGTTCTCCCACTTAAAAAGATGAGAGAGGCCTGTAATTTTCATCATAGGTACACGTCAACTATGACAGACAAAATGAGGAAAAAAAATCCAGAAAATCACATTGTAGGATTTTTTATGAATTTATTTGCAACTTATGGTGGAAAATAAGTATTTGGTCAATAACAAAAGTTTCTCAATACTTTGTTATATACCCTTTGTTGGCAATGACACAGGTCAAACGTTTTCTGTAAGTCTTCACAAGGTTTTCACACACTGTTGCTGGTATTTTGGCCCATTCCTCCATGCAGATCTCCTCTAGAGCAGTGATGTTTTGGGGCTGTCGCTGGGCAACACAGACTTTCAACTCCCTCCAAAGATTTTCTATGGGGTTGAGATCTGGAGACTGGCTAGGCCACTCCAGGACCTTGAAATGCTTTTTTACGAAGCCTCTCCTTCGTTGCCCGGGCGGTGTGTTTGGGATCATTGTCATGCTGAAAGACCCAGCCACGTTTCATCTTCAATGCCCTTGCTGATGGAAGGAGGTTTTCACTCAAAATCTCACGATACATGGCCCCATTCATTCTTTCCTTTACACAGATTAGTCGTCCTGGTCCCTTTGCAGAAAAACAGCCCCAAAGCATGATGTTTCCACCCCCATGCTTCACAGTAGGTATGGTGTTCTTTGGATGCAACTCAGCATTCTTTGTCCTCCAAACACGACGAGTTGAGTTTTTACCAAAAATATATTTTGGTTTCATCTGACATTCTCCCAATCCTCTTCTGGATCATCCAAATGCACTCTAGCAAACTTCAGATGGGCCTGGACATGTACTGGCTTAAGCAGGGGGACACGTCTGGCACTGCAGGATTTGTGTCCCTGGCGGCGTAGTGTGTTACTGATGGTAGGCTTTGTCACTTTGGTCCCAGCTCTTTGCAGGTCATTCACTAGGTCCCCCCGTGTGGTTCTGGGATTTTTGCTCACCATTCTTGTGATCATTTTGACCCCACGGGGTGAGATCTTGCGTGGAGCCCCAGATCGAGGGAGATTATCAGTGGTCTTGTATGTCTTCCATTTCCTAATAATTGCTCCCACAGTTGATTTATTCAAACCAAGCTGCTTACCTAATGCAGATTCAGTCTTCCCAGCCTGGTGCAGGTCTACAATTGTGTTTCTGGTGTCATTTGACAGCTGTTTGGTCTTGGCCGTAGTGGAGTTTGGAGAGTGACTGTTTGAGGTTGTGGACAGGTGTCTTTTATACTGATAACAAGTTCAAACAGGTGCCATTAATACAGGTAAGGAGTGGAGGACAGAGGAGCCTCTTAAAGAAGAAGTTACAGGTCTGTGAGAGCCAGAAATCTTGCTTGTTTGTAGGTGACCAAATACTTATTTTCCACCATAATTTGCAAATAAATTCATAAAAAATCCTATAATGTGATTTTCTGGATTTTTTTTCCTCAATTTGTCTGTCATAGTTGACGTGTACCTATGATGAAAATTACAGGCCTCTCTCATCTTTTTAAGTGGGAGAACTTGCACAATTTGTGGCTGACTAAATACTTTTTTTCCCCACTGTATTCATAGCAGACTTTGAAAAGGCATTTGATCAAGTACGTTTATATATAAATGCTTGGAGCATTTCAATTTTGGAAAATCTCTTATAAAATGGGTTAAACTAATGTATAGTAACCCTAGGTGTAAAATAGCAAATAATGGCTGTTTCTCAGACAGTTTTAAACTGTCATGAGGAGTAAAACAAGGTTGTCCACTATCGGCATATCTATTTATTATGGCCATCAAAATGTTAGCTATTAAAATCAGATCCAACAATAATATCAAGGGATTAGAAATCCAGGGCTTAAAAACAAAGGTGTCATTGTACGCTGAGGATTTAGGTTTTCTTTTAAATCCACAATTTGAATCCCTCCATAGCCTCATAGATGATCTAGATACATTTTCTAACCTCTCTGGATTACAACCAAATTATGATACATATATTACGTATTGGATCACTAAAAAGTAAAATGTTTACATTACCATGTAGTTTACCAATTAAATGGTCTGATGGTGATGTGGATAGATAATATCTTGCTACCATGGAAAGGTAAATAAATGTCTATTTGTGGAAAAACCACACTGATTAACTCTTTAGTATTATCCCAGTTCACCTATTTGCTTATGGTGTTGCCTACGCCTAGCGAACAATATATAGATGTATAGCGCCTTGCAAAAGTATTCATCCCCCTTGGCATTTTTTCTATTTTGTTGCATTACAACCAGTAATTTAAAATGATTTTTATTTGGATTTCATGTAAACAAAATAGTCCAAATTGGTGAAGTGAAATTAAAAAAATAACTTGTTTCAAAAAAATTCAAAAAAATAAATAACGGAAAAGTGGTGCATGCATATGTATTCACCCCCTTTGCTATGCAGCCCCTAAATAAGATCTGGTGCAACCAATTACCTTCAGAAGTCACATAATTAGTAAAATAAAGTCCACCTGTGTGCAATCTAAGTGTCACATGTTCTCAGTGTATATATACACCTGTTCTGAAAGGCCCCAGAGTCTGCAACACCACTAAGCAGGCGGCACCACCAAGCAAGCGGCACCATGAAGATCAAGGAGCTTTCCAAACAGGTCAGAGACAAAGTTGTGGAGAATGGAAAGAATATGGCACCACAACAAACCTGCCAAGAGAGGGCCGCCCACCAAAACTCACGGACCATGCAAGGAGGGCATTAATCAGAGGCAACAAAGACACCAAAGATAACCCTGAAGGAGCTGCAAAGCTCCACAGCAGAGATTGCAGGATCTGTCCATAGGACCGCTTTAAGCCTTACACTCCACAGAGCTGGGCTTTACGGAAAAGTGGCCAGCCGTCATACCGCTCAGGGAGGAGACACGTTCTGTCTCCTAGAGATGAACATACTTTGGAGCGAAAAGTGCAAATCAATCCCAGAACAACAGGAAAGGACCTTGTGAAGATGCTGGAGGAAACAGGTACAAAACTATCTATATCCACAGTAAAACGAGTCCTATATCAACATAACCTGAAAGGCCACACAGCAAGGAAGAAGCCACTGCTCCAAAACCGCCATAAAAAATCCAGACTACGATTTGCAACTGTACATGGGACAAAGATCGTACTTTTTGGAGAAATGTCCTCTGGTCTGATGAAACAAAAATATAACTGTTTGGCCATAATGACCATCGCTATGTTTGGAGGAAAAAGGGGGTCGCTTGCAAGCCAAAGAACACCATCCCAACCGTGAAGCACAGGGGTGGCAGCATCATGCTGTGGGGGTGCTTTGCTGCAGGAGGGTCTGCTGCACTACACAAAATAGATGGCATCATGAGGAAGGAAAATTATGTGGATATATTTAAGCAACATCTCAAGACATCAGTCAGGAAGTTAAAGCTTGGTCGCAAATGGGTCTTCCAAATGGACAATGATCCCAAGCATTCTTCCAAAGTTGTGGCAAAATGGCTTAAGGACAACAAAGTCAAGGTATTGGAGTGGCCATCACAAAGCCCTGACCTCAATCCTATAGAAAATGTGTGGGCAGAACTGAAAAAGCGTGTGCGAGCAAGGAGGCCTACAACCCTGGCTCAGTTACACAAGCTCTGTCAGGAGAAATGGGTCAAAATTCACCCAACTTATTGTGGTAAGCTTGTGGAAGGCTACCCAAAATGTTTGACCCAAGTTAGACAATGTAAAGGCAATGCTACCAAATACTAATTGAGTGTATCATCGTCTGACCCACTGGGAATGTGATGAAAGAAATAAAAGCTGAAATAAATCATTCTCTCTACTATTATTCTGATATTTCACATTCTTAAAATAACGTGTTGATCATAACTGACCTAAGACAGGGAATTTTTACTAGGATTAAATGTCAGGAATTGTGAAAAACGGATTTTAACCTCTTCATCCCAAGGTTCCCCATATCCGGGGTACTCCTCCCACAATCTCAAACAATGGCATAGTACGGTTTTTAAACATCTGTGAATAACTGAATGTTATACACTACTGGAGCGAGAAGCGTCTCAACTGTGAATCTAGCTAAACTGTTGTTGCCCAAATGAAATAATATTCTGACTCCAAGCAAATATATAAGCATATAGCAAAAACAGTACTTTATTTTGAAACCATGCATACCCGTATATTCTTAGACAGATAACGTATTTTTCTCAACATATCTACACAAACGATACACCATTCAAAGCTGCTACCTCACAGATTCCAACAGTGATAGCCATGTTCCTCTATGACCAACACTCACTAAACTATTAATCAAAGAACGTCAGTAACAAACTTCAATTTGTTTTATCACAACAACAAACTGCGTCTTACCTTTGTTGTTTCTGTTACCAAAAGTAGTGTCTGATCGAATAAAACCACTTGAAAAGATACTCTAGGGTGTCTCTCTCATTCTGAGTCGATTTCAATGAGTTTCCATCGTTTTACATGGCCAACAATGTATTTGAAGATGAAGTCAGTAGTTTGGTTCAATCCCAACAGGCACTATTTTGTCGCCATCTTCTGGATATATGATGCAATCCCCGTGATTTGTCATTGTTCTCATTTAATTCTACTGATCCAGAGCTTTCGATAGAGGGGTCACATGTCAAAATCGATCAACCGGTTGTTGAAATATCCAAGTGCGCACCTCATTGTCTCATATTAGTTGACTTGCTGCGTTACGCACGGTTACGCAGAGCGCACAACAACACTAGAATTTCGAAAGGGAAAACGCAAAGTTTATTCAAATATGGCAGGCTCTAGTAACAAATATACAGTTACAGAGGCGTTATTAATTGTAACAGATGGAAGTTGGACTCCATGTATCCCCATTGACTCTGAATCAGACGATGAGGACCTGCTTAGACTGGACAAACCAGACCCCAACGACGAGAACGAAGGTTATCGTGTACAGGGCCCTACTCAAGCATCAGAAGAGTATGTAATCCCATTGTTATGTATTACTTCTAATACTACTATTACTAATTTATTGTATGAGTACAAAACATACATCTAAAATATCTGAGTAACTGAAGCTCAACGTAAAAGTTAGCGCTAGCATAGCTTAGAGGCCCACGCGCAAGTTTACTTACAATAGAATGCTATGTGTATTATTTCTTGTCACTGAATTATCACTTTAGTCAACATTCTCATAGTTCTAACTATTTATTTTATATATCTGACTGTTTTGAGTCAGATTTGTCAATGAATGAATACAAGTGTGTTTTGTCATGATTTTCTTTTCTCTTTTGTCTTGTTTGTACAGTGAAGATGATTATAAGGGTGATGAGACACAGCCAGAGCATCTGCCTCCTCAGCCACAGCTTCCCCTTCCTCAGGCAGAGCCTCCTCTTCCTCAGCCTGGCCGCTTGTCTAGACAACGCACTTCTGCTCCCCTCCCTCGGCCACGGTCTTCATCGGACACTGAGTCCCCTGTAAAGAGCCCTCAACCCAAAAGAAAAGGAAAAGCTTTCTCAAAGTCAGCGCATCGAAGTCAGCGTGGTGAAGGTAGGCCTGCCACTCCAAGAGTCGGGGAGGAAGAAGAGGAAGAAGAAGATAGGTGGCATAATAGAGAAGAGAAAAAATTGTCTACATTTTGTGTGACAACCCACCCAAGGACACCATATCATTGTTTATAGTTTTGGGATGTGTGTAATCTTTGTTTTTACATTTGTTGTTTATAGTTTCTAATAAATCTGCTCAGTTTGGAGTCAAACTTTCCCATTGTATGGTTTATAGAGGTCTGGGAGAACATGGGAAACAACATCAAAACAGTTGTATTTTAATGGAATGTACACATATAGTGATATGTTAGTGAAATTAAATGCCTTTTGCTGTCTGGTACCTGATAAAAGTCAAATGGCACTGATGGTGCCCAAATCTACCCGAATGTCTCCATTTGGTATTCCGCCTAAACATACTTCAACTAAAACCCCTACAACTTTGGTTTACTTTACTTTATTGGCATCAAACTTCACATAAGTACTCATCAGATATTGGGCTATGGTCCCATAGTGTTTAGGGGCTGCAGCTGCATAAGTCTAATAATTTATTTCCTATAAAACCTGAACATTTTGAATTTCGTAAAGTGAATGTGGAAGAATTGAAAAATGATTGTTTTCTATCAATAACGACAAGCCACCGGGATCTGACAACTTGGATGGAAAATTACTGAGGATAATAAAGGATGATATTGCCACTCCTATTTGCCAGATCTTCAATCTAAGCCAACTAGAAAGTGTGTGCCCTCAGGCCTGGAGGGAAGCCAGAGTAATTGCGCTACCCAAGAATAGTAAAGCCCCCTTTACTGGCTCAAATACGTTTTAGTCATTTAGCAGACGCTCTTATCCAGAGCGACTTACAGTTAGTGAGTGCATACATTTTCATACTAGCCCCCCTTGGGTAACGAACCCACAACCCTGGCATTGCAAGCGCCATGCTCTACCAACTGAGCTACAGGGGACTACCAACCAATCAGCCTGTTACCAACCCTTAGTAAACCTTTTGGAAAAAATGGTGCTTGACCAGATACAATCCTATTTTACTGTAAACAAATTGACAACAGACTTTCAGGATGCTTATAAGGAAAGATATTCAACAAGCACAGCACTTACACAAATTACTGATTGGCTGAGAGAAATGTATGATACAAATATTGTGGGAGCTATTTTGTTAGAATTCAGTGCGGCTTTTGACATTATTGATCAAAGTCTGCTAATGGATAAACGTATGTGTTATGGCTTTACACCCCCTGCTAAATTGTGGATAAAGAGTTACCTGTCTAACAGAACAGAGGTTGTTCTATAATGGAAGCCTCTCCAACATAATCTAGGTAGAATCAGGAATTCCCTAGAGCAGCTGTCTAGGCCCATTACTTTTTTTCAATCTTTACTACTGACATGCCACTTGCCTTGAGTAAAGCAAGTGTAGCTATGTATGTGAATGAGTTGTATAAAAACACTATACACATCAGCTACTACAGCGAGTGAAATCACTGCAACACTTCAAAGTATACTCTGACTGTCTAAGATGGCTTATTGAATACACAGCGGTACAAATCACCTCAAGATAAAAACATAATATTCAGTAAGTTAGACTAAATATTAGCACTTCATATATTTGAGGGTAATAACATTCAATCTGGATAATAACACAAAACAAATTATAAGGCTAGAGAAATGTATCGACAAATATTGCAACAACACGCAACACCCAAACATGACGGAAGACAAACTAGGAGAATCAATCTCCAAGAGAAAACGCGACTCCTCGACTGATACAGATGATTTATGCTTTTCACCACTGGGACTGATAAGTGTGGAAAGCGATCTGTTGAAGTCGATAAATGACAAACTCGGCATACTTAAACTTAAAAAGGAAAACAACTTTCTGAGAGAAGCCTTACTAGACATACAAACTAGATAGATGAGAGAAAATCTTGTACATACAGGTATCCAGGAAAAATAAGAAGTTACAGAAAAAATTGTGAAGGACTTCTTTCTTACAGCGCTTCAAATCCCACTCGTGGCTGTTGACAAAATCCAACTCGAACGTGTACACCGTTTCGGACAAAGAGGACAGAGATATGAGCATCCAATCTTGCCAAATTTGCTTTTTTTAAAGGATAAAGTCATGGTTAAAAGCCTAGGTAACAAACTTGCTGGCACGAAAATAGGCATGAATGATCAGTTCCCGAGGGAGATTGCAGAACGGCGCAAAGTTCTGTACCCAATCTTCAAGGAAAATAGATTAAAAGGGAAGCGTGTTGCTCTCGTTGTCGATAAACTGTATATTGACAACCAAATGTTCCGCGACACAAAGACTATTCCATGGCTATTCTGAAAGTTCTAATAGAGGAGTCGAATAATGGAACACCCAATACTAGCCATGGTAGGGATTGTAATAATAAAACACATTTATAGTATGTATAGTATTTTATAAAGGGTGTATTACAAGAAAAGACAACAAGCAAAATAATACATCTTCAAATACAACTAAATTAGAACACAAGTACTCAATCAACATAGTGGAGATAAAAACATAGCAAACAGAAGACATAGAAGGCACAGTATGTGGGTATGTGTGGATGTATTGTGATGGAAGGTGTTGTGTGCGTTTTTGTGTTTGAAAAAGTGTGGAGTTAAGTGAGTGAGAAAGGAAATGGTTGCATATCCCAGAACCAACGTGTATATGTGAGCAGGGGTTGTGAGAGAGAGCTTTCAATTTTGTACAGATGAGGGATATACATTTTAAAATATTGTATATATCTAATCAATTTTTTTATTGTCCTATCATGATGGAACGATCCCCAACCTTATATTGTAGACACCCACCTGAGCGAGCCATACACCAAAGAGAAGTCCCCATCTGTTTTATGAACCTGCTGTGAGTTGCCTATATGCAGCCAAAACAGAAAAATAAATGCGGTCAGAGACCTACTTGAGCAGCACCGCCCCCTCAAGATTCTGAGCCTGCCTGGCAGGGTTGGTCCTACAAAGCCAGAGCCCTCTGATGGGAGAGCATAATATACAAGGAAATTCTCAAAGCTGCTAATGAGAACCTTGACGACCTTGTACCTAGCCGGTGGGGATTCCGGTGGGGTACCCCCACACAGGTAGTGGAAGTGCTGGCAACACTGGCTGCAGTAACCCATGGGAGGGGGTCACACTCGGACAGTCAGAGAAGGGGCTTAATATTGTGGCCCAGGTGGCACAAAATAATCAAAGGTCTGAATGCACGGAGATGCTTGGGAAAAATGGTTACAACAGGGGACCAGAGTGATTGTGTCTCAGGTGAAGAGGGTGGATCTGATCTCCATCACCTAGGACTTGACATAGATTAAATAGATTAATCAAATCTCACATTGTTGTAAATTTTTGCTCAATCTTGCATGCTTTCTCAAACAGCTGTAAGGGGTTGAGTGTGTGCATGTGTGTTTATCCCACATCTGTTGCAAGGGGGTAAGGATGTTAGGGAGAATATAGGATGAACCATACAGTGGGGGAAAAAAGTATATAGTCAGCCACCAATTGTGCAAGTTCTCCCACTTAAAAAGATGAGAGAGGCCTGTAATTTTCATCATAGGTACACGTTAACTATGACAGACAAATTGAGGAAAAAAAAATCCAGAAAATCAGATTGTAGGATTTTTTATGAATTTATTTGCAAATTATGGTGGAAAATAAGTATTTGGTCACCTACAAACAAGCAAGATTTCTGGCTCTCACAGACCTGTAACTTCTTCTTTAAGAGGCTCCTCTGTCCTCCACTCGTTACCTGTATTAATGGCACCTGTTTGAACTTGTTATCAGTATAAAAGACACCTGTCCACAACCTCAAACAGTCACACTCCAAACTCCACTATGGCCAAGACCAAAGAGCTGTCAAAGGACACCAGAAACTAAATTGTAGTGCAATAGGTAAGTGCAACTGAATCTGCAATAGGTAAGCAGCTTGGTTTGAAGAAATCAACTGTGGGAGCAATTATTAGGAAATGGAAGAACTACAAGACCACTGATAATCTCCCTCGATCTGGGGCTCCACGCAAGATCTCACCCCGTGGGGTCAAAATGATCACAAGAACGGTGAGCAAAAATCCCAGAACCACACGGGGGGACCTAGTGAATGACCTGCAGAGAGCTGGGACCAAAGTAACAAAGCCTACCATCAGTAACACACTACGCCGCCAGGGACTCAAATCCTGCAGTGCCAGACGTGTCCCCCTGCTTAAGCCAGTACATGTCCAGGCCCGTCTAAAGTTTGCTAGAGTGCATTTGGATGATCCAGAAGAGGATTGGGAGAATGTCATATGGTCAGATGAAACCAAAATATAACTTTTTGGTAAAAACTCAACTCGTCATGTTTGGATGACAAAGAATGCTGAGTTGCATCCAAAGAACACCAAACCTACTGTGAAGCATGGGGGTGGAAACATCATGCTTTGGGGCTGTTTTTCTGCAAAGGGACCAGGACGACTGATCCGTGTAAAGGAAAGAATGAATGGGGCCATGTATCGTGAGATTTTGAGTGAAAACCTCCTTCCATCAGCAAGGGCATTGAAGATGAAACGTGGCTGGGTCTTTCAGCATGACAATGATCCCAAACACACCGCCCGGGCAACGAAGGAGTGGCTTTGTAAGAACCATTTCAAGGTCCTGGAGTGGCCTAGCCAGTCTCCAGATCTCAACCCCATAGAAAATCTTTGGAGGGAGTTGAAAGTCTGTGTTGCCCAGCGACAGCCCCAAAACATCACTGCTCTAGAGGAGATCTGCATGGAGGAATGGGCCAAAATACCAGCAACAGTGTGTGAAAACCTTGTGAAGACTTACAGAAAACGTTTTACCTGTGTCATTGCCAACAAAGGGTATATAACAAAGTATTGAGAAACTTTTGTTATTGACCAAATACTTATTTTCCACCATAATTTGCAAATAAATTCATAAAAAATCCTACAATTTGATTTTCTGGGAAAAATAATCTCATTTTGTCTGTCATAGTTGACGTGTACCTATGATGAAAATTACAGGCCTCTCTCATCTTTTTACGTGGGAGGACTTGCACAATTGGTGGCTGACTAAATACTTTTTTTCCCCACTGTATCTCACGGCTCAAAGTGGAGGAGAGATTGACTTCATCATTACATGTTTTTGTAAGAAGTGTTGACATGCTGAATGCACCGTGGTGTCTGTTTAAACCACTAGCACACAGCTCGGACACCCATGCATACCCCACAAGACTTGCCACCAAATGTCTCTTCACAATCCCCAAGTCAAGAACAGACTATGGGAGGCACACAGTACTACATAGAGTCATGACTACATGGAACTCTATTCTACATCAGGTAACTGAAGTAAACAGTAGAATCGGATTTAAAAAACAGATAAAAATACACCTTATGGATCAGCAGAGAGGGACTGTGAAGAGACACAAACACAGGCACAGACACACATAAATATAATAAGACACAATCTACACACACGTGCACATGGATGTTGTACAGTCGTGGTCAAAAGTTTTGAGATTGACACAAGTATTGGTCTTCACAAAGTTCGCTGCTTCAGTGTTATGAGATATTTTTGTCAGATGTTACTATGGTATACTGAAGTATAATTACAAGTATTCCATAAGTGTCAAAGGCTTTTATTGATAATTACATTTAGTTTATGCAAAAGAGTCAATGTTTGCAGTGTTGACCCTTCTTTTTCAAGACCTTTGCAATCCGCCCTGGCATGCTGTCAATTAACTTCTGGGCCACATCCTGACTGATGGCAGCCCATTCTTGCATAATCAATGTTTGTCAGAATTTGTGGGTTTTTGTTTGTCCACCCGTTTCTTGAGGATCGACCACAAGTTCTCAATGGGATTAAGGTCTGGAGACTTTCCTGGCCATGGACCCAAAGTTTCGATGTTTTGTTCCCCGAGCCACTTAGTTATCACTTTTGCCTTATGGCAAGGTGCTCCATCATGCTGGAAAAGGCATTGGTTGTCACCAAACTGTTTTTGGATGGTTGGAAGAAGTTGCTCTCGGAGGATGTGTTGGTACCATTCTTTATTCATGGCTGTGTTCTTAGGCAAATTTATGAGTGAGCCCACTCCCTTGGCTGAGAAGCAACCCCACACATGAATGGTCTCAGGATTCTTTACTGTTGGCATGACACAGGACTGATGGTAGCGCTCACCTTGTCTTCTCCTGATAAGGTGTTTTCCGGATGCCCCAAACAATCGGAAAGGGGATTCATCAGAGAAAATGACTTTACCCCAGTCCTCAGCAGTCCAATCCCTGTACCTTTTGCAGAATATCAGTCTGTCCCTTATGCTTTTCCTGGAGAGAAGTGGCTTCTTTTCTGCCCTTCTTGACAGCAGGCCATCCTCCAAAAGTCTTTGCCTCACTGTGCGTGCAGATGCACTCACACCTGCCTGCTGCCATTCCTGAGCAAGCTCTGCACTGGTGGTGCCCCGATCCCGCAGTGAATCAACTTTCGGAGACGGTCCTGGCGCTTGCTGGACTTTCTTGGGCGCCCTGAAGCCTTCTTCACAACAATTGAACCACTCTCCTTGAAGTTCTTGATGATCCGATAAATGATTGATTTAGGTGCAATCTTACTAGCAGCAATATCCTTGCCTGTGAAGACCTTTTTGTGCAAAGCAATGATGACGGCACGTGTTTCCTTGCAGGTAACCATGGTTAACAGAGGAAGAACAATGATTTCAAGCACCACCCTCCTTTTAAAGCTTCCAGTCTGTTATTCTAACTCAATCAGCATGACAGAGTGATCTCCAGCTCTCACCTGTGTTAACAAGAGAATCACTGACATGATGGCAGCTGGTCCTTTTGTGGCAGGGCTGAAATGCAGTGGTAATGTTTTTTGGGGATTAAGTTAATTTTCATGGCAAAGAGGGACTTTGCAATTCATTGCAATTCATCTGATCACTCTTCATGACATTTTGGAGTATATAAAAATTGCCATCATCAAAACTGAGGCAGCAGACTTTGTGAAAATTTGTGTTTGTGTCATTCTCAAAACTTTTGACCACGACTGTATTGTAAATATGTGGTGGTGGAGTGGTGCCTTGAGGGAACACACTGAATGTGTTGGGTAAGGTGTTACTAAATGTCATGTCATGTAGTATTTTAAACTGTATGTAACTGTCTTATGTTGCTGGACCCCAGGGAGAGTAGCTGCTGCCTTGGCAGCTAATGGGGATCCATAATAAATACAAATATAAACACAAACTACATTCCCAATCATACTGATGCCCTGAATTTAGCAGTTGCTATCGACAGATCAGTTGGAAAAAGTTGTGATGGGCTACTTTCTGCACATGCCACAGTCAGTGTGACCCATAGTGACTTGACACAATGCTTGCCAAACAAGATGTGTCTACAAACAAAACTGAGTTAAATGGTTCCATTCTGCCGTGAATCATTCATCCATGTTTACGGGCAAGAGTCTAGCTACATTGTCATATATTATACATTTCTAATTTTGTCAGAAATGATTGGCAATATTGAAAGGTTTAGTTATAAATGACCCATCAACTTCAATGAACAATGGAGATGAATTGGGTTTTCTGCCCAATATATCATTTAAGGTACTCCAAAGTATTTTCTATTGTGTTTTATGTCATTTATCTTGTTTTGGTTATATCATTTATTCTTCTTTTTGTTAAGTTTAGTCACAAAATGTCTCAATGTACAGTATGCCAACCAATCAGCTGAGCAGCCTGACTTGTTTGCCTCCTATTTTGCATCATTTCTTTGAACCATACAATTTTTCAATTCATCATCAATCCATGGAGCTCTTACAGTTCTCAGTTCATTTCTTAACAGGTGCATGCTTGTCAACATCAGACCAACATACATGTTTTACATCTTCAACAAAAGAGTCCTGAGAAAACATTTTTGTATGATCTCTTCAGTGGTGGACCAGCTGGCTGGTGTGTTTACGGACATATTCAATCTCTCCTTTTCCCAGTCTGCTGTTCCCACATGCTTCAAGATGGCCACCATTGTTCCTGTACCCAAGAAAGCAAAGGTAACTGAACTAAATGACTATCGCCCCATAGCACTCACCTCGTGATCATGAAGTGCTTTGAGAGACTAGTCAAGTATCATATCACCTCTACCTTACCTGTCACCCTAGACCCACTTCAATTTGCTTACTGTCCAAATAGAGCCACAGACGATACAATTGCCATCACACTGCACACTGCCATATCCCATCTGGACAAGAGGAATACCTATGTAAGAATGCTGTTAATTGACTATAGCTCAGAATTCAATACCATAGTACCCTCCAAGCTCATCATTAAGCTCGAGACCCTGGGTCTGAACCCCGCCCTGTGCAATTGGGTCCTGGACTTCCTGACGGGCCGCCCCCAGGTGGTGAAGGTAGGACACAATATCTCCACTTCGCTGATCCGCAATACTGGGACCCCACAAGGGTGCGTGCTCAGCCCCATCCTGTACTCCCTGTTCACCCATGACTGCGTGGCCTGGCACGCCTCCAACTCAATCATCAAGTTTGCAGACGACACAACAGTAGTAGGCTTGATTACCAACAATGACGAGACCACATACAGGGAGGAGGTGAGGGCTCTGGGAGTGTGGTGCCAGGAAAATAACCTCTCACTCAACGTCAACAAAACAAAGGAGATGATCGTGGACTTCAGGAAACAGCAGAGGGTGCAACCCCCGATCCACATCGACGGGACCGCAGTGAAGAAGGTGGAAAGCTTCAAGTTCCTTGGCGTACACATCACTGACAAACTGAAATAATCCACCCTCGCAGACAGTGTGGTGAAGAAGGCGCAACAGAGCCTCTTCAAGCTCAGGAGTCTGAAGAAATGTGGCTTGGCACCTAAACCCTCAAACTTTTACAGATGCACAATTGAGAGCATCCTGTCAGGCTGTATCACCGCCTGATACGGCAACTGCTCTGCCCGCAACCGCAAGGCTCTCCAGAGGGTGGTGTGGTCTGCCGAACGCATTACCGGGGGCAAACTACCGCCCTCCAAGACACATACAGCACCCGATGTCACAGGAAGGCCAAAAAGATCATCAAGGACATCAACCACCCGAGCCACTGCCTGTTCACCCCGCTATCATCCAGAATGTGAGGTAGTCCAGGTGCATCAAAGATGGGACCGAGAGAATGAAAAACAGCTTCTATCTCAAGGCCATCAGACTGTTAAATAGCCACACTAGCACATTAGAGGCTGCTGCTGCCTATTGAAATCACTGGCCACTGTAAGAAATGGAACACTAGTCACTTTAATAGTGTTTACATATCTTGCACTAAATAAAAACATAAATAAAAATGTCATTTAACAGACGCTTTTATCCAAAGGAACTTACAGTCATGCGTGCATCCATTTTTGTGTGTGGGTGGTCCCGGGGATCAAACCCACTACCCTGGCGTTACAAGCACCGTGCTCTACCAGCTGAGCTACAGAGGACCACTACTCATCTCATATGTATATACTGTGTTATATTCTATAATATTCTACTGTATCTTAATCCATACCGCTCTGTCATTGCTTGTCCATATACAGTGGGGAGAACAAGTATTTGATACACTGCCAATTTTACAGGTTTTCCTACTTACAAAGCATGTAGGGGTCTGTAATTTTTATCATAGTTAAACTTCAACTGTGAGAGAACTCGTTACCTGTATAAAATACACCTGTCCACACACTCAAACAGACTCCAACCTCTCCACAATGGCCAAGACCAGAGAGCTGTGTAAGGACATCAGGGATAAAATTGTAGACCTGCACAAGGCTAGGATGGGCTACAGGACAATAGGCAAGCAGCTTGGTGAGAAGGCAACAACTGTTGGTGCAATTATTAGAAAATGGAAGAAGTTCAAGATGACGGTCAATCACCCTCGGTCTGGGGCTCCATGCAATATCTCACCTCATCAATGATCATGAGGAAGGTGAGGGATCAGCCCAGAACTACACGGCAGGACCTGGTCAATGACCTGAAGAGAGCTGGGACCACAGTCTCAAAGAAAACCATTAGTAACACACTACGCCGTCATGGATTAAAATCCTGCAGCGCACACAAGGTCCCCCTGCTCAAGCCAGCGCATGTCCAGGCCCGTCTGAAGTTTGCCAATGACCATCTGGATGATCCAGAGGAGGAATGGGAGAAGGTCATGTGGTCTGATGAGACAAAAATAGAGCTTTTTGGTCTAAACTCCACTCGCCGTGTTTGGAGGAAGAAGAAGGATGTGTACAACCCCAAGAACACCATCCCAACCGTGAAGCATGGAGGTGGAAACATCATTCTTTGGGGATGTTTTTCTGCAAAGGGGACAGGACGACTGCACCGTATTGAGGGGAGGATGGATGGGGCCATGTATCGCAAGATCTTGGCCAACAACCTCCTTCCCTCAGTAAGAGAATTGAAGATGGGTCGTGGCTGGGTCTTCCAGCATGACAACGACCCAAAACACACAGCCAGGGCAACTAAGGAGTGGCTCCGTAAGAAGCATCTCAAGGTCCTGGAGTGGCCTAGCCAGTCTCCAGACTTGAACCCAATAGAAAATCTTTGGAGGGAGCTGAAAGTCCGTATTGCCCAGCGACAGCCCCGAAACCTGAAGGATCTGGATGGAGGAGTGGGCCAAAATCCCTGCTGCAGTGTGTGCAAACCTGGTCAAGAGCTACAGGAAACTTATGATCTCTGTAATTGCAAACAAAGGTTTCTGCACCAAATATTATGTTCTGCTTTTCTGATGTATCAAATACTTATGTCATGCAATAAAATGCAAATGTATTACTTAAAAATCATACAATGTAATTTTCTGGATTTTTGTTTTAGATTCCGTCTCTCACAGTTGAAGTGTACCTATGATAAAAAATGACAGACCTCTACATGCTTTGTAAATAGGAAAACCTGCAAAATCGGCAGTGTATCAAAAACTTGTTCTCCCCACTGTATGTATATATTCTTAAATTCCATTCCTTACTAGATTTGTGTGTATTGGGTACATGTTGTGAAATTTTTTGATATTACTTGTTAGATATTACTGCACTGTCGGAGCTAGAAGCACAAGCATTTCGCTACACCCTCAATAACATGTGCTAAGCCTGTGTATGTGACAAATAAAATTTGATTTGATTTGATTGTCATACTTGAGTAAAAGTAAAGATATGGTCATAGAAAATGACTCAAGTAAAAGTGAAAGTAACCCAGTAAAATACTACTTGAGTAAAAGTCTAAAAGTATTTGGTTTTAAATATACTTAAGTATCAAAAGTAAATGTAATTGCTAAAATATATTAAGCAAACCAGGCGGTACAATTTTCTTGTTCTTTTAATTTAGGGATAGCCAGGGCACACTCAAACACCCATCATTACAAACAAATAATTTGTGTTTAGTCAGTCCGCCAGATCAGAGGCAGTAGGGATGACCAGGGATGTGAATTTGACCATCATCCTGTTCTGCTAAGCATTCAAAGTGTAATGAGTACTTTTGCGTGTCAGGGAAAATATATGGAGTAGAAAGTATATTATTTTCTTTAGGAATGCAGTGAAATAAAAGTAGTCAAAAATATAATTGGTAAAGTAAACCACAGATACCCCAAAAAACTACTTAAGTAGTACTTTAAAGTATTTTTACTTAAGTACTTTACACAACTGGATCTCTTATAATTTCCTATAGGCCCAACCTTTTGCACTTTGGCTTTCCTTGTTATTGCCAAAATGTTATGTCACTACAGCTAATGAGAACTGGTATTTATTTGGAGCGAAGCTCTGCAGCATTAATGAAGATATGATCAATACAAGTGGATGTCACAGATTCAACACTATTGGTAGACACTAGTTGGTTAAGTGATAGCCTGGGTCATCTTACAGGCATTTTTCACAGTTAGAAGCTTCCTCTTGAGAGGACAGCAAGTTGCTAACCAGTCAATGTTCAGGTCACTCATAAAATAAACCTGTATTTTAACATCACATACACTATCAAACATGCACACACATTATCCAAATACTGACTGTTAGCACTTGATGGCCTATAGCAGTACCCCAAAAGAAGAGGCTTTAGAGTAGACAGGTGAACTTGCAACCACAACACCTCAACATTTGACATGAGATCCTCTCTAAGCTTAAAGGTCTATGGCTCTGAACAGATTAACTCCACACTCATCACTTCTACTCAACCTCTTTCAAATACACAGTAGAATACAACAGACTGGACTGTAATATAATGATGTAAGAGGGTATTAAAAATAGAGTGTCTGCGACTGAAGACCACGTTAACCCACTGAGCTAAGCCTTACCTATCTGCATGACCCGTCCGAACACGGAGGAGTTGTCCACGGTGCTGCAGTTCCAACGCCGTTGTCTGAACTGATACTGGCACTCCCTGATGCCAGTCTTGGCGCCCTCGCCGATGTACTGCATGTGGTCCTGGTAGAGCTGGCACAGCTTCTTCTGGCCCTGAGACAGACTTACCAGCTGGCTGCACAGAGGCTGGGCACCGATGATGTATGCCTCGGGGATCAGCAGAGGGTTCATGGCTAAAGACCTGGAAAGAGGGAGAGGAAGAGAGAGAGAATAACCTGTTAGAGAATAACTGCACGCAAGCTCGCGTGCCCACACACAGCAATCCATTCTAAACCCCCCCAGAGCAGCACAATTAGCCCCCACTGTAACCTGATCTGTTGGGGAGAGCAGCCAGGGAGGGAGGGAGAGAAAACACACTGACACACACCCCCCTAACAGGCCTCACTCGCTCGGACACAGTAAATCGTTTGCACCTGTGTGTCTTTTACTGGAGGGAACTGAAAGGCACACAAATCACAAACACACACACAAACCACAACACACACACACACACACACGTCAGCAGTAGGTATTTTGTGTGATAATGTTTGTGTCCATACTAAATCACATAATCCATGGAAGATCACAATGGAATTTCTCTTCTGCCATTGCTTTAGTCAACTACAGTATGTAGAGTCTCAATACATCAACAAATACAACTACATGGATTTGTTGAAAAGGCTACAGATGATTGTATTCCTCTGCCTAATGACCTCAGTATAGCTCATTGCTTCAGTATTCTCACTAAAGAGTTGTGTACTGTTTGTTCTAGTTTCCTATAAACAAGTAGAAAACATGTCTGTAAAAGTTCTACTTTCCATTTGGCACAAATTCTTTAGCGTTTTGCTGTTACAAAATCACCACACACACCACACACACTTGCAGGCAAACACACACACACACACGCTCACACGCAAAGACACAAACAGAATTCAAATTAGATCTGATTTGAGCAATGCTCCTATGGTGATGTCTAAACACTGTTTACCTCTGTGTAGCAAATCTATTCAGTTTGTCTCTCAACTGCATGTTCACATTTAGACTTCTCTCCTAATGGCACACACAAACACCCGTTTAGATTAGTGGACACCCCTTTAAATTAGAGGATTCGGCTATTTCAGCGACACCCGCTTAAATTCAACAAAAGATTACACACACTTTATTTACTTAGTTTTGTTTTTGTTTCTTACACACACACACACACACGTTTGGATTTTCCTGTTCTATATTTTCCAAATGATAAATAGATATACTGTATAGATACACTATATTTACAAAAGTATATGGACACTCCTTCAAATTAGTCGATTTGGCTATTTCAGCAACACCCGTTTCTGACAGGTACAGTATACAAAATCGAGCACACAGCCATGCAATCTCCATAGACAAACATTACCAGTAAATTAGGCTTACTGGAGAGCTCAGTGACTTTCAATGTCGATACCACCTTTACAAAAAGTCAGTTCGTCAAATTTCTGCCCTGTTAGAGCTGCCCCGGTCATCTGTAAGTACTGTTATTGTGAAGTGGAAACGTCAATCAGCAACAACGTCTCAGCCACAAAGTGGTAGGCCACACAAGCTCACAGAACGGGACCGCCGAGTGCTGAAGTGCGTAAAAATCGTCTGTCCTCAATAACAACACTCACTACTGAATTCCAAACTGCCTCTGGAAGCAATGTCAGTTTGTCGGGAGCTTCATGAAATGGGTATCCATGTCCGAGCATCCGCACACAAGCCTAAGATCACCATGCACAATGCCAAGCGTCGGCTGGAGTGGTGTAAAGCTCGCCGCAATTGGACTCTGGAACAGTCGAAACGTGTTCTCTGGAGTGATGAATCACGCTTCACCATCTGGCAGTCCGACGGACAAATCTGGGTTTGGCGGATGCCAGGAGAACGCTACCTACCTGAATGCATAGTGCCAACTGTAAAGTTTGGTGGAGGAGGAATAATGGTCTGGGGCTGTATTTCATTGTTCGGGCTAGGCCCTTAGTTCCAGTGAAGGGAAATCTTAACGCTACAGCATACAATGACATTCTAGACATATCTGTGCTTCCAATTTTGTGGCAACAGTTTGGGGAAGGCCCTTTCCTGTTTTAGCATGACAATAGCCCCGTCCACAAAGTGAGGGCCATACAGAAATGGTTTGTCGTGATTGGTGTGCAAGAACTTGACTGTCTTGTATAGAGACCTGACCTCAACCCCATCAAACACCTTTGGGATGAATTGGAACACTGACTGTGAGCCAGGCCTTATCGCCCAACATCAGTGCCCCGACCTCACTAATGCTCGTGGCTGAATGGATGCAAGTCCCCGCAGCAATGTTCCAACATCTAGTGTAAAGCCTTCCCATATTAATGCCCATGACTTTGGAATGAGATGTTCGACGAGCAATGTTGTGTACATGACGCTTATATGAATTCATTAGATTCAATGAGGGAAGATTAGTGTCACTATATTGATGCCTAGAGATAAGCCAGAGACATGACGCCTAAGTGAATACATTGCATTCAATTAGGAGAAGATTAGTGTCACAATATTACTGCCTACAAATATGCTTCACAGACATGATTCCTAAGTTAATACATTGCATTCAATGAGATTGATGTATAGATATGCATCAAGTAGTTGACAAGTCAATTGCATTCATTTCTGTTGGTTCTCTCTCTCACACACACACACACACTCTTCTATAATCCCCCTCTTTCCTTATTTCTCCCTCTCTTTGCCTCCCTCTGTCTCTCTCTCGACTTCCTTTTTATCTCCCCTCCTTCTCGTCTCTCTCCCTCCCCCATCTCCACCCTCTCCTTTCTCTTTCTCCCTCCTTCTGTCTATCTCTCTCTATTCTCTAACACGCCTCTCCATCTCTTTGCCTCCCTCTGTCTCTCTCTCTACCTCCTCTTTATCCACACACAGAGAGCAGAGCAGTATCATGTAAAGTGTATTGTGTAAAATGAAGTGTACATACCACCATGAGTTGGCCTCCACCACCACCTGCATGAGTAGTGTGAGGAGAGTGAGGGCGAACGTACAGTGTCTGGAGTCCAACACACCCCTCACCAGTGCTGAGGGACAACACACACACACCAGCCTCCTCAGGAACAACATAGTGGATCAGCTCTACAGGAACAGCTCTGAGGAGAGAAGGCAGGACACAGGGTCAGAGAGGCACGTATGCACACACACACACAAACTGAAACAGGCGAAGACTGTATACATATCCTGTCTATCTGTCTACATCATAGAATGAATAGAAAGGGTGTCTCTATTCAAATTAATGATGGCATAATGGTTGGACAGGCAGCCGTTTTCAGTGTACCCATGCTTGGAAGTGTGCCCTTCAATCTGTGCTGTGATTTGTTTTTGTTTCGTTTTTTTTATTGAAATTCCATCAATTTTAACACAAACCATCATTACTGCAGCGCTCTGTCCCACTTGACAATTGTTTCTGGCGTTATCCCTAAGATCTGGAAAGCGGCACATGTCCTCCCCCTACATAAAAGAGCAAATCTTTCTGACTTAGATAACTGCCGTCCAATTTCCAAATGATCTTGCCTTTCCAAAGTTTTAGAATCCTCTCTGCTAAGAACTTTAACTTCTACCTCTATTCTTATATGTGCACCAATCCAGTTTTCAACCTGGACATAGCACAGATTATGCTGCTACGCTTGTTTTAGATGTGTTAAATTGCTTGGATCCTAAACATCATTGTGCTGTCTTATTTATTGACATTTCCAAGGGCTTTGATACCGTTGACCTTCACATGCTCATTCAAAGATTGACTGAAGTAGTCCTGGATCAGGCTTCTTGCAAGTGGTTTGATAATTATCTGTCAGACAGGTGTGGTAAACCATGGAGTGTTGGGTTCAGCGCACAGAGATGGACACAGAGACAGGGAGGTTCTAGTCAGACAACACGACTTTACTAGGCAACAAAAATAAACGTAACAACAAATTTACTTAGGATTGGCTCGGTCCTTCTCATATTCGTCTCCATGCCTCCGGGAGCTTCGTTCCCCTCTGTCGGCTCACTCCTTGCCTCTCTCTTTTACTCTCTCAGGTTGTGCCATGGTGCTCCATTTATGTGGCCTGCATGGCTGGTTGGCACCCTCCCCTAATTACCCCTAATGGATGCTATCAGCGTCGGGGTGCCCATCCCGGGTAGTCCCAGCAGAGGGAGCCAACGACGTCGTGGCACGTACCTCCCCTCTATCACCAACCCTCGGGGTAGACCTCCCTGGACATCATGTGTGATTTCTGATGGTGGTACAGTGGCTTGCGAAAGTATTCACCCCCCTTGGAATTTTTCCTATTTTGTTTTGCAACCTGGAAATAAAATGGATTTTTGGGGGGGGTTGTATAATTTGATTTACACAACATGCCTACTACTTTGAAGATGCAAAATATTTTTTCTTGTGAAACAAACAAGAAATAAGACAAAAAAACAGAAAACTTGAGCGTGCATAACTATTCACTCCCCCAAAGTCAATACTTTATAGAGCAACCTTTTGCAGCAATTACAGCTGCAATTCTCTTGGGGTATGTCTCTATAAGCTTGGCACATCTAGCCACTGGGAGTATTGCCCATTCTTCAAGGCAAAACTGCTCCAGCTCCTTCAAGTTGGATAGGTTCCGCTGGTGTACAGCAGTCTTTAAGTCATACCACAGATTCTCAATTGGATTGAGGTCTGGGCTTTGTCTAGGCCATTCCAAGACATTTAAATGTTTCCCCTTAAACCACTCGAGTGTTGCTTTAGCAGTATGCTTAGGGTCATTGTCCTGCTGGAAGGTGAAACTCCATCCCAGTCTCAAATCTCTGGAATACTGAAAAAGGTTTATTCAAGAATTTCCCTGTATTTAGCGCCATCCATCATTCCTTAAATTCTGACCAGTTTCCCAGTCCCTGCCGATGAAAAACATCCCACAGCATGATGCTGCCACCACCATGCTTCACTGTGGGGTTGGTGTTCTCAGGGTGATGAGAGGTATTGGGTTTGCGCCAGACATAGCGTTTTCCTTGATGGCCAAAAAGCAACATTTTATTCTCATCTGACCAGAGTCCCTTTTCCATATGTTTGGAGAGTCTCCCACATGCCTTTTGGTGAACACCAAACATGTTTGCTTCTTTTTTTCTTTAAGCAATGGATTTTTCTGGCCACTCTTACATAAAGCCCAGCTCTGTGGAGTGTACGGCTTTAAGTGGTCAGAACAGGTGTATATATACACTGAGATCATGTGACACTTAGATTGCACACAGGTGGACTTTATTTGACTAATTATGTGACTTCTGAAGGTAATTGGTTGCACCCGTTCTTATTTAGGGGCTTCATAGCAAAGTGCGTGAATACATTTGCACACACCACTTTTCTGTTTTTAATTTTTTAGAATTTTTTGAAACGATTCTGCAGGTTTTCCTACTTACAAAGAATATAGAGGTCTGCAATGTTGTATCTTAGGTACACTTCAACTGTGAGAGACAGAATCTAAAACAAAAATCCAGAAAATCACATTGTATGATTTTTAAGTAATTAATTTGCATTTTAGATAACCAGTTGTTTGTTCCTGACGCTGTCCGCCCATCGGTCCTGGTGTGGGCCCACTCCTCCAGGCTTGCCTGCCACCCGGGCTACCATCGGACCCTGGCCTTTGCACGACAGTGCTTTTTTTGGCCTACCATGGTCCCTGACATCTCCGCATCCGTTGCTGCCTGCACGATCTGTGCGCAGAACAAGACTCCTCGGCAAGCTCTGGCTGGTCTCCTTCAACCGCTGCCTTTCCCTAATCGTCCCTGGTCTCACATATCACGGGTCTCACCCCTTCTGATGGCAACACAGTCATCCTGACAGTAGTGGACCGGTTTTCCAAAGCAACCCATTTCATTTAATTCCTCTCCCCAAGCTACCCTCTGCCAAAGAGACGGCCCAGCTCATCACGCAGCACGTCTTCCGGATCCATGGACTCCCGGTGGACATGGTCTCCGACCGGGGTCCTCAGTTCTCGTCCCGGTTCTGGAAGACGTTCTGCACACTCATGGAGTCGTCGGCCAGCATGTCCTCCGGTTTCCACCCTCAGTCCAACGGTATGGCTGTCCACTTGGGATCTTCCCCATTTTATCAGCCCTTTCCCCATCTCCAAGATTATTAGCCCTTCTGCTGTTCGTCTTCTGTTGCCATGATCCCTCCGTATACATCCCACTTTTCATGTCTCAGAGCCCTTTGGCTCCTGTTTCCAGGCCTACCCCTCTCCCCCGTCTCATCGACGGCCAACCAGCATACACAGGCGCCTCCTGAAGGTTCGACTGCGGTGCAGTGGATTCCAGTACCTGGTTTACGGGAGGGTTATGGCCCAGAGGAGAGGTGCTGGGTCCACGCTAGGGACATCCTGGACCCAGGCCTCATCGCTGAGTTCCAACGCCGGTACCCTGGTCAATCAGGTATGCGCCCATGTAGGACGCCAGGTGACGTCCCTAGAGGGGGGTGTACTGATACACCCTGATCTGTTTCACCTGTCTTTGTGCTTGTCTTGTTTAAATGAATTCCTCATTTAAAGTTACTGGATTAATAATTAAAACATTGAATTTCTCAAGCTGAAGAAATAATTGCAATTATTCTCGTCTTCCTCCATCCATTGTCTTCTTGATCTAACAAAAGCCCCTCTAGCCTTTTCGTTGTACTTTTAATTAATTTAGCAGTTTATGTAACTGAATGTCATACAACTCTGTACTTTCTTTTTGACATTCAGCTAGGGAAGCAATTTCACTGACAATGCATTCTATCTTCAACCTCTTTTTTTATGCATGTTCCTTGCAATGCCTCATGGCCAATCTTCTAATCTTAAACTTTAATACTTCACAGTATTTCCCATGTTCACCATTTACTAATGGCTAATGTCCATTCTTCAATAAGAGAATTGACAATTTGTGTGAAATCTTCAATTTGCAATAGAGTTATATATTTTCCAATAACCCACATTTGAACATATTTGTGAGTCATCACAAATATTCAGTTTTAGTTTGACTTTATGATCTGTTAAAATATCAGGTGAGTCTCAATTTGATCAACTTTAGGTTCTAATTAATTGGATATCAGCCATAAGTCTATTCTGGACTGTAGAGTTCCAATATAAGTATTTTACCACAGGTTTTCTATACCTCCATATATCAGTAACATTTATATTAGAGAATACAGATTACATATTACCCGAATCATGTGCTCTAGGAGGATTTCTGTCTCTCCCCAAAATATCAGCTTTGCATTCTCTTTTATATCTTCCAATAGTTTTTCATTTCTTGAGTTATAACAATAAACATTAAAGTAAGAACTGTTCTCCAGCAGTTTCAATTACTAAATAGACCCAGTATCTCTTGTATGAGTCTTAGTTAATACATCCTCTTTAAACATGTCTTTGAGAATAGCGAATCCTGCAGAGTGATTTGTACCATGTGATAACCATAAACCATTGCCCCACATGTTCTTCCAAAATTGCACATCCTCTGAGCATAAATGGCATTCTTGTAAGAAAGTCAAATCTGCCGTTGTCTCTTTACAAAATAGAAAAAAGCTTTTCTTTTTACAATTTCACGTAAACCCCTTGTGTTAACGGCTATAAGAAGTAACTCCCTAACAATAAAAGTAGTTAACCAACTACTTAACTGAATTGAAAATGTTACTCCCACTCGCTTATAAGTGGAATGGAACATATTACATGTCATATTTAATCTTAATTTAATATGAACCTGTATTGGAACATTATAAATGAAAAAATGAAAAAAATAACAAGAACCAATTACCTGTCAAATGTCATAATCAATGGATGATGATCAAAATGTCAGTGTCAATATAGTATATGATTCAATGTCAACAACCTATGATAGAAAACATAAAGAAGGATAGGTAGAGATGTCTTCATTTGCGTCGTATTTCCTTCCCATCGATGCATGCTCTAGGACCAACTAAATAAGCACTCTTTCCCTTCTTGAGGGCACTCTCCAGAAGAGGCCAAAGAGCGGCACTGGCCTCCTTGTCCATTATGGTTAGGTCCTCGCCAAAGCGGAGTTTGGAGTCTATGAGGAAGCTGCTGTCCTTAGCTTTCTTCCAGATGAGGTCCCTCGTTGGTCGGAATACCAAAATAAAATCATCAGGGTTCTGTTCTCTATGTTCAATCCACTGATCTCATCTTGGACTGAGCACAGTGACTCCTTTAGGCCTGCAATGGATTTAGAATTGTCTCTAATCATATATTCAAGGTTGTCTGCCCTCGAATTCATTTTCACTGGTCGAGCCCCAATTCTTTTTTGTTGTAGTTCAAGTAAAGATGGTTCTGTGTTTGCTCTCGTGTGCAGGGCTGAATGGTGGTGATGGTGAATCAGAAAAAAGCTCTCCATCCATTTTCATTTCGTGATCAGAAGTATCACTCACCATGGTGTCAATGCATTGAGCAGAGTGACATTCTAACACAGGGGGGATTTTCTGCCAGTCCTGCTTATCCTTTTTCAGTTTGTCTTGTTTGGCAGTCTTTCACCTCAGGTTAGCCTACTGGCAACCGGTCTAGAATATTCATGTAAACTTTGTAATACGAAAAACTAAATATCTTCCTGACACACAAAAGTCACTTAACTATTCTGTCACAAATCGTACAATTTATGAGAAGGATTCAAAATCGATGTAGGAGAGCTCTCATATCACATCTGGCCAAGTTGCCATAAACATAGTCCCAGCCATAGCCGTGAGAAGTAGGGGTGCTGAGGGTGCTGCAGCACCCCCCTGAAAAATCATAATTAAAAAATATATTAATACGAAAGTACAAATGTCTAAAGATGTCTTTCCAACATTGTCTGTTCCTGTGCGTCCTAACTACTTAGAAAAATTGGTAACACTTTACTTGACACCCAGTGTCATTCGGTCATAATCATGTCATAATATGGTCATAACACTGTCATGACCCATATATTTACATCTGTTGTGACATATATTGCATTATTATATGCCTGGTTATGACACCTACATAAGAGCGCAAAACCCACATTTATTCAAATTATTTTTTTCCCTGTCAAGAAGTTTCCTTTCATTTGAATGTTTGTTTCTTAAATCCTTTGTTGTTTTTGTGATTAATTCTTTACAGTCATGTTTTTTTCATCATATTTTAAATAGCTGTAAAGAAAATACAGTTTAAGACACTGTCAAGAAGCATTATGACCATCATAATCATATAAGCCAGATAGGCCTATCATGTACATGCCCTTATATCAGTCATCAGTCAAAAAGAGAGTGTCTTGTCTTGCTCCTGAAATCGGAAAAATCGGAAAAACCCTTGAATGGGTAGGTGTGTTCAAACTTTTGACTGGTAATGTACTAACCCAGGGAAAATATGACGGCTTAAAAAAAATAATCTGAGAAGCGAGCACTTAGATATAGAACGGTGCGCCATAGCCAATCAGAGTTACAGTGGGCCTATATGCAAATACGTTCACTTTGAACTGGTCTGTGTAGCAACAGTGCAACTTTAGATCATTAGGAAGCATTCGCCAAAAGCCACAAAATACACCCGAATGGATTTCTGCAAATATGTAAATACCACGGAAGTCCTCTTACATGTGGAAACTTTAGTCCTTTTGATCAAACAACCATGAAAAGGTTGGCTCTCTCCCTCAGTTGCCTATGCACATCAACAGGATCAACACCTAATGTTAACCAGAGCGAAATGAGCTAAAATCGAACGAGGGAACAGTAGATTAACCGTCTCAAACTTTTTTAGCTTGTCAAAATTGCACTTCTGCAGCTTGCCTGCCAATGCATGCTTGTCCCAACCCACATTTTGACAACTAAAATGGGAACTTGCCTGCCTGCCCGCCCATTTAAACGATCCCAAATACATTTGATTGACAACTAAGAGATATGCTTACTGTGGATAATAGTCATTCAAGTTCAGCATAGCTAGCTAGCAAAGTGATTCACATTTCTTGCTTGCTAACCAAATGACACCTGCATCTCTAGCTGTAGCCAAAGAGAAACGATATGGCAGGAAATTTGGCCACTCACCCGCTCGTCCAATGACAGAATATCTTACCAGCAGCTAGCTAGTGAATGTTAGGCTCCATGTTTTTAGCTTGCTAAATAAATAGCTACATACAGTGCCTTCATATAGTATTCATACCCCTTGAATTTTTCAACATTTTGTTGTTTTACAGCCTGAATCTAAAATTGATTACATTGAGTTGTGTCACTGGCCAAAAAACAATACCCCATAATGTCAAAGTGGAATTATGTTTTTAGACATTTTGACAAGTTAATAAAAAATGTAAAGTTAAATGTCTTGAATCTATAAGTACTCAACCCCTTTGCTATGGCTATGGCCATACTGCCAGGGGTGTTGTCAAGTGTAATATTGTGCCCATTCATCTGAACTCCACTCTTAGGTATGAGAACTCACCCAGTGCTTTTAGTTCAATTGTGAATTCCATAAAATTGAATACCCCCTCGGTTGCCAACTGTGCTATTTTGCTAGTTTTTTCGCATTGTTTGTAACTTGTTTTGTACATAATGATGCTGCCACAGTCTCTTATGACCGAAAAGAGCTTCTGGACATCAAAACAGCGATTACTCACCTCGAACGGGACAAAGATTTTTTCTTTAATGAGTCCGACGTGAAGGATATACTGCTTTGTGAAGACAAGGCACAAATCCATGTCATCAGCGTGAAGAAAAGACGGAGGAAAAGGGGGAGGAGGGCGGGGTACTTGTAAGAATTAGCCGACGACTAGGTAAACCACGACTTCCCTCCTTATTATTGACCAACATGCAATCATTGGAAAACAAACTGGACGATGTACGATTAAGACTATTGTCGTGTATTGAGATTATGACGTTGTTAAATGTTTAACTGAAAGAATGTTGATTTTAGTATCAAGAGGGAATGTTTTAGTGTAACGCCACATACAATAGACAGGAAGTGTGTTGTAGACAGGGGATTGGACAGTAGGGGGAGCCACCCACATCTTGGGAGTTTATATATACTGGGGGAAAAACGAAGGAGGGTCAGAAAGCATTGAGATTCATTTGGGACTGCTTCTCCAGACTTTGCGTGTCTGTAGCTTATGCTGTAACCTCGTGATATTAATAAAAGCCTCTAAAACACGGTGCAGCTTAAGTGGATTCTTTGATTGACAGCAATACCCACCAGCATTCGACGCGATACCACACTATCCTACCAACGGGACATTAAAAACTGTAATATCTTATGTTTCACCGAGGCATGGCTGAACAACGACACAGATAATATAGAGCTGGCTGGCTTCTCTGTGCATCGGCAGGACAAAGCAGCTACATCTGGTAAGACTTGGGCCGGGGGTGTGTGTCTATTTGTCAATAGCTGCTGGGGAGCGATGTCTAATATTACAGAAGTCTCAAGGTATTGCTCGCCTGAGGTAGAATACCTCATGATAAGCTGTAAATCACACTATCTACCAAGAGTCTACATTATTCGTAGCCGTCTATTTACCACCGCAAACCGATGCTGGCACTAAGACTACACTCAACAAGCTGTATAAGGCCATAATTAAATAAGAAAATGCTCACCCAGAAGCGGCGATCCTAGTTGCCGGGGACTGTAAGCAGGCAAACCTAAATCCGTTTTACCTCATTTCTACCAGCATGTCATGTGCAGCCAGAGGAAAAAAATAACTCTAGACCACCTTTACTCCACACACAGAGACGCATACAAAGCTCTCCCTTGCCCTCAAATTGGCAAATCTGACCATAATTATATTCTCCTGATTCCTGCTTAGAAGCAAAAACTAAAGCAGGAAGTACCAGTGACTCACTCAATACAGAAGTGGTCAGATGACGTGGATGCTCCGCTACAGGACTGTTTTGCTAGCACAGCCTGGAATATGTTCCGGGATTCATCCAATGGCATTGAGGAGTATACCACCTCAGTCACCGACTTCATCAATAAGTGCATCAACGACGTCGTCCCCACAGCGACCGTACGTACATTTCCCAACCAGTAGCCATGGATTAAAGGCAACATCCGCGCAGAGCTAAAAGCTAGAGCTTCCGCTTTCAAGGAGTGGGACACTAATCCGGACGCTTATAAGAAATCCTGCTATGCCCTCAGATGAACCATCAAACAGCGTCAATAAAGGACTAAGTTTGAATCCTACTATACCGGCTCTGACACTCGTCAGATGTGGCAGGGCTTGAAAAATATGACTGACTACAAAGGGAAACCCAGCCATGAGTTGCCCAGTGACGCGAGCCTACCAGACGAGCTAAATGCCTTATGCTCGCTTCAAGGATAGGCAAGCAACACTGAAGCATGCATGAGTGCACCAGCTGTTCCGGACGACTGTGTGATCACGCTCTCCTTAGCCGATGTGAGCAAGACCTTTAAACAGGTCAACATTCACAAAGCCGCGGGGCCAGACGGATTACCAGGATGTGTACTCAAAGCATGAGCTGACCAACGTGCAGGTGTCTTTACTAACATTTTCAACCCCTCCCTGACCGAGTCTATAATACCTACATGCTTCAAACAGACCACCATAGTCCCTGTGCCCAAGAAAGCAAAGGTAACCTGCCTAAATGATTACCGCCCTGTAGCACTCACGTCTATAGCCATGAAGTGCTTTGAAAGGCTGGACATGGCTCACATCAACACCATCATGCCGGAAACCCTAGACCTACTTCAATTCGCATACCGCCCCAACAGATCCACAGATGACGCAATCTCAATCGCACTCCACACTGTCCTTTCCCACCTGGACAAAAAGAACACCTGTGTGAGAATGCTGTTCATTGACTACAGCTCAGCATTCAACACAAAGCTAAGGACCCTGGGACTAAACACCTCCCTCTGCAACTGGATCCTGGACTTCCTGATGGGCAGCCCCCAGGTGGTAAGGGTAGGCAACAACACATCTGTCACACTGATCCTCAACACTGGGCCCCTCAGGGGTGTGTGCTTAGCCCCCTCCTGTACTTTCTGTTCACCCACGACTGCGTGGCCAAGCACGACTCCAACACCATCATTAAGTTTGCTGACGACACAACAGTGGTAGGCCAGATCACCGACTATGATGAGACAGCCAATAGGGAGGAGGTCAGAGACATTTACTTTTTTTTAAATTTTTGTCATTTAGCAGATGCTCTTATCCAGAGCGACTTACAGTTAGTGAATACATCAGTATTTATTTTTATTTTTATACTGGCCCCCCGTGGGAGTTTCCCCACTGTACTTCCTAAGATGGATTACATCAAGATCTGGGCTATGTAGACGAATCCGGACATTGACTGAAACTTGGATCTCTGGGGACCTTCTGGACTATTATGATATTAATATTGAGGGTTATAATGTGTTCAGAGCTGACAGACAGGGTAGAGGTGAAGGAGTGGCCATTCTTATAAAACATATTTGATCTTTACTGAAATCCATTTCCCTTGCCAAAAAAAGTTTAGCTACTATCTTTAAGCCTTTGTCTGGGCAACAATGTGTCCGTAACTGTTATAGGGACTACCGTCCTCCTTCGGCTAACCTTTGTGCACTCGGAGTAAGCTAGTTTGTTGTCTTCTTTTATTAAATCAGAAGTTATTATCCTGTGTGACCTAAATTATGATTGGGAAATGCAGGCTTCAGACAATTCAAAATAAATGTGTAATGATCTAAACCTAACCCAGCTGGTGACTAAGCCTACACGGCCCAACCCTAAAGATCCTTCAAAGCACATAAACAGAATGGATCAGCACTGAATTCTGATGTGTATGTACAGTTGAAGTCGGAAGTTTACATACACTTCGGTTGGAGTCATTAAAACTAGTTTTTCAACCACTCCACAAATTTCTTGTTGACAAACTATAGTTTTGGCAAGTCGGTTAGGACATCTACTTTGTGCATGACACAAGTAAATTTGTCCAACAATTCTTTACAGACAGATTATTTCACTGTATCACAATTCCAGTGGGTCATAAGTTTACATACACTAAGTTGACTGTGCCTTTAAACAGCTTGGAAAATTCCAGAAAATCATGTCATGGCTTTAGAAGCTTCTGAAAGGCTAATTGACGACATTTGAGTCAATTGGAGGTGTACATGTGGATGTATTTCAAGGCCTACCTTCAAACTCAGTGCCTCTTTGCTTGACATCATGGGAAAATGAAATTAAATCAGCCAAGACCTCAGAAAAACAATTGTAGACCTCCACAAGTCTGATTCATTTTGGGAGCAATTTCCAAACACCTGAAGGTACCACGTTCATCTGTACAAACAATAGTATGCAGGTATAAACACCATGGGACCACGCAGCCGTCATACTGCTCAGGAAGGAGACGCGTTCTGTCTCCTAGAGATGAACGTAACAAAGCCTCCTTCACTCATGCTGCCAAACATGCCCTCGTAAAACTGACTATTCTACCGATCCTTGACTTCGGCGATGTCATTTACAAAATAGCCTCCAACACTATAATCAGCAAATTGGATGTAGTCTATCACAGTGCCATCCGTTTTGTCTCCAAAGCCCCATACACTACACACCACTGTGACCTGTACGCTCTTGTTGGCTGGTCCTCACTACATATTCGTCGCCAAACCCACTTGCTCCAGGCTATCTATAAATCACTGCTAGGCAAATCCCCGCCTTATCTTAGCTCATTGGTCACCATAGCAACACCCACCCGTAGTATGCGCTCCAGCAGGTATATCTCACTGGTCATCCCCAAAGCCAACACCTCCTTTGGCCGCCATTCCTTCCGGTTCTCTGCTGCCAATGACTGGAACGAATTGCAAAAATCTCTGAAGCTGGAGACTTATCTCCCTCACTAACTTTAAGCATCAGTTGTCAGAGCACCTTACCGATCACTGCACCTGTACACAGCCCATCTGAAATTAGCCCACCCAACTACCTCATCCCTATATTGTTATTTATTTCTCTCATTTGCACCCCAGTATCTCTATTTGCACATCATCTCTTGCACATCTATCATTACAGTGTTAATACTAATTGTAATTATTTTGCACTATAGCCTATTTATTGCCTTACCTCCATAACTTGCTACATTTGTACACACTGTATATATATTTTCTGTTGTATTTTTGACTTTATGTTTTGTTTTACCCCATATGTAACTGTGTTGTTGTTTTTAATCGCACTGCTTTGCTTTATCTTGGCCAGGTCGCAGTTGTAAATGAGAACTTGTTCTCAACTGGCTTACCTGGTTAAATAAAGGTGAAATAAAAATAAATAAAACTTTGATGCGAAAAGTGCAAATCAATCCCAAAACAACAGGAAAGGACCTTGTGAAGATGCTGGAGGCAACAGGTACAAAAGTATCTATATCAACAGTAAAACTAATCCTATATCAACATAACCTGAAAGGCCGCTCAGCAAGGAAGAAGCCACTGCTCCAAAACCGTCATAAAAAAGCCAGACTACGGTTTGCAACTGCACATAGGGACAAAGATCGTACTTTTTGGAGAAATGTCCTCTGGTCTGATGAAACAAAAATACAACTGTTTGGCCATAATGACCATTGTTATGTTTGGAGGAAAAGGGGTCTGTTTGCAAGCCGAAGAACACCATCCCAACCGTGAAGCACGGGGGTGGCAGCATCATTCTGTGGGGGTGGTTTGCTGCAGGAGGGACTGGTGCACTTCACAAAATAGATGGTATCATGAGGAAGGAAAATTATGTGGATATAATGAAGCAACATCTCAAGACATCAGTCAAGAAGTTAAAGCTTGGTCGTAAATGGGTCTTCCAAATGGACAATGACCCCAAGCGTACTTCCAAAGTTGTGGCAAAATGGCTTAAGGACAACAAAGTCAAGGTATTGGAGTGGCCATCACAAAGCCCTGACCTCAATCCTATAGAACATTTGTGGGCAGAACTGAAAAAGCATGTGCGAGCAAGGTGGCCTACAAACCTGACTCAGTTACACCAGCTCTGTCAGGGGGGGATGGGCTAAAATTTACCCAACTTATTGTGGGAAGCTTGTGGAAGGCTACCCGGAACGTTTGACCGAAGTTGAACAATTTATGCTACCAAATACTAATTGGGTGTATGTAAACTTCTGACCCACTAGGAATGTGATGAAAAAGTAAAAGCTGTAATAAATCATTCTCTCTACTATTATTCTGACATTTCACATTCTTAAAATAAAGTGGTGATCCTAACTGAACTAAGACAGGGAATTTGTACTAGGATTAAATGTCAGGAATTGTGAAAAACTGATTTTAAATGTATTTGGCTAAGGTGTATGTAAACTTCCGACTTCAACTGTATGTGTCATTAACAAGGTTGATGATCAGCAACCTTGTTAATTGAGGAAGACACACTGCTTAGATAAGGATCTGCTTAGTGACACACAATTTGATTCTTCAAAGTCAACTCTGATTGATCTTATCTTAACGTCCTGTATCAAAAGGTTGTCTGGACTTGGCTAAAGACCCATAGATCTCTATATTACTCCCTTTTTGTTTACATTGCTCCCTTTTTGTTTACCTACTTCATAAACTTCCATCTTATCTAACGATGCTGTTGAAGTATAGACACCCGAGTTGCCTAACCCGTTCACAGGATTGGTTAACTCGAGGTTCCTAGGATCTCCACAGAGCTAGGTAAATCTGCTTTTAGTTTTAATGCAGCGTATTGCTGGAACAAAATTCAAAATATATTTCATGTTGATGTTCTGGTGCCATTCGGGCAATTTAAAGTATTGATTGGGGACTTATTTGTGGAGGAATGTAACAGTTTACCTGGGTGATTTGTGAGGCTTTATTTGTCCTTCCCATGAATGTGTTTTGGTATGTTAATGTGTATAAGTTTGTGTATAATGTGTATATTTATGTTGTATATACAGGGCACATTTGCAAAACAGATTTCGGTCTCAATATGTTTTTCCTGTTAAAATAAAAGGTTAAAAAAAAAAAAAAAATTCGATGCCTACCTCATTGCTGTACACGACACATACAATTATCTGTAAGGTCCATCAATCGAATAGTGAATTTCAAACACATATTCAACCAAAGACCAGGGAGGTTTTCAAATATTTCCAAAACTAAAAGCATCGTATTTGGGTCAAATCATTCAATAAATCCTACCTCAGCTACATCTTGTAATGAATAATGTGGAAATTGAGCAAGTTGAGGTGACTAAACTGCTTGGAGTAGCCCTGGATTGTAAACTGTCATGGTCAAAACATATTGCTACAACAGAAGCTAAGATGGGGAGAAGTACAGTGAGGGAAACAAGTATTTGATCCCCTGCTGATTTTGTATGTTTGCCCACTGACAAAGAAATGATCAGCCTATAATTTTAATGGTAGGTTTATTTGAACAGTGAGAGACAGAATAACAACAAAAAAATCCAGAAAAACGCATGTCAAAAATGTTATAAATTGATTTGCATTTTAATGAGGGAAATAAGTATTTGACCCCTCTCAATCAGAAAGATTTCTGGCTCCCATGTGTCTTTTATACAGGTAACGAGCTGAGATTAGGAGCACTGCCTTTATCTCAGTTTGTTACCTGTATAAAAGACACCTGTCCACAGAAGCAATCAATCAATCAGATTCCATACTTTCCACCATGGCCAAGACCAAAGCGCTCTCCAAGAATATCAGGGACAAGATTGTAGACCTACACACACGGCTGGAATGGGCTACAAGACCATCACCAAGCAGCTTGGTGAGAAGGTGACAACAGTTGGTGCGATTATTCGCAAATGGAAGAAACACAAAAGAACTGTCAATATCCCTCAGGCATGGGGCTCCATGCAAGATCTCACCTCGTGGAGTTGCAATGATCATGAGAATGGTGAGGAATCAGCCCAGCACTACACGGGAGGATCTTGTCAATGATCTCAAGGCAGCTGGGACCATAGTCACCAAGAAAACAATTGGTAACACACTACACCGTGAAGGACTGAAATCTTGCAGCGCCCACAAGGTCCCCCTGAAGTTTGCCAATGAACATCTGAATGATTCAGAGGAGAACTGGGTGAAAGTGTTGTGGTCAGATGAGACCAAAATGGAGCTCTTTGGCATCAAATCAACTCGCCGTGTTTGGAGGAGGAGGAATGCTGCCTATGACCCCAAGAACACCATCCCCACCGTCAAACATGGAGGTGGAAACATTATGCTTTGGGGTTGTTTTTCTGCTAAGGGGACAGGACAAATTCACCGCATCAAAGGGACGATGGACGGGGCCATGTACCGTCAAATCTTGGGTGAGAACCTCCTTCCCTCAGCCAGGGCATTGAAAATGGGTCGTGGATAGGTATTCCAGCATGACAATGACCCAAAACAAACGGCCAAGGCAACAAAGGAGTGGCTCAAGAAGAAGCATATTAAGGTCCTGGAGTGGCCTAGCCAGTCTCCAGACCTTAATCCCATAGAAAATCTGTGGAGGGAGCTGAAGGTTCGAGTTGCCAAACGTCAGCCTCGAAAGCTTAATGACTTGGAGAAGATCTGCAAAGAGGAGTGGAACCAAATCCCTCCTGAGATGTGTGTTGACCAGGTTGCAAACTACATGAAACGTCTGACCTCTGTGATTGCCAACAAGTACTAAGTCATGTTTTGCAGAGGGGTCAAATACTTATTTTCCTCATTAAAATGCAAATAAATTTATAACATTTTTGACATGCGTTTTTCTGGATTTTTTTGTTGTTATTCTGTCTCTCATTGTTCAAATAAACCTACCATTAAAATTATAGACCGATTATGTCTTTGTCAGTGGGCAAACGTACAAAATCAGCAGGGGATCAAATACTTTTTTCCCCTCACTGTATGTCCATAATTAAGCGCTGCTCTGACTTCTTAACAACACTATCAACAATGCAGGTCCTACAGGCCCTCGTTTTTTTTCACACCTAGACTACAATCCAGTAGTGTGGTCAGGTACCACAAAGAGGGACTTGGGAAAATTGCAGTTGGCTCAGAACAGGGCAGCACGGCTGGCCCTTAAAAGTACAAGGGGAGCTAACATTAATGACATGCATGTCAGTCTCTCCTGGTTTAGAGTGGAAGAGAGATTGACTTCATCACTGCTTGTTTATGTAGGAGGTGTTGACAAGCTGAATGTACCAAGCTGTCTGTTTGGAATACTGGCACACAGCTCGGACACGCATGCATACCCCACAAGACATGCCACCAGAGGTCTCTTCACAGTCCCCAAGTCCAGAACAGACTATGGGAAGCGCACACTACATAGAGCCATGACTAAATGGAACTCTATTCCACATCAGGTAACTGATGCAAGCAGTAGAATCAGATTTAAAAAACAGGTAAAAATACATCTTATGGCACAACAGGGACTGTGAAGAGACGCACAAATTGTGATATTGTTGTATGGTGGTGTTAAACATGTTGTATTGTTGATAGGTAATGGTGTAATACGATGTACTGTTTTATCTTTTGCTTTATATGTAATGTAAATGTTTTAATATGTTTGGACCCCAGGAAGAGTGGCAGCAGCTAATGGGGATCCCTAATAAATACAAACAAACTGCAAAAAATGTGGCAAATAAATTACATTTATGTCCTAGACATGAAACATTATGTTTGGAGGAAATCCAACACAACACATCACTGAGTACCGCTCTTCATATTTTCAAGCATGGTAGTGGCTACATTATGTTATGGGTATGCTTGTCATCAGCAAGGGAGTGTTTTTAGGATAAAAACAAACGGAATAGAGCTAAGTACAGGCAACATGCTAGAATACTGGTGTCAGTCTGCTTTCCAACAGACACTGGGAGACCTTTCAGCAAGACAATAACCTAAAACTGGGCCAGGACACTGAATGTTCCTGAGTGTCCTAGTTACAGTTTTGACTTAAATGGGCTTGAAATTCTAATGGCAAGAATTGGAAATGGCTGTCTAGCAATGATCAACAACCAACGTGACAGAGCTTGAAGAATGAAAAAGAATAATTTGCAAATATTGTACAATCCAGGTGTGTAAAGCTCTTAGAGACTTACCCAGAAAGACTCACAGCTGTAAATCGCTGCCAAAGGTGATTCTAACATGTATTGACTCAGGGGGTTGAATATTTATTAGTGTTTTATTTGTTCTAAATATTTGACAAATGTTTCTTCACTTTGACAGAGTATTTTGTGTAGATTGTTGACAAAAAAAGACAATTAAATCAATTTTCTAACCCACCATGTAACACAACAAAATGTGACTCATTTCAGGAAACTAGGTGTATGTCGCACATCACCACTTCACAGGAGAGGCATTTGAACGTAAACATTTATTTTTTCATCAAAATGCGTTATGGGGCAGAAATGCCTTCTGGAACATGTGAACTTTCATATGCCTCAATAACATACATGAATAAACCTTTTAAATTACAAGCCTAGTTGGTTTAGCCACGGAAAAAGACAGGAACCTTCCCGCTAGCCATGATTGGCTGAGATAATGGATAGGCTGGACATGCCTAGAGATGAGTTCGGATTGGTCTGCCATTGTAGCATGTTTCTGTCTATAACATCAGCTGCTCAGTATGTGCAGGTAATCCTTTCTGCCACTGCTTTTTTGAAAGTATCATGAAAAACTAAAAGTGTTGATACTGCTCTCCCTTTTCTGGAGAACGATCGTACCATGTTGACTCTGAAAATGAATCAGATGATGAGAAATCCCTGATTTAGGTAAACACATTTTTCATTGAACCAGACATTGTAGAGTGTTCTGAAACGGTGATCAACAGTGTTGTTTTCACGGAAGAAGTTGACAGGGTTTTCAAAATCGGTGTAATGCCCGGTGGAAGCAGAATATGAAAGCTAAGTAGATGGAGAACATGCTGGTGTTTGATTGCAAATATGAGGAGGGACTCGAAAAGAGAACACATAAGGCTGTTGTATAAAATATCTGTCTCCGGATTACATCTTCAAACTAAGGGCAGCCATGGCATCTGCGACACAGTGGGAGAAGCGTTCATCAATGTATACGGGTAAGAGAGTCTAGCTAGCTACATTTTCAGATATTATACATTTCAAATTATGTCAGAAAGTTGTTTCCATTGTTAAAGTGTACTGTTAGCTAGCTAGCTAACGTTATGTGCATGATCTGTGCAGTAACATTATTTGTATCTCAGAAATCCATTTGCATTGCTAGTTATAGCCTTGTGTTAGCTAGCTAGACAACATTGAACCTAGTTGGTTAGCTTTAGCTACTTGCAGATTCATGTATGGTGGCTAGCTATGACAATCAGTTTGTATTGCTAGTAGTATGGGTTGGGATTATTGCCATACTGGGAACTCTGAAATCTCCGACTTCCGACTTCAGTGTGTTCAAGACAACTTGGAAAAAAATTTGCTCGGACTGCGAGCTCATCCAACTCGGAATTCCAATCCGGGAACAAAGGCCTCTTTCTAGAGCCCCGACTTTCCGACCTGAAGCTCGCGTCTAAACAAAATACTCTACTTCACCAGAAGATAACATGACCCATCAAGTTAGCCTGTTGTGTCTGGTTGGTGAATACGGTCATCTATTGTAATGTATGAACATGTATACATGTCGAGACAATAGTGACCATTCCACTTAGCTAGAGGTGGCTAGGGGGTGGTTATAGCATTTATTTCACATGACCCATCAATTGTTCCTCAACTGCAGTTTATCATGGACCATTTTCTAGCTCTGAGTCTCTACTTTTATCCAATGTAAAAAAAAAACTAATTTTAAATGTTTCTACATAGGACCAAATCAAGCTGGTTGGTCACAAGTGGAAAAAGTAAAGGGGTATGAATACTTTCTGAAGGCACTGTAAATAGATACGCTAGCCTATTAGCCACGTTATGATTGACTTGTGATCATTGCCCTTGCTTGTTTGATTGTATTGACATTCTCCGCCTTAGTTACATTCGTCCGTTTTTGTAAAAAATATTGAGTCATTCAAACTGAAACAGTCTATCCCGAATGGCTGGAGGAACCAAACAATGTAGCAGGCCGGCTGTGATTTATAACCTGACAGCAATATTTGTTGGACTACCAAGACATTTATTGGTGAATTACAGTACCAGTCAAAAGTTTGGACACACCTACTCATTCAAGGTTTCTCCTTCATTTTTACTATTTTTTACATTGTTGAATAATAGTGAAGACATCAAAACTATGAAATAACACATATGGATTCATTAATTAACCAAAAAAGTGTTAAACAAATCAAAATATATTTTATATTTGAGATTCTTCAAATAGCCACCCTTTGCCTTAATGCCAGCTTTGCACACTCTTGGCATTCTCTCAACCACCTTCACCGGGAAAGCTTTTCCAACAGTCAATATGCTGAGCACTTGTTGGCTGCTTTTCCTTCACTCTGCGGTCCAACTCATCCCAAACCATCTAAATTGGGTTGAGGTCGGGGGGGATTGTGGAGGCCAGGTCCTCTGATGCAGCACTCCACCACTCTCCTTCTTGGTAAAATAGCCCCTTCAAAGCCAAGATGGCATAGCAGTGTGGTCGTGTTCTTTGTTGTGTGTCTGTGTAAATAGCCTGTTTTTAGTATTTTTTGTATTTTTCGTACATATTTCCCTATCACACTTTTCATCCTTCTACAAAATATACTTTCCTGCAACCCGC
The DNA here is from genome assembly GCF_020615455.1 of Coregonus clupeaformis. Classification (NCBI taxonomy): domain Eukaryota; kingdom Metazoa; phylum Chordata; class Actinopteri; order Salmoniformes; family Salmonidae; genus Coregonus; species Coregonus clupeaformis. The sequence goes on from NC_059215.1 coordinate 58,872,697, forward strand.
CTCACTCAATGTGGAACGGATTCTATTATTGACTTACCTTTTATCTAGAATCTCCAGTTGATACCAGCTAACTAGCTACTTGCTATTAGCCACCGTTAGTGGTTTTCACCCAGAACATCAGATTTTCTGCCGGAATAACTAAATCACTGGACATTAACACCGGATTGCAACTAGCTGACTAATTAACCGAATTGGATGTTGCTGTTTGGCTAATCACCACTGCCCCTGAAGCAAGCACCAGTTAGCCTTGAGCCAGGCCCATATCCCAGCTATCTACCTCTCTGTCTACCGGACGGGAGTAGCCAGCTAACTAGCTACTTGCCATTAGCCACCGCTAGCGGTTTCTCACCATTGTCCGTGGCCTGCACTACCTACCAGCCAGCTCTAGCCTGGACTATTATTGGCCAGTCTGCACTGTCTGCAAAGCACGTTATCGACCCAGAACATATCAGTTTTTCTGCCGGAATCACTAATTCACTGGACCTATAACACCGGATCATCGTAGCTAGATAGCTGCAATCAAATGGACGTTGTTGTTGGCTAATCAGCGTCGAGCTAGCCGCGAGCCAGGCCCTTCTCCCGGCTATCTACCTCTCTGTCAACCGGACGGGACCTCCTAGTGTTGACACAGAGCCCCGCCGATCCAACACGACTGGTCTGCCGACAAAATCGTTTGATGCGATTACAACAGGTTTCCCGTTATGACGTCGACCACGAAGATCCATCTGCTAGCCCCGGCCCGCTAGCACACGCTAGCCGTGGCCTCTTGCTCGTCAGTGCTATAGCAGCCCCCGATCTACCTCCGAACTCTCCTATTGCTGTTCACCGGACCTTATGATAACTCAGCTATACAGCTGATGCCTGCTGGACTGTTCCTTTATACGGTCCCGCATCCTGTTTATGTTTAGCCTCAGCCCAAACTGTGTCGCCATTACCAGCTGTTGACTTAGCTCTCTCGAATAACACCTGTGATTGCTTTATGACTCTCTCCCATTTCAATATGCCTTGCTTATTGCTGTTTCGGTTATTTCTTATTGTACTATTTAACTGTAGATCCCCCAGCCCAGCTCAACCTGCCATAGATAGCTCCTTTGTCCCACCCCCCATACACGCGGAGACCGACTCAATTGGTGCCTCCAGTGATGCTCTCTCTTTCATCATTATCCAACGCTTAGGTGTACCTCCACTGTACTCATATCCTTTTCTGTACATAATGCCCTGAATCTATTCTACAACGTCCGGAAACCTGCCCCTTTTTTTCTCTGTACTTAAGACACTAGAAGACCAGTACTTAAAGCCTTTAGTCATATCCTTATTCTACTCCACCTATGTTCCTCTGCTGATGTAGAGGTTAACCCAGGCCCTGTAGCCCCCAGTATCACTCCTATTCCCCAGGCGTTATCATTTGTTGACTTCTGTAACCGTAAAAGCATTTGTTTCTTACACGTTATCATCCGAAGCTTCCTCCCTAAGTTTGAGTTATTCACTGCATTAGCACACTCCGCCAACCCTGATGTCCTATCAGTGTCTTAATCCTGGCTTAGGAAGGCCACCAAAAATTCAGACATTTCCATCCCCAACTACAACATTTTCCATCTCGATAGAACTGCCAAAGGGGGTGGGGTTGCAATCTACTGTAGAGATAGCGTGCAGAGCTCTATCGCCTCCAACACTCTACTCAGCAAATTGGATGTAGTCTATCACAGTGCCATCCGTTTTGTCACCAAAGCCCCATACACTACCCACCATTGTGACCTGTACGCTTTTGTTGGCTGGCCCTCACTACATATTTGTCGCTAAACCCACTGGCTCCAGGTCATCTATAAATCACTGCTAGGCAAATCCCAGGCTTACCTTAGCTCACTGGTCACCATAGCAACACCCACCCGTAGTCTGCGCTCCAGCAGGTATCTCTCACTGGTCATCCCCAAAGCCAACACCTCCTTTGGCCGCCATTCCTTCCAGTTCTCTGCTGCCAATGACTGGAACAACTGCAAAAATCACTGAAGCTGGAGACTTATCTCCCTCACTAAATGTAAGCGTCAGTGTCAGAGCAATTTACCGATCACTGCACCTGTACACAGCCATTCTGAAATTAGCCCACCCAACTACGTCATCCCCATATTGTTATTTATTTTGCTAATTTGCACCCCAGTATCTCTATTTGCACATCGTCTTTTGCACATCTATAATTCCAGTGTTAATAACTTACTACATTTGCACAGACTGTATATATATATTTTCTGTTTGTATTTTTGACTTCATTTTTTGTATACCCCATATGTAACTCTGTGTTGTTGTTTTTATCACACTGCGATATCTTGGCCAGGTCGCAGTTGTAAATGAGAACTTGTTCTCAACTGGCTTACCTGGTTAAATGAAGGTGAAATAAAAAAAATGCACAGCCTGGAGGTATGTTGGGTCATTGTCCTGTTGAATAACAAATGATAGTCACACTAAGCCAAATGGGATGGTGTATCGCTGCAGAATGCTGTGGTAGCCGTGCTGGTTAAGTGTGCCATGAATTCTAAATAAATCACAGACAGTATCACCAGCAAAGGATTCATGAGTCTCGACATAGAGCTTTCTTGAGTGCTTGACGTCACAAAGATGTTCTGACAGAGCCTTCTGTTTAGCTAGCTCGTGCCGCAGTCATGAGCAGTTAGCACCGACCGGACAACTTGGAAAACCCAGCTTCAGCCTGATCACCAAATTAATTGGGAAATAATTGAAAGCCTCACCAGCTAGCTACCAATCTATTTTTGTTTCACTGTCTGATTATTTAAAATATCAGCCCACTAATAGTTATTTTTACCTTTCCACAAACTATCTGGTATGGGTTGCTTGATATGAGCAAGTTAACCCAAATTTATCAAAGAATAGGTCATTGTCCACAATTAGTTAGAGGCTCTGGACAGTGATCTAACGAGCTACATTTCAGTAATTAGCTATCCTCCTAAATGTTGTGGTCAGTGGATAAACTAAGTCGAAGAGTTACAAATATTTGTATGAAAACGAACTAGTCACCAGTTATATTGTTGCCCGTGGTGTAATCATGTCTAACCAGTAGGCTAATATAGCCTGTGTGCCCATGAGCTCCCAAGTCTAGATAGCTGTGTCTTATGCACTCAATAACTGTAAGTTGCTCTGGATAAGAGCATCTGCTAAATGACTAAAATGACTAAAATGTAAATGGCCAGTGTGAGCCAGCATGCTAACTAGCCAGCTAGAAGTCAGTAGCTATCCTTCTAAATGCAGTGGTCACTGGACAAACTAGCTATAAGTTGAACATATTTGGCTGAAAACGAACTAGTAGCCAGTTGTTGTTGCCCATGGTGGAATCATATTTAACCCACTGGCTCCTGAAGCATATGTTCCCATGAGCTCCCGAGTCTAGCTAACATTAGCTAGCTAGCTAGCATAGCAAATTAGCATTTTGCTAGCTAGCTGAGCTGTTTTATAAGAAAATGGCTGATATGAATCAAACACTGTAGCATTTTGCAAAGGGGAAGGTGGAATGTGAACAATGGCTGACAAAGAGGTAAGTTTGATCATTTTTAGTAGAGAAACAAACTAACTAATTAACTATGATGTCAATATTGAAATTGAAGTAGGTAGTTATTTGGTCTTCTGTTATTAAGGCAGGCTATTGATGAGGCAAGCTAGGTTAACGTAAGTAAGATAGGAAGCTAACTAGCTAACATTAGCTAATGTCTAACCCTGTGGCTTAACCAAAGGTGGTTTCGTTTCCTATGCCTTCTCTGGTTTAACTAAGAGCATTGTAGGTAAATCGAGGAGGGGTTTAGCAGAGGAGGAGGACTTGGAAGACCAGAATGACTGGGTGGCAGAAGAGGGGGGAGAGGCAGAGTGAGAACAGACAGGGAAGACTCATTGGGGAACAGGGCCGTGATCAAGGAGGGGGAGCCAAGAGAGGTCAGGCTTTCGAACTACATAATAGCCAATATTGTAAACTGTTAACCGCATACTTTGAGATAAAGTCTAATTGAAATACAGATTTGATCACTTTTACTGCCAGTTTTTGTGCAGTTACAATAAATGAGAATGACCTCAAACCATTTCTCTCTCCATCCCTCTTTCCATGCAGGTCCACTGTCACTAATATGTGGTGGTAAAGTTGGTCTCTGCTCAGCTGACAGAGACAGGAGATACAGGAGTCCATTCTGTTCCAAGTAGGTTACCTTGGCTCTCCTCTATTCACAGCACTCTGGGGACTTCCTGGAGGTAACCATGAAATCCCCCAATCACCACCTTAACTTAATCAATAGTGGTACTGAGAGTTCCTCAAAAATAATGTATGCTGTACTTTGACATTGTATGGAGGCATTGTGCATAGAACATTTGTCATGTAGAGGGGATGATGACCAGCTGCTGTCTATTGGTTAGAAAGATAGATCTATACAGAGGATGGTTTTATAGAGGAGTCCATTCTGTTCCAAATCGGTTACCTTGGCACTCCTCTATGCACAGCACCAAAGATGTGGACTCGAGTCACGTGACTTGGACTCGAGTTGCACATTTTGCAACTTGAGACTTAACAAAAAGAAAAAACACTTGCCAATTGACTTGGACTTGAGCTGTATGACTCGGGAGATTTGTTTAGATTTCCACATCCTCTCATCTCCTCTCCTCTGGCAGCACCTTCTGCTATTAGCTAAAAAAAACTCCACAGACCTCTCCATGCGCATCCAGTGGGCGGGGTTGGTAAAACAACACTCGACTCTCGAAGTCACTCAAAATGTATCTGTCAACGCTAGCAGAGAGGACAAGGTGAAGCGAGAGCATCCATTCCCGTCACAATCTGTCCATGCGGGAATATAGCGATAAGCAGAATGATAAGCAGATCCCCAGCCTTCTCACTTTTGGGACAACGACTCCCAAAGGCCATGTTTCAATTAATTAAAAATAATAATAATGAGTAGTGCATATACTGCATGTATGAATCAGATACTGTATGTCAGTTTTTATTTTTTTTCAATCCGACATTGTCCATTGGAGATATTTCTCGATTATATGCTTCTGGGCTTCACACGCACCATAAAAATATGAAAAAGAATGTTGTCCAGGCTTGACATAGATTCAGGTGATTACTTTTAGAACGCTGAGCCATTGACTGCCCGGCTCCACCAGATGGCAGTGTGCGTATGGGTTTTGTTACAGGCTTTGGTTTTTCCATTTATATTTCAAGGTTGGATGTTAGCACGTGGGCTGCACCGATTGGTGTCACCTTGTTAGTCAGTATGTGTTATACCTGTGCTGGCTCGTCCATCTTGTTAGTCGGAATGTGTTTCACCTGTGCTGGCCCAGGTGATATTTAAAAGTGGCTGGCCCAGTGCTCCAGTTGTCTTGAGAGATGTGGAAGGTTACAACTTTGTTTTGGTGGTTGTCATTGACTCTTTGTTAGCTCCCCCTTCTGTTTGAGCAACAATAAGTGGTTTTCTTGCTGGGAAACGTAACAAAATGGATGCTCGTCCAGGATTCTGTTTCCCATGAGTATGATAGTCACTCTAATCACCTACTCTGAAGCGCTGCAGTGCCCAGATAGTTTGTCACTGACATCCACCCTGAGGGGTTATAAGATTAGTGGAATCATTTTGAAAGTTGCATAAACACACAGGCTAATAAAATCAAATAAAAGCCATGGACTTTAAGTTGGAAGCATTTGTGGAAAATCCTACGAAGGCGAATCTGCTCATCATTGCAAAGCATTATGACATCAAAGTGGCATCTGGCGATCCAAAAGCAGTAGTCAAAGAGTTGATCGGTACTGTTTTAGTGGAGGAGGAAATCCTTCTGGAGAGGGAGGATGATGAAAAGGGTCCTACAGGTGGTTCCTGTTCCCTTATCCCATAGACGTTCAACTGCAAACGGTAGAACTAAAGGCAAAATGGGAGCAACAGAAATTGGAGCTTGAGCAGAAGGAAAGGGAACAGGAACGTGAGCATACCATTCGATTAAGAGAGATCTGGAAGCACTCCAAATCAAGTCAAGCCATCCTGCACCCTCAGAGTTTGATCTAGGTCGGAACAGCCGGATTGTACTGCCTTTCAATGAAAAAGAGGTGGATGTATAGTTTATTCTGTTTGAGCGGATTGCCACATCCCTAAAATGTCAGAGACATTTGGTCACTGCTCCTCCAAAGTGTTCTTGTGGGAAAAGCTCAAAGTGAGATTATGACGCTGTTAAATCTGCTATCCTTCAGGTTTACGAGTTGGTACCAGAGGCATACAGACAAGTCAGTAAATTATGAAAGACAGAATCACAAAGCAATGTTGAGTCGTGGAGATGGGTTGCATGGAAGTTCCTTTGTATAATGTGGAACACAAGTCTGATCTTATTTCTGGTTCCGTTGTCGTGAGGCCTAGCCTACCGGTGAAGGGGGTCTCGTTGATTTTGGGAAATTATTTGGCTGGAGGGAAGTTCGTGCCAAATCCTGTTGTTTATAATGAGCCCACATTAGAGGAACCTGATGGGTTATCAGAAAAGTACCCTAAAGTGTTCCCAGCGTCTAAGAAAGTCGCCAGGAGCAAGTCTACTGTTGAGGAGGATGTCAGCGATCCCACCATGGTCGATCTGTCAGATGTTTATGGGTGATCCTGATTTCAGTAAACCTCCTGAGCTGACCTCTCCTTTGAAAACCCCAAAGGAGAGTGAGTTTGTAGGACCGCTGAAGGAAGAGATGTTCCTACAGTTGATGTTTCGATGTCTAGGAAGCAGCTGATCGCTGAACAGAGTAAAGATGTTTCCCTTTCCCCTGTTTTTGCTGAGATACATCCAGAGGAGGAGTTTGATGAAGTTTGTGTGGGTTACTTTGACAGAGATGGTGTTCTGATGAGGAAATTGTGTTCTCTCAGCACTTCCGAGCAAGATGATTGGCCTAGTGTATCTCAAATTGTTTTTCCAGTTACGCTTTGACAAGAGATACTGAGGTTGGCTCACAATGTTAGTATGGCAGGCCAAGACGTATATACCGTATTTTGAGTAACTTGTTCTGGTCTGAAACAGGATGTTGTGGCTTACTGTAAATCCTGATATGTTTGCCAGCGGATGGGTAAACCGAACCAAGCTGTACCGGTTGCACCTTTGTAGCCTATTTCTGATTTTGACAAACCTTTCAGCAGGTTTCTGGTGGACTGTGTTGGTCCTTTGCCCAAAGCAAAGAGTGGTAACCAGTTTCTCTTAACCATCATGTTGCAGGAGTTTCCCCTTGAAATCAGACATGTCTGTGGTAAAGACAACTTGGTTGCTGATCATCTTTCAAGGGTGGGCAGACAATACATTGTGTGTTTAGCCAGTGTGTAGCCCTGGCTCATATTTTATTTTGACTGCACGTTTTGCCGTATTGGAGATTTGTTTTGTTTTGGTTGTGCTCGTTGCAAGGGGATGAGAGTTGTAGAAACATATGTGCTAGCCCAGGTGATATTTAAGAGTGGCTGGCCCAGGGTTAACACCTTCAGTTGGCGCTCCATATTTGATTTCTAGAAAAACTATATTTTATCTGAGTCGGCCAAGGTTGGCTAAAGTAATGTCTAGATGGTCAGAAAAGTATGGTAAGTTACCAAGTGTCTTTGATAACTGCCTAGTTGGTTAGCTAGCTAAGTGTAAAAAGCAGCTGCATCTTACACTTAGCTAGCTAGATAATGAACTAAATGCAATCATCATAAACCATTATTATCAAGCTAGCTACAGAAGCTAAATATCTGTCAGATGTAAAGTAAAGTAATCAGGATCATGGCATGTCAGAAACAATGCATGCTGGATAGCTAGATCACACTAGCTAGCGATCTAATGCCTACAGATGTAACTCGGAGGTGAAGCCTACTTTCTGAATTAAGCAATAGTTGATACTTCTAGAATTAATAGGGTTGTTATTTAGTTAGCTAGCTACCTAGGCTAATCACCCTATTTGAAGCAGTCTGGCTGCAAAATTAGCCCGGCCTCACAGGCTGCATCTGGCTAAGCTAGCAGCAAACTATAGTCAAATAAGGAGCATGTTGATGTCATGATGGAATAAGTTGAGGTTGTAATTGTTAGTGAAATGATAAGTGGTGCCATAATATAAATAAGAGCTATAAAATCACATGTATGTCATGTAATTTGTCGTAACCATTATCACAAAATGGCATGCACATATCTTTCAGCTATGTTGGCATTTCACTAGTTACCAAAGCCACAAAGTCGAAACTGGCCAAATCGTAAACATTCATGAACTTTTTTTTGTTTTGCTTTTTGGTCTTCATTTAAGGTTAGGTATAATGTTATTGGTGTGGTTAGGTTAGGTTTAGGTTTAAAATCAGATTTTAAAATAAATTGTAGAAATAGGTGTGATGTATGACTTTGTGGCTGTGGTAACTAGTGACGACCAATCTATTGTCATTTACAGGCATGAATCATGCATCCAGGTTGAGGCTTGCTATCAGCAGGAACATGGAGCACTACGTGCCAGTAAGTCATGATATATATTTTTCCTTTACATTGCATTATACCATTTCATGAGCTAATACTACAGTCATATGAAGTGGAGAAGCCCTATGCACCATACAACGGTCTACTCCTGGAGTAACTGCCTGTCAGAGACTGATTAGAGGGTTAGGCAGGAGGCCCTGGGCCAGTGGTATGTCAGTGGTGACGGCTCTCTTTCAAGCATACTCACTACCTCTATCCGTCTCTCTCCAGGTGCTACAGAGACGGACTGGTCCAAGGACCTTCAGTGCCTTGGGACCAACTACCTACGATCTCTCCAGACTACAATACATGTTGACAGAATGGTTGCGAGACAGAGACTGTTGCTGTACTCCCAGGTAAAGCCTTGCTTTCAGAACCACTGAAGACCCCAGTATTCAGTCGTGAAGCTTGGGGAAGATGTGTGTCACCATCCAAGCCTATGTCACGGCCTGCAGTGGCTTGATAGGGAGATGACAAATGCACCTTTCATCACCAAAGCCATGTTCACTGCACATTGCTGAACAATTCAACCCTTTTGTAAGTGTCATCGATATTGACATTCACACAAATATTCAGTTCATATAATACCTCTAGGGTCCTGTGGTGAATGACTGCTGTGCAAGGTATTGGGCAACAGCTTTCTTCCCGGGCATGTATTCACAAAGCGTCTTCAGAGTAGGAAAAGTGATCTAGGACCAGCTACCCCTCATCAACGTAATCATTCATTGTGATATAAAATGCAAAACTGATCCTAAAATCAGTACTCCTACTCTGAGATGCTTTGTGAATACTGACCCTGGTCTGTCTGGATGCTGCTTTCTAGTGATCTAAGTCCCTCATCTGAAATGCAACAATGCCAAAAACATGAATAAGAATTAGCCTAGTCAGTTAGTAACTTAATAAATGAAATACTAACGTAAATGTGCACAAGCCTATTCAGTCAAATTATAGCAAAACAGCCTATTTACAGTGAAATCAAGAGGGGCATTTTTCTTGCCAACTTTTTGAGTCAACAGTACATCAATAAACAGGCAGGGGAAATAAGTAGTTTGACAAAAAGTGTTCACAATAGTATCATAGCTAGCAAATATATATATACACTGAACAAAAATAAACGCAACATATAAAATGTTGGTCCCATGTTTCATGAGATTAAAAGATCCCAGAAATGTTCCATATGCACTAAAATCTAATTTCTCTCAAATTTTGAGTACACATTTATTTACATCCCTGTTAGTGAGCATTTCTCCTTTGCCAAGATAATCCATCCACCTGACAGGTGTGGCATATCAAGAAGCTGATTAAACAGCATGATCGTTACATAAGTGCATCTTGTGCTGGGGACAATAAAAGTCCACTCTAAAATGTGCAGTTTTGTCACACAGCACAATGCTAAAGATATCTTACGTTTTGAGGGAGTGTGCAATTGGCATGCTGACTGCAGGAATGTCCACCAGAGCTGTTGCCAGATAATTGAATGTTCATTTCTCTACCATAAGCCTCCTCCAACGTCATTTTAGAGAAGACCATGTGTAACCACGCCAGCCCAGGACGTCCATATCCGGTTTCTTCACCTGCGGGATCATCTGAGACCAGCTACTCGGAAAGCTGACGAAACTGTTGGTTTAGACAACTGAAGAATTTCTGCACAGTCAGAAACTCTCTCAGGGAAGGTCATCTGCGTGCTCGTAGTCCTCACCAGGGTCTTAACCTGACTGCAGTTCGGCGTCATTACCGACTTCTGTGGGCAAATAATCACCTTCGATGTGTGCACTTCACAAACAAATATCGCTTTCAACTGTACCGGGAAGATGGCAGTATGGCGTTGTCTGGGCGAGCGGTTTGCTGACATCAACGTTGTGAACAGAGTGCCCCATGGTGGAGGTGGGGTTATGGTATGGGCAGGCATAAGCTATGGACAACGAACACAATTGCATTTTATCGATAGCAATTTGAATGCACAGAGATACCATGACGAGATCCTGAGGCCCATTGTCATGTCATTTATCCGCCGCCATCACCTCATGTTTCAGCATGATAATGCACTGCCCCATATCGCAAGGATTTCTACACAATTCCTGGAAGCTGAAAATGTCCCAGTTCTTCCATGGCCTGCATACTCACCAGACATGTCACACATTGAGCTTGTTTTGGATGCTCTGGATAGACGTGTATGACAGCCTGTTCCAGTTCCCGCCAATATCCAGCAACTTCGCACAGCCATGGAAGAGGAGTGGGACAACATTCCACAGGCCACAATCAACAGCCTGATCAACTCTATGAGAAAGAGATGTGTCACGTTGCATGAGGCAAATGGTGGTCACACCAGATGCTGACTGGTTTTCTGATCCACGCCCAAACTTTTTTTTAAAGGTATATGAACAACAGATGCATATCTGTATTCCCATACATGTTAATTCCATAGATTGGGGCCTAATGAATATTTCAATTGACTGATTTCCTCATATGAACTGTAACTCTGTAAATGAAATTGTTTCATGTTGCGTTTATGGTTTTATTCAGTATCTTTATTGTCTAGTAACCTAGCTACAGGTCCACTTAGCTAGCGAAGGTGGTGAACTCAGACTGATGGTGGGCGTTGGGTAACATTAGCAAACTTTCCCCCAGCATTTTCAATCTAGATCGCTAATGACATTTTTTATTAACTTGATCAAATCAGATGGTTGCTTAGCAAATGTAGCTGTTAGTTTTCCCCTCGTTTCTAAAGCTGCCTGATACAGCTGGTCACTTAAAGTACGATGAACAAGTCAGAAGCCAGCTTGCAATGCCAAGTTCATGCCTTTTACCAACAAAAACCATGTACACGTAAAGTACCAGTCAAAAGTTGACACACCTACTCATTCCAGGGTTTCTATATTTAAACTATTTTCTACATTGTAGAATAATAGTGAAGACATCAAAATTATGACATAACACATATGGAATCATGAAGTAACCAAAAAAGTGTTAAACAAATCAAAATATATTTTATATTTGAGATTCTTTAAAGTAGCCAACCTTTGCCTTGATGACAGCATTGCACACTCTTGGCATTCTCTCAACCAGTATCATGAGGTAGTCACCTGGAATGCATTTGCATTAACAGGCGTGTCTTCTTAAAAAGTAAATTTGTGGAATTTCTTTCCTTCCAAGTTGTGACAAGGTAGGGTTGGTATACAGAAGATAGCCCTATTTGGTAAAAGACCAAGTCCATATTATGGCAAGAACAGCTCAAATAAGAAAAGAGAAACAACAGTCCATCATTACTTTAGGACAAGAAGGTCAGTCAATCTGGAACATTTCAAGAACTTTGAATGTTTCTTCAAATGCAGTTGCAAAAACCATCAAGCGCTATGATGAAACTGGCTCTCATGAGGACCGCCACCGGAATGGAAAACCCAGAGTTACCTCTGCTGAAGAGGATAAGTTCATTAGAGTTACCAGCCTCAGAAATCAGCAATTAACTGCACCTCAGAGTTAAAGTAAGACACATCTCAACATCAACTGTTCAGAGGACACTGTGTGAATCAGGCCTTCATGGTCGAATTAATGCAAAGAAACCACTAGTAATGGACACCAATAATAAGAAGAGACTGAAAAACGAGCAACGGACATTAGACTGGTGGAAATCTGTCATTTGGTCTGGTGTCTAAATTCAAGATTTTTGGTTCCAGCCACCGTGTTTTTGTGAGATGCAGAGCAGGTGAATGGATGATCTCTGCATGTGTGGTTCCCACTGTGAAGCATGGAGGAGGAGGTGTGATGGTCTGGGGGTCCTTTGCTGGTGACACTGTCTGTGATTTATTTAGAATTCAAGGCACATTTAACCAGCATGGCTACCACAGCATTCTGCAATGATATGCCATCCCATCTGGTTTGCACTTAGTGGGACTATCATTTGTTTTTCAACAGGACAATGACCCAAAACACACCTCCAGGCTGTATAAGGGCTATTTGACCAAGGAGAGTGATGGAGTGCTGCATCAGATGACCTGGCCTCCACAATCACCTGACCTCAACCCATTTGGGATGAGTTGGACCGCAGAGTGAAGGAAAAGCAGCCAACAAGTGCTCAGCATATGTGGGAACTCCTTCAAGACTGTTGGAAAAGCATTCCAGGTGACTACCTCATGAAGCTGGTTGAGAGAATGCAAAGCTGTCATCAAGGCAAAGGGTGGCTACTTTGAAGAATCTCAAATATAAAATGCATTTTGATGTAACATTTTTTGGTTACTACATGATTCCTTATGTGTTATTTTATAGTTTTGATGTTTCACTATTATTCTACAACGTAGAAAATAGTAAAAATAAAGAAAAACCCTGGAATGAGTAGATGTGTCAACGTTTGACTGATACTGTATAAAAGAGACAATTACCTTCAAACAGATCATTTTAGTTTGATTCTAGGACTTCAGGCCGAGGAGTAATAGCTACTTGTTTGTCAAACAGGCATCTTCACCAGATGTTGTTCCCAGTCAGCTCCTGTCTTCACCTGAATGAACGGCACAGGCAAAATCACAGTCTGCGTCATGCACTTGAGGGGGCATTGCTTATTAACGCACGTGCTTATCACATTTTTTACTTGAGCAACCCAGGAAAATATTTGTATTTAATTATTTGTATTGCCGTCTACAAGGGGTGTATATTCTATTTATATTGGCAAATTTGACTTGCAACATGGCCTTTAAGGGCAGAGACAAGACCATCTCGTCATTATATACAGTATCTCTGACGCTAGTTCGTCAATTCAAAGAGACGTTGATTGAGTCTCCATCATGGCATCATCTGGATCGGTCCCAAAAATCTTTGCATATGGTTTCAAAGACTATGTGATGGTGGGGGGAAAAAAGGGCTGCAGTTTGTAAAACATGTGAGTTCAAAATCAGATGCAATTGCAACAACAAACTTTGTCAGACTTATGAAGTCCCATAAAGAGAGTTAAGAATGAAATGATTGCTGTGCTGTGTGAGCTAACTAGCTAACATGGAACTTACTAATGTTAGCTAGCTTGCAACGGCTCCACCTACCATGTGTGTCCAAAGTGGAAAGCACATTTAGATTGTTTTGTTTTTAATATCCATATGTAGGCCTACTATTAAAAGATGTTATACAAATAAATGTATGTAAATACATACAGTTACCTACTGAATAATATCCGTTTCCTTAATGTTATGCTCATTCATGAATTCAACAAAAAATTACGGTGAGATGGGGATTTGATCATCTCCATCATATAAAACAATTTAGCAAATAAAATAAAAAACGTGTTCTTTAGCTTTGATGAATATCAGAAGAGCAAGATGATCAGCAATGACCCTCAGCAGCCTCACATCTCCCAATTCATAGAGGCACACTGTGCAACTGTACAACACAAACCATCCACAGCAAAAAGTATGGTCCCTCTAATTCTATCGCTCTCCCTCCCACCCTGAGCCCTAGGACCATGCCTCAGGACTACCTGGCCTGGCCTCCACAATCAGATTTCTTGGAATCTTCATCAATGTCAAATGGCTACCACATCTGGAGACTGAGAAATCACACCCTCCTCAGACCATTTCTATCTTAAAGCAGCTGTGCTAGATCCCTCCTTTTCCCTGATGTGGCTGCAACATCATGTTCTGGTGGATGATGGTATTAAGGACGAGGTGACAAATGGTGAAAGGTGTGTATCTTTTTGTCATAACATGTTGAGCAAAAGAGTTAATACTTAGCCTAATTCATTTATGTTATACAGCATTTTCACTTAAATAGTAAACTACTAATAGCAAGACACTTTTTGTCTCTGTCTATGTTTGTCTTGACTTTATTTCATCAGATTTTATTCTCCGACAGGCTTCAGAGACTGAGCAGCCTGTGGATCCAACCACTGCTGAGGACGAGGACCGTTCACTGGGAGAGGAGTCAGGGCTGTTTGCAGCATGTTGCAAAAGACAAAAGAGAAAAGTATGTGGCACTTCAGCATCTCAGCTCAGCCACTATCTTGACATTTGTGAAGGACAGAACAACCTCTTGTTCTGGACTAAGAACAGAAACAATCTTCCTTCACTGTTCCGAGTGGCAATGAGGGTCTTGGTAGTGACTGCATCAAGTGCTCCCCATGGGGGTATCATACTGTGGCCCCATCGCTCACAAATGGGTGAGAGACACTTGGCAAATTTGATCTTTTGCAAATACAATGAAATTAATGATTATAATGTAGCATTAAAATATTTAGATGACATACAATGGCTGCTCTAAAGTTTGCACTTGTTTTTTTATTATATAGTCATGCAAAAACAAAACAAAACACTTTGTGTTTTGCTGGTTTACATTTTGTGTCTACAGTAGTCATTGTGCATAGAGTTGTATAGTTTGTTTCACTTTGCAATCATTGGTTTTTGTTTGACAGTGAAAAATCTTAGTGTCAGTATCACTATTTGTCATATGCGGCGAATACAACAGTTGCAGACTTTACCGTGAAATGCTTACTTACCAACATTGGAGAGTTTAAAAGTAAGAAACATTTGCAAAAAAAAGAAGGAAATAACACAATAAAATAACAATTACAATATATACACCGATTACCGGTACCGAGTCAATGTGCATGGGTACGAGGTAGTGGAGGTAATTGAGGTAATACAGTGGCTTGCGAAAGTATTCACCCCCTTGGCATTTTTCTTATTTTGATGCCTTACAACCTGGAATTAAAATAGATTTTTTGGGGGATTGTATCATTCGATTTACACAACATGCCTAATACTTTGAAGATGCAAAATATTTTTTCTTGTGAAAGTCAATACTTTGTATAGTCAACTTTTGCAGCAATTACAGCAGCAAGTCTCTTGGGGTATGTCTCTATAAGCTTGGCACATCTAGCCACTGTGATCTAGTCACTGAAAAACATCCCCACAGCATGATGCTGCCACCACAATGCTTCACATGGTGTTCTCGGGGTGAAGAGAGGTGTTGAGTTTGCGCCAGACATAGCGTTTTCCTTGATGGCCAAACAGCTCAATCTGACCAGAGTACCTTCTTCCATATGTTTGGGGAGTCTCCCACATGCCTTTTGGCGAAACGTGTTTACTTATTTTTTTCTTTAAGCAATGGCTTTTTTTCTGGCCACTCTTCCTTAAAGCCCAGCTCTGTGGAGTGTACGGATTAAAGTGGTCCTATGGACAGATACTCCAATCTCTGCTGTGGAGCTTTGCAGCTCCTTCAGGGATATTTTTGGTCTCTTTGTTGCCTCTCTGATTAATGCCTTCCTTGCCTGGTCTGCGAGTTTTGGTGGGCGGCCCTTTCTTGGCAGGTTTGTTGTGATGCCATATTCTTTGCATTTTTTAAATAATGGATTTAAAATGGTGCTCCGTGGGATGTTCAAAGTCTCAGATATTTTTTTTATAACCCAACCCTGATCTGTACTTTTCAACAACTTTGTCCCTGACCTGATTGGAGAGCTCCTAGGTCTTCATGGTGCCGCTTGCTTGGTGGTGCCCCTTGCTTAGTGGTTTTTGCAGACTCTGGGGCCTTTCAGAACAGGTGTATATGTACAGTGAGGGAATAAAGTATTTGATCCCATGCTGATTTTGTACGTTTGCCCACTGACAAAACATGATCAGTCTATAATTTTAATGGTAGGTTTTGAACAGTGAGAGACAGAATAACAACAAAAAAATCTAGAACAATGCATGTCAAAAATGTTATAAATTGATTTGCATTTTAATGAGGGAAATAAGTATTTGACCCCCTCTCAATCAGAAAGATGTCTGGCTCCCAGGTGTCTTTTATACAGGTAAGGAGCTGAGATTAGGAGCACACTCTTAAAGGGAGTGCTCCTAATCTCAGCTTGTTACCTGTATAAAAGACACCTGTCCACAGAAGCAATCAATCAATCAGATTCCAAACTCTCCACCATGGCCAAGACCAAAGAGCTCTCCAAGGATGTCAGGGACAAGATTGTAGACCTACACAAGGCTGGAATGGGCTACAAGACCATCACCAAGCAGCTTGGTGAGAAGGTGACAACAGTTGGTGCGATTATTCGCAAATGGAAGAAACACAGAATAACTGTCTATCTCCCTCAGCCTGGGGCTCCATGCAAGATATCACCTCGTGGAGTTGCAAAGATCATGAGAATGGTGAGGAATCAGCCCAGAACTACACGGGAGGATCTTGTCAATGATCTCAAGGCAGCTGGGACCATAGTCACCAAGAAAACAATTGGTAACACACTACGCCTGGAAGGACTGAAATCCTGCAGCGCCCTCAAGGTCCCCCTGCTCAAGAAAGCACATATACAGGCCCGTCTGATGTTTACCAATGAACATCTGAATGATTCAGAGGAGAACTGGGTGAAAGTGTTGTGGTCAGATGAGACCAAAATCGAGCTCTTTGGCATCAACTCAACTCGCCGTGATTGGAGGAGGAGGAATGCTGCCTATGACCCCAAGAACACCATCCCCACCGTCAAACGTGGAGGTGGAAACATTATGCTTTGGGGTTGTTTTTCTGCTAAGGGGAGAGGACAACTTCACCGCATCAAAGGGACGATGGACGGGGCCATGTACAAATCTTGGGTGAGAACCTCCTTCCCTCAGCCAGGGCATTGTAAATGGGTCGTGGATGGGTATTCCAGCATGACAATGACCCAAAACACACGGCCAAGGCAACAAAGGAGTGGCTCAAGAAGAAGCACATTAAAGTCCTGGAGTGGCCTAGCCAGTCTCCAGACCTTAATCCCATAGAAAATCTGTGGAGGGAGCTGAAGGTTCGAGTTGCTAAACGTCAGCCTCGAAACCTTAATGAAGATCTGCAAAGAGGAGTGGGACAAAATCCCTCCTGAGACATGTGCAAACCTGTTGGCCAACTACAAGAAACGTCTGACCTCTGATTTGCCAACAAGGGTTTTGCCACCATGTACTAAGTCAAGTTTTGCAAATACTTATTTCCCTCATTAAAATGCAAATCAATTTATCCTAGCTCTTATCCTTCTAGAGTTATCCGCTGCCTTTGAACTGTGAACCATCAGATCCTCCTCTCCGAGTTGGGTATCTCCAACCTGACAGGTCGCTATTACCAGGTGGCGTGGCGAGAATCTGTCTCCGCACCACGTGCTCTCACCACTGGTGTCCCCCAGGGCTCAGTTCTAGGCACTCTCCTATTCTCTCTATACACCAAGTCACTTGGCTCTGTCATATCCTCACATGGTCTCGCCTATCATTGCTACGCAGACGACACACAATTAATGTTCTCCTTTCCCCCTTCTGATAACCAGGTGGCGAATCGCATCTCTGCATTTCTGGCAGACATATCAGTGTGGATGTCGGATCACCACCTCAAGCTGAACCTTGGCAAGACGGAGCTGCTCTTCCTCCCGGGGAAGGACTGCCCGCTCCATGATCTCGCCATCACCGTTGACAACTCCATTGTGTCCTCCTCCCAGAGTGCAAAGAACCTTGAAGTGACCCTGAACAATACCCTGTCATTCTCCGCTAACATCAAAGCGGTGACCCGATCCTGCAGGTTCATGCTCTACAACATTCGCAGAATACGACCCTACCTTACACAGAAAGCGGCACAGGTCCTAATCCAGGCACTTGTCATCTCCCGTCTGTATTACTGCAACTCGCTGTTGGCTGGACTCCCTGCCTGTGCCATTAAACCCCTGCAACTTATCCAGAACGCTGCAGCCTGTCTGGTGTTCATCCTTCCCAAGTTCTCTCATGTCACCCCGCTCCTCCGCACACTCCACTGGCTTCCAGTTGAGGCCCGCATCTACTACAAGACCATGGTGCTTGCCTACGGAGCTATGAGGGGAACGGCACCTCCTTACCTTCAGGTTCTAATCAGACCCTACACCCAAACGAAGGCACTACGTTCATCCACCTCTGGCCTGCTAGCTCCCCTACTTCTACGGAAGTACAGTTCCCGCTTAGCCCAGTCAAAGCTATTCGCTGCTCTTGCACCCCAATGTTGGAACAAGCTCCTCCACGATGCCAGGACAGCAGAGTCACTGACCACCTTCCGGAGACACTTGAAACCGTACCTCTAAGGAATACCTGGAATAGTATAAAGTAATCCTTCTTCCCCCACCGCCCATAAAAAAAGGAAAAAGGTGGTTTTCCCACTGGCTATCATAAGTTGAATGCACCAATTTGTAAGTCGCTCTGGATAAGAGCGTCTGCTAAATGAAGTAAATGAAAATACAATTTTTGACATGCGTTCTTCTGGATTTTTGTTGTTGTTATTCTGTCTCTCACTGTTCAAATAAACCTACCATTAAAATTATAGACTGATCATGTCTTTGTCAGTGGATAAACGTACAAAATCAGCAGGGGATCAAATACTTTTTTCCCCCTCACTGTAGATATAGGACAGACTAAGGTCATGAGTCATGAAGGCAGTCAAATTCGCTTATTTGAGCTGTTCTTGCCATAGTATGGACTTGGTCTTTCACCGAATACAGCTATCTTCTGTATACCCCCCCTACCTTGCCTCAACACAACTGATTGGCTCAAATGCATTAAGGCTGCACACCTGTTAATTGAAATGCATTCCAGGTGACTACCTCATGAAGCTGGTTGAGAGAATGCCAAGAGTGTGCAAAGCTTTCATCAAGGCTAAGGGTGGCTATTTAAAGAATCTCATTTTAATTTGTTTAACACTTTTTTGGTTACTATATGTGCTATTTCATAGTTTGTCTTCACTATTATTCTACAATGTTAAAAATAGTAAAAATAAAGAAACACCCTTGAATGAGTAGGGGTCCAAACTTTTCACCGGTAGTGTATATATACATACAGTGGGGAGCACAAGTATTTGATACACTGCCGATTTTGCAGGTTTTCCTACTTACAAAGCATGTAGAGGTCTGTACTTTTTATCATAGGTACACTTCAACTGTAAGAGACTGAATCTAAAACAGAAATCCAGAAAATCACACTGTATGATTGTTTAGTAAGTAATTTGCATATTATTGCATGACTTAAGTATTTTATCACCTATCAACCAGTAAGAATTCCATCTCTCACAGACCTGTTAGTTTTTCTTTAAGAAGCCCTCCTGTTCTCCACTCATTACCTGTATTAACTGCACCTGTTTGAACTCGTTACCTGTACAAAAGACACCTGTCCACACACTCAATCAAACAGACTCCAACCTCTCCACAATGGCCAAGACCAGAGAGCTGTGTAAGGACATCAGGGATAAAATTGTAGACCTGCACAAGGCTGGGATGGGCTACAGGACAATAGGCAAGCAGCTTGGTGAGAAGGCAACAACTGTTGGAGCAATTATTAGAAAATGGAAGAAGTTCAAGATGACGGTCAATCACCCTCGGTCTGGGGCTCCACGCAAGATCTCACCTCGTGGAGCATCAATGATCATGAGGAAGGTGAGGGATCAGCCCAGAACTACACAGCAGTACCTGGTCAATGACCTGAAGAGAGATGGGACCACAGTCTCAAAGAAAACCATTAGAAACACACTACGCCGTCATGGATTAAAATCCTGCAGCGCACGCAAGGTCCCCCTGCTCAAGCCAGCGCATGTCCAGGCCCGTCTGAAGTTTGCCAATGACCATCTGGATGATCCAGAGGAGGAATGGGAGAAGGTAATGTGGTCTAAACTCCACTCGCTGTGTTTGGAGGAAGAAGAAGGATGAGTACAACCCCAATAACACCATCCCAACCGTGAAGCATGGAGGTCGAAACATCATTCTTTGGGGATGCTTTTCTGCAAAGGGGACAGGACGACTGCACCGTATTGAGGGGAGGATGGATGGGGCCATGTATCGCGAGATCTTGGCCAACAACCTCCACCTCTCAGTAAGAGCGTTGAAGATGGGTCGTGGCTGGGACTTCCAGCATGACAACGACCCGAAACACACAGCCAGGGCTACTAAGGAGTGGCTCCGTAAGAAGCATCTCAAGGTCCTGGAGTGGCCTAGTCAGTCTCCAGACCTGAACCCAATAGAAAATCTTTGGAGGGAGCTGAAAGTCCGTATTGCCCAGCGACAGCCCCGAAACCTGAAGGATCTGGAGAAGGTCTGTATGGAGGAGTGGGCCAAAATCCCTGCTGCAGTGTGTGCAAACCTGGTCAAGACCTATAGGAAACGTATGATCTCTGTAATTGCAAACAAAGGTTTCTGTACCAAATATTAAGTTCAGCTTTTCTGATGTATCAAATACTTATGTCATGCAATAAAATGCAAATGAATTACTTAAAAATCATACAATGTGATTTTCTGGATTTTTGTTTTAGATTCCGTCTCTCACAGTTGAAGTGTACCTATGATAAAAATGACAGACCTCTACATGCTTTGTAAGTAGGAAAACCTGCAAAATCGGCAGTGTATCAAATTCTTGTTCTCCCCACTGTACCAAGTGTAGGCAAAGAACCTTGAGGGTTATGGGGATTTGATAAATCAACAGCTACATCAAACTCTGAAATGACTGCTAAAATGTCATTTTAATTTGCTTTAGCGGTTTTCCATTGACATATAAAAGCATGTGGACACCCTTTCAAATTAGCGGATTTGGCTATTTCAGCCACACCCATATCAAATCGAGCACACAGGCATGCAATCCTCATAGACAAACATTGGCAGTACTATGGCCCATACTGAAGTGCTCAGTGACTTTCAACGTGGCACTGTCACAGAATGCCACCTTTCCAACAAGTCAGTTTGTCAAATTTCTGCCCTGCTAGAGCTGCCCCGGTCAACTGTAAGTGCTGTTACTGTGTAGTGGAAACGTCTAGGAGCAACAACAGCTCAGCTACAAAGTGGTAGGCCACACAAGCTCACACAACTGGACCGCCAAGTGCTGAAGCGTGTGGCGGGTAAAAATTGGCCGTCCTCGGTTGCAACACTCACTACTGAGCTCCAAACTGCCTCTGGCAGTAACGTCAGCACAAGTAAAGTTCGTTGGGAGCTTCATGAAATGGGTTTCCATGGCCGAGCAGCTGCACACAAGCCTAAGAACATCATGCGGACTGCCAAGCGTCGGCTCGAGTGGTGTAAAGCTTGCCGCCATTGGACTCTGGAGCTGGGGAAACGCGTTCTCTGTAGTGATGAATCACACTTCACCATCTGGCAGTCCAACGGACAAATCTGGGATTGGTGGATGCCAGGAGAACGCTTAGTGCCAACTGTAAAATTTGGTGGAGGAGGAATAATGGTCTGGGGCTGTTTTTCATGGTTCAGGCTAGCTCAAGTGAAGGGAAATCTTAACGCTACAGCATACAATGACATTCTATATGATTCTGTGCTTCCAACTTTGTGGTAACAGTTTGAGAAGGCCATATTCTGTTTCAGCATGACAATGCCCCCGTGCACAAAGCAAGGTCGATACAGAAATGGTTTGTCGAGATCAGTGTGGAAGAACTTGAATGGCCTGCACAGAGCCCTGACCTCAACCCTATCGAACACTTTTGGGATTAATTGGAACGCAGACTGCGAGCCAGGCCTAATCGCCCAACATCAGTGCCCGACTTCACTAATTCTCGTGGCTGAATGGAAGTAAGTCCCTAGTGGAAAGCCTTCCCAGAAGAGTGGAGGCTTTTATAGCAGCAAAAGGGGGGACCAACTCCATATTAATGCCCATGAATTGCATGTAGTGCATATCAATATTGCTGCTGCACGATTTCACCTGGTCAGAAAAATGGCTAGATGACACTGTTAGCTATTTATGGAACGGGGAAAATCGAATTCATATGTTGCAACATTGTTCCCGAGGTCTGACTGGCAAACAGCAAGGTTCATACAAACCTGTGCCGTTGCAAACTCAATGCTAGCTAAAAGCAACAGGAGATGTGTTTAATAAAAGCATACAGACTTAGATAAAAAAAATAGGTTCTATATAGAACCTTTGTCAATTGAATATCGGAAGTTTACATACACTTCGGTTGGAGTCATTAAAACTCGTTTTTCAACTACTCCACACATTTCTTGTTACCAAACTATAGTTTTGGCAAGTCGGTTAGGACATCTACATTGTGCATGACACAAGTAATTTTTCCAACAATTCTTTAGACAGATTATTTCCCTGTATCACAATTCCAGTGGGTTAGAAGTTTACATACACTAAGTTGACTGTGCCTTTAAAACAGATTGGAAAAATCCAGGAAATTATGTCATGGCTTTAGAACCTTCTGATAGGCTACTTGACATCATTGAGTCAATTGGAGGTGTACCTGTGGATGTATTTCAAGGCCTACCTTCAAACTCAGTGCCTCTTTGCTTGACATCATGGGAAAATCAAAATAAATCAGCCAAGACCTCAGCAAATATATTGTAGACCTCCACAAGTCTGGTTCATCCATAAGAGTAATTTCAAAATGACTGAAGGTACCATGTTCATCTATACAAACAATAGTACGCAAGTATAAACACCATGGGACCACGCAGCCATCAAAACGCTCAGGAAGGAGACGCGTTCTGTTTCCTAGAGATGAACTTATTTTGGTGTGAACAGTGTAAATCAATCCCAGAACAGCAGCAAAGGACCTTGTGAAGATGCTGGAGGAAAAGGTACAAAATTATCTATTTCCACAGTAAAACAAGTCCTATATCGACATGACCTGAAAGGCCGCTCAGCAAGGAAGAAGCCACTGCTCCAAAACCGCCATAAAAAAAGCCAGACTATGGTTTGCATCTGCACATGGGGACAAAGATCATACTTTTTGGAGAAATGTCCTCTGGACTGATGAAACAAAAATATAACTGTTTGGCCATAATGACTATCGTTATGTTTGAAGGAACAACGGGTTGGCTTGCAAGCTGAAGAACAACATCCCAACCATGAAGCACAGGGGCGGCAGCATCATGCTGTGGGGGTGCTTTGCTGCAGGAGGGACTGGTGCACTTCACAAAATAGATGGCGAAGGAAAATTATGTGGATATATTGAAGCAACATCTCAAGACATCAGTCAGGAAGTTAAAGCTTGGTAGCAAATGGGCCTTCCAAATGGACAATGACCCCAAGCATACTTCCAAAGTTGTGGCAAAATGGCTTAAGGACAACAAAGTCAAGTTATTGGAGTGGCCATCACAAAGGCCTGACGCGTGTGAGCAAGGAGGCCTACAAACCTGACTCAGTTACACCAGCTCTGTCAGGAGGAATGGGCCAAAATTCAACCAACTTATTGTGGGATGCTTGTGGAAGGCTACCCGAAATGTTTCACCCAAGTTAAACAATTTAAAGGCAATGCTACCAAATACTAATTGAGTGTATGTAAACTTCTGACCCACTGGGAATGTGATGAAAGAACTAAAAGCTGAATTAAATCATTCTCTCTACTATTATTCTGACATTTCACATTCTTAAAATAAAAGTGGTGATCCTAAATGACCTAAAACAGGGAATTTTTACTAGGATTAAATGTCAGGAATTGTGAAAAACTGAAATTAAATGTATTTAGCTAATGTGTATGTAAACTTCCGACTTCAACTGTAAGTGCCATTCTGATTCAAAAACCAACTGCTAATCCTTTCCAGCATTACGACACTAGAGGATGGTGGTTGAACCAACTTGCAAGTAGCCTAACGTTACCAATAAGCACGTTATTTTTCAATAATTAAGGTAAACAAGGTTGATTATTTAATTCAAATATTAAGTCAAAGTCATGTGATAAACTATAGGCTAGATAAATAAAGTTGAAACATTATTGGAATTTGAGCACATTTAATACAGTCTAACTTATTTTAATTGGACCCAGCCTGACATTGACAATTATCTAATCATTTTTTATTTATTTCAGTATTTCAGTGTGGAGTCAATTGAGGGGACTAGCCTGTGTTTCATGAAGCCATTATAAGACTGTTGCTGACTGTGAGGAGGCATGTATAAATGATTTATAATAAATTATGTAGAATAAGTATTGCTGACTCAATAGCCTTGTTAATCATTACATGACTTTTATACACTATGTTTTGCTCAGTCTGGCAGTAAGCCAGAACTATCAGAGGCAGAGGATCTCTCTCTAGGCTGCTGCTGACTAAATGTAAGTTCTTCTACTTCATTATAATTATATGTCTGTATAGCATTTTGTCTTCATTTTGGTAGATTAACTCATCCTTATTTCTGAAGATGAACACGTTTTTGCTCCTTTTTTCTTGTTCTCTGGAACCAGTCAAGCAGGTAGCCCAGCGGCTAAGGAGTTTGACCTGTGGTGGAAAGGTAGCCGGTTCGACTCCAGGGCTGGCTGCTGGGAAAAAAGGTAGAATTGATCTAACAACTGGAGGGCTGCTGGGTTCACATCCTCAAAACATTATTGAGCCCTTGAGCAACGCACTTAACCCCACAACATGCTCTCCATCCAGGGGTGCTGTATGCAGCTTGAACCACATTTTGGACAAAGTGAATTGTATTGCAAAGAACTCAACATGGGCCATCATTCAAACAAAGGAATGACTCCCTGGCCACCAGTGCATATTTCCAAACTATGTTTGCATATAATTACAAATTCTAAAAACTATGCTGGTATTCTTTTGTCCATTATTTAATTGTTAATTTAGTTATATTATTTGCTCCAAATATTACTATTTAATAGTAGTAGCCATAATTCATAAATTGCACCATGTAGGATTATGTAACCATTTTGGTTAAGTGAAGAATAACCTATAGGGTTCTGATCAAAGAACCCTATAAAAGGGTTCTATATAGAACTTTTAAGGGTTCCATATATGAAGCAAGGGATATAACCCTTTTTGGTTTATATAGGGGGGAAAATTCTAAGAGTGTATGAATGTTTGCATAATTTAAGCAGAAGTATGGGATTAAAATGCACCTGTGAAGTATATTCAATACTGTTTTTGGGCTCTGGAATAATTAGAATTTCCGCTGTTCTGATTCTAATGAAAAAGCAAATGCAACAGTGAAATTAATTAGCCTTTAATGGTCCTGCTGTTTATAAAGTGGCAACAATTGAGCGTCGATCTCTGCATGGTGATTTTAATTCACAATCCCACACACTTTCAGTTTGAGCACTGTCGCTTGCGTAGGTAATGTCCATTTCATTTCTTCTATTTTAATTACAGGTCTAATGGTATCCTATATTTAGCCAGTGAAATACCATAACCATTCAGATAATTTCTAAACAACGTTTCTGTATGAAGGAAAATGTAGGCCTACAGCCTAGTCTGCCCTAGCTAGGCTGCTCGTCCCAAATATTGCTAGTGTCATTTATTTTCTTGAACTGGAATTTCAATTCACTTCTTGAATTGACAGAACTGCTATGGAGAATATCCCAACCAGCGAAAGAAGCAGATAAACACACACCATTCATACCAGACCGCCACTCTCTGGTAAAGAGCCGGTCAGCGCACACCTAGTAGGGCTATTCAATCATGATGGCAACGGCCTGGTGTCTGCTCCACCCTAAATTGCTGTGAGTAGGCTATTATGAATGGATTTATGGCCAGAAAATAAGTGATATTCCATGTCGGCTAATAACATTATATTGACTCATATGTTGAAATAGGCTAAACCATTTTATGCACAAACACAATTAGGTGATGTAATGTTTATACCCCACGTGCATTATGCGAATACAATAAATGAATAGCCTACTATCTACACATTTACAGGGGAATAAATTAGGCCTAAATTACATGACAAAATAACGGTCAAGATTGAAATAGTTCATTTCAGATATTTACTAGCCTATTTGTTTCTGAGAATAATTGAGTAGAGAAAGTAAAGATGCCCTAATGTTTAAAATGTAGATCAATAGCCAGGTTTCCATCCAATTGGTGACATATTTGCATGCTAAAATTCTAAAATCGCATAAAAGCAATGTGCATTTTCCCAACAGAGATGTTTCCATCAAATTGACTTGTTGCAGTGTGTGATGACGTAGTGCACATACATTTTGCGGTGAAATTCCCATGTACCGAATAAAAAAGACAAGTTAAATGGCTTTCCATCGCCTTTTCAAATCGACTGATGGTTCTCACAAAAGAAATTGCGTTGTATAGTGAGTGTGCCAACTCTGGTATTGGCGCTCTGTAGAGCGCACGTATAGCCTACATCAGGGGTCTCCAACCCTGTTCCTGGAGAGCTACCCTCCTGTAGGTTTTCGCTCCAACCGCAGTTGTAACTAACCTGGTTCAGTTTATCAACCAGCTAATTATTAGAATCAGGTGTGATAGATTATGGTTAGAGTGAAAACCTATAGGACCGTAGCTCTCCAGGAACAGGGTTAAAGAGCCCTGGCCTACATGAGATCATTATGGACAAAAGAGCGATGTTATTTTTATTTATCAAACGGAAGCCAAGCATCGATGATCATGTCACCAGAATACGTCCCTCGATATTTATTGGTTTAGGAGCATCAAGCTCATCACCTTGTACTTTCACCGCCCTGTGAAGTTCATCATAATTGATTGAATCTGTAGCCTAATAAAACGGCATGCTTTCCAGACGAGTCATAGTGGGAGGACCACACATCGCGTGACTCCAAGTTTACTTTGATGGTTATTATATCAATATTTGCGCGTAAAAGCGTTTCCTACAACATTTTCGATCATTTTACCGAAACAAAAAGACCCCACCTTGTCTAGCATATTTTGTTTTGTCGATATTTGTTAAGTTTACCGGAAAAATGTCTGTTTCCATCAGGCCTGTCATTACATTTTTTATCCGACATAAAAAGGTTGGATAGAAACCTGGTTAGTCAGACATTGAATGCTCCCATAAAAAGTGTGCTTGACATTGTTCGATTATCCTTCGAAGGATAATGGCTATCAAATGATGTATTCATGTCAGATGTAGACTAAACTTCTATACATTAAAAAAAATCGCCTTCAAGCGACGCAGTTTTTTTAAACAACTTACATAGTCACCATAAATAGATTAGTGTTAATTAATAAATCATCATCAATAAATATCAGTCCCGAGCACACACAGGTTTTAGAAGGCCAGATGAGCCAGAGTATGTTTTGATGGAAGGAGAGGGAGCAGAGAAGAGTAGACCAAGAGAGGGACCAAGGGAATCATTGCAAATTCAAACATGTTGCATTACGTTTAATGCACACAAAAATAAAAATAGTTTAAAAAAGTTGCCCTACTTCAGGGTGAAGAGAACTGCTTTTGGATAGACTGCAAACTGTGGTCAAACGAACGAGAATAAATCCTAAACACACGCTTAGTGGTGGACGTAATGGAGGGAAAGTTCTTTTTTTTAAATTGGTAATCGGTCTCAATAACAATTACATAATGAACAACTCAATGGAGAGCAAACTACAGGCTACTCACCGCGGAAAACAATGTTTTACTAAAGGTAATCCACTTTGGGGAGATGATAATCAAACGAATAATTCCACTGCCAAGGGTGTAGTGGACTCAAGACTCCTTTTACCTATACAGGGTGCTCAGGTCGGTTGCAATCCAAAGCAATTAGTGCTAAATCGGGGTAGTGTCTGGTGTGTAATGGAGGAAGGTGGCGGTAACCGTGGTAATCCTGCGGCTCTCGACGCTTGTTGTCGGTAGACTGGCATGGGCGATCGTTCATGGACGAATGCGCGCAGGACAGAGGAGAACTAGTGCAGAGACCGGGGTTATTTACTGGTGAGAGGTAGCTTAAGGAGAGATATGATCCAACAGCGGTGACATCTTGAACTCAGAGCTTAATGCGTTATACCTGTGTGAAACATCCACACTGGGTTTCTCGCCACAAACCTGAAGCCATTATTTAATCCTCCATTCTGCCAGAAATACCTCTCTCTCCTGGAATCTTCAGGTGATTTTCTTTGGAACAAAAACTTTACCCGCAAAAAGTGCGTTCCCAACAGATCTAGCCTTGAGTGGTGTGGGACCCAAATTGCCGAAATTCCACGCTCACAGAGGCACTGTGTGTGTGAGAGAGAGAAGGCGCGTGGAGATCAACAGCTTTGCTTGCAGACGGTGCACTCGTGGAGATAACCCCCGCCCAGTAGTGTGAGTGTCTCTGTGTGTGTGTGCAGACAGTTTGAATCCCTCTTCTTCTTTCACCTGCCTCCTCTCGCAAACTAGCAAATCCTACCACTGATGAGTGAGGGAAAACTTCGATGGCGCACGCGCTTCACATTTTCTTCCAAAGCACATTTTTCTTCTTCAAAGTCCCACAACTTTGAGGGCAAAGAATACATCTAGGTGAAATTGAAAAAATATAAAAATAAAGGGCAGAGCAGGCTGTAACAAGACAAGCGTCTCTAACCTAAAATAAATGTATAAAGCACCCGGGGATATTATCCTATCCATGCCGGAGCCAAGTTAGGATTTTCAGGAGCAGGGGATCCAGTTACCTCCCAGTAAAAACCAACACAAGCAGGTCAACACTGTTTGCTTATACAGAGCGCTCTCATCATCCACAGGCATGTATGCATAAGCATTATGGTCATTAGAATAAGTATTATCTTATCGCTGAACATGGAAGTTTTCGCAGAACATTCGATGTGAACAAAGTTGGAGGAACAGTATATAGGGGCGAAGTGTTCCAGGTTTCTGTGTCATTATCGTTGAACAGACTCAAACCACAGGCTACACACATCCGTTCTCAGGAGCGGGAGAAGGCTGAGGCAGCTACTGTAACCATTATTCATTGGTTTATACCGTATTTCCAACAAACACAGATCTGGGCCAAATACATTTGGATTCCAGTGGATTTGAGAGGAAATAAAAGCAGAGGAACTAAAATAATCTAACTGTGTTACATTCATAGTGCCTGTCAATCTTTGAAAGGCCAGTCTCTGCAGTGCTTTTTTGTGCTCTGAGAGATGAGTGAGTCTACACTTTGAATCATTTTGTGTGTGTGTGTGTGGGGGGGGGAGCTGTTGTCTACATTGTCATCATCCATCAGGGGAGAGACACCAGTATGTACAGTAACATTTTAGTAATTTAGCAGACGCTCTTATCCAGAGTGACTTACAGTTAGTGAGTGCATACATTATTATTTTATTTTTCATACTGGCCCCCCGTGGGAATCGAACCCACAATCCTGGCATTGGAAACGCCATGCTCTACCAATTGAGCTACATCCCTGCTGGCCATTCCCTCCCCTACCCTGGACGATGCTGGGCAAATTGTGCGCTGCCCCAAGAGTCTCCCGGGGCGGCCCATGGGTCTCCCAGTCGCGGTCAGCTACGACAGAGCCTGGATTCGAACCAGGATCCCTTAGACCACTGCGCCACTCACCTCAGACCTCACACCATTGCCTGCCTGCCTGCCTAGTAGTCCCCAATCAGTGTAGAAAGTGCTGAGTCCATGCCCCATTGCTTCTGAGAGAGCGTTAGAGTGACCATGAAAACGGGTAACAAAAGCACAATCCATTCTTTGTGTCAGAAAGATTGATGATTTCAAAAGATCCACTGATACGTTGTAATAAGTGATATTAATAATAATAATATGCCATTTAGCAGACGCTTTTATCCAAAGCGACTTACAGTCATGTGTGCATACATTTTTACGTATGGGTGGTCCCGGGGATCGAACCCACTACCCTGGCGTTACAAGTGCCATGCTCTACCAATTGAGCTACAGAGGACCACTGTCACTGATCACTGATATTGATCACATCCATGTTTTATTATGTTTGAGGTTATCTGATAGAGACACATTCTCCACACAGATGAGACAATTGCCACACTTTTATTGAATGAGAAACATATTGACAAAGGCAACACACTGTAGAACAGGGTTGTCATGAAGTATGTGAGGATGGGGGGGATTTTTCAAACAAGTTTTTCCTGCAATCCAGAGCCATAATCATTATGCCTAATTCTATGTAAAAAAAAAAAAAAGTATATTTTTCTGCATAGGCTAAGGTTACCTTTTTACCTGTTCAATTGTCATTTTAATGAGGGTGTCATTCTGGCTGTTGTAAATCACATCTCAATATAATAAAACTAACATGCCTAGGATATTACATCCACATTACAAAACAGTACATGGGATCATATCACACATCAATACAAAAAAGGTGCCAGATTACATTAAAACCAAGTATTTATCTGCACAGTAGTCACAAAGTGCTTATACAGAAACCGAGCTTAAACCCCAGAGAGTAAGCAATGCAGATGTAGAAGCAAGGTGGCTAGGAAAAACTCCCTAGAAAGCCTGGAAAAAAGGAATAAACCTAGAGAGGAACCAGGCTCTGAGGGGTGGCCAGACCTGTTCTGGCTGTGCCAGGTGGAGAGTACATGGCCATTAAGGATACATCATCCTTCAAGATGTTCAAACATTCATAGATGACCAGCAGGATCAAATAATAATCACAGTGGTCATACAGGGTGCAACAGGTCGGCAACTCAGGAGTAAATGTCAGTTAGCTTTTCATAGCCAAGCATTCATAGGTTGAGGCAGCAGGTGCGGTAGAGAGAGAGGACGAGAGAGGGTCAAAACAAGATCCGGGACAAGGTAGCACATCCGGTGAACAGGTCAGGGTTCCATTGCCGCAGGCAGAACAGCTGGATCAGCAGGTGGACTGCGGACGGGGACAGCCAGGATTCGTCAGGCCAGGTAGCCCTGAGGCATGGTCCTATGGCTCAGGTCCTCCGGGAGGGGAAAGAGAGAGATAATTAGAGGGACGCCATATAAGACAGGAGAATTACACCAGATATGACGGGGGGGTGGGAACACTGTGGCCCCATCCTAAGTGAGCTCCGGACAGGGCCAGCCAGGTAGTATTGTCACGTTGTATAATGATTCGAAGACAGGCGCAGGAATACGTATTTGTTTTTTTTATTACTCCACCCATCACAAGGTACATCATGAGAAAACAACGGGGACGAAGCCCAAAACAAACATATACATATATATATACACACATATATATATATATATATATATATATACACACATATATATATATATATATACACACACATATATATACATATATATATAAAATAACACTGGAATATAACCCTAACAAAAGAGCGCAGTGTAAACCTCCAAACAAATACACGAGACGAGACCCGTAATAACAAGAGCACAATACATGGTACTCACAAAACAAACGGACATGGGACAATAATCAACAAGGACAATGGGGAACAGAGGGCACATATATTCACACACATACTAAATCAGGAGAATTGTGAACCAGGTGTAGGTAATGAGACAAGACAGTCCGGGATTGGTGGTAATGAACCATGTCAGTGACGCCTAGAATGCCGGTGACATAGACCTCCAGGGCTGGTGAACGGAATGAGCAGCAGTACCGTGGGGATCCATAACAAGTATATAACCCCTCCCACTATTGTATTTATTAAGGCTGCCAAGGCAGCAGCTATGCTTCCTGCGGTCCACACATTACACAAAAGATAAAACAGTACATCATATAGCATTATTACACCACTACATATCTACAATACAAAATGTATAATACCAACATACAACTTTTTGTACGTGTTTAAAGTGTGTGTGCTAGCTTTTGTATGTGTATGTCTGTACCTGTGTGCGTGGGTGTGTCTCTCTTCACTGCCCCTACACCAAAGGAATATCAACAGACCACTAACTTACTACCCTGAGACAAGGCCGAGTATAGCCCACGATGATCTCCCCCACCGCACGAGTCCGAGGACAGGAAGGAAGATCACGTCAGTGACAGGAACCCACTCAGGTCGATTATAGTGAAAAAATCCTGGTATTAAGTGATGCACCCCTCCCAGGGACAGAATGGGAGAGTTCAAGCAAGCCAGTTAAGCAGCCCCTGTAAAAGGGTTTGGGGCAGAGAATCTCAGTGTGGAGACGGGATCCGGCCAGGCAGAGACAGCAATGGTGGTTGTCACTCCAGTGCCTTGCCGTTCACCTTCACACCCCTGGGCCAGACTACACTTAATCATAGGACCTACTGAAGAGATGAGTCTTCAGTAAAGACTTAAAGGTTGAGACAGTCTGCGTCTCTCACATGGATCGGCAGACCATTACATAAAAATTTAGCTCTATAGGAGAAAGCCCTGCCTCAAGGTGTGTCACGCCCTGGCCTTGAGAGGCCTGTTGTCTTTAGTTGGTTTGGTCAGGGTGTGAGTTTCTATGTTATATATTCTATGTTTATGTTCTAGTTAGTCTATTTCTATGTTGCAGTGCTAGGTTGTGTTTCTAGGTTTGGCCGGGTGTGATTCCCAATCAGAAACAGCTGTCGCTCGTTGTCTCTGATTGGGGGTCATACTTAAGTAGCCCATTGCCTACTGTGTATTATGGGATCTTGTTCCTGTTAGGCTTGTATGTGTATAGCAGGAGGACTACATGTTACGTTGTTTCTTGTTTATTTAGTTAATAAACATGTACGCTTTTCACGCTGCACCATGGTCTGACCCGTCTCTCAACGTTCGTGACAGAAGATCCCACCACAAAAGGACCAAGCAGCGTGCAGAGGCGGAGCGAATAGCTTTGTCACAGGTGGGCGAATGGTGGTCATGGGAGGAGATATTAGCTGGGAAAGGACCCTGGGCAAAGGTACAGGCCCTGGCAAGAGAGGATCAACGAGAACGGGACCAACCGCTGAGGAAGCCCGAGAAGCAACCCCAAGAACAATTTTTTTGGGGGGATAGAGGGCTGGTTGGGGATCGAGAGAGAAGAGCCCCGACCACTGCACCCGGTGGTGTTCCAGTTGGAGTCCCTACGACCATGGGTCTCTCACATGGATCGGCAGACCATTACATAAAAATGTAGCTCTATAGGAGAAAGCCCTGCCTCAAGGTGTGTCATGCCCTGGCCTTGAGAGGCCTGTTGTCTTTAGTTGGTTTGGTCAGGGCGTGAGTTTCTATGTTGTTTGTTCTAGTTAGTCTATTTCTATGTTGCTGTGCTAGGTTGTGTTTCTAGGTTTGGCCGGGTGTGATTCCCAATCAGAGACAGCTGTCGTTCGTTGTCTCTGATTGGGGATCATACTTAAGTAGCCCATTGCCTACTGTGTATTGTGGGATCTTGTTCCTGTTAGGCTTGTATGTGTATAGCCAGAGGACTTCACGTTACGTTGTTTCTTGTTTTGTGGAATGTTTGTTTAGTTAATAAACATGTACGCTTTTCACGCTGCACCTTGGTCTGACCCATCCCTCAACGTTCGTGACAAGGTGTTTGCTTTGAAATTCTAGGAACAATAAGGAGGCCTGTGTCTTGTGACCATAGTGTACATGTAGGTACAGTGCTGTGAAAAAGTATTTGCCCCCTTTAAAATTCTCTACTTTTGATACTGAATGTTTTCAGATCTTCAACCAAAACCTAATATTAGATAAAGGGAACCTGAGTGAACAAATAACAATTACATACCTATTTAATTGATTTCATAAACAAAGTTATGCAACACCCCTGTGTGAAAGTAATTGCCACCTTTTAGCTAGAAATGACTCCAAACGAACGCTTACTGTAGTTGTTCAGTCGCGGTGAGGGAAAAGTATTTGATTCCCTGCTGATTTTGTACGTTTGTCCACTGACAAATGATCAGTCTATAATTTTAATGGTAGTTTTATTTGAACAGTGAGAGACAGAATAACAAAAACAAAATTATATCAAAAATGTTATATTGATTTGCATTTTAATGAGGGAAATACGTTTTTGACCCCTCTGCAAAACATGACTTAATACTTGTTGGCAATCAGAGGTCAGACGTTTCTTGTAGTTGGCCACCAGGTTTGCACACATCTCAGGAGGGATTTTATCCCACTCCTCTTTGCAGATCTTCTCCAAGTCATTAAGGTTTCGAGGCTGACGTTTGGCGACTCGAACCTTCAGCTCCCTCCACAGATTTTCTATGGGATTAAGGTCTGGATACTGGCTAGGCCACTCCAGGACCTTAATGTGCTTCTTCTTGAGCCACTCCTTTGTTGCCTTGGTCGTGTGTTTTGGGTCATTGTCATGTTGGAATACCCATCCATGACCCATTTTCAATGCCCTGGCTGAGGGAAGGAGGTTCTCACCCAAGATTTGACGGTACATGGCCCTGTCCATCGTCCCTTTGATGCGGTGAAGTTGTCTTGTCCCCTTAGCAGAAAACACCCCCAAAAGCATGTTTCCACCTCCATGTTTGATGGTGTTCTTGGGGTCATAGGCAGCATTCCTCC
The DNA here is from genome assembly GCF_020615455.1 of Coregonus clupeaformis. Classification (NCBI taxonomy): domain Eukaryota; kingdom Metazoa; phylum Chordata; class Actinopteri; order Salmoniformes; family Salmonidae; genus Coregonus; species Coregonus clupeaformis. Next base: position 58,907,174 of record NC_059215.1, read on the forward strand.
TCCTCCTCTAAACACGTTGAGTTGATGCCAAAGAGCTCCATTTTGGTCTCATCTGACCACAACACTTTCACCCAGTTCTCCTCTGAATCATTCAGATGTTAATTGGCAAACTTCAGATGGGCATGTAAATGTGCTTTCTTGAGCAGGGGGACCTTGCGGGCGCTGCAGGATTTCAGTCCTTCACGGCGTAGTGTGTTACCAATTGTTTTCTTGGTGACTATGGTCCCAGCTGCCTTGAGATCATTGACAAGATCCTCCCGTGTAGTTCTGGGCAGATTCCTCACCGTTCTCCTGATCATTGCAACTCCACGACGTGAGATCTTGCATGGAGCCCCAGGCCGAGGGAGATTGACAGTTATTTTGTGTTTCTTCCATTTGCGAATAATCGCACCAACTGTTGTCACCTTCTCACCAAGCTGCTTGGCGATGGTCTTGTAGGTCTACAATCTTGTCCCTGACATCCTTGGAGAGCTCTTTGGTCTTGGCCATGGTGGAGAGTTTGGAATTTGATTGGTTGCTTCTGTGGACAGGTGTCTTTTATACAGGTAACAAGCTGAGATTAGGAGCACTGCCTTTTAAGAGTGTGTTCCTAATCTCAGCTCGTTACCTATATAAAAGACACCTGGGAGCCAGAAATCTTTCTGATTGAGAGGGGGTCAAATACTTTTTTCCCTCACTGTAACTAAGCGACATTTGTGGGTTTTCAAGCATGAACTGCTCGTTTCAAGTCCTGCCACAACATCTCAATTGGGATTAGGTCTGCACTTTGACTAGGCCATTCCAAAACTTTGAATGTGTTGCTTTTTAGCCATTTTCATGTAGACTTGTGTGTTTTGGATCATTGTCTTGCTGCATGACCCAGCTGCGCTTCACCGTCAGCTCACAGAAGGATGGCCTGACATTCTTGTGTAGAATTATCTGATACAGAGCAGAATTCACGATTCCTTAAATTAAAGGCAAGTCGTCCAGGTCCTGAGGCAGCAAAGCATCCCCAAACCATCACACTACCATCACCATGCTTGATCGTTGGTATAAGGTTCTTACTGTGGAATGTTTGGTATTCACCAGGCATAATGGGACCCATGTTATTATTTTTAGATGTCAACAAATAACTGATTAAAACACTGTTTTGCAATGAATGTCTACAGTAGTCTCAACAGCACTTTGTAGGGTAGCACCATAGTGTAGCCGGAGGACAACTCATTTCCGTCCTTCTCTGGCACATTGACTTCAATATAAAACCTCGGAGACTCATGGTTCTCACCGCCTTCCATAGACTTGCACAGTAATTACGACAACTTCTGGAGGACATCCTCCATCCGATCAGAGCTCTTGCAACATGAACTGACATATCCATCTGTTCAAATGATCAGATAATTAATCTAGTACTGAAAGCATAAGATACAGCTAGCTAGCTAGCACCGCAGTGCATAAAATGTGGCGAGTAGTTGACTGGAGGGAGAAAGACAATAGTTGAACAGTTTTGAACAAATTAATTTCTTAAATGTATGAGAAGCAGCAGAGATTTAAATGTAGTTTCACTTTCACTTACACTAGCTAATGCAACACATTTTGCCTACTCAACAACCTGACTCAAAAAGAGAGGAATTATATTTTTGTTAGCTAGCTAGCTGGCTAAAGCTATCAAACACCTCCAATTTAAAACAGGAGTATAGCCTACCTGGCTGGCATTAAAATGAATCACGGGAAAAGCGTACTTCATTCGCTATTTCAATGCATAGATGACATGTGCATGATAGTGGTCCATTCTAAATCAAAGCAAATTTCAGACCGCTTTACTTTTTACACATTGTTACGTTACAGCCTTATTCTAAAATGGATGATTCTCCCCCCCCATTTTTGCTAATTTGTTTAATAGAAATAACTGAAATATAAGTATTCAGACCCTTTACTCAGTACCTGAGTAAAGTAGTTGAAGCACCTTCGTCAGCTATTACAGCATCGAGTCTTCTTGGGTATGACGCTACAAGCTTGACACACCTGTATTTGTGGAGTTTCTCCAATTCTTCCCTACAGATCCTCTCAAGCGCTCTCAGGTTGGATGGGGAGCGTTGCTGAACAGCTATTTTCAGGTCTCTCCAGAGATGTTCGATCGGGTTCAAGTCCGGGCTCTGGCTGGGCCACTCAAGGACATTCAGAGACTTATCCCGAAGCCACGCCTGCATTGTCTTGGCTGTGTGCTTAGGATCATTGGGCCTCATTCACCAATATCTACCTGATAATTTTCTAAACTTTGTTCTTAATAAACTCCCTAAGAAAAGTGTACGTCGGATTCATGACATCTTAAACAACAGAATTGTTCACACCTGTGTTCTGAAGATTGATGAATCACACGTCTTCGTAATTGAAAGCGTGTGCTAGTTGTTCCTAATTAGCATAAGAAAACACCCCACAAATTCCCATATAAGGACATGACACTTCAGGGCTGTGTGCAAGAAAAGTTGGAGAATGTCCAAAAGACACACAGACTGTGGTGGTCTACTGATCACCAAACGAAAAGGAACTTCAGTCATTCTGAAATAGAAATTCTACTGCAACCAACCAAAGAGGCATGGAAGGAGATCACGGATTCCGTGAACTCTGTTTCTGGACAACGTCGCTCAATTGAAGATGTAAAAAATAAATGGTTTGACTTCAAATCAGAGACCAAAAAATCCATTGCCAAACATAAGAGACATAAGCTGACCACTGGAAGGGGGCATGCAGGCCCTGAGTTATCTGAGATTGACCAGCGCATCGGGGCCATTATTGGTGAGACGGCACTCTCAGGTGTGCCATCAGCTGAGCAACTGGACACTGACCAGGGCCCTATATCAACAGCTTCATATCCTCCAAGGCCATCTCCCACCAGTGAATAAGACGGTAAGCAAGTCTTTCTGAATTTATACAATTCCTTGCCATAATTTAACTGAAAGCAACGGTGAAACCATTGGAAAGGAATTTTACACCAGTTTGTCAAACCAAATATGGGCCTATGTGACTGTGAATGAGTCTTCACCTGAATTCCTAGTTTATTCAGTTTGAAATCCTATTGCTTTTGCAGTAGGCCTATATAGAACAAACTGAAACATATACAAAAAAAAACATGCACTGTGACTGTTTTACTTTCAGTATCATTTTTATTTTCAGATCTCCAATCCAGGCAACCCCTCTGTGAAGAGGAACCTGACACCATTCGGCCTTCCTGCAGTAGGCCTGCCTCTGTACGTGCCCCCAGGTCCCGTCCAACTGCACGTGTCATCTCCGATGCGGTCTTGGATAACCAGGAGCGCATTGCGCAAAGTCTCTGTGAAATCGCTTCTACTCTGGCCACAATATCAGAAACACTCCTAAGACATAAACACACATTTAAAGATATAAAGAACGCACACTGAAACCTGTGTCATTTCATGTGTTTAATTTGTGGTATTTAAAGGACAAAACAAATAAAAAACAAGAAATTATTTGTTGTCTGACTTCCACGCCAAGTCGATTGTCTGGTCCCAGCAATTGGTCAGGACCCACATCCTGGTGTGGTGGCTGAAGTGGAAGTGGAACACCACGCTTCATAGCGATGTTATGTAACACACAACAGGCCATGATTATTCTGCAAACCTAAAAACGGTGTAAAGATTATCAAAAGCTAGAAAAACTAAATAAAATGAATTGTTGGAATTAGATTATTCTACAATATGTTCTACATTTTTCAAACCTGAATAAAACAAGTAGTTCTACTCACCTTCTCTGGCTTGTAAAGCAGCTTACCACCTGCTGTGTCCAAACACATCCAGCGTCCCTTCAGAATACCAATGGTTCACTCAATGGTGGAGCGGGTTCGTGCGTGCCTCTGGTTATAAGAGGCCTCTTGGTGCGTCTGAGGGTTTGTTAGTGGCGTCATTGGCCAGGGCATACCCCCGATCTCCTAATGAAACAAGTCATTAATGAAGAAACCCACTTTTTGAAACCAACAATTGGAATTGGAAATTACTGAACGATGCTTACCAATGAGCCATGCGTCTCCAGCAGCTCCTTGTTCCAGGCACATTCCCACAGAACTGCTCTGCAAAATATAAGTCACTATCACCTCCTGGGAACTGGGAGACCACGTTCAAGAGATGGTTGTCGGAGTCACAGATGACTTGTACATTGATTGAGTGATATTGCTTGTGGTTGAGGTATGGGAATGGGTCTGGTGAGGGTGCCTTAATGCGCACGTGAGTGCAGTCTATTGCCCCGATAACGTTGTGCAGACCCGCAATAGAGTAGAACCCTCTCTTGACCGGCAGCTGTTGTTGCGTTGTGTAGGGAAAAACAGACTGAGACCTCGATCTCTTTTACGGCTGTGCCCTGTGTAAACATGTTGATATGTACAGTTTTAGACATACAGACAAGAACATTTCAAACATACAAAACAAAAACACAATTCAACAGAAACAAATCACAGACAACATCATATTGATCCTCCATAATATTTTTTAAATGGTTAAGGGACACCAGAGTGTCTAACTTAAGTTGGATCTGCAGTTTGTTCCATGAATAAGGTGCAAAGGAACTGAAGGCAGTCCTACCCAACTATGTGGAGACCACAGGAGTCTATTGTAATCCACATCTGTGATCTGGTTTTAAAATTAGTATATCTAGTGGAAATAAATGATGATATATATATGGAGGTAGTTTTAAAAGAAGTGCTTTATAAATAAACAAGAGAGCATGTTGCTCTCGCCTCACAGATCGAGGCCCAACCCACATGTTGATATAGCATACAGTGATGGGTTTTGTAGCTATCACCCGTGATAAACCTGAGTGCACAATGGTAAATAGCATCCAGTGGTTTTAATGTGTTTGCCGATGCATGCATATAGATAATATCACCATATCACCAGTTGATTTATTCCATCCACAACTCGTGGGAGAGCGCGGCTGATGGATGGCTGCGATATGCCCACCCGGTCTGCTAACTCCCGCTGAAATGTCCCAGTGGCTAAAAATCCCAAGGTGGAGTGTACCTGCACATGAGGTGGTACGGGATTGGACTGTTGGGTATGGCTTCGCAGCACTGGCTCCAAAGTATCACACAGCTCCATTAAAACGTGTCTTGGAAGCCTAAACCGTCCAATCAAGTACTCGTCAGTCTCTGCAAATAGATCAACGTGATCCTCAAAGATGCGTTCCCTTCTCAGAGCACGCTCAGCAATGTCGTCAAGCAGCAATAGATGTGCCATTTTGATAGCATGCCTGATGTGCAGAAACAGGCCCTATAAATAGCGTGATCAATCACCACATAATGCAGGATTTAATCACCTTAATTGCTGATGTAAATTGCAGTGCTATTGTTTCTTTGCATACAGTGTGGAGAACAAGTATTTGATACACTGCCGATTTCGCAGGTTTTCCTAGTTACAAAGCATGCAGAGGTCTGTAATGTTTATCATAGGTACACTTCAACTGTGAGAGATGGAATCTAAAACAAAAACCCAGAAAATCACATTGTATGATTTTAAAAAGTAATTAATTTGCATTTTATTGCATGACATAAGTATTTGAACATCAGAAAAGCAGAACTTAATATTTGGTACAGTTACAGAGATCATACTTTCCTGTAGTTTCCTGTAGTTTCCTGTAGGTCTTGACCGGGTTTGCACACACTGCAGCAGGGATTTTGGCCCACTCCTCCATACAGACCTTCTCCAGATCCTTCAGGATTCGGGGCTGTCACTGGGCAATACAGACTTTCAGCTCCCTCCAAAGATTTTCTATTGGGTTCAGGTCTTACCTAAGAACAAATCCAAGATGAGAAAACATTAGTGAATGTCAGAATCTTCGTAAAAAGTGCGTAAGTGGGGTTTAAGAACACATTACTTCGTAAGAAAGCTTGGTGAATGAGGCCCAATGTCCTGGAAGGTGAACCTTCATCCCAGTCTGAGGTCCTGAGCACTCTGGAGCAAGTTTTCATCAAGGATCTCTGTACTTTGCACCGTTCATCTTTCCCTCGATCTGGACTAGTCTTCCAGTCCCTGCTGCTGAAAAACATCCCAACAGCATCATGCTGCCACCACCATGCTTCATCATAGGGATGGTGCCAGGTTTCCTCCAGACGTGACGCTTGGCATTCAGGCCAAAGATTTCAATCACACCAGAGAATTTTGTTTCTCTTAGTATGAGAGTCTTTAGATGCCTTTTGGCAAACTCCATCCGGGCTGTCAAGTGCCTTTTACTGCGAAGCGGCTTCCGTCTGGCCACTCTACCATAAAGGCCTGATTGGTAGAGTGCTGCATAGATCGTTGTCCTTCTGGAAGGTTCTCTCATCTCCACAGAGGAACTCTAGAGCTCTGTCAGAGTGACCATCGGGTTCTTGGTCACCTCCCTGTGTCACGGTTTACTATGCCAGAACCCAGAAGCAGACAAGGACAAGGTACGTTGAGAGAAAGGTGAGTGTTTATTTAGTAGATTCCGAGTGAGGCTGAATAATCCAGGGAACAGAGCGGGTGGCGTGGATGGGTTGTTGAGGGTGCAGTGGTTGGTCCGGTACTGGCTCGGCAGCCGCCGACCATCAGGCAGAGGTTGGGTGAAGGTTCCGGGTGAGAGACTGCAGACAGAACAAAAACGGAGGTCAGTACACAGCAAGTAACAAGGTGCAAAACAACAAAACTAACTAAGGGCTCAGAGGCTGACACGCTGACAAACATACTGTTCATAGCTAACGATCCGGCAGGAACTGGATGTTCGGCCAGAGCCTAAGAAGGGTGATGATCAGGACCAGGTGTGCAGATTGCTGATGGGATGCAGGTGCGGAAAACCAGAGCGCTCCCGGAGCGTTCCCCGAACCCTCGGGAAACTGGAGATTACGAACAGGAAAAACTAGTCACCAGACAGGACCCGACTCAGACAGCCGGGATCGTTACAGTACCCCCTCCGACGAACGCCACCGGGCGGACTCCCGGAGCGCCAGGATGGAGGCGGTAGAAGTCACTGATGAGGTCCGCATCAAGGACCTGTCGCCGCGGAATCCAACTCCTCTCCTCAGGGCCATACCCCTCCCAGTCCACGAGATACTGGAAACCCCGGCCCCGCCGTCTGGAATCCATGATGCGACGCACCGTGTAGGCAGGACCACCTCCGATCATCCGAGGAGGAGGAGGAGGAGGCGGAGGAGGCAACAGAGGACTGAGGAAGACAGGCTTGAGGCAGGAGACATGAAAGGTGGGATGGACTCTGAGCGTCCTCGGTAGTTTGAGTCGAACTGCCACTGGATTGATCACCTTCTCCACCACAAACGGACCAATGAACTTCGGTAACAACTTCCTAGACTCAGTCCGTAACGGAAGATCCCGTGTGGCCAACCAAACCCTATCTCCGATGGTATAGGTGGGAGCGGGGATCCGGCGACGATTCGCCTGGAGCTGATACCGGTCCGAAACTCTAAGGAGTGCCTTTCTGGCCCGATGCCAGGTCCGGTGGCAACGACGAATATGGGCCTGAACAGAAGGCACTGAGAGCTCCTTCTCCTGAGAAGGAAACAGGGGAGGTTGGTAGCCATACAGGCACTGGAAGGGAGACATCCCAGTGGCAGATGTAGGAAGAGTATTGTGGGCATACTCAACCCAAGGCAACTGAGAGACCCAGGAGGTGGGGTTGGAAGAGACCAGACAGCGTAGCGTGGATTCCATCTTCTGGTTGGCTCTCTCCGCCTGACCATTGGATTGGGGGTGAAAACCAGATGTGAGACTGACTGTAGCTCCAATGGCCAAACAGAAGGACTTCCAGACAGCAGAGGTAAACTGAGGGCCACGGTCGGAAACGATATCACTGGGCAAACCGTGGACCCTGAAAACCTCCCCTAACCAGGATCTCGGACGTCTCCGAGGCAGAGGGAAGCTTGGCAATTGGCACAAAGTGGGCGAACTTGCTGAATCTGTCCACGATAGTCAGAACGACCGTGTTCCCCTCAGAAGCGGGCAACCCAGTGACGAAGTCCAGGGCCAGATGCGACCATGGTCGCCGGGAATAGGAAGGGGGTGAAGTAGTCCAGAGCTGGGCCGATTGGTACTCTTATTCTGCGCACACACTGGACAGGCAGCAACAAACCCCCGAGTATCCTCGGCCATGGCAGGCCACCAAAAACGTCTGCGAAGAAACGCCATTGTCCGAGCCACGCCAGGGTGACAAGCCATCTTGCTGGCGTGGGACCATTTGAGGACAGCCGGACGAACCGACTCAGGCACAAACAACCGACCGGGTGGACCGTTACCGGGACCGGGCTGAGTCCGAAGGGCCGCCAGCACCTCCTCCTCAATCTTCCACATAACTGCTCCCACGACGCAGTTCCGGGGGAGAATTGTCTCGGTCTTGGACCCACTCTCCTCCGTCTTGGAGAACATCCGGGACAAGGCGTCCGCCTTGCCGTTCTTAGATCCAGGTCGGAACGTCAGGGCAAACTTGAATCGTCCGAAAACAACGCCCACCTGGCCTGACGGGAGTTGAGACGTTTAGCCGATTGCACGTAAGCAAGATTCTTGTGGTCAGTCCAGACAATAAACGGTTGCTCCGCCCCCTCCAACCAGTGGCGCCACTCCTCCAAGGCAAGTCTCACCGCGAGAAGCTCCCGGTTACCCACATCGTAATTCCTCTCCGCAGGCGAAAGGCGACGAGAGTAGTAGGCGCAGGGATGGAGTTTACTGTCCGTGGAGCATCGCTGCGACAGGATGGCGCCAACTCCCACATCAGACGCGTCCCACTTCAACGACAAACTGACGGGCCGTGTCCGGTTGAGAGAGAATCGGTGCGTTGGTGAATCGCCTCTTCAACTCCAGAAACGCTCGATCCGCCTCCGGATTCCACTTGAAGGTCCTGATACTGGAAGTCAAGGCAGTTAACGGAGCGGCCACACGGCTGTAATCCCGGATGAATCTGCGGTAGAAATTCGCAAACCCCAAAAAATCTCTGGAGCTGCAATCTCGCACCGGGCTGGGCCCACTCCAGAACCGCTCTAACCTTCTCCTGGTCCATCCTAATCTCTCCCCTGGAGATGATGTACCCGAGAAAGGATGTCGTGTGGGCGTGAAACTCGCACTTCTCGGCCTTCACGAACAGGCGATTCTCCAACAATCGCTGCAGAACCTGCCGGACATGCTGGACGTGGTCGGAAGGTTCCTTCGAGAAGATCAGAATGTCATCCAGGTAAACAAACACAAAGAGACCGATCATATCTCTCAGGACGTCGTTCACCATACTCTGGAATACCGCTGGAGCATTGGTCAGTCCAAACGGCATCACCTGATACTCGAGTGACCCATCGGGTGTATTGAAACCCGTCAACCACTCGTCCCCCTCTCTGATCCGGACCAGGTGATACGCATTGCGTAGGTCTAGCTTGGTGAACACCGTAGCACCCTGTAAGGAGTCGAAGGCAGAACTCATCAAGGGCAGGGGATACTTGTTCTTGACCGTGATGTCATTCAACCCCCGATAATCAATACACGGTCGAAGAGAGCCATCCTTCTTACCCACAAAGAAGAATCCTGCCCCCAGGGGTGATGACGAGGGACGAACGAGACCAGCAGCTAGGGACTCCTTGATGTAGGTCTCCAACGCCTCACGTTCAGGTCGGGAGATACTGTATAACCTTCCCTTGGGGTAGACAGCTCCAGGGACCAGGTTGATGGCACAATCATATGGTCGGTGGGGAGGGAGTGACAGAGCCTTCTGCTTACTGAAAACTTCCCCCAAATCGTGATATGTCTCGGGAACCAGGGACAAATCTGGGGGTTTAGCCTCAATCACCTGACTGGGAACCGAATGGGGGCAGGCAGTCTTGAGACAGTTAGCATGACAATCAAGGCTCCAACTCGTTACCTTGCCCGTCACCCAATCGAACGTGGGATTGTGTTCCTTCAGCCAGGGGTATCCAAGGACCAGAGGAACATGGGAAGACGGCAGAATGAAGAATGAAATCATCTCAGAATGATTCCCCGACAACCGCATCTTAACCGGTTCAGTCCTCATCGTGATACGTGCCAGACTACTGCCGTTCAGAGTGGTCGCTTCAATGGCTTCCGGCAATTGCTCCTTGGAAAGCCCCAGCTGTTCCACCAACTCGGCATCAAGAAAGCTTCCATCGGCACCTGAATCGATAAAAGCGTTAAGCGCTAAGCTCTGATTCCTGTTCACAAGGGTAGCCGGGAAACGGGGTCTGACAGAGGTACTGAGAGGTTGAAACTGGCTCGCTAAAAGTCCTCCCAACTTTAGCGAGCCGGGCAGTTTGACGACCGCCGGGAACAAGTGGAGATGTAATGTCCCGAGCTACCACAGTAGAGGCAGCAGTTGGTCTTACGTCTATGTTGACGCTCCTCCTTGGTTAACCCGTGCCGCCCCCACTTGCATGGGTTCAGAATCGGAGAGAGGACCTCTCCACTAATCCATTGTGGTGGAGAATGATCGACGTGTTCTGGTCCACCACCCGACCCGACTGGGAACTGAGAAGCTGATCGATTGGACGGACCCCATTGCTTCTCCCCTCCTTCGCTCTCGGACTCGATTATCCACCCGAATAGACAAGGCTACCAAGCTGTCCAGGTCACTAGGCTCCGGATAGGAGATCAACTCATCCTTGAGCTGCTCCGACAGACCCTGGTAAAAGGCCGCTTGCAGCGACTCCTCGTTCCACCCACTCTCCACAGCCAACGTCTTGAACTCGATCACGAAGTCGGCCACACTGCGAGTTCCTTGGCGAAGCGAAAACAGGCGCCTAGCTGCGTCCCTCCCTCAGACGGAATGGTCGAAGAGCTTCCTCATCTCGGTCGTGAACCCCTGGTATGAAGCCATGCAGGGATCCTGTCGTTCCCAAACGGCTGAAGCCCACTCCAGCGCTCGACCACGCAGCAACTCAATCACAAAGGCTATCCTAGCCTTGTCTGTGGCATAAGAGTAGGGCTGTAGATCGAACACTAATCCACACTGCATAAGGAAGGAACGGCATCTTCCCAGCTCCCCCTCATATTTATCCGGCGTCGGAACCTTGGGCTCACGGATGGACACAGCTTCAGAAGCGGCAGGCGAGATGGGTGAAACCGGTAGTGGATCCTCCACCGGACACTTACGTTGGTTCTGGACCTCCGCCAGACCGGTAGAAAGGTTCCGAACTGACAACGCGATCTCCTGTAGTACCGTGCTATGATGGCCCAACATCTTCTCCTGCTGGGTAATAGCATGGCGAACGGAGTCCAGGTCCGCTGGGTTCATTACTGGCCGGATCGTTCTGTCACGGTTTACTATGCCAGAACCCAGAAGCAGACAAGGACAAGGTACGTTGAGAGAAAGGTGAGTGTTTATTTAGTAGATTCCGAGTGAGGCTGAATAATCCAGGGAACAGAGCGGGTGGCGTGGATGGGTTGTTGAGGGTGCAGTGGTTGGTCCGGTACTGGCTCGGCAGCCGCCGACCATCAGGCAGAGGTTGGGTGAAGGTTCCGGGTGAGAGACTGCAGACAGAACAAAAACGGAGGTCAGTACACAGCAAGTAACAAGGTGCAAAACAACAAAACTAACTAAGGGCTCAGAGGCTGACACGCTGACAAACATACTGTTCATAGCTAACGATCCGGCAGGAACTGGATGTTCGGCCAGAGCCTAAGAAGGGTGATGATCAGGACCAGGTGTGCAGATTGCTGATGGGATGCAGGTGCGGAAAACCAGAGCGCTCCCCGGAGCGTTCCCGAACCCTCGGGAAACTGGAGATTACGAACAGGAAAAACTAGTCACCAGACAGGACCCGACTCAGACAGCCGGGATCGTTACACCCTGACCAAGGCCCTTCTCCCCCGATTGCTCAGTTTGGCCAGGCGGCCAGCTCTAGAAGAGTCTTGGTGGAGGCCACTGTTCTTGGGGACTTTCAATGCTGCAGCAATTTGTTGGTACCCTTCCCCAGATCTGTGCTTTGACACAATCCTGTCTCGGAGCTCTACGGACAATTCTTTCGACCTCATGGCTTGGTGGACCTGTCACGGATTCTGCCGAGGCTGCTCCTCCTCCTTGCTCAGGCAGGCTTCGGCGTTAGTCGTCCCCGGAGTACTAGCTACTGCCGATCGATGTTTCGGTGTTTGTCTTGTTCTGTCTTGAGTGGTTACACCTGTTGTCTATTATGTTTGATTGTAGTCCCTATATTTACCCATGTCTCTCGTTTGGTATTGTCTGTTATTGTAGTATATGTGAATTTGTTTTCCTCCCTGTTAGGAGGTTTTGTTTTGTATGTTCTTTACATTTAGTAAATTACATCTGCTAGTGTCTCTGTGTCCTGCGCTTGACTTCACTCACCGCATACACGTTGCCCCTGACAGGACCCTAATCAAGTTGTAGAAACATCAAGGATGATCAATGGAAACAGGATGCACTGGAGCTCAGTTGAGTTTCATAGCAAAGGGACTGAATACTTATGCTAATAAGGTATGTTTATTTTTAATAAATGTGCAAAATAAAAAATAAAACTGTTTTCGCTTTGTCATTATGGGGTATTGTGTGTAGATAGCTGAGAATGTTTTTATTTACAAAAATTTTTAATAATGCTTTAATGTAACAAAATGTGGAAAAAGTCAAGGGGTCTGAATACTTTCCAAAGACACTGTATGTAAAGACAAGATTAAATCAAGAATAGTCTGATGGGTGACAATATTAGCCTATCACTTGTGAATGATGCCCAGCTTAAGGTAAATAGCGCATGCGTTTCCCCCCGACTTTTTCAAATCAGTCGCACACCTCATGTAGCCTAGCCCATAACTTAAAATGAAGCACATTCATTCGCTTTACAACGGGTGTAGAGCCTAACTGGAATACATGCACGTGAGTTTCAAGTTTGGGGAAGATAACGCAGCCAGTCTTTCATTCAAAACCTGTTGTTGTGCATTCATTTGCATTGTAAACATCTCCCCACACAACCATTGCTTCAAAATATAACTATATTGTGAAATGTAATGAGAACATTGGTTTAATGAGAATGCCAATGTTTAATAGAGTAACTCTCGGTTTGGACTAATGATTACACACAAGATCAACAATATGCAGGAAGAGTGTGCAAGGCTCTATTGAATGTGTAATTGTCTGTCACCTTGATTACTCCAATTTGCCTCTCGACTTGTGCACCTACATTATAAACGTTCACTTGTAGGCTAGTTATTATTATGATTATATTTGTTTAAAAGAATGTACACCACTTTCTCCCCAAAATGGTGATATCCAAATTTGTAGTTACAGTCTTGTCCCTTCGCTGCAACTCCCGTACGGACTCAGGAGAGGCGAAGGTCGAGAGCCATGCGTCCTCCGAAACACGACCCTGCCAAGCCGCACTGCTTCTTGACACTGCTCGCTTAACACAGAAGCCAGCCGCACCTCATGGTGGGTACCTTTTGGTGATACATTGAGCTTTGTGAATGAAATATGAATGACAGTCATCCAATATGCTGTAATAGAAATAAGGCCATGCTCATAAACATAATCTTAAATGCATCAACCTCCACTGGTTCCTATGGACATTTTCTACTTGGAGCACTTTCAACCAAGATAGCTGTCCAGTGATGACAGGAGTGTTTCCAGACTTGAGAACATTCTGAAAAAGGTACACAGGACAGTTCAGGGTTCTCTGTGGGTTCTAGAGTAATTTTAATCTGGTTCCCCCCTCAGTGTCTCTGACAGGGAGAGGTTCCTTTGGCACTGTAAATTGAGAAGATCCATGTGGATCTGAGATCCATGTTGTGGACGATGCTAATGCTAGCCGTATGTGGGTACGTAAACAAACCACATCAAGAGTTGTTCTCATCCATAGTCTTTCAAGAGTTCACAAAGTAGAATAAAAAATAACACCAAATATACATTCCGGTTGGTCATTATCATTGGTCCTTCCTGATTGGTCCTTCTGGTTTTTATGCTGACCAGTCTGTTGTCTAGGTCTGGTCAGCGAGTCAGTGAACCTGGCAGGGGCAGTGAGAAGATTAGACAGTTGCTGTGGAGAGTTGAAGCCACGGTATATCAGTATAGTGTCTCAGTCGGGGCTACATTCAGAGTCCTCTGGAGCTCTACGAGTCACTGCTCTCTGATTGTCAAACACTGGAAGGAAAGAGAACATCTCGGCAACCGAAGGTGGGTAAAGGATTGACTTCAACGAGGGCAGGTGTGCATGGTCCTGGGACTTTGCTGCAGTCAATCTAGCACCCGGATCAGTAGAGCTGCTCCACTGGGATGGACAGGAGGATGTGTGTGTTTGGTTTAGGACCCTGCTCACCATCAGCTGTAGGGAGACATATAAAGAACAGGTGTCAGTGTGAAAGGGGAACAAACACTTCATAAAGCAAACACGCACATGAAGGGTGTTTCATCAGAGCTTGTTATGAAAAACTGTGGTACTACTGAAGATGAGAGACTTCCAACGCTGGGAATCTGCCCAGCACCTGTGTCCTCAACGTCACCTCAATCGACAGCTAACGGTGACCACAGATTGTCTGGTATGGCCTTATCTCAAAAAGAGAGCAGTGCATTGATCTACGAGAATTGAGAGGGCCTACTTTCTAATACAGAATGCAGTGATGTGTATCGCCCGTAATAAAGCGTCACTATGATAAACTGCGTCCAATGGCTTCAATACAGTGGCAGGTGCATTCATATAGACAAAATTGCCATAGTCTAAAGCCGGAATTAATGTCGACTGAATTTGTTTCCTGCTATTTAACGAAAGGCATGCCCTATAAGTTAATTCTTAACTTGTCCATATTTGTATTTATTATAGGTCCCCACTACCTGCTGCCAAGGCTATTCCTTAGGTCCAGAAAAATTAAGGTAGTTCTATACAATTAAAAACATTACATTTCACAACAGATTTAACAAAATATTAAGTGTGCCCCCTCAGGCCACTACTCTACTACCACATTTGTAAAACACAAAATCCATGTTTACGTGTGTATAGTTGTCACGCCCTGACCTTGGAGATCCATTTATTCTCTAGTTGGTTAGGTCAGGGTGTGATTTAGGGAGTACTGTCTAGGTTGTCCATTTCTTTGTTGGCCGGGTGTGGTTCCCAATCAGAGGCAGCTGTCGATCGTTGTCTCTGATTGGGGATCATATTTAGGCAGCCATGTTCCTATCTTTGTTTGTGGGATCTTGTTTCTGGTTTGGCTTGTTGCTTTGTAGCCTGTGGAACTTCACGTTCTGTTGTCGGTGGTTCTTGAATAAATTAATATGTACGCATACCATGCTGCACCTTATACGATCCTTCACTCAACGGTCGTGACAGAAGATCCCACCTCCAACAGACCAAGCAGCGTGGCCAGGAGGAGCAGACATCCTGGACACAGGTGGGGAAGACATTCTGGACATGGGAAGAGATATTGGCCGGAAAGGGACCCTGGGCGAAGGAGGAGACCCAGGCAGGAAGGGATCGCCTTCCATGGGAGCAGACTGAGACAGCGAGGGAGGATCAACGGCGACTTCGTAGTTTACGACCACGAAGGAAGCCCGAGAGGCAGCCCCCAATTTTTTTTTTTTGGGGGGGGCACACGGGGTGGTTGGTGGAGCCAGGTTTCAGACCAGAGCCAACTACCAGCACTCGCTTTAAGGAGCGTGTGACCGTTCAGGAACCATGTAATGCGGAGATACGCACTGTGTCGCCAGTGCACCTTCAAAGCCCAGTGTGTCCTGTGCCAGCGCCTCACACTTGCTGTGCGAAGGTGAGCATTCAGCCAGGACGGGTTGTGCCGGCTCAATGCTCCTGGTCTCCAGTACGCCTCCTCGGTCCAGTAAATCCTGCGCTGGTATACGCACTGTGTCGCCAGTGCACCTTCACAGCCCAGTGCGTCCTGTGCCAGCGCCCTGCACTTGCCGGGCTAAAGTGAGCGTCCAGCCAGGACGGGTTGTGCCTGCTCCTCACACCAGACCAGTGGTACGTGTCCCCAGCCCGGTACGGCCCGTGCTTGCTCCTCGCACCAAACCAGTGGTGCGTGTGCCCAGTCCGGTACGGCCTGTTCCAGCGCCACGCACCCAACCTCCAGCGAGGGTCAGCTGCTCCAGTCCAGTGCCGGAGCAGTCCACTCCACCGGTGTCTAGTGCAGCTCCGGTTATCTGCTCTTCCCCCCATGCTGGAGCCATCCGCTCCACCGGGGTCCGAGCCGGAGCCAGACGTCAACCCCTCTCCAGGGTCAGGGCCTCCCACACCAGGGTCCAGACAGGGCTTGGTGCATCGCGGGAGGACTACTGAGCCGGGACCAGACGTCAGCTCTACTCCAGGGTCGAGGGCTCCCACACCAGGGTCCAGACAGGGCTTGGTGCATTGTGGGAGGACTGAGAGGGGAAGCATTGCGCCGGGGGCCAGACCGGACCTGGTGTGCATCGGGGAGGCAGGAAGGGATAAGAGGTTACTCTTTACGTCGTGCCCGAAGCCGGAGACGCCACCGAGGATAGATTCCCACCCGGACCCTCCCCTAATGAGTCGGGTTTTTGCGGCCGAATTCCGCACCTTTGGGGGGGGGTACTGTCACGCCCTGACCTTGGAAATCCGTTTATTCTCTAGTTGGTTAGGTCAGGGTGTGATTTGGAGTGTACTGTCTAGGTTGTCAATTTCTATGTTGGCCGTGTGTGATTCCCAATCAGAGCCAGCTGTCGATCGTTGTCTCTGATTGGGGATCATACTTAGGCAGCCATGTTCCTACCTTTGTGGGATCTTGTTTCTGGTTTGGCTTGTTGCTGTGTAGCCTGTAGAACTTCACGTTCTGTTGTCGGTGTTTCTTGAATAAATTAATATGTACACATACCGTGCTGCACTTTGGTCCGATCCTTCACTAAACGGTCGTGACAAAAGTGCATATGTTATCGTGTGTATGCGCATCTCTTCAAGGACCCCGCTGTTCCATACGTTGCATTTTTATCTGTTTTTTTAAATCCGATTTTACTGCTTGGATGGGTTACGTGATGGGGAATAGAGTTCCATGTACTCAAGGCTCTATGTAGTACTGTTCACCTCCCATAGTCTGTTCTGAACTTGGGGACTGTGAAGAGACTTCTGGAGGCATGCCTTGTGGGGTATGCATGGGTTTCTGAGCTGTGTACTAGTAGTTTAAACAGCCAGCTCAGTGCATTCAATATGTCAATAATTCTCACAAATACAAGTTGATGAATTCAATATGTACTTTGAGCCAAGAAGGCTGACATGCATATTATTAATGTTAGCTATCCGTGTACATTTAAGGGCCAGCCATGCTGCCCTGTTCTGTTCCTTATTGTAATTTTCCTAAGTCCCTCTTTGTGGCACCTGACCACACGACTGGACAGTAATCCAGTTGCGACAAAACTAGGTCCTGTAGGACCTGCCTTGTTGATAACGTTGTAAAGGCATAGCAGCACTTTATTTAGGACAGATCTCTCCCCATCTTAGCTACTGTTGGATCAATATGTTTTGACCATGACCGTTTACAATCCAGGGTTACTCCAAGCATTTTAGTATTTTCTTGCTCAATTTGTCCGAAATACAATGCTTTTCAATTTAGAAATATTTAGGACTAACTTATTTATTGCCACCCATTCTGAAACTGACTGCAACTCTTTGTTAAGTGTTGCAATGAATTCACTTGCTGTGGTAGCTGATATGTATAGTGAAGGGTCATCAGCATACATAGACACAGGCTTTATCAGAGCCAGTGGCAGGTCATTAGTAAAGACTGAAAAAAGTAAGGGGCCTAGACAGCTGCCCTGGGGAAAGACTGACTACCTGGATTATGTTGGAGAGGCTTCCATTAAATAACACCTTCTGTTCTGTTAGACCGGTAACTCTTAATCCACAATATAGCAGGGGATGTAAAGCTATAACGTTTTTCCAGCAGCAGATTATGATCAATAATGTTAAAAGCTGAGCTGAAGTCGAACAGCGTGCTGAAAAACTGTAGTTAATTTGTTTACTGTGAAGTAGCATTGTATCTGGTGTAACTTTTTTTTCTCCAAAAGTTTACTAAGGGTTGGTAACAGGTTGATTGGTCAGCTGTGTGAGCCAGTAAAGGGTGCTTTGCTATTCTTGTGTAGCAGAATTACCTTTGCTTTCTTCCAGGCCTGAGGGCACACACTTTCCTGTAGGCTTAGATTGAAGGGATGGCAAATAGGAGTGGCAATATCATCCTCTGTCATCCTCATTAATTTTCCATCCAAGTTGTCAAACCAGGTGTGTTGCCACTGTTGATAGACAATTAGCTTTTTGTCAATCCAGATATTTATAAGTGGGGACACAATCAATATGGGCACCATCCAATATGCATAAATCAGATAAATGTAACTGCATTAAGTAAAACTCAGTTCAACAAAGGCTTTCTGTGAAGCAAAAAAGGCATATTGTAGTTCTGAGCCTGGGCAACAGAATGCACAACAGCGTTGTCCACATACATGTGGAGGTTACCATTTCTTACAGACAACCCAATATTGTTTATAGAGACCCTTGGGTGACAAGGAAACCTGACTTAACACCATCATAAGAAAGTGTCCTCTGACAGGTAGTTTTCAAACCAAAAGCAGGCTGCCTGACCAAGGCAAATTTCAGAATGTCTACGAATTAATAATGAGTGGTCAAGTGTTGAAAGCCTTCGACAGGTCTATGAAAAGGCCAGCACAATGCTGCCTTTTGTCCATGCTATTTACAATGCCATTTAATACCAAAGAGGCAGCAGATACAGTGCATTCAGAAAATATTCAGACCATTTCCCTTTTCCACATTTTGTTACGTTACAGCCTTCTTATGAAATTGATTACTGAGCAATTGGGGGAGAAGGGCCTTGGTCAGGGGGTTGATGGTCACTCTGACAGAGCTCCTCTGTGGAGATGGGAGAACATTCCAGAAGAACAACCATCTCTGCAGCACTCCACCAATCAGGCCTTTATGGTAGAGTGGCCAGACGGAAGCCATTCCTCAGTAAAAGGCACGACAGCCAGCTTGGAGTTTGCCAAAAGGCACCTAAAGGACTCTGACCACGAGAAACAAGATTCTCTGGTCTGATGAAACCAAGATTTAACTCTTTGGCCTGAATGCCAAGCGTCACGTCTGGAGGAAACATGGCACCATCCCTATGGTGAAGCATGGTGGTGGCAGCATGATGCTGTGGGGATATTTTTCAGCGGCAAGAGACTGGAACACTAGTCAGGATCAAGGGAACGATGAACGGAGCAAAGTACAGAGAGATCCTTGATGAAAACATGTTCCAGAGCGCTCACGACCTCAGACTGGGGTGAAGGTTCACCTTCCAACAGGACAACAACCCTAAGCACACAGACAAGACAACACATGACTGGCTTCTGGACAAGTCTCAATGTCCTTGAGTGGACAAGCCAGAGCCCTTACTTGAACCATATCGAACATCTCTGGAGAAACCTGAAAATAGCTGTGCAGAAACGCTCCCCATCCAACCTGACAGCGCTTGAGAGGATCTGCGGAGAAGAAATGGGAGAAACTCCCCAAATACAGGTGTGCCAAGCTTGTACCGTCATACCAAAGAAGACATGAGGCTGTAATCGCTGCCAAAGGTTCTTCAACAAAGTACTGAGTAAGGGTTTGAAAACATGTAGAAATTTATAAAAACATGTATCTTGGAATCAAAGATGCCAGGTTCCATTCATTCAGTGTATCCTTTACAAAACTGTCCATTCATTGGCCTTGACCTCTGCATATAAGTACAGAAATAAAGAAATGTTGGAAAAACATAGCTAGCTATACTAACTTGGCTACATCAAATTGAAGGTAACCTCTAACGTTAGCTACCTAACATAATTTGCATCTATCCTCTACTTCACAAGTCCAACTAAAAGCTGCCACTTTCAGAAACCATTGTAAACCAGTACAGCTAACTCAGTCACCATGCAAGCATGAGATAAGCCTGCCATATATCTTGGTAAAATTAACCCAGATGGAAAATAAGTACAATTCAGCTAACGTTAGCTAACGATCGAAAGTGTCCGAAACAGTCCAGAAGAAGTTAGTCTTAGCTAGCTAAGGTAGCTAGCTACCATTACAGACTTTGACATAGGTTTGTATGGCTTCAAGTCATTGCCTACTGTGTAGTATACCACCTCAGTACAATATCAAGCACGTCACGTCATCACGCAACAGACTCCTGGTTACCAACAACAACGAGACGACCTACAGAGAGGAGCAAGCTGAAAGTTGGATGTCTCTCATGGCTTCGCTCACCCCTGGATGTACCACCTGCCAGTACCTGAGCCAGAGAGTTGCTGAGCTGGAGGGGAGAGTATCTGTCTTGCGCCAGATCAAGGAGGACGAAGAACTCCTGGACTCCATGGTTGCACAAACCACCTCCAAAATCGACGACGTCACCTGCCCCTGGCTCGGCACCTCCACTTCTGGGGAGCCTGTAACGGAGAAACTCCATTCGGTTCCCTTAAATGAGCCATGGCCCAGGCTAGGAGCTAAACCGAAGGGCCCGGTCTGTTCCACCCCTTCTGCTCCACCTCAGGATGCCTGGATTGCTGTCCAGGGAGTAAAGCACTCCAGGAAACGGAATCCATCAAATGTTTCGGAAGTACTACAATTGGGGAGGAGATTCAAGGTCCTGGAAGGCCTGGAAGTGCATTCCAATCATACTGTAGAGGGTCCCTCCGCTACATCTCTACTGCTGCCGTCTCTCTCAGGTGGAAGTGCCCAAGCAAACTCATCTGCGCTCCATGCCTACCGCTAGGTCGTCAGTCTCAGCTGCTAGCCCCCCTCAACCTGCTAGGAGGCAGATCACCTGGGAGAGGCCCCGTCATTTACCCAATAAACCCATCTGTAGTCCTTCCGTTCTCGTGGTGGGTTCATCCATGGTCCGAAACATTTCAATCCGGAAAGCTGAGACTTTCTGCTACCCTGTTGCTAGGATCCCTGACCTAAATTCCATGCTACCGCTACTTATTAGCAAGCACTCCGCCGCTTCAACTGTCATTGTCCATGTTGGGTCAAATTACATTAAACTCCAGCAGTCAGAGAAATTGAGAGACGATTTTAAAACATTGATAAATACGCTGCTGGAATCTGGGAAGCAGTATCCGCTACACGGATATGGTTTTTAGTCGTATACGCCAATTACACACCTGGCTTAAGGGATACTGCTGCACGATGGGAATTCCTTTTGTGGATAACTTTGCAGCTTTTACAGACCGACCAGGTCTATTTCTTCAGGACAATTTACATCTTAACAGGTTTGGCTCCAGCATCCTCTCCACCAACATGTCTCTTACTCTTGCCTCATGTAGAGCCTTTGATACCTGACGTTGTGTATTTTCGGGGGTTGACTTTTGGGAATGTACGCTCCCCTATCAGACTATGTTCAATGCTCCTCTCCCAGTTTCATTATTTAGTCCCTCAATTGCAAATATGGAACAAACTTCAGCTAACAACCTTTCTGCAATTCCTAGATTATTGTCCAATCACCGTATTGCGAATAGTACTTACATGCAGAGAGGTATTGTTAATAGTAATCTTGTCCCCATAAAATTGAGCTCTGTCAATAGCTCGAAAATGGTTTATTGCTCATTTAGTGCAGCTTCAGGTGCTACCTTGGATAGTCCATCTGATATGAATTCCCGTAGCAATGGTATTGGAATAATTTATTTGAATGCTAGAAGCCTGATCCAAAAGTTGGACTTTATTGACATTTTGGTCTCACAATCAAATGTTGACGTACTGATTGTATCTGAATCGTGGCTGTGTGATTCTGTGCCTGATTCAGATGTTCAGTTGATTGGGTACAATATTTATAGAGCTGATAGAGTTGGTAGAGGTGGTGGTATCGCGATTTATGCAAAATGCTGCTTAAATGTTTGTGTCCATATCAACCTCTGTCCCAAAGCAATATGAATGTCTGGTTTTAAATGTGGTACTTGGTAATAATGCTCATTTAACTCTAGCAGGGGTATATCGCCCCCCCTCAGCTCCTCCTTGTATTCGGATATACTGTCTAATTATGCAAACTCTGAATTACTGATTTTGGGAGATTTTAACCTGGATTGGCTTTCACCAGTATCCGATAAATTAAAATATATTTGTACTGAGCTAAATCTAACTCAGCTGATAACTAAACCAACCCGTCACAACTTTAAGAATCCACTAAAATCTACTCTAGACATTATTCTAACAAATAACCCCCATTAATACACTGCCAGTGTTTTTTTTCAAATGAAATCAGTGACCACTGCTCTATTGCTTGTATTAGAGATACCAGGCTGAAACACTCTGATCCCTGTATAATCTCTAAGAGAAATTATAAACATTTCTCACAGCAAGCTTTTATCCTTGACTAATATCACTGAGCTTTTATCCACTTGCTGCTTTCTGGACCCGGTTTTAGCCCTTGCTTTTTTCTCTTCTTTTGTTACCTCTATTTCTGATAAACATGCCCCGCTTAAGAATCACAGAGTAAGAAACCGAACCAGTTCTTGGTTCTCTCCTGAATTGTCAGGTCTTTTTCTGCAAAAGAATCGGGCCTGGGCCTTGGTGAGGAAAATAGGTACTCCAGCTGATTGGCTGTTTATTAGGTAATTGAGATTTAAATGTACAGCAGCTGTCAAAAAGGCAAAATCAAATTACTTCCTTAATGCTATGACAGATACTGCAGGAGATCCTGCTGTTTCTCTTCCTAAGCAAATTATCTCAGACTCCTGTATTCTAAGTGAAAAAAATTATATTTGATGCTTTTAATGAGCATTTCATCTTTGCTGGTTTTTTAGTTGATTTTTCGTCTTGCTTTTCAACCGTTACTCTGAAAAATGGTAACCCTGTTTTTAGTTTCCAGAAAATAACTGAAGCAGAGGTTCTAGCTGCCCTGTGTGCCATTGATACTAAGAAATCCTTAGGCGCTGACAATTTAGACCCGTACTTACTTAAGTGTGCTGCACCTATCATTGCTGGTTCAGTGACACACATTTTTCATCTAACATTAAGCACAGGAAATATCCCTAAGGTTTGGAAAGCAGCTTTTGTTCTGCCATTACATAAGGGAGGTGACGGTAGTGATTTGGATAACTATCGACCCATCACTAGGCTCCCTTGTCTGGCAAAGATCCTAGAATCTATAGTCAACAAACAGTTACAATCTTTTCTTTCTGTTAACAGTATTTTTAGCACCAATCAATCTGGTTTTAGATCTAAACACAGTACCACATCGGCCACTATGCTTGTTGTAAATGATATTGCAAATGCCTTTGTCACGCCCTGGCTCTGTGGACTCTTGTTTGTTGAGCCAGGGTGTTAGTTTCATTGTGTAGTGTCTGTTTCGTTTTCTATGTTCTATTCTAGGTTATGTGTTTCTATGTTGGCCGGGGTGGTTCTCAATCAGAGGCAACGTGAATCAGCTGTTGCTTGTTGTCTCTGATTGGGGACCATACTTAGGCAGCCTGTTGTGCACTTGTGTTTTGTGGGATCTTGTTCCGTGTAGGTTTGTGTTATTGACCGAGGACTTCACGTATCGTTTTGTTGTTTTTGTTGCTGTTTGAAAAGTACCTATTAAAGTATGTACTCATATCACGCTGCGCCTTGGTCCACTCTTTATGACGATCGTGACAGCCTTAGATGATAGAAAGCACTGTGCTGCGTTGTTTGTAGATTTGTCAAAAGCTTTTGACACTGTAGACCATGCTATCCTTTTGAGTAAGCTGTCATCTATAGGACTGGGCACTGATGCCTGTCGATGGTTTTATGACTATCTTAAAGATAGAACTCAAGCCGTCATGGTCGACGGGGTCAAGTCTGACCCCTTACAGTTAATTAAAGGGGTCCCTCAGGGTTCAGTAATTGGCCCACTAGTGTTCTCACTTCATATAAACAACATTGGTGATGATGTCAGATATTGTAAATTCCATTTATATGCAGATGACACAGTGATGTACTCTATTGCTCCAACAGCTGACCAAGCTTTAATGCAGTTGGAGTCTGATTTTAGGATACTACAAGGGTCTCTTTTACAGCTTAAACTTGTTTTAAACGCCAAGAAAACAAATGTCATGTTTTTTTTTTTCTAGGTCTAAACTCTCAATTAGAAACACTTTTGTAATCACTAGCTTGGATGGTACCCAAATCAAACAGGTCTCTGCATATAAATACTTAGGGGTATGGTTAGATGATAGGCTTTCTTTTAAAAAACATGTTACTGAATTCAAGATAGGGTTCCTTTACAGAAACAGGACTTGTCTGTCCTCTGTAAATAGAAAACAAATTGTGCAGGCTACTTTTATGTTCGTTTTAGATTATGGTGATATTATCTATATGCATGCATCGGCAAACACATTAAAACCACTGGATGCTATTTACCATTGTGCACTCAGGTTTATCACGGGTGATAGCTACAAAACTCATCACTGTTTCCTATATCAACATGTGGGTTGGGCCTCTATCTGTGAGGCGAGAGCAACATGCTCTCTTGTTTATTTATAAAGCACTTCTTTTAAAACTACCTCCATATATATATCATCATTAATTTCCACTAGATATACTAATTTTAAAACCAGATCACAGATGTGGATTACATTAGAGAGACTCCTGTGGTCTCCACAGAGTTGGGTAGGACTGCCTTCAGTTCCTTTGCACCTTATTTATGGAACAAATTGCAGATCCAATTTAAGTTAGACACTCTGGTGTCCCTTGCCCATTCTATGGAGGATCAATATGATGTTGTCTGTGATTGTTTCTGTTGAATTGTGTTTTTGTTTTGTATGTTTGAAATGTTCTAGTCTGTATGTCTAAAACTGTACATGTCAACATGTTTACACAGGGCACAGCCGTAAAAGAGATCCAGGTCTGTCTGTTTTTCCCTGTTAAAATAAAGATTAAAAAAAATAAAAAAATAAAAAGTTAGCTAGCCAAACGTTGACAGAAACCGTACATTTAGTTATATACCGCGACAACACTAAGCTAACGTCACGAGCATGGTCGCGAGGCTAACGTTACCACAGCCAGAGATATTAGCACAGAAAATGGCTAGCTAAAAACGCTCAAGCTAATGTTAGCTAGCAACCTAATCATGATTGGCCAACATATTTAACCTGAATGACCATCAAATTCATAATTTGTAACATTTGTTACTTGCCGTTTTCAGTCAGCCAAAATACCCTTTGTCGGTGTAAATAACGTTAACCGTTTTCCACTCAGTCGCACTAGAACTAGAAGACTTGCAAGTTTCCACGTCTCAACACATGCTCATGTTCTGGTGGACTTCAAACGCTGTGGCGGGAGAATTAACCGACTGGCTGAGTCAAATATCCATAGCCCTGCCAACCTTAATAATCCAGCACCAACAACCCAATTTTGCAATTTTTACAGAAATCAACCCATCTATTGACCGAATACCTGCAACCCAGCAATTGGGTCATCCAAAACTTGTAACTGATTGCTTCTAGAAAGAGAGAAGGAACACATGATCAATATGCGCTAGCTACTAGTTTAAAGCAAGTAAAGATCTAATTGTTACAATGAATTAATGTATGGGCTGTCATTTCGCGCTGGTTAACATGTAGTAAGTCTACCTCACTTCAATATTGGACCATTCCCAGTGAAATCTCCATTCACACACTGGTAGGAACAGGTGAAGACCCAGTACAACGCCTATAGTCTTGAAATGCAAGGTTTATGGCCTGGGCTCTAATTTAACATGTTTAATTGGTAGCACTGGTGCTCATAGCTTTAAAAAGTTATGCACACCACAATTGTTTTATTTTTTTAATGAGAGCTAGCCTACATTGGGCCTATATGAATTCTACTTACTTTTGCACATCTCCTGAAGATACCCTTTCTTTCTGTGCCACCAAATGTTTGCATAATGGTAAAGTCACAATGTTGTTAGGCCAATATGGACAACAAAAAAAGTGATTTTAACCAAATATTGCAATTTGACTTGCAATATACACCTTAGTGCACAAAACAGACTGACCGGGTGAAAGCTATGATCCCTTATTGTCACTTGTTGAATCCACTTCAATCAGTGTAGATGAATGGGAGAAGACTTGAAAATTGAGACATGGATTGTGAATGTGTGCCATTCAGAGGGTGAATGGGCAAGACAAAATATTTAAGTGCCTCTGAACAGGGTGTGGTAGGTGCCAGGTGCACCGGTTTGAGAATGTCAAGAACTGCAACGCTGCTGGGTTTTTCATGCTCAACAGTTTCGTGTGCATCAAGAATGGTCCACCACCCAAAGGACATCCAGCCAACTTGAAACTACTGTGGGAAGCATTGGAGTTAACATGGGCCAGCACCCCTGTTGAAAGCTTTCAACACCTTGTAGAATCCATGTCCCGAATTGAGGCTGTTCTGAGGGCAAAAGCAGGTGCAACTCAATATTAGGACAGTGTTCCTAATGTGTTGTACACGCAGTGTAGATCAACACACTTGTGTGAACTGTTGGAATCATATAAATAATTATGCTATGGTTGGTGTTTGGCACGACAAATGAAAAAGATAGGTAGGAGTTATGACAGGGTTGGAACCAAAGTGCTGGTCAGTATTTCTCAGGGGACCCTAATAGCATTTCAATAAATGTTACACTTAGACAAATATTTTACAATAACTGATTCATTCAGCTAAAGGGCATTTAACATTAGGCACATGCCAGCTTCCTTAGACTGACGTTTCGCAAATAGCAAGACAAAAAAATGTTTACATTCCCCAGCAACAAAACAAAAAATTTACCTCAAACAGAAGGGGGAACTCAAAAATGTCACTGACCAACAGCCAAAACAGGTGGGGTTTTAGGAGGGGTTCTGAAAGACACTCATGGGGGTGGCTACTGAAAGTTGACTAGCAACAACTGGAACCTAAAAGACACCCGCCATAAACACCCACTAAATTTGCCCAAAAGGCAAACAAAAACACACACCAAACTTAGACAGGAAACAAACCAAAAAGGTGGCGCAAAACATCAGACAAAATAATGTTTTTCTAGAAACCAAATAGACTAAAGGTGTTGACCCTCCATATCGCTCAAGATTACTGGAGCACTGGGCCAGCCACTCTTAAATAGCACCTGGGCCAGCACAGGTGTAACACATACTGACTAATGAGGTGACATCAATCAGTACTCCCTACGTGCTAATGAGCTATATATGCTAAAGTCCAAACCTCAAAACATAATGGAAAAACCAAAGACCTTAAGAAAACAAATATATACTATATTTTTGTTGGATAAGTTTGCTCACCACCAATTGAAAAAAAATTCCATTGCACAGCATAATCAACTTAAATGCGTCGCTACTTAAATGCGTCACCTTCTCCAATGTAAACATGGCTGTCAACAATTAAATATACAACAAAACACAATATAAAAGACTATATATATATATATATATTTTTTTTTTACCATATATATTTTTTTTCTCTCTACTTTTTGTTATAATTTTTTTTATAGTTGGCTTAAACTCTCAAGTTATGAAAAATGTACGTTTGGAATGACCCCAAACAAAACAAAACGAATCTCCAATACAGAAAAACGTGCAGTCAAAATAAATTGTGCGCCAGGGCAACACACTGGCAAACACAAAACGTGTTGACTGCCCACCCTTGAGAGATAATCAGCAACCAAGTTGTCCTTACCACGGGGAAACTACTGCAATATCCGTAGTAACTTTCCTCTCGTGATTTTCCTCAGTGGAATGGCCTCAGGGAAAACTGATTACCACTCTTTGCTTTGGGCAAAGGACCAACACAATCCACAAGAACCTTGATGAAAGGTTTGTCATAAGCAGGAATAGGCTGCAAAGGTGCAACAGGTACACCTTAGTTGGGTTTACCTATCTGCTGGCAAGCATAACAGGATTTACAGTAAGACATGACATCCTGTTTCAGACCAGAAGATGTTACGCAAGATAGTCATACATCTTGTCTGCCCCAAGATGGCCTGCCACACTACCATTGTGAACCAACCTCAGTATGTCTTGTCGAAGCGTAACTGGAACGACAATTAGAGATACACTGGGCCAATCGTCCTGCCCAGTGTATCTCTAATTGTCATTCCAGTTACGCTTCGACAAGAGATACTGAGGTTGGTTCACAATGGTAGTATGGCAGGCCATCTTGGGCGCCAAAATGCAATTTCCTAAATAGAACAGCATCTCTGTCAAAGTAACCCACACAAACTTCATAAAATTCCTCCACTAGACGTAAACTACCAGTCAAAAGTTTGGACACCTACTCATTCAAGGGTTTGTCTTTATTTTTACAATTTATTTCATTGTAGAATAATAGTGAATATATCAAAACCATGAACGAACACTGATAAGATGTTTTTTACACAGGATTTGTTAATGTCTGATATTACATGGTGTATAGGATTTTGAGGATGAGGACATTCCATGTATTTATTTCTGTCACTGGTGGGTGCCACAAGGTTTGCGTGCCAAGATAGCTGGGGGGCCACTGGTGCTAATCTTAGAAGGAGTACGTGATGGAATATCCTGACTAGGGTGCAACATGATACCATATAGGGTGATACTATTGTGGTGAGGAGTGACACTCAATAATAGTTGGCAAATGTTGGATGGAATTAGCTCACAAATCAGTATATAAACTGAGAGGTTTTCTATGTAAGTCATTCGAATGACAATAGGCTACTCACGTGCCGCTTGTCATGTTGAATCTGGTACCATAATATTAAATACTTTGCATCAACTTTCCATATAAGAGTTTAAGAATCTTCTTGCATACTGAATTACTTGATGCCAGAGAAACTCATAACAGATTGTCGTCTAAACTGACAGGATGCAGTTTACAGCCGAACTAACAGGTAAGCAGACTTTCATTTTTTAGATTTCGTCAAATTCTGATTATCTGTGGTAAAGCTGAGCTGTAACGAACGTTTAAAATTCAATATTTTTTTGAGGGGAATAGATGAGTGGTATTCGAGTATTTAAATATACAGTGGAAGTCGGAAGTTTACATACACCTTAGCCAAATACAGTAGCTTGCGAAAGTATTCACCCCCCTTCCTATTTTGTTGCCTTACAACCTGGAATTAAAATGGATTTTTTGGAGGGTTTGTATCATTTGATTTACACAACATGCCTACCACTTTGAAGATGAAAAAAAATTCTTATTGTGAAACAAACAAGAAATAAGACAAGAAAACAGAAAACTTGAGCGTGCATAACTATTCACCCCCCCAAAGTCAATACTTTGTAGAAAAATTACAGCTGCAAGTCTCTTGGGGTATTCTAGGCCATTCCAAGATATTTAAATGTTTCCCGTTAAACCACTCAAGTGTTGCTTTAGCAGTGTGCTTAGGGTCATTGTCCTGCTGGAAGGTGAACCTCCATGCCAGTCTCAAATCTCTGGAATACTGAAACTGGTTTCCCTCAGGAATTTCTCTGTATTTAGCGCTATCCATCATTCCTTCAATTCTGACCAGCTTCCTAGTCCCTGCCGATGAAAAACATCCCCACAGGGATGGTTTTCTCGGGGTGATGAGAGGTGTTGGGTTTGCACCAGACATAGCGTTTTCCTTGATGGCCAAAAAGCTCAATTTTAGTCTAATCTGACCAGAGGACCTTCTTCCAAATGTTTGGAGAGTCTCCCACATATATTTTTGCGAACACCGAAAGTGCTTGCTTATTTCTTTCTTTAAACAATGGCTTTTTCTGGCCGTTCTTCCATAAAGCCCAGCTCTGTGGAGTGTTCGGCTTAAAGTGGTCCTATGGACAGATACACCAATCTCCGCTGTGGAGCTTTGTAGCTCCTTCAGGGTTATGTTTGGTCTCTTTGTTGCCTCTCTGATTAATGCCCTCCTTGCCTGGTCCGTGAGTTTTGGTGGGTGGCCCTTTCTTGGCAGGTTTGTTGTGGTGCCATATTCTTTCAATTTTTTAATAATGGATGTTCAAAGTTTCGGATATTTTTTTGTAACCCAACCCTGATCTGTACTTCTCCACAACTTTGTCCCTGACTTGTTTTGAGATCTCTTTTGTCTACATGGTGCCGCTTGCTTGGTGGTGCCCCTTGCTTAGTGGTATTGCAGACTCTGGGGCATTTCAGAACAGGTGTATATATACTGAGATCATGTGACACTTAGATTGCACACAGGTGGACTTTATTTAACTAATTATGGGACTTTTGAAGGTAATTGATTTCACCAGATCTTATTTAGGGGCTTCATAGCATAGCATATTCACCACTTTATTTTAAGAATGTGAAATGTCAGAATAAAAGTAGAGAGAATTATTTATTTCAGCTTTTATTTCTTTCATGACATTCCCAGTGGGTCAGAAGTTTACATACACTCAATTAGAATTTGGTAGCATTGCCTTTAAAATGTTTAACTTGGGTCAAACATGTTGGGTAGCCTTCCACAAGCTTCCCAAAATCAGTTGGGTGAATGTTGGCCCATTCCTCCTGGCAGAGCTGGTGTAACTGAGTCAGGTTTGTAGGCCTCCTTGCTCACACACGCTTTTTCAGTTCTGCCCATGAATGTTCTATAGGATTGAGGTCAGGGCTTTGTGATGGCCACTCCAATACCTTGACTTTGTTGTCCTTAAGCCATTTTGCCACAATTTTGGAAGAATGCTTTGGGTCATTGTCCATTTGGAAGGCCCATTTGCGACCAAGCTTTAACTTCCTGACTGATGTCTCGAGATGTTGCTTCAGTATATCCACATAATTTTCCTTCCTCATGATACCATATATTTTGTGAAGTGCACCAGTCCCTCCTGCAGCAAAGTATCCCCACAGCATGATGCTGCCACCCCCGTGCTTACGGTTGGGATGGTGTTCTTCGGCTTGCAAGCAACCCCTTTTTCCTCCAAACATAACGATGGTCATTATGGCCAAACCGTTCTATTTTTGTTTCATCAGACCAGAGGACATTTCTCCAAAAAGTATGATATTTTTCCCCATGTGCAGTCTGGCTTTTTTAGGGTGGATTCGGAGCAGTGGCTTCTTCCTTGCTGAGCGACCTTTCAGGTTATGTCAATATAGGACTTATTTTACTGTGGATATACAGTGGGGAGAACAAGTATTTGATACACTGCAGATTTTGCAGGTTTTCCTACGCACAAAGCATGCAGAGGTCTGTAATTTTTATCATAAGTACACTTCAACTGTGAGAGACGGAATCTAAAAAATCTAATAAAAAATCCAGAAAATCACATTGTATGATTTTTAAGTAATTAATTTGCATTGTATTGCATGACATAAGTATTTGATCACCTACCAACCAGTAAGAATTCCGGCTCTCACAGACCTGTTAGTTTTTCATTAAGAAGCCCTCCTGTTCTCCACTCATTACCTGTATTAACTGCACCTGTTTGAACTCGTTACCTGTATAAAAAACACCTGTCCACACACTCAATCAAACAGACTCCAACCTCTCCACAATGGCCAAGACCAGAGAGCTGTGTAAGGACATCAGGGATAAAATTGTAGACCTACACAAGGCTGAGATGGGCTACAGGACAATAGGCAAGCAGCTTGGTGAGAAGGCAACAACTGTTGGCGCAATTATTAGAAAATTGAATAAGTTCAAGATGACGGTCAATCACCCTCGGTCTGGGGCTCCATGCAAGTTCTCACCTCGTGGGGCATCAATGATCATGAGGAAGGTGAGGGATCAGCCCAGAACTACACGGCAGGACCTGGTCAATGACCTGAAGAGAGCTGGGACCACAGTCTCAAGGAAAACCATTAGTAACACACTACACCGTCATGGATTAAAATCCTGCAGCGCACACAAGGTCCCCCTGCTCAAGCCAGCGCATGTCAAGGCCCGTCTGAAGTTTGCCAATGACCATCTGGATGATCCAGAGGATGAATGGGAGAAGGTCATGTGGTCTGATGAGACAAAAATAGAGCTTTTTGGTCTAAACTCCACTCGTCGTGTTTGGAGGAAGAAAAAGGATGAGTACAACCCCAAGAACACCATCCCAACCGGGAAGCATGGAGGTGGAAACATCATTCTTTGGGGATGCTTTTCTGCAAAGGGGACAGGACGACTGCACCATATTGAGGGGAGGATGGATGGGGCCATGTATCGCGAGATCTTGGCCAACAACCTCCTTCCCTCAGTAAGAGCATTGAAGATGGGTCGTGGCTGGGTCTTCCAGCATGACAACGACCCGAAACACATAGCCAGGGCAACTAAGGAGTGGCTCCGTGAGAAGCATCTCAAGGTCCTGGCATGGCCAAGCCAGTCTCCAGATCTGAACCCAATAGAAAATCTTTGGAGGGAGCTGAAAGTCCGTATTGCCATAAATACAATGTGATTTTCTGGATTTTTGTTTTAGATTCCGTCTCTCACAGTTGAAGTGTACCTATGATAAAAATTACAGATCTCTACATGCTTTGTAAGTAGGAAAACCTGCAAAATCGGCAGTGTATCAAATACTTGTTCTCCCCACTGTATGAGGTAAACATGTGGAAGGAAAGGAACAGATACAAACAATTTAGATAAGGGAAACATAGAGTAAGTCAATACAAATGGAGGACCATTGGAGAGCAACGCAACGTGGATATTTATAGGGGAAGACAGGGTGATGACTCTGACCAAGAATTACAGCAAGGAGCTACGGGAGGCAAATGAAAAATAAAATTGTGAAACAGAAAGACAATGAAATAGCCAGATGTTAAGACGACCAACCATTGTAATTGGGCTATTTGCGGGATTTCTATGTCATTTCAATAGCATTGGGTCTATGGCATAGACTAAAATCTGGGTTTCTGAGCATAATTCAACTGTTGGTATGTTATGCTGAGACATATACTGCAGCCAGTGTTTGGTTTGGTGATGTAGAATGGACAATTTAGCAGCGTGCTTGGTCCAAATTGAAAGACTCACTTATGCCATCGGAAAAGGGAGAGACGATTTCGAGGTAGTCATTTTTTAGAGTTGCCTAATGGTTTGCTAGCTTAATCTACTGTGAATGGGGTTGTAATTTCAATCACTAAATTGAATATTAATACTATGGCTACAAATTGAATATATGCTTGTCAACTACAGCAAGTGTTTGGTTTGTTACCTGTCGCCTAATCAGAAATGACAGTTTCCTAGATTTGCTGACTTCTAATAAATGTTGGATTTGTGGTTTCATAAGAGCTGTGGCTATGATCTTAGTTGATAACAGGGGAAAATAAGAGTATAGTGCCGAAGCACAGGGAAGAGAGTATGTTTAACTTAATGGGAAGTGAAGAAAGGGGACAAAGACAAATAAAAAGAGTATTAAAAACTCAAGGGATAACAACACATTGTTGGAAAAAAGCAGAGTATGAAAGATACCATTAACTGAGGAATATATAAACTTTTAGCTGAGATCACTATAGAAATATTACTGACCCAACATCGTAACAGAGACACTGAACCAAAACATGAATTTACAACAGCAATCTAGGATTGTGAAAGTTGTCAAGTTAGTTTTTTAACCCTACGATAGAGGTAAATGCAGAACACTGTTTGAGAATGGGTTTTATTTTGTTTGAGAATGGGTTTTATTTTTTGTCTGCTAGTAAGAATAGAAGAGTTTCCTGGTTTTGGTATGTGGGTGTTAGCAACTGGGGCTCGCTGAACTCAAGCGAGCTGTAAGGGACATAATGGGTTAAGTTTGGTGTAGTGGGATCACTAGTTGCTGCGGAAAAGGAGGAGGTCAAAGGGGGGTGAATGTAACCGGTGTGAAATGGCTAGCTAATTAGCGGTGTGAACTAGTAGCATTTCAATTGGTGATGTCACTCGCTCTGAGACCTTTAAGTAGTTGTTTCCCTTGCTTAAGGGCCGTGGCTTTTGTGTAGCGACAGGTAACGGTGCTTCGAGGGTGAGTGTTGTGGATGTGTACAGAGGGTCCCTGGTTCAAGCCCAGGTAGAGATGAGGAGAGAGACGGAAGCAAAACTGTTACATTGATGCTGTTGACCCGGATCAGTGGTTGCATTGATTACAGTGCCTTGCAAAAGTATTCATCCCCCTTGGTGTTTTTCCTATTTTGTTGGATTAAACCCTGTCATTTAAATGTATTTTTATTTGGATTTCATGTAATGGCCATACACAAAATAATCGAAATTGGTGAAGTGAAATGAAAAAAATAACTTGTTCCAAGAAGTTCTAAACAAAAATAACGGAAAAGTGGTGCGAGCATATGTATTCACCCCTTTGCTATAAAGCCCCTAAATAAGATCTGGTGCAACCAATTACCTTCATAAGTCACATATTTAGTTAAATAAAGTCCACCTGTGCAATCTAAGTGTTACATGATCGCAGTATATATACACCTGTTCTGAAAGACTGCAGAGTCTGAAACACCACTAAGCAATGGGCACCACCAAGCAAGAAGCACCATGAAGACCAAGGAGCTCTCCAAACAGGTCAAGGACAAAGTTGTGGAGAATTACAGATCAGGGTTGGGTTATAGAAGAATATCTGAAACATTGAACATCCCACGGAGCACCATTAAATCCATTATTATAAAATGGAAAGAATATGGCACCACAACAAACCTGCCAAGAGAGGGCCGCCCACCAAAACTAATGGACCAGGCAAGGAGGGCATTAATCAGAGAAGCAACAAAGAGACCAAAGATAACCCTGAAGGAGCTGCAAAGCTCCACAGCGGAGATTGGATTATCTGTCCATAGGACCACTTTAAGCTGTACACTCCACAGAGCTGGGCTTTACAGAAGAGTGGCTAGAAAAAAGCAATTACTTAAAGAAGAAAATAAGCAAACACGTTTGGTGTTCGCCAAAGGGCATGTGGGAGACTCCCCAAACATATGGAAGATGGTCCTCTGGTCAGATGAGACTAAAATGTAGCTTTTTGGCCATCAAGGAAAACACTATGTCTGGCCAAATCCAACACCTTTCATCACCCCGAGAACACCATCCCCACATTGAAGCATGGTGGTGGCAGCATCATGCTGTGGGGATGTTTTTAATCGGCAAGGACAGGGAAACTGGTCAGAATTGAAGGAATGATGGATGACGCTAAATACAGGGAAATTCTTGAGGGAAACCTGTTTCAGTCTTCCAGTGATTTGAGACTGCGATGGAGGTTCACCTTCCTGCAGGACAATGACCCTAAGCATACTGCTAAAGCAACACTCAAGTGGTTTAAGGGGAAACATTTAAATGTTTTGGAATGGCCTAGTCAAAGCCCAGACCTCAATCCAATTGAGAATTTGTGGTACTACTTACAGATTGCTGTACACAAGCGGAACCCATCCAACTTGAAGGAGCTGGAGCAGTTTTGCCTTGAAGAAAATAAATCCCAGTGGCTAGATGTGCCAAGCGTATAGAGACATATCCCAAGAGACTTGCAGCTGTAATTGCTGCAAAAGGTGGCTCTACAAAGTATTGACTTTGGGGGGTGAATAGTTATGCATGGTCAAGTTTTCTGTTTTTTTGTCCTATTTCTTGTTTGTTTCACAATAAAACATATTTTGCATCTTCAAGGTGGTAGGCATGTTGTGTAAATCAAATTATACAACCCCCAAAAAATTATCAGGTTGTAAGGCAACAACATAGGAAAAATGACAAGGGGGGTGAATACTTTTGCAAGCCACTGTAGATTATACAAAAGGGATTGTCCTACCAACCTATGGTGGCCTAGGATAACATAGTAATTCAAATGGCCTCCCTGTGAATAGATGTTTTGTTTGTTTTGACTATAATTTAACTACAATTTGTCACCTGCTAAAGTAACGTTGGATGGAAAGACAGAGGTAGAGGATAATAGAGATTGTAGAGGGTTTTCTGGGTTAAAAGGAAAGTAGGTTAATTGGTAAATGAGAAATGTCGAATTGAATTGTTTGAGTAGACTGGTATTAAAATAATGCCTTACATTTACATTTTAGTCATTTAGCAGACGCTAGTATCCAGAGCGACTTACAGTTAGTGAGTGCATACATTTTTCATACTGGCCCCCCTTGGGAATCGAACCCACAACCCTGGCGTTGCAAGCACCTTGCTCTACCACCTGAGCTACAGGAGGCCTTCTAGTATTGTGAATGCAAATATGTTATTAGGTATTGGTGGTTTGTGGATAGAATTGACTAATGCCATGATTTAGTCCGCGGGTGAAAGAGAGTCGTGCTCGCTGGGCTATATCGGGATGTAAAGGACGCAGAGGGTAATGTAGAGCAGATATCTAAATGGGTGAATAGGAAACGTTCTTTGACCATTTGTAATTATTATTATTCAATTGTATAGTTTGCGTAACACCAGTGAGTTATGCAGACAGTTAATGAATTCTAAAACGACAATCTGTTTCTGGATGTTGAACAGTGGATGGCAGGTAGTTTTGACTATTACGCTGATGGGGAAGTACACATTTTTTGAAGGTTATAGATTTGTTATTTCAACAGGTTTATATTTTTAATAAATCAATGCAATAGGTTGCGATGATTAGATTACCGGAAAGGGATTATAGGTTTATATTAGAAGGTGTCTATTCCACTTAATGAACCATTGGTATTATCTGATGTGTCTTGAGTAGGATTCTTTCTTCCAGGGCTGGTGGAAGTACCCTATTGTATGTATGTTAAGGAAGCCGTAGGAGACAACGTCTCAAACAACTTCGATTATAGATGCCTGGAAAAATATCAGTGATTCTTTACGCGTAGTAATTGATTATATTTGTGAATGACTAAAATATTACATTTAGAGGGGTAACAGGAACAATCTAAGGCGAAACATATATAAAATATGTCGTTGGACATTGATCCAGTAACGATACCATGATAATTTGATATATGATCAAATAGAGCCTATCTTGAGGTTGAATTAAAGACAATGGAGTCTAAAGGGTAAAATACTCATTGCAAACTCAGATAACATTGGGTGGTTTTCATCTTCTAAGAGATTTTATGTCATCTTCATCTGGAATAGTCACGAGGAATTAAATTGAAACAAACAATTTAATTATTTGAGGTAAGACAGTGGAATTATCTGTATCATGTTGTGTGTGTAATTACAATTTTTGGATTGGTGATTATAACTGAATGTTAACAACATGTCAACTTTCTGTTCCAGGAGAATGGGGGTTTAGTTATCTCTCTGTGGAAAGATTCCCATGTATGTGGTCTTGGAAGAGATGTTAGTTACATTCGGCTGTTTGATAACATTTACATTTACATTTACGTCATTTAGCAGACGCTCTTATCCAGAGCGACTTACAAATTGGTGCATTCAACCTATAACCAGTGGGATAACCACTTTATTTTTTAAGGGGGAGGTGGGGGGGGGGTAGAAGGATTACTTTATCCTATCCCAGGTATTCCTTAAAGAGGTGGGGTTTCAAATGTCTCCGGAAGGTGGTGAGTGACTCCGCTGTCCTGGCGTTGTGAGGGAGCTTGTTCCACCATTGGGGTGCCAGAGCAGCGAACAGTTTTGACTGAGCTGAGCGGGAACTATGCTTCCGCAGAGGAAGGGGAGCCAGCAGGCCAGAGGTGAATGAACGCAATGCCCTCGTTTGGGTGTAGGGACTGATCAGAGCCTGAAGGTACGGAGGTGCCGTTCCCCTCACAGCTCCATAGGCAAGCACCATGGTCTTGTAACAGATGCGAGCTTCAACTGGAAGCCAGTGGAGTGTGCGGAGGAGCGGGGTGACGTGAGAGAACTTGGGAAGGTTGAACACCAGACGGGCTGCGGCATTCTGGATGAGTTGTAGGGGTTTAATGGCACAGGCAGGGAGCCCAGCCAACAGCGAGTTGCAGTAATCCAGACGGGAGATGACAAGTGCCTGGATTAGGACCTGTGCCGCTTATTGTGAAAGGCAGGGTCGTACTCTCCGAATGTTGTAGAGCATGAACCTGCAGGATCGGGTCACCGCCTTGATGTTAGCGGAGAACGACAGGGTATTGTCCAAGGTCACGCCAAGGCTCTTCGCAATCTGGGAGGAGGACACAACGGAGTTGTCAACCGTGATGGCGAGATCATGGA
This sequence comes from Coregonus clupeaformis, assembly GCF_020615455.1. Lineage (NCBI taxonomy): Eukaryota > Metazoa > Chordata > Actinopteri > Salmoniformes > Salmonidae > Coregonus > Coregonus clupeaformis. The sequence goes on from NC_059215.1 coordinate 58,945,054, forward strand.
ACGGGCAGTCCTTCCCCGGGAGGAAGAGCAGCTCCGTCTTGCCAAGGTTCAGCTTGAGGTGGTGATCCGTCATCCATACTGATATGTCTGCCAGACATGCAGAGATGCGATTCGCCACCTGGTTATCAGAAGGGGGAAAGGAGAAGATTAGTTGTGTATCGTCAGCGTAGCAATGATGGAGAGGCCATGTGAGGATATGACAGAGCCAAGTGACTTGGTGTATAGCGAGAATAGGAGAGGGCCTAGAACTGAGCCCTGGGGCACACCAGTGGTGAGAGCACGTGGTGCGGAGACAGCTTCTCGCCACGCCACTTGGTAGGAGCGACCGGTCAGGTAGGACGCAATCCAAGAGTGAGCCGCGCCGGAGATGCCCAGCTCGGAGAGGGTGGAGAGGAGGATCTGATGGTTCACAGTATCAAAGGCAGCAGACAGGTCTAGAAGGACAAGAGCAGAGGAGAGAGAGTTAGCTTTAGCAGTGCGGAGAGCCTCCGTGACACAGAGAAGAGCAGTCTCAGTTGAATGACCAGTCCTGAAACCTGACTGGTTAGGATCAAGAAGGTCATTCTGAGAGAGATAGCAAGAGAGTTGGCTAAAGACGGCACGCTCAATAGTTTTGGAAAGAAAAGAAAGAAGGGATACTGGTCTGTAGTTGTTGACATCAGAGGGATCGAGTGTTGGTTTTTTGAGAAGGGGTGCAACTCTCGCTCTCTTGAAGACGGAAGGGACATAGCCAGCGGTCAAGGATGAGTTGATCAGCGAGGTGAGGTAAGGGAGAAGGTCACCGGAGATGGTCTGGTGAAGAGAGGAGGGGGTGGGGTCAAGCGGGCAGGTTGTTGGGCGGCCTGCAGTCACAAGTCGCAAGATTTTATCTGGAGAGAGAGGGGAGAAAGAAGTCAAAGCATAGGGTAGGGCAGTGTGAGCAGGACCAGCAGTGTCATTAGACTTAACAAACGAGGATCGGATGTCGTCAACCTTCTTTTCAAAGTGGTTGACGAAGTCATCCACAGAGAGGGAGGGGGGAGGATTCAGCAGGGAGGAGAATGTGGCAAAGAGCTTCCTAGGGTTAGAGGCAGATGCTTGGAATTTAGAGTGGTAGAAAGTGGCCTTAGCAGCAGAAACAGATGAAGAAAATGTAGAGAGGAGGGAGTGAAAAGATGCCAGGTCCGCAGGGAGTCTAGTTTTCTTCCATTTCCGCTCAGCTGCCCGGAGCTCTGTTCTGTGAGCTCGCAATGAGTCATCAAGCCACGGAGCTGGAGGGGAGGGCTGAGCCGGCCGGGAGGATAGGGGACACAGAGAGTCAAAGGATGCAGAAAGGGAGGAGAGGAGGGTTGAGGAGGCAGAATCAGGAGATTGGAGGGAGAAGCATTGAGCAGAGGGACGAGATGATAGGATGGAAGAGGAGAGAGTAGTGGGAGAGAGAGAGCGAAGGTTGCGGCGGCGCATTACCATCTGTGTAGTGGCAGAGTGAGTAGTGTAGGAGGAGAGCGAGAGAGAAAAGGATACAAAGTAGTGGTCGGAGACATGGAGGGGAGTTGCAGTGAGATTAGTAGAAGAGCAGCATCTAGTAAAGATGAGGTCAAGCGTATTGCCTGCCTTGTGAGTAGGGGGGGACGGTGAGAGGGTGAGGTCAAAAGAGGAGAGGAGTGGAAAGAAGGAGGCAGAGAGAAATTAGTCAAATGTAGACGTAGGGAGGTTGAAATCCCCCAAAACTGTGACGGGTGAGCCATCCTCAGGAAAGGAACTTATCAAGGCGTCAAGCTCATTGATGAACTCTCCAAGGGAACCTGGAGGATATTAAGCTTAAATGGGCTAGTGACTGTGACAGCATGGAATTCAAATGAGATAGACAGATGGGTTAGGGGAAAAATTGAGAATGTCCACTTGGGAGAGATGAGGATACCTGTGCCACCACCCCTCTGACCAGATGCTCTCGGTAAGTATGAAGATATCCGGATTAGGTCACAAGAGGGAGCTACCAAATTCAATAAGGCCTGTTCATTTTTGTTTGTTGTTTTACCATATGGTTTTTCAAATAACCACACACAACCCACCTATTATGATGGTTATATAGGGGTTTTATTTTGATTTTAGGGGGTTTTCACGGGTTAGAGATGATAAGTCTTAAAGGTGCACAAACATGGAATTTTCTGAAGTTTTTCTTTTCTGAGTGAGTTTTGGGTAAACACGTTATTTATTTTGAGAAGAAATGTAATGAGGACTTACTGTACACTTGGGATACAAAATGTATTAAATGTGTTGACTGTTGTTAATGATTAGTCTACTATACAGTCGTGGTCAAAAGCTTTGAGAATGACACTATTGGTCTTCACAAAGCTCGCTGCTTCAGTGTTATGATATATTTTTGTCAGATGTTACTATGGTATACTGAAGTATAATTACAATCATTCCATAAGTGTCAAAGGCTTTTCTTGACAATTACATTAAGTTTATGCAAAGAGTCAATATTTGCAGTATTGACCCTTCTTTTTCAAGACCTCTGCAATCCGCCCTGGCATGCTGTCAATTAACTTCTGGGCCACATCCTGACTGATAGCAGCCCATTCTCGCATAATCAATACTTGGAGTTTGTCAGAATTTGTGGGGTTTTGTTTGTCCACCCGCCTCTTGAGGATCTTTGTTATCACTTTTGCCTTATAGCAAGGTGCTCCATCATGCTGGAAAAGGCATTGTTCGTCACCAAACTGTTCTTGGATGGTTGGGAAAAGTTGCTCTTGGAGGATGTGTTGGTACCATTCTTTATTCATGGCTGTGTTCTTAGGCAAAATTGTGAGTGAGCCCACTCCATTCGCTGAGAAGCAACCCCACACATGAATGGTCTCAGGATGCTTTACTGTTGGCATGACACAGGACTGATGGTAGCGCTCACCTTGTTTTCTCCGGACAAACAATTGGAAAGGGGATTCATCAGAGAAAATTACTTTACCCCAGTCCTCAGCAGTCCAATCCCTGTACCTTTTGCAGAATATTAGTCTGTCGCTGTTGTTTTTCCTGGAGAGAAGTGGCTTTTTTTCTGCTCTTCTTGACACCAGGCCATCCTCAAAGTGGCACTCACACCTGTCTGCTGCCATTCCTGAGCAAGCTCTGCACTGGTGGTGCCCTGATCCCGCAGCTGAACCAACTTTAGGAGACGGTCCTGGCGCTTGCTGGATTTTCTTGGGCGCCCTGACGCCTTCTTCATAACAATTGAACCTCTCTCCTTGAAGTTCTTGATGATCCGATAAATGGTTGATTTAGGTGCAATCTTACTAGCAGCAATATCCATGCTTGTGAAGCCCTTTTTGTGCAAAGCAATGATGACGGCACATGTTTCCTTGAAGGTAACCATGGTTAACAGAGGAAGAACAATGATTTCAAGCACCACCCTCCTTTTAAAGCTTCCAGTCTGTTATTCTAACTCAATCAGCATGACAGAGTGATATCCAGCCTTGTCCTCGTCAACACTCTCACCTGTGTTAACGAGAGAATCACTGACATGATGGCAGCTGGTCCTTTTGTGGCAGGGCTGAAATGTAGTGTAAATGTTTTTTGGGATTAAATTCATTTTCATGGCAAAGAGGGAGTTTGCAATTAATTGCAATTCATCTGATCACTCTTCATGACATTCTGGAGTATATGCAAATTGCTATCATCAAAACTGAGGCAGCAGACTTTGTGAAAATTAGTATTTGTGTCATTCTCAAAACGTTTGACCACGACTGTAGAATGAAACACTTCTTTGAAGGGTTCTAGTGTGATTTGATCACCCACACTGGAAAACCAAGAGAAATAGGATGATGAATTTAAGGTAACTTATTATACTGATTATAATAAGTTACCTTAAATTCATCATCCTATTTCTCTTGGTTTTCCAGTGTGGGTGATTTCCAGTGTAGGTTATTTGTAATACTGATAATTAGGAATATGTTTATAATTTAGCAATAGTCCTATATATGATTCGGACCATAACAAGGACAGAGTGAGAGAGCTAGTCCTGAATGAGGGACACCTGTTGCTAGTCAATTTTACTATTCCTTGAATTACTTAATGGGATACAATTAAGTTAAGATATTATCAAAGTTTGTTATTTTAATTTCATTTATTATTTTGGTTTAACAGGCAATGTTGTTGTTTTGTTTTTTGAATGCATGAATCACCATGTGAGTCATGTGTGCAAAGGGGGAAAGTACAGGTCGCATGGGGCTTTTTGGTAAATATGCAAATATAATTAAGATTAAATGTTTTATGTGCAAGTGTATTTGTGGTAGGAGGCAGGGTGTAGAGGAGGCCTGTCTCTGAAACTAGTGGACTGCAACAAGCTGCAAGATTGTGCACTTCCTAATCTCAAGGCTTCTCCTGACTGATAAGAAGACATGGTATAGTAGCATACGGTGTCTCACCTAACAATGTTCTTAAGACTTTCTTCCCACAGGTGAAGGCTTCTCTGCCCAACCTAGCAGGAGAATCTGAGCATTGTCTGCGCCCTGGAGACTGGCGGTAAAGGATTACAGAAGTAAGAGATGGACAAACACTAGGTGGAGAGGTCAGTTCTAGGTGTTGCTGGCGACCTCGATGGAGGGGAAAGTAGCTGAGAGAGATACCTGCATCCATGTGTCCTACTGTAGGAGTGTTCCAAACCCAGAGGTGGAAGATGGCACTGCCACTGCGGAGCATTGTTTTATTTTGTGTCTATCTGTGTGTCTTTGCAGCAGTGACTCTTAGCTTCCCTATTGGTATGCTGTCGGAAGGACAGTAAAACAAAAATTTAGAAAGATTCTGCCTGAGCCCGAGACCCTAGTGAGAGAAGAAGGTTCAGAGCTAAAGGGACCATACATCGTCACCCAGGCTACACCAACGGCTGTACGGATAGAGGGGAGATCGACCTGGTATCATCTAAACCACTGCAACAGAGTACACTAGGAAACTGACGATCTAGAGATGAGGGAGCTGAGGATGATGGAGCTGGCCAGAATCATGAGATTAGAGAAATACAGGATGGGATTAGTGATTACAGCTAGAGATGTATCAGTCAATATCAATGCAAGGAGGGAAAGTACAAATTCTTCATCTATATCATGTTATTCAAGTGTAGAGTCCATAGATAAGGTTGATTGAGTTATATGGGGAATGTACTCCAATCATATGTAAAGCTATGGGAGAATATTTTATTTTGGAAATCAAATGTTATGTGAATTGTTTGGTTTAAGTAAATGTTATATCTGGGGAATTTTACTGACAACAGACAGAGAGAAAAAGGTGGATTGATATGACGTTTTTTACACAGGATTTGTTAATGTCTGATATTACGTGCTGCATACATATTCCATGTATTTATTTCTGTCACTGGTGGGTGCCAGAGGGTATTAGTGCCAAGATAGCTGGGGGGGCACTGGTGCTAATCTTAGAAGGAGTACGTGATGGAATATCCTGACTAGGGTGAAACACGATACCATATAGGGTGATACTATTGTGGTGAGGAGTGACACTCAATAAAGGTTGGCAACTGTTGGATGGAATTACCTCACAAATCAGTATATAAACTGAGAGGTTTTCTAAAGTGAGGGAAAAAAGTATTTGATCCCCTGCTGATTTTGTACGTTTGCCCACTGACAAAGAAATGTTCAGTCTATAATTTTAATTGTAGGTTTATTTGAACAGTGAGAGACAGAATAACAACAAAAAAATCCAGATAAATGCATGTCAAAAATGTTATAAATTGATTTGCATTTTAATGAGGGAAATAAGTATTTGACCCCCTCTCAATCAGAAAGATTTCTGGCTACCAGGTGTCTTTTACACAGGTAATGAGCTGAGATTAGGAGCACACTATTAAAGGGAGTGCTCCTAATCTCAGCGTGTTACCTGTATAAAAGACACCTGTCCATAGAAGCAATCAATCAATCAGATTCCAAACTCTCCACCATGGCCAAGACCAAAGAGCTCTCCAAGGATGTCAGGGACAAGATTGTAGACCTACACAAGGCTGGAATGGGCTACAAGACCATCGCCAAGCAGCTTGCTGAGAAGGTGACAACAGTTGGTGCGATTATTAGCAAATGGAAGAAACACAAAGGAACTGTCAATCTCCCTCGGCCTGGGGCTCCATGCAAGATCTCACCTCGTGGAGTTGCAATGATCATGAGAACGGTGAGGAATCAGCCCAGAACTACACGGGAGGATCTTGTCAATGATCTCAAGGCAGCTGTGACCATAGTCACCAAGAAAACAATTGGTAACACACTACGCCGTGAAGGACTGAAATCCTGCAGCACCCGCAAGTTCCCCCTGCTCAAGAAAGCACAAATACATGCCCTTCTGAAGTTTGCCAATGAACATCTGAATGATTCAGAGGAGAACTGGGTGAAAGTGTGGTGGTCAGATGAGACCAAAATGGAGCTCTTTGGCATCACCTCAACTCACCGTGTTTGGAGGAGGAGGAATGCTGCCTATGACCCCAAGAACACCATCCCCACCGTCAAACATGGAGGTGGAAACATTATGCTTTGGGGGTGTTTTTCTGCTAAGGGGACATGACAACTTCACCGCATCAAAGGGACGATGGACAGGGCCATGTACCGTCAAATCTTGTGTGAGTACCTCCTTCCCTCAGCCAGGGCATTAAAAATGGGTCATGGATGGGTATACCAGCATGACAATGGCCCAAAACACACGGCCAAGGCAACAAAGGAATGGCTCAAAAAGAAGCACATTAAGGTCCTGGAGCGGCCTAGCCAGTCTCCAGACCTTAATCCCATAGAAAGTATGTGGAGGGAGCTGAAGGTTCGAGTTGCCAAACGTCAGCCTCGAAACCTTAATGACTTAGAGAAGATCTGCAAAGAGGAGTGGGATAAAATCCCTCCTGAGATGTGTGCAAACCTGGTGGCCAACTACAAGAAACGTCTGACCTCTGTGATTGCCAACAAGGGTTTTGCCACCAAGTACTAAGTAATGTTTTGCAGAGGGGTCAAATACTTATTTCCCTCATTAAAAAGCAAATCAATTTTTTTTAAAATTGACGTGTTATTCTGGATTTTTTTGTTGTTATTCTGTCTCTCACTGTTCAAATAAACCTACCATTAAAATTATAGACTGATCATTTCTTTGTCAGTGGGCAAACGTACAAAATCAGCAGGGGATCAAATACTTATTTCCCTCACTGTATGTAAGTAATTCAAATGACATTAGGCTACTCAAATGCTGCTTGTCATGTTGAATCCGGTACCCTAATATTAAATACTTTGCATCAACTCTCCATATAAGTGTTTAAGTATCTTATTGCATACTGAATCACTTGATGCCAGAGAAACTCATCATAACAAACACAAATGGAATCATGTAGTAACCAAAAAAGTGTTGAACAAATAAAAATATATTTTCTTACATCTACCAGACGCTCTTATCCAGAGGTTACATTATAATTATTTTTATTATTTCACACTGGCCCCCCGTGGGAATCGAACCCACAACCCTGGCGTTGCATACGCCATGCACTACAAACTGAGCTACATCCCATTTATATTTGAGATTCTTCAAATATAGCCCTATATGGTTAATGACCAAGTCCATATAATGTCAAGAACAGCTCAAACAAGCAAAGAGAATCGACAGTCCATCATTACTTTAAGACATGAAGGTCAGTCAATATTGAAAACTTAAAGAACTTTTAACGTTTCTTCAAGTTCAGTCGCAAAAACCATTAAGCGCTATGATGAAACTGGCTCTCATGAGAACCGCCACAGGAATGGAAGACCCAGAGTTACGTCTGCTGCAGAGGATAAGATCATTAGAGTTACCAGCCTCAGAAATTGCAGCCTAAATATATGCTTCACAGAGTTCAAGTAACAGATACAGTGGGGAGAACAAGTATTTGATACACTGCAGATTTTGCAGGTTTTCCTACTTACAAAGCATGTAGAGGTCTGTAATTTTTATCATAGGTACACTTCAACTGTGAGAGAAGGAATCAAAAATCAAAAATCCAGAAAATCACATTGTATGATTTTTAAGTAATTAATTTGCATTTTATTGCATGACATAAGTATTTGATACATCAGAAAAGAAGAACTTAATATTTGGTACAGAAACCTTTGTTTGCAATTACAGAGATCATACGTTTCCTGTAGGTCTTGACCAGGTTTGCACACACTGCAGCAGGGATTTTGGCCCACTCCTCCATACAGACCTTCGCCAGATCCTTCAGGTTTCGGGGCTGTCGCTGGGCAATACGGACTTTCAGCTCCCTCCAAAGATTTTCTATTGGGTTCAGGTCTGGAGACTGGCTAGGCAACTCCAGGACCTTGAGATGCTTCTTACGGAGCCACTCCTTAGTTGCCCTAGCTGTGTTTTTTGGGTCGTTGTCATGCTGGAAGACCCAGCCACGACCCATCTTCAGTGCTCTTACTGAGGGAAGGAGGTTGTTGGCCAATATCTCACGATACATGGCCCCATCCATCCTCCCCTCAATACGGTGCAGTCATCCTGTCCCCTTTGCAGAAAAGCATCCCCAAAGAATGATGTTTCCACCTCCATGCTTCACGGTTCATATGGTGTTATTGGGGTTGTACTCATCCTTCTTCTTCCTCCAAACACGGTGAGTGGATTTTAGACCAAAAAGCTCTATTTTTGTCTCATCAGACCACATGACCTACTCCCATTCCTCCTCTGGATCATCCAGATGGTCATTGGCAAACTTCAGACGGGCCTTGACATGCGCTGGCTTGAGCAGGGGGACCTTCGTGCGCTGCAGGATTTTAATCCATGACAGCGTAGTGTGTTACTAATGGTTTTCTTTGAGACTGTGGTCCCAGCTCTCTTCAGGTCTTTGACCAGGTCCTGCCGTGTAGTTCTGGGCTGATCCCTCACCTTCCTCATGATCATTGATGCCCCACGAGGTGAGATCTTGCATGGAGCCCCAGACTGACGGTGATTGACCGTCATCTTGAACTTCTTCCATTTTCTAATAATTGTGCCAACACTTGTTGCCTTCTCACCAAGCTGCTTGCCTATTGTCCTGTAGCCCATCTCAGCCTTGTGCAGGTCTACAATTTTATCCCTGATGTCCTTACACAGCTCTATTCTCTTGGCCATTGTGGAGAGGTTGGAGTCTGTTTGATTGAGTGTGTGGACAGGTGTATTTTATACAGGTAACGAGTTCAAAAAGGTGCAGTTAATACAGGTAATGAGTGGAGAACAGGAGGGCTTCTTAAAGAAAAACTAACAAGTCTGTGAGAGCCGGAATTCTTACTGGTTGGTAGGTGATCAAATACTTACAGTGGGGAAAAAAAAGTATTTAGTCAGCCACCAATTGTGCAAGTTCTCCCACTTAAAAAGATGAGATAGGTACACGTCAACTATGACAGAGAAATTGAGAAAGAAAAATCCAGAAAATCACATTGTAGGATTTTTAATGAATTTATTTGCAAATTATGGTGGAAAAGAAGTATTTGGTCAATAACAAACAGGCAAGATTTCTGGCTCTCACAGACCTGTAACTTCTTCTTTAAGAGGCTCCTCTGTCCTCCACTCGTTACCTGTATTAATGGCACCTGTTTGAACTTGTTATCAGTATAAAAGACACCTGTCCACAACCTCAAACAGTCACACTCCAAACTCCACTATGGCCAAGACCAAAGAGCTGTCAAAGGACACCAGAAACAAAATTGTAGACCTGCACCAGGCTGGGAAGACTGAATCTGCAATAGGTAAGCAGCTTGGTTTGAAGAAGTCAACTGTGGGAGCAATTATTTGGAAATGGAAGACATACAAGACCACTGATAATCTCCCTCGATCTGGGGCTCCATGCAAGATCTCACCCCTTGGGGTCAAAATGATCACAAGAACGGTGAGCAAAAAAAATCCCAGAACCACACGGGGGGACCTAGTGAATGACCTGCAGAGAGCTGGGACCAAAGTAACAAAGCCTACCATCAGTAACACACTACGCCGCCAGGGACTCAAATCCTGCAGTGCCAGACGTGTCCCCCTGCTTAAGCCAGTAGATGTCCAGGCCCGTCTGAAGTTTGTTGGAGTGCATTTGGATGATCCAGAAGAGGATTGGGAGAATGTCATATGGTCAGATGAAACCAAAATATAACTTTTTGGTAAAAACTCAACTCGTCGTGTTTGGAGGACAAAGAATGCTGAGTTGCATCCAAATAACACCATACCTACTGTGAAGCATGGGGGTGGAAACATCATGCTTTGGGGCTATTTTTCTGCAAAAGGACCAGGACGACTGATCCGTGTAAAGGAAAGAATGAATAGGGCCATGTATCGTGAGATTTTGAGTGAAAACCTCCTTCCATCAGCAAGGGCATTGAAGATGAAATGTGGCTGGGTCTTTCAGCATGACAATGATCCCAAACACACCGCCCGGGCAACGAAGGAGTGGCTTCGTAAGAAGCATTTCAAGGTCCTGGAGTGTCCTAGCCAGTCTCCAGATCTCAAACCCATAGAACATCTTTGGAGGGAGTTGAAAGTCCGTGTTGCCCAGCGACAGCCCCAAAACATCACTGCTCTAGAGGAGATCTGCATGGAGAAATGGGCCAAAATACCAGCAACAGTGTGTGAAAACCTTGTGAAGACTTACAGAAAACGTTTCACCTGTGTCATTGCCAACAAAGGGTATATAACAAAGTATTGAGAAACTTTTGTTATTGACCAAATACTTATTTTCCACCATAATTTGCAAATAAATTCATAAAAAATCCTACAATGTGATTTTCTGGAGAAAAAAAATCTCATTTTGTCTGTCATAGTTGACGTGTACCTATGATGAAAATTACAGGCCTCTCTCATCTTTTTAAGTGGGAGAACTTGCACAATTGGTGGCTGACTAAATACTTTTTTTCCCCACTGTATGTCATGCAATGAAATGCAAATGAATTACTTAAAAATCATACAATGTGATTTTATGGATTTTTTTTAGATTCCGTCTCTCACAGTAGAAGTGTACCTATGATAAAAATTACAGACCTCTGCATGCTTTGTAAGTAGGAAAACCTGCAAAATCGGCAGTGTATCAAAGACTTGTTCTGCCCACTGTACATCTCAACATAAGCTGTTCAGAGGGGACTGTGTGAATCAGGCCTTCATGGTCGAATTGCTGCAAAGAAACCAGGACTAAAGGACACCAATAAGAAGAAGAGACCTGCTTGGACCACGAAACACGAGCAATGGACATTAGACTAGTGGAAATGTGTCATTTGGTCTGGAGTCCAAATTTGAGATTTTTGGTTCAAACCGCTGTGTCTTTGTGAGACGCGGTGTGGGTGAACGGATGATCTCCGCTTGTGTGGTACCCTCCTTAAAGCATGGAGGAGGAGGTGTTATGGTGTGGGGGTGCTTTGCTGGTGACACAGTATGTGATTTATTTAGAATTCAAGGCACACTAAACCAGCACGGCTACCACAGCATTCTGCTGCAATACACCATCCCATCTGGTTTGGGCTTAGTGGCACTATCATTTGTTTTTCAACAGGACAATGACCCAACACACCTCCAGGCTGTGTAAGGTCTATTTGACCAAGAAGGAGAGTTTTGGAGTGCTGCTTCAGATGACCTGGCCTCCACAATCCCCCAACCTCTACACAATTGAGATGGTTTGGGATGAGTTGGACGGGAGAGTGAAGGAAATGCAGCCAACAAGTGCTCAGCATATGTGGGAACTCCTTCAAAACTGATGGAAAAGCATTCCAGGTGAAGCTGGTTGAGAGAATGCCAAGAGTGTGCAAAGCTGTCATCAAGGCAAAGGGTACCTATTTGAAGAATCTCAAATATAAAATATATTTAGATTTGTTTAACACTTTTTTGGTTACTACATGATTCCATATATGTTATTTAATTGTTTTGATGTCTTCACTATTATTCTACAATGTACACTACCGTTCAAAAGTTTGGGGTGACTTAGAAATGTCCTTGTTTTCGAAAGAAAATCCTTTTTTTTGGCCATTGAAATAACATCAAATTGATCAGAAATACAGTGTAGACATTGTTAATGTTGTAAATGGCTATTGTAGCTGGAAACTGATGATTTTTAATGGAATATCTACATAGGCCCATTATCAGCAACCATCAGTCCTGTGTTCCAATGGCACGTTGTGTTTGCTATTCCAAGTTTATCATTTTAAAACGCTTATTGATCATTAGAAAACCCTTTTGCAATTATGTTAGCACAGCTGAAAACTATTGTGCTGATTAAAGAAGCAATAAAACTGGTCTTCTTGAGACTAGTTGAGCATCTGGAGCATCAGCAATTGTGGTTTCGATTACAGGCTCAAAATGTCCAGAAACAAATATCTTTCTTCTGAAACTCGTCAGTCTATTCTTGTTCTGAGAAATGAAGACTATTCCATGCGAGAAATTGCCAAGAAACTGAAGATCTCGTACAACGCTGTGTACCACTCCCTTCACAGAACAGCACTGACCTGTGAGGCGTCTGTTTCTCAAACTAGACACTCTAATGAATTTGTTCTCTTGCTCAGTTGTGAACCGGGGCCTCCCACTCCTCTTTCTATTCTGGTTAGAGCCAGTTTGAGTGTGTACATGTATGGCACTTTGTGACATCTGCTGATGTAAAAAGGGCTTTATAAATACATTTGATTGATTGATTGAAGTCAGAATATATCTAATGATAAGAAGTAGCTCAGCATTGAAAAGTCAGAATAAAAAGTGCTTGACCAGTCTTGATTAGTCAGCTCTGGAAATTCATGGATCTTTACGCACACTAATAGCCCCCAACGCCTTGTCTATTGTCCTCATATCCTCATGTATTGATAGGACAGGAAGTGTAGTTTCATGAAACACTGGCAAAAACTCATCAGCCAATCAAATGCATGTGACTAGAAGGGAAGGCGTAGTGATTGTAAGATAAATAATCCAATCAAACTAACAAAGCCAGAAGTGAGGGTGTGATGGTTGAAAATTACCAATCAAATGAACGCGATTTGAAAACTCTGCCATACCACTTCCCAACAAAAGGCACAACAATTCATTGGGCTGTGTTTTCTATTGGTGGTCATAAAAATAATTATAAATCCTGTAGCTAAAAATAAACAACTCCCTAAATTCCTATTTGTCGCACCAAGCCATTGAAATGGTTACGGATCACGGTTATAATGGTACTCAGAGTCTGCAATACTCTACACCCCATGACCACAACATTCCGAATGTGACTCCGCAACAACGTAAGAAGCAGTCCTATTATTTGTCAACAAAGCAATCTAGCTATATTGCATCTAGATATCTATGGTAGCTAGCACTGTAGCAGCGTTATCTTGCTATCTAACATTAGTTAGCCAAGTTAAAGTACTACAGCCAATATAGTCAATAAATAATGTCACTAGCTAGTTAACAAATGTTTTACCTAACATGATCATGTTACAAGGATTTCAGTTGTAGGAGTAAGAAATTGAACATTGCAGTTTTTACTAAAACAAGGTAATGTTAGCTGGAAAGCAAAGTTAGCTAGCTAATGTTAGCTAGCTAGCGACCAAAACATAATTGGCTAATGTTAGCTACCCAACATTGGTGGAAGAACTGATAGCTTGGTAGCTAGGTATTCTTACAAGCCTAGTCAAACACAGCAAAGGACAATTGACTGTTTTTTTTTTTCCATTGATATAATTAGTTTGAGGGATGCGCGGGCCTGCCAGGAGCTTCTTTGTGCGAGGGAATGGTGCATTACCAAATGAAAGCATGAATTTCCAACAACTCATGTCCAGGCTGAATCAGATGCCAGACTACAACACGGTGGCTGATATGAACAAAAGGCTGATGACACAAGTAGCTCAACTATTCCAACAGCATCAGAAGCAGCTACAGCAGAGCACTCTTCCAGCGCCTGCACTGGAACAGGCGATGGGCGTTCATCGAGCAAGACAGAATGAGCTATCCTTAAGTTGGATGATGGTTATCTTAGCATTCTTAAATATGTTACATGAAATAGAGGTGTGAATTTCATGCATGAACTTGATTTAATATTTTTTCTTTGTCATGTCTCAGGAAGAACAGTCCGCACAACACCTGTATACTGGGTCTGCTGGACAGGCAGCTGAGATTAAGGTACACAGATGGCGAGTGGAGCATGGCAGATTTTGAAGGTGAGTAGTCTCATAAAGACATGGACTGACTGTAACATACTGTACTTCTACATCTTACAATTTTCTCAAGGATTGCCATGCATATAACCATTGCTAATACATCACAGTGACTCCTCAGATGCAGCTGCAAATTGGTATTGGACTGAAAGAGCGACATAAGTTGTCAGATTCCCAAGACAGAGGAAAGGAATGGGACATCAAAAAGTGAAGACAGCGTCACCAGAGACAGGTTAGTTTATAAATGTAAACTAATAAATACATTTTAAATGCTGCACTGAATTTAGAAAAGTTGAGACTTGTTCCACAGCTTTTAGTGTGTGTCTTTCTTTAGCTTATTTTTTTGAGATTCCTGTGTTCAAGACCATTAGTTTATTGAACGGAATAAATTATTGGCTCCTGTAATTTCAAATGCTCTGGCCAGTCGGTCAAAGTAATTCTCTGCTGAAGAGAAACAGTGATTTACGAGGGCAACTGAAGACATGATGTCTGATGTGGAGACAGACCCAGAGGACCCCTATGCATTTTTAATAGCCTCCCCACCTTGGTGCTCCCCTGAGTTTGAAGACCTGATTGCATCAGCAGACCGGGGAAGCGCCAAGCATGCTTATTGGGAGAAAAGGCTCCGTCAGAACGAAAACCAGAGCAACCGCTCATGTCCACCGTAGCCCTACCCAGAACAACTGATTGTGCAATGTACAACAAACAATCACCTGCAAAGTTCCTCGGTGTCCACATCACTAAGGAATTAACATTGTCCACACAAACCCACACAGCTGTGAAGAGGGCACGACAGCACGTCTTCCCCCTCAGGAGGCTGAAAAGATTTGGCACTGGCCCTCAGATCTTCAAAGTTCTACAGCAGCACCATTGAGAACATCTTGACTGGCTGCATCACTGCTTGGTAGGGGGCAACTGCAAGAAACCCGACCGCAAGGTGCTACAGAGGGTGGTGAGTACGGCCCAATACGTCAACAGGGCCGAGCTTCCTGCCATCCAGGACCTCTATACCAGCCGGTGTCAGAAGGCCCAAAAAATTGTCAGACTCCAGCCACCTAAGCAAAATACTTTTCTCTCTGCTACTGCACGGTAAGCGGTACCAGTGCACCAAGTCTGAAACCAACAGGATCCTGAACGGCTTCTACCCCAAAGCCAGTAAGACTACTAAACAAACTGCTAATTTTACAACGGGTGTGTCTAATCCTTGATGCTGATTGGTTTAAGCCGGTGTCTATTCCACAAGTTACCACCGGCTAAATCTATTACTTTGAAAAGCCTATTTACTCTGTTCCGTCTGACTACTCATCAGCTAAGGCAGGCAAGTTATATACTAGATCTAGACTGTAAAAAGCATCTAGACATGATCTCCCATTTATTTTAGACTAGCATTTGGTTTTCAACAGCAGAGATTTGTAGTAACCTTGCTGTCTGTCTCCGACATTTGCAAAAAATAATCAATATTGAAATTCGATCTCCAGCTGTCCTATGGTAATGAACTTGTCGGGAGTCGGGACGAGACAGACAGGCTGGCAGCTTTTCTCAGCCAGTCTAAATCATGAATCAGTTTCATTTTTGGGGCAAATACAAAGAAAACACCAAATGCAGCTAGTTTTCTGTCATTCCAGCTTCAGTTTTAAGTGATTGTGCTAGCTTTGTAGTTGGCTATCGCTTCTGAACAGTGGCCTGGTGAGAGAATAAATGTTCTATGCCATGTGAATTCGCACATCATTACCTCATTGTTATGGATGTATCCCAAAAGAATCACTAGAAAACAGCTTAATAAACAAACGTTAATTCAGCTACTTTGCTGTTATTCTGGCTGCACTGATTGAAGTGACTGTGTTAGCCAAAGTTGGCTAGCTAGCAAGAAAAGGATTAGAACGTTGCCAGCCATGATGGCAACGGAACATTTAGAATGAACGACTGGGTCTCGTCCATATATTTAGAACAAAAAGACTTAACAACTGGGTTACGTATCTGGCTACCGAACTGATAGAACGAACGACCAGCCGACTTGGGTAGCAACCCTGGATTTGGTTTGGGACTATATCTCGTGGAAGGATGAAATAGTATGAATTAATTAATCAAAATAACGTTTTTTATGAAAATATGTCAAGCATTATTTGAATATGTTGTTAACCCATTGTATAAAAGTGATAATGCCCTCGAAGCTGGTGTTTGGAGGATATACAGTGGGGCAAAAAAGTATTTAGTCAGCCACCAATTGTGCAAGTTCTCCCACTTAAAAAGATGAGAGAGGCCTGTAATTTTCATCATAGGTACACGTCAACTATGACAGACAAATTGAGAAAAGAAAATCCAGAAAATCACATTGTAGGATTTTTAATGAATTTATTTGCAAATTATGGTGGAAAATAAGTATTTGGTCACCTACAAACAAGCAAGATTTCTGGCTCTCACAGACCTGTAACTTCTTCTTTAAGAGGCTCCTCTGTCCTCCACTCGTTACCTGTATTAATGGCACCTGTTTGAACTTGTTATCAGTATAAAAGACACCTGTCCACAACCTCAAACAGTCACACTCCAAACTCCACTATGGCCAAGACCAAAGAGCTGTCAAAGGACACCAGAAACAAAAGTGTAGACCTGCACCAGGCTGGGAAGACTGAATCTGCAATAGGTAAGCAGCTTGGTTTGAAGAAATCAACTGTGGGAGCAATTATTAGGAAATGGAAGACATACAAGACCACTGATAATCTCCCTCGATCTGGGGCTCCACGCAAGATCTCACCCCGTGGGGTCAAAATGATCACAAGAACGGTGAGCAAAAATCCCAGAACCACACGGGGGGACCTAGTGAATGACCTGCAGAGAGCTGGGACCAAAGTACAAAGCCTACCATCAGTAACAGCCTACGCCGCCAGGGACTCAAATCCTGCAGTGCTAGACGTGTCCCCCTGCTTAAGCCAGTACATGTCCAGGCCCGTCTGAAGTTTGCTAGAGTGCATCCAGAAGAGGATTGGGAGAATGTCATATGGTCAGATGAAACCAAAATATAACTTTTTGGTAAAAACTCAACTCGTTGTGTTTGGAGGACAAAGAATGCTGAGTTGCATCCAAAGAACACCATACCTACTGTGAAGCATGGGAGTGAAAACATCATACTTTGGGGCTGTTTTTTCTGCAAAGGGACCAGGACGACTGATCCGTGTAAAGGAAAGAATGAATGGGGCCATGTATCGTGAGATTTTGAGTGAAAACCTCCTTCCATCAGCAAGGGCATTGAAGATGAAACGTGGCTGGGTCTTTCAGCATGACAATGATCCCAAACACACCGCCCGGGCAACGAAGGAGTGGCTTCGTAAGAAGCATTTCAAGGTCCTGGAGTCTCCAGATCTCAACCCCATAGAAAATCTTTGGAGGGAGTTGAAAGTCCGTGTTGCCCAGCGACAGCCCCAAAACATCACTGCTCTAGAGGAGATCTGCATGGAGGAATGGGCCAAAATACCAGCAATAGTGTGTGAAAACCTTGTGAAGACTTACAGAAAACGTTTGACCTGTGTCATTGCCAACAAAGGGTATATAACAAAGTATTGAGAAACTTTTGTTATTGACCAAATACTTATTTTCCACCATAATTTGCAAATAAATTCATTAAAAATCCTACAATGTGATTTTCTGGATTTTTTTTCCTCATTTTGTCTGTCATAGTTGACGTGTACCTATGATGAAAATTACAGGCCTCTCTCATCTTTTTAAGTGGGAGAACTTGCACAATTGGTGGCTGACTAAATACTTTTTTTCCCCACTGTATCAAATCAAATTTTATTGGTAGCATACACATATTTAGCAGATGTTATTGCGGGTGTAGCAAAATGCTTGTGTTCCTAGCTCCAACAGTGCAGTAACATCTAACAATGCACAACAATACACATTAATCTAAAAAAGTAAAAGAATGGAATTAAGAAATATAGAAATATTAGGACGAGCAATGTCGGAGTCAAAAGTATAAATATATATATATATTATATAGAGTGCTGTGAAAAAGTATTTGCCCCTTTCTAATTTTCTCTACTTTAGCATATTTTTGATACTGAATGTTATCAGATCTTCAACTAAAACCTAATATTAGATAAAGGGAACCTGAGTGAACAAAAAACACAACAATTATATACTTATTTAATTTATTTCATAAATAAAGTTATGCAACACCCTATGCCTATGTGTGAAAAAGCAATTGCCTTTACACTCAATAACTGGTTGTGCCACCTTTAGCTGCGATGACTCCAACCAAAAGCTTCCTGTAGTTGTTGATCAGTCTCTCACGTTGCTGTGGAGGGATTTTGGCCCACTCTTCCATGCAGAACTGCTTTAAATCAGTGACATTTGTGGGTTTTCAAGCATGAACTGCTTGTTTCAAGTCCTGCCACAACATATCAATTGGGATTAGGTCTGGACATTGACTAGGCCCTTCCAAAACTTAAAATGTGTTGCTTTTTAGCCATTTTCATTTAGACTTGATTTTGTGTTTTGGATGATTGTTTTGCCTCATGACCAAGCTGCGCTTCAGCTTCAGCTCACAGACGGATGGCCTGATATTCTCCTGTAGAATTCTCTGATACAGAGCAGATTTTATGGTTCCTTCTTATTTAGGCAAGTCATCCAGGTCCTAAGGCAACAAAGCATCCCCAAACCATCACACTACCACCACAATGCTTGACCAGAAGGCGGGTGACTTATAATGAGTAGGGTCTCTCCTCACTTGCCATGCGACCGGTCTGTCTGCGACAGATGTTGTGTGATTGGTGCTTCCGTAGATTATCCTCACCAGCGAATCCCATTGTGAGATCCCTCACTCTATTATTATAAGAGAACTGGGGTTACGCAAGTACCCTTTAGTTTTTTCTTAGTTATAGCATGACTGTTCTGTCCCTCTTTAGCAGTCTGGCAAGTCTCCAGATCTCCTTAAGAACGTATTTGTCACAGACTCAACCATCGAGTGCTCATTTGTAACAAACTCTATTGGAATGTGTCTGTTACTTAGGCCTTTTATGGAGCAGCCAGCTAGCCACAAACTCAACCCAACCAGTGTCTTATTTGAGGGTTGAGTTAAAAAAAACTATGATGTATGTTATATAAGACCGGGGCGCCCCATTGGCTGAGCAAACAGTTTTCAAAATAACCACCAATCAAGGACAGCGTTCCCATCAATCACTCAGAAAAGGCCAGAGAGGAGGGCAAACTACGAGAGCAAGAAAAGAGGAAGAAAGAAGATACAGAAAGAGGGAAAGAGTTTAAGCTAGACTGAAAGGCTGACCATGAGGAGAGTGTGAAGTGCAGAGTGCAGAATCCTGTGGAATTTGTTCAGGTCTTTAGGACTGGTGGTTCTCTTCCTGTCTCCCTTTCTTGGGCCGCTGATTGGCTGCTTGGCTGAGGACGACCATCCGTTACAGCCGCAAATAAATAAATAAATACATTTGGTATGCAACAGGGAGAGATGTGTGAGTTAGTGTGTGTGCCTCATACGTTTGTGTGTGTGTGTGCGCGTGCGTGCGTGTATGCATGTGTGTGTACCGCGTGTGTTTGTGTGTGGCCTTTCTCAGGTTACCCTGCCGTCGTCAACACTTTTAATTAATGATTTTGGGGCCCAAGAATCAACAAATAGGGCTGTGGCAATCAGGCAGGGCCAAGGCAGGCAGGTTATAAAAGAGACAGCCCTGTCCCTGTGTAGATGGGCCTGAAGACTGTTCCTCTTTCATCTCAGTCAACACCTCACTACCACCACACAACAGACGCTTTCAGACTACAAGTTCACTCGGCACCCCTGAATGACCCTGCATGTTTGAGTACCTGCATGTTAGCGTCATTGTTTGTGTCTGTGGTTGTTATTTTGTTTATATACTTAGGTATAGGTATATATAACTTCAACAATAGAAAATCAGAATAGATTTCACCCCCTCACTCTCCTACCTCTCACCCTATACCTATCTAGGGGCAACTGCATCCAATGCATAGCATAAGTGTTGGTTCATGCTCTTCCATGCTTTGACACAAAATGTCTGCTCGGCATCTGAAACTGAAAGGGGTCTTTGACACAATATGGATACCACACATGAGGTTGCTACAGTACTTTGCATCCTTACTGAATGTTGAGAGGGTGCTCCCACATAGAATAGCAGCGGCCAGAGAATAAGGTAAGTTACACTCTTACACAGTAAAGAACTTTATAATGTTCGGATGGACAGCTCTAGATAGACTTAAAACATAATACAACTTCTCCCACAATACGTAAAATGTTTTGGCATCTTGTTACTGTCTCTGTGTATAAATGAATTTCCTGGCATTTATGTTATCTACTCTGTGCATTCTTATCAACATCAAAAAACTGATGGACCTTAGCTAATGATGTTTCCTCCCTTCTTATGACATTATCCATCTCTATCACCATCCCTCCTTCACACTTTCACACTTCCTCTCATCCCTTCATCTTTCATTCTTTTTCACTCCTCTAATTGGACCGTTAGTTATCTTACCCTCCCACTACACAGTTCTCCCATCACACGTTCTCTTTTCTAGTCTTCCCACAGTATCAGTGGTTCAGACTAAAGTGAAGTCTTTCCCAGGTAAAACTTTATTTGGATAGTTCCAAGTAGGTGGTTTCTAGACAGTTTTTGAACATCTACAAACTGTCAACAACATTTTAACTAACCCTAGCCCTAACCCTAGCACTAACCTTAACCTAACCCTAACCTTACCTAACCCTAACCTAACTTTAACCTTGACCCCCTACCCAACCCTAACCCTTACCATCGTGGACCTAACGACTTAGCAACTTGGTGTGGATGCATGGCAACCGACTGGGGCTGACGATCCTGGAAGGTTGTGGCACTCTATGGTTTTTGCCTGCTCAAACAACAAGGACTTAAGGACAGACCAACCCAGTGCGGATGCATGGCAACCGACTGGGGGCTACGATCCTGGAAGGGAGTGGCCCCCTATGGTTTTTGCCTGCTCAAACACTGGTGACTTAATGACAGAATAGAACCTAACCAACGGACGACACCTACACTCCAACGGGAATCTACACATTCACTCGACCATTGCACCCTATAAACAACTGGACGAGGACGGGCACTGGGGGATGGCGGATGGAGCATAACACGGCTTGGACCACCTTGGCTGCAACAAAAATCACCTATCCCTAAAGTCCTGGGCTTGTTGTGCCCGGACCCCCGGGTGCTCCTGCCCGGCAAGCGGAGTGCCCACCCCCTCGGTCTCCGCACAGCTGGAAGGTGTTGGATCGACATTGGGGATTCAATACAATAGAACCTAACCCTTATTCTCCCTTTTTGTTTGCAAGGGCCTACTTCATAAACTTCCATCTTATCTAACTTTGCTGTGGAAGTATAGACCCCTAAGTTGCTTAACCTGTTCACAGGTTTGTTTAACTCTTGAGGTTCCTAGGGTCTCCATCGAGCTAGCTATATCTGCTTTTAGTTTTAATGCACCGTATTGCTGGAACACAATGGTGTATATTTAGGTCTCAATATGTCTTCCCTGTTAAAAACAAAAACAAAAAAATTCTAACTGTAACTTTGCTTATCAAAAGATAGTCTGTTGATAGCATGGCCATCTGTTGATCATCTAAATGTGACTATCCAAATAAGGTGTGGCCATTTCCCATATTAATAAGAGTTCCCAGACTTCATGCTATATAATCATGTTTACAAGTGTGTGACTGCTGCTGTGTCAGCATTAAGGCTGAGGCTGTGATAGAAGAGCTCCGCTCTATTTATGTGTGTGTGTTTGTGTGTGTGTGTGTGTGTGCAGGCATGTGTGTGAATATGTGGGGGCATGTGCACGTACATGTGTGTGAGTGTGTGCGTACCAGGACCAATACATCATTGTGCCCGCACATACATGGGATGCTCGTAGGTGCAGTAGGATTTAATTAAGTGATGTACACCTGGAGATAGCTGTGTTGGTCTGAACACAGAGGTGTTGGGTTTGTCTGGGCTGACAGACACAGTCTAATGACAGGAGCTAAAGACCGGTGTAAAGAGAGGGACAGACCGAGAGGGGCACTGGTAGCTAAACACCATTTGAGTCTGTCTGTTTGTCTGTCTGGGGATTGAATGTTGACCCAAATGGTCTGGATTTGAGTGAGTCGGGCTGCTCTCTGCTCTTTTTTGTCTTTAAGTGGTACTAATGTAAACTGCTTGTAAAACGGATCCTTGAAGAGCTTGGGGACCACCTATGTAAGAACTCAGTTCTTTCACCAGCAATTATCCTATGACTCTTGTTCTTTTTCAGAAGAAAAAAAAAAATCACATAAATTAAATTACCGGTACAAAGTTTCCCCCTCACTCCACCAAGCAGAGAGATGTAAAATGTGCAATTCTGCAGGATGAAGGGGGAGGAGGAAGGATGGAGGGAGGGCGGACATATTGGAGGAAAATGCACAGAGAGAGAGAAGTGACAGCTGAGTCTAAACAGAAAAAAATCCCTAAATAAAATGAGGCTGAGGAGCTTATACAGTTGAAGTCAGAAGTTTACATACACTTAGGTTGAAGTCGTTAAGTGCAAGGAACCTTGGCGTGACCCTGGACAACACCCTGTCGTTCTCCGCTAACATCAAAGCGGTGACCCGATCCTGCAGGTTCATGCTCTACAACATTCACAGAGTATGACCCTACCTTACACAGAAAGCGGCACAGGTCCTAATCCAGGCACTTGTCATCTCCCGTCTGGATTACTGCAACTCGCTGTTGGCTGGCCTCCCTGCCTGTGCCATTAAACCCCTACAACTTATCCAGAACGCTGCAGCCCGTCTGTTGTTCAACCTTCCCAAGTTCTCTCATGTCACCCCGCTCCTCCGCACAATCTACTGGCTTCCAGTTGAAGCTTGCATCTACTACAAAACCATGGTGCTTGCCTACGGAGCTGTGAGGGGAACGGCACCTCTTTACCTTCAGGCTCTGATCAGAACCTACACCCAAACGAAGGCACTACGTTCATCCACCTCTGGCTTGCTAGCCCCCCTACCTCTACGGAAGCACAGTTCCCGCTCAGCCCAGTCAAAGCTATTCGCTGCTCTGGCACCTCAATGGTGGAACAAGCTCCCCCACGACGCCAGGACAGCGGAGTCACTGACCACCTTCCGGAGACACTTGAAACCTAAGGAATACCTGTAATAGTATAACAGTAATCCTAATATCCCCACTCCCCCACCCCCCCCATAAAATAAAAACTGGCTATCCTAAGTTGAATGCATCGATTTGTAAGTCGCTCTGGATAAGAGTGTCTGCTAAATGACTTAAATCTAAATGTAATTTAAAACTAGTTTTTCAACCCCTCCACTAATTTCTTGTTAACAAACTATAGTTTTGGAAAGTCGGTTAGGACACCTAATTTGTGCATGACACAAGTAATTTTTCCAACAATTGTTTACAGACATATTATTTCATTTATAATTCACTGTATCACAATTCCAGTGGGTCAGAAGTTTACTAAGTTGACTGTGCCTTTAAACAGCTTTTGAAAAGTCCAGAAAATGATGTCATGGCGTTAGAAGCTTCTGATAGGCTAATTGACATCATTTGAGTCAATTGGAGGTGTACCTGTGGATGTATTTCAAGGCCTACCTTCAAACTCAGTGCCTCTTTGCTTGACATCATGGGAAAATCAAAAGAAAACAGCCAAGACCTCAGATAAAAATGTGTAGACCTCCACATGTCTGTTTAATCCTTGGGAGCAATTTCCAAATGCCTGAAGGTACCACGTTCATCTGTACTCCTGAGTGGCGCAGTGGTCTAAGGCACTGCATCGCAGTGCTAACTGTGCCAATAGAGATCCTGGTTCGAATCCAGGCTCTGTCGCAGCCGGCCGCGACCGGGAGACTCATGGGCGGCGCACAATTGGCCCAGCGTCGACCAGGGTAGGGGAGGGAATGGCCGGCAGGGATGTAGCTCAGTTGATAGAGCATGGGGGGCCAGTATAAAAAAAATATGTATTCACTAACTGTAAGTCGCTCTGGATAAGAGCGTCTACTAAAATGTAAATGTACAAACAACAGTATACAAGTATAAACACCATGGGACCATGCAGCCATCATACCGCTCAGGAAGGAGACGCGTTCTGTGTCCTAGAGATGAATGTACTTTGGTGCAAAAAGTGCAAATCAATCCCAGTACAACAGCAAAGGACCTTGTGAAGATGCTGGAGGAAACAGGTACAAAATTATCTATATCCACAGTAAAACAAGTCCTATATCGACATAACATTTACATTAAATTTTAGTCATTTAGCAGACACTCTTATCCAGAGCGACTTACAGTTAGTGAATGCATACATTTATTTATTTTTTCCTACCCCCTGTGGGAATCGAAACCACAACCCTGGCGTTACAAACACCATGCTCTATCAACTGAGCTACATCCCTGCCGGCCATTCCCTCCCCTACCCTGGACGACGCTGGGCCAATTGCGCGCCGCCCCATGGGTCTCCCGGTCGCGCCGGCTACGACAGAGCCTGGATTCGAACCAGGATCTCTAGTGGCACAGCTAGCACTGCGATGTAGTGCCTTAGACAATTGCGCCACTCGGGAGACCTGAAAGGCCGCTCAGCAAGGAAGAAGCCACTGCTCCAAAACCGCCATAAAAAAGCCAAACTATGGTTTTTAACTGCACATGGGGACAAAGATCGTACTTTTTGGAGAAATGTCCTCTGGTCTGATGAAACAAAAATAGAACTGTTTGGCCATAATGACCATTGTTATATTTGGAGGAAAAAGAGGGTCTTGCAAGCCGAAGAACACCATCCAAACCGTGAAGCACGGGGGTGGCAGCATCATGCTGTGGGGGTGCTTTGTTTGCTGCAGGAGGGACTGGTGCACTTCACAAAATAGATGGCATCATGACGAAGGAAAATTATGTGGATATATTGAATCAGCATCTCAAGACATCAGTCAGGAAGTTAAAGCTTGGTCGCAAATGGGTCTTCTGAATGGACAAAGACCCCAAGCATACTTTAAGTTGTGGCAAAATGGTTGTGGCAAAATGGCTTAAGGACAACAAAGTCAAGGTATTGGAGTCGCCATCTCAAAGCCCTGACCTCAATCCTATAGAAAATGTGTGGGCAGAACTGTAAAAGCGTGTGCGAACAAGGAGGCCAACACACCTGACTCAGTTACACCAGCTCTGTCAGGAGGAATGGGCCAAAATTCACCCAACTTATTGTGGGAAGCTTGTGGAAGGCTACCCAACGTGTTTGACCCAAGTTAAACAATTTAAAGGCAATGCTACCAAATACTCATGGAGTGTATGTAGACTTCTGACCAACTGGGAATGTGATGAAAGAAATAAAAGCTGAAATAAATCACTCTCTACTATTATTCTGACATTTCACATTCTTAAAATATAGTGGTGATCCTAACTGACTTAAGACAGGGAATTTGTACTAGGATTAAATGTCAGGAATTGTGAAAAACTGAGTTTGAATATATTTGACTAAGGTATATATAAACTTCCGAATTCAACTATAGATATTTTCTCACTGAGTTAAAAGTCGTAGATCCTACAGGCAGAGAACAATGTAGTCCAGTGACTCTGGTCTGCACTGTAACAAGTCAGAGATGGAGGTTAGCTATGATGTAGCCAGTTGGTTGGAAGACTAGAAGAGGACTAGAAAAATTACCTCATAATTACAATGAAAAAAGTCTCCATTCTATCTTATTCTATCCTTTACTTTTCTATAGTATACTGTATAGCCCAAGCCCCAATAACTATTATTGTGTAGTAGTCAACAGTGGTTACCATGTAGCAATCAGAATAGGTGAGCTGAAAACTATTTTACGCATTATGCCAACGCATACCTTTGGATGGAGCACATAACATACATGTATAGACGTACACACACACACACACACACACACACACACACACACACACACACACACACACACACAAACATACACAATGAGCATCACTAAACAGTTTTTGATGTCTGCCATAACAATCTAAATTTTGCTTTAGCCTCCCTGTTGCACAATAAAAACACAGACATATACCCACACAAAATTGCATGATCACGTGTGAATTCACATAAGCATTGGAACGATGCCCTTTTACAAACCCTGACAAAAAAAGATGGTCTCCATCAACCAGCCCAGGGAGGCAGAACATCTCCTATGGAACAATTGCTTCAAGAGCGCTTTTTTTTTTTTGTACTTCACTTTTTATAACTTCCTCCTGGTTAGGGCTGCAGTTTTAACCCAAACAAAACTCAATCTTTTAGTTATTGGCCCTCATGGCATGTAATGGAGAATCAAGCTAATTATCCATACAGCTGTTTTCACTTGCTTTTTATGTAAGCAATACCTGGCTGATCCTGGGAGCAACAGTGAGGCCCTTCTTAGTGTTCCACTCCAGGCCTCCAGGCCTGCTGGAATTAGAGAGCAAAATGCCAGCTTTTCCTCCCCTGCACCCCCACCCTGCACCCGTTCGCCCGAACCCCCTCCCACCACCTCCCCCCACCTGCCCCAACCATGAACCCCCCTCACACACACTAACAACCCCCCAGTCCCTATTTCCACTCCTGCCTATACACACACACCTCTCAACTCAACTGTTTGATGTCAAACAAAACTGCTATTGAACAATTAACAGGAATTGGAGAGAGAGAGAGAGTTTAATTTATCTTTCTGAAGCTGTGAGTGGATTAATGAGAAAGAGGAACAAGGGTGTGGCTTTGCTTGAATTGGAACCATCTCTCACTGTCACTGAGAGTGGAAGGAATGAGGGAAAGATAGAAAAGGGGAGAGAGAAAGAGGGAAAGAGAGAAAGAAAACGATCCCTGGCTGGCTAATTACTTCATCTGAGCAAACACACGCTGCGTGAAAGCAAGCGTGAGCTAGTGGTATAGATGCTAGGCTGAGAGGTGCTGATGTGAGCTAGCGTGTCTCTCAGGAGAGAGACATGGGCAGGCTCACCCGAGAACATTGGACTGCTAAAGGCCGTGGAATACTGGACTGCTAAAAACACTGGTAGACCTTTGTTTTTGCAACGTTGGCCCAGCTGGCAGGAGGGAGCGCTGGGTTCTGGGCCATGACATATTGACTAAAGTTATTTTGTAAATGCTTTCTTTAGCTGTTGTTGTTTTTTTTTGGGGGGGGGTTGTTTGTAGACTAAAGAGAATGGAGCTGCTCGTAGGGAACTGGTCTGGGTTTTATGTCTGGTTTCTCCCTGGTTTTGTTACTTTGGCCATTCCATGGAGCACGGCTGTATAACTTGATTGTTCATTACATAACTTTTGACGCTTTTACTAATTGTATGATTATTGAAGCTCTACTATTTATTGCATGATAATGGCGTGGTACAGATGCTAGGCCGAGAGGTGCTGATGTGAGTTAATGGTACAGTAGCCGATGGGATGCTGCTAGTAATAAAGAGGCTAGTCCAATGGTGCTAACGTCTACCAGCGACACAGATGCTAGGCCAACTGACGTGAGCTAGTGGTAGAGAGGGGAATAGTGCTAACATGCAGTACATAGGCTAAAATGGCACTAAGCTAACATGGACTAGTGAGACAGGCAAGTCTGATTGGTACACACCAGTGGTAGAAAAAGTAGCCAATTGTCATATTTTAGTAAATTGAAAATGACTCAAGTAAAAATGAAAGTCACCCAGTAAAATCCTACTTGAGTAAAAGTCTAAAAGTATTTGGTTTTAAATACACTTAACTATCAAAAGTAAAAGTATAAATCGTTTCAAATTCTTTATATTAAGCAAATCATATGGCAACATATTCTTGTTTTTTAAAATTACGGATAGCCAGGGGCACGCTCCAACACTCAGACATCATTTACAAACGAAGCATGTGTTTAGTGAGTCCGCCAGATCAGAGACAGTAGGGATGACCAGGGATGTTCTCTTTATAAGTGTGTGAATTAGACCATTTTCCTGTCCCGCTAAGCATTCAAAATGTAACGAGTACTTCTGGGTATCAGGGAAAATGTATGGAGTAAAAAGTACATCATTTTCTTTAGGAATGTAGGGAAGTAAAAGTTGTAAAGAAATACAAATGGTAAAGTAAAGTACAGATATCTCAAAAAACTACTTAAGTAGTATTTTCAAGTATTTTTACTTTACACCACTGCTCTATGATAGATTGTCTTTTTAGTGTGTTTAGTGGGTAGTAGATACAATATAGCATTTAGTTAATGCACCACTAGGAGGAGTTTACTGGCGGAAAAGGGAGCATCACAAGAATGAAATTATTGAAGGAGAAGTGAATTAGGTAGAAACACTACTTTATACTTTCATATTTAATCTGCACAACAGAAACAGCCAACAGAGAGTAACTAGACAACTATTCCTCTCTAGGCCTTCTCTCAACCCCCCTCCTCTCTCTCTCTCTCTCTCTCTCTCTCTCTCTCTCTCTCTCTCTCTCTCTCTCTCTCTCTCTCTCTCTCTCTCTCTCTCTCTCTCTCTCTCTCTCTCTCTCTCTCTCTCTCTCTCTCTCTCTCTCTCTCTCTCTCTCTCTCTCTCTCGGGAATGATAGAGGGCTAGTTTCAGTGGGATTGTGGTGAGCTTT
This sequence comes from Coregonus clupeaformis, assembly GCF_020615455.1. NCBI lineage: Eukaryota > Metazoa > Chordata > Actinopteri > Salmoniformes > Salmonidae > Coregonus > Coregonus clupeaformis. Next base: position 58,973,700 of record NC_059215.1, read on the forward strand.
CTGTGTACAGTCAAGGTGTGCCAAACCGTACAACTGATACGGGTGGAATATGCAGCTCCTACTACTTAGTTGTTTTGACATTCACACACACATGTACGCACACAAAGACACATACATGCACACACACACACACACACACACACACATGCACACATCTCTTTGCAGACACACACTTCACAACGAGGGGGAGAAAATTAAGGTTTTGTCAGAAGAAGGCGTTCAAATATGCATTTATCACGCTCAAGGCAAGACATAAAATATGTTGATAAAAGTGTATAATGTTCATGCAGGTACAGGTTTTAACAACAACAACAAAAGGTAGCTTGGAATTTTATCTCTTCTTTTCAGGGGCTCTCACTCTCTTCCCCCATTTCACACTCTGATTATCTATGTCAGTGTCTTCTTCTGCCCCTCCCCCCTACATTTACTAAGTTGAGCTCTTCCTACAGTAGTCATAACTCTGTGTCAAGATCGTCTGAAGGAGCGGACCAATACGCAGCGCGTGGAGTGAACATGATGACTTTATTTATAAAGCAACCACGAAAAAACAACAAATGACGATAATGAAGTCCTCAGTGACACGACTGAACACGGAACAATAACCCACAAAACACAGGAGAAAACACACAGAATATATATGGCTCCCAATCAGAGATAACGAGCCGACAGCTGACACTCGTTACCTCCGATTGGGAGTCATTAACCAATCACCAAAAACACAAACAAATGAAACTCACCCAACCCAACACCACCAAATGAAATACACCCTGGCTCTAACACACAGTCCCGAGCCAGAGTGTGACAGTACCCCCTAAAGGTGCGCACTCCGGGCGCACCAGCATACAGTCTAGGGGAGGGTCTGGGTGGGCGTCTGTCCCCGGTGGCGGCTCTGGCCCCGGTCGTGATCCCCCACCCCACCGCAGTCACAACCTGCTTCGGTAGCCTCCTCCCAATGACCACCCTCCAACTAACCCCCACCTGGACTAAGGGGCAACACCGGACTAAGGGGCAGCATCGGACTAAGGGGCAGTACCGGACTACGGGGCAGTACCGGACTAAGGGGCAGTACCGGACTAAGGGGCAGTACCAGGCTAAGGGACAGCACCAGGATAAGGGACAGCACCAGGATAAGGAGCAACACCGAGCTAAGGGGCAGCACCTGACTAAATGGCGGATCCTGGCTGGCTGGCTCTGGCGGATCCTGGTTGGCTGGTGGATCCCGGCTGGACGGCTCTGGCGGATCCCGGCTGGACGGCTCTGGCGGATCCCGGCTGGACGGCTCTGGCGGATCCTGGCTGGACGGCTCTGGCGGATCCTGGCTGGACGGCTCATGGCTGGCTGACGGATCTGGCTGCTCATGGCTGGCTGACGGATCTGGCTGCTCATGGCTGGCTGACGGATCTGGCTGCTCATGGCCGACTGACGGATCAGGCTGTTCATGGCTGGCTGACGGATCTGGCTGCTCATGGCTGGCGGAAGGCTCTGGCTGATCCTGTCTGGCGGACGGCTCTGGCTGATCCTGTCTGGCGGAAGGCTCTGGCTGATCCTGTCTGGCGGAAGGCTCTGGCTGATCCTGTCTGGCGGAAGGCTCTGGCTGATCCTGTCTGGCGGAGGGCTCTGGCTGATCCTGTCTGGCGGAAGGCTCTGGCTGATCCTGTCTGGCGGAGGGCTCTGGCTGATCCTGTCTGGCGGAAGGCTCTGGCTGCTCCTGTCTGGCGGAGAGCTCTAGCGGCTCCGGTCTGGCGGACGGCTCTGAAGGCTCATGGCAGACGGGCGGCTTTGCAGGCTCAGTACAGACGGGCAGTTCCTGCGGCGCTTGGCAGACGGACAGTTCAGACGGCGTTGGGCAGACGGGCAGTTCAGACGGCGTTGGGCAGACGGACAGTTCAGGCCCCGTTGGGCAGACGGGCAGTTCAGACGGCGTTGGGCAGACGTACAGTTCAGGCCCTGTTGGGCAGACGGACAGTTCAGGCCCTGTTGGGCAGACGGCAGACTCTGGCTGTCTGAGGCGCATCGTAGGCCTGGTGCGTGGTGCCGGAACTGGAGGTACCGGGCTGAGGACACGCATCTCAGGGCTAGTGCGGGGAGTCGGAACAGGGCATGCTGGACCCTGGGGACTCCCATAACGCCTAGTGCGGGAGCCGGAACAGGGCATGCTGGACCCTGGGGACTCACCTCACGCCTAGTGCGGAGAGCAGGAACAGGCCGGGCGGGGCTGGCGACGCGCACCGTATCCCCTGGTGCGAGTGGCCGGAACAGGCCGGGCCGGGCTGGCGAGCGCACCGTATCCCTGGTGCGTGGAGTAGGAACAGGCCGGGCTGGGCTGGCGAAGCGCACCGTATCCCTGGTGCGTGGAGTAGGAACAGGCCGGGCTGGGCTAGCGGGGCGCACCGTATCCCTGGTGCGTGGAGTAGGAACAGGCCGGGCTGAGCTGGCGACGCGCACCGCATACTTGGTGCGTATGGCAGGAACAGGCCGAACCGGGCTGGCGACGCGCACCTTACACTTAGTGCGAGGGACCGGAACAGGCCGTACCGTACGGGGAACACACACTACTGGCTGCACCTCGGGACTAGGAACGGGCCGGACCGAACTGGTTACACACCCCCAGTACCTCACGCCGTGCCTCAACACCTTCCTTCCCTGCTTTACCCAGTAGCCCCCTTGACCTGGTAGCCCACTGAATCCGTCCCTTCTCTGCCTCCGTCAGCCCCCTTAACCTGGCAGCCCTCTGACTCTGCCTTGTGGCAGCCTCCTGCTGCTCCGTCGCCCAAGCCATGTGCCCCCCCAAAAATTTCTTGGGGTTGCCTCTCGTCCTTCCGACGTTGGCTCTGCCGACGCCGTTGCTCCTCTCTCCGTCGCCTCTCCTCTGTTTCGCTCCATGGACGGCGATCCATGCCGTCCCAGGATTTCTTCCCACGTCCAGGACCCTTTACCGTCCAACAGTTCCTCCCATGTCCAGACCCTTTGCTCCTGGACGCGCTGCTTGGTCCTTTTTTTGGTGGGTTATTCTGTCAAGATCGTCTGAAGGAGCGGACCAATACGCAGCGCGTGGAGTGAACATGATGACTTTATTTATAAAGCAACCACGAAAAAACAACAAATGACGATAATGAAGTCCTCAGTGACACGACTGAACACGGAACAATAACCCACAAAACACAGGAGAAAACACACAGAATATATATGGCTCCCAATCAGAGATAACGAGCCGACAGCTGACACTCGTTACCTCCGATTGGGAGTCATTAACCAATCACCAAAAACACAAACAAATGAAACTCACCCAACCCAACACCACCAAATGAAATACACCCTGGCTCTAACACACAGTCCCGGAGCCAGAGTGTGACACTCTGATATTGAACTCTTATCTTGTCTTGTTATTTCACTGCATCTCAGTCCATTTCACTGCGTCTCAGTTTAATTTCAGTGTTTTCAAACATTATAAGTCATGTATAATAAGGCATTATTTTATTTTGTGATGTGTGTGTATTGTTGTGAATTGTTAGATACTACTGCACTGTTGCAGTAGTATCAAAATACATTTTTTGGCAGAAATACCTTCTGGACCATGTGAACTTTCATGTGCCTTAATAACAAACTTGTATGCCATCTGTAAATACGAATAAAATAAATAACGAGCCTAGTTGGTTTAGCCACGTAAAAATACAGGAACCTTCCCGCTAGCCATGATTGGCTAAGATAATGGATGGGCTGGACATGCCGAGAGATAATTTTGGATTGGTCTGCCATGTAGCATGCTTCTGTCTATAACATGAGCTACTAAGTATGTGTGGATAATCATGTGTACCGCGGCTTTAAAAAATATATATAATGAAGAACTTAAAATGTTTTGTTACTGCTCTCAACATTGCTGCCCTGAAATTAATAGCGTTATCAACAAAGCTCAGTGGGAAAACGCTGTGATGGACTACTTTCTGGAGGATGCCATGCTGACACACTCTGAAAATGAATCAGACAATGAGGAAATCCCTGATTTAGGTAAAATCATTTTCATTAAACCAGACATTTTAGAGTCTTCTGATGACAATGGTGGGGAAGAAACGGTGTTGGTATCACGGAAGAAGTTGACAACATTTTGAAATCAGTGGAATGCCCGGTGGAAGCAGAGAGAGTATTTCCAAATGCAGATAGAGTCCAAAAAGATAACACAGAAAGAAGGCTGTTGTATAAAACACCTGTCTCTGGATTGCATCTTCAAACTAAGAGCAACCATGGAAAACATGACAGAGGGAGAATTGTTCATTCATGTATATGGGTAAGAGTCTAGCTACATTTTCAGATATTATACGTTTCTAATTTTGTCAGAAAGTCATTTTCATTGCAAGTTAAAGCATACTGTTAGCTAGATAGCTAACGTTAGCTGGCTGGCTCACTAGCTAACGTTACGTGTATGATCTGTGTAGGAGTTCTATAAAGTGGCCAGAATTCCCAAGTTGGAATTCCGAGTTGGATGACTGTTCAAATCGGTTTTCCCAGTCTGAGTTAGATTTTTTCTGAGTTCCTAATTGTTTTGAACTCGACATTAGAGTTGGGATTATGGTTAATTGTTTAGCTAGCTAGCTAGCTACATGTCTAAACAAAAGACTCCACTATGCAAGTGACCATTTCACTGTACCGTTTACACCTTCTGTATCCTGTGCATGTGACAAATAAACGTCGATTTTATTTGATATAGTGTGTGTTTACCAGAGATGGTAATATGAAGAACAACATGACCTGCACCAAAGTCAAATAAGGATATACAGTGGGGAAAAAAAGTATTTAGTCAGCCACCAATTGTGCAAGTTCTCCCACTTAAAAAGATGAGAGAGGCCTGCAATTTTCATCATAGGTACACGTCAACTATGACAGACAAAATGAGAAAAAAATATCCAGAAAATCACATTGTAGGATTTTTAATGAATTTATTTGCAAATTATGGTGGAAAATAAGTATTTGGTCAATAACAAAAGTTTCTAAATACTTTGTTATATACCCTTTGTTGGCAATGACACAGGTCAAACGTTTTCGGTAAGTCTTCACAAGGTTTTCACACACTGTTGCTGGTATTTTGGCCCATTCCTCCATGCAGATCTCCTCTAGAGCAGTGATGTTTTGGGGCTGTCGCTGGGCAACACAGACTTTCAACTCCCTCCAATGATTTTCTATGGGGTTGAGATCTGGAGACTGGCTAGGCCACTCCAGGACCTTGAAATGCTTCTTACGAAGCCACCCCTTCGTTGCCCGGGCGGTGTGTTTGGGATCATTGTCATGCTGAAAGACCCAGCCACGTTTCATCTTCAATGCCCTTGCTGATGGAAGGAGGTTTTCACTCAAAATCTCACGATACATGGCCCCATTCATTCTTTCCTTTACACGGATCAGTCGTCCTGGTCCCTTTGCAGAAAAACAGCCCCAAAGCATGATGTTTCCACCCCCATGCTTCACAGTAGGTATGGTGTTCTTTGGATGCAACTCAGCATTCTTTGTCCTCCAAACACGACAAGTTGAGTTTTTACCAAAAAAGTTCTATTTTGGTTTCATCTGACCATATGACATTCTCCCAATCCTCTTCTGGATCATCCAAATGCACTCTAGCAAACTTCAGACGGGCCTGGACATGTACTGGCTTAAGCAGGGGGGACACGTCTTGCACTGCAGGATTTGAGTCCCTGGCGGCGTAGTGTGTTACTGATGGTAGGCTTTGTTACTTTGGTCCCAGCTCTCTGCAGGTCATTCACTAGGTCCCCCCGTGTTGTTCTGGGATTTTTGCTCACCGTTCTTGTGATCATTTTGACCCCACAGGGTGAGATCTTGCGTGGAGCCCCAGATCGAGGGAGATTATCAGTGGTCTTGTATGTCTTCCATTTCCTAATAATTGCTCCCACAGTTGATTTCTTCAAACCAAGCTGCTTACCTATTGCAGATTCAGTCTTCCCAGCCTGGTGCAGGTCTACAATTTTGTTTCTGGTGTCCTTTGACAGCTCTTTGGTCTTGGCCATAGTGGAGTTTGGAGTGTGACTGTTTGAGGTTGTGGACAGGTGTCTTTTATACTGATAACAAGTTCAAACAGGTGCCATTAATACAGGTAACGAGTGGGGGACAGAGGAGCCTCTTAAACAAGAAGTTACAGGTCTGTGAGAGCCAGAAATCTTGCTTGTTTGTAGGTGACCAAATACTTATTTTCCACCATAATTTGCAAATAAATTCATTAAAAATCCTACAATGTGATTTTCTGGATTTTTTTTTCTCATTTTGTCTGTCATAGTTGACGTGTACCTATGATGAAAATTACAGGCCTCTCTCATCTTTTTAAGTGGGAGAACTTGCACAATTGTTGGCTGACTAAATACTTTTTTTCCCCACTGTAGGCAAAGGACTATATAAAGTGTATTTTTACTACTACTTTTTGCTACTACTTTCACCACTTTTAGTATTGAAATCTTTGGTTGTTTACTACACTGTGAATCCTTATTGAGATGGGTGGGGATAAGGCTTAAGAGGGTGTGAACGTTGCTGATTGGGTGTAGACAAAGAAGAGCTCTCTAGTAGGTGTACCAAAACATTCACCGGCCATTTTCTCAAAAGTGGGGTTACAAGTTTATCAACTTTTAAAGCAAAATTACTTTCTCATTGTCCCTCAACTGCAGTGTATGATATACCATTAGCTAGCTTGGAGTCAAACAATTTCAAATTCTGCTACATAGGACCGAATCCAGGTGGTGGGTCACATATTGTTTTTGTGCATCTCTGAGCGATGTTCTATCCATTCCCGGGGTCATTTCATGTTTTTGTGTGTATCTGAGCTATTGCCGTTCAAGCAGGCTGAAATTCTGCTAATATGACGTAGCATTGCAATACAGTCACTCTCACTACACTGGAAGCTAGTAGGAATACGACTTTTAGACCATTGATCATATTTTTGCGATATTACTACCTCGAGAAATTTGTAATTTAGGGTCTACCACATTTCTCCTATTTGTCTGCCTCTTCAGTCCATGGTTCATTGCATGGGCGTTGCAAATGTCAGACTCCACTCTGCGAGTCACATCAATCTGCAGGTTGAACATGGTGAGATTGTAGACTCCTAAATTGATACTGCAGTTTGTTTATGCGATTTTAAATCTACTGTAACTAGCTACTTCACATGCTGATATTGACTTTGGTATTATTGTGTGTAGCCAAGTTTGCTAGTTAGTCTGTAGCGTCCGAACAGTTTGGGCTACACACTAATATGACCCCTCTGTGGAAAGGTGAGTCATAAACACGTACATGTTTTGCTCTAGGACCCCCACAGGCCTCACAATACTCATCTGAAGGTCCCCCGGTACCAGTTGAAACAATTTATGGAAGTATACAGTATATGGAGACTGTTTATTGTGGAAAATAAGGGGTTAAAAAAATAAATGTAAAAAAATAACAAATGTTTCCTGGTCTTTCTTATATCTCTCAGATATAGGGCAGACACTTCAGAACAAACTTCCTTTAGACCATATGTTCCATGTCGTGAATTTGTTATTCAATGCATTTGTATGGGCTAATAGCAGTAAGGCCAAATAAAAATGTTCATCAATTCATACAAAACAATTATTGACTTCAAGGGGTCTTACATTTCTAAATCAAATAGCAAAATGATCCTTGGTATGATATTCTTAAAACCATTCTATATAAATTGCTTAGTAAACCCTTTGTCCAACGAACCATGGTGGAGTTTGTGCCTACAAAAAGACGCCATTACTATTTTTCTCTATTCGAGTTATATTCTTCCACGAGAAATTCCATAATTTGGGGTTTTGTTGATTGTGGTGGAGAACGCTGTCTCAGATGCCACTCCCGAATCTCCCATAAGTATTCAACTGGGTTGAGATCTGGTGACTGAGACGGCCATGGCATATGGTTTAAATCGTTTTCATGCTCATCAAACTACTCAGTGACCACTCGTGCCCTGTGGATGAGGGCATTGTCATTCTACGGGGGCATAGCCATGGTAGCCAAATAATGTCCATAATATTGACCTGGCTAACATTTTTATACATGACCCTAAGCATGTTCATTGCTTAATTAACTCAGGAACCACACCTGCGTGGAAGTGCATGCTTTCAATATACTTTGTATACCTCATTTACTTGACTGTTTCCATTATTTTGGCAGTTACCTGTATTTATCACTAAAATGATCATGCAGTGAGTGTGAATACCAGAGCCTAGACCTTGACCCAGATCCAGAGACCAGACCAGCGCTCTGTACGTGCCTGCATCCTGACACCACTACAGGCCCGGTGAAGCAGGGGAGATGGGTGAAACCTGAGCCCACATTAAAGCACCTCCATCAGGTAGGAGGCCTCCATGCTCAGGTTCTGTGGGGGTCCGGGTCTCTGAGGAACTCACCACGATCTGGAAAGAGAATCTGAGGTTAGTCTGATGGACCGATAAGAGGCCAGGCAGACTGACACGCACACTCAAACACGCACACACAGTAACAGAGCTTCTAACTCCCATAATCCAGACTGTGGAAAGGAGGAGGGGGGTTCCGGTACGATGCAATACCAGCAACGCTACACTCTCATGGGGGTTGGAGAGAGGGATGTGGGGGTGGTGTGATTTCTTTGAGGATGCAACCCTAATGCCCTGATACAGGCACACAGAGATATACATAGACACACAGATGCGAGTGTACATGCATGCACACACACACTCCTTGGAGCCAGCTCTCAGCTGTGGTAGAGAGAGGGAAGCCGCTCTCCTTGACTTGGTGATATAACTCATAATCATATTTCATATAGCAGGAATCTGAGTTTCCAGAGCAGACAAAAAACTGACTGGAGTCAAGGCCTTGTTCCTGGAACCGCTAAAACGCAGGATGAAACAGTTGTCTGTTGAAAACACAGGCGTCTAATCGCCACAATACATGAGTTCACTCCACGCCAAGCACCCTGATGCCAAGCACTCTGCTAGGTCAACATATTTCCTCCCTCTGCTCTCCTTCCCTCCCTCCCTCTCTGACTCTCTTTCTCCCCCTCCTTTTTTTTCTAATTCTATCTCACTTTCTCCCTCTATCTCTCTCCTTCTCTCAGTCATGTTGGAATGAGAGGGCAGACACATTTTCTCATTCATACTTTCATCTGTTTATTTTTCCTTTGGTTCTCAGGGTGTTATGAAGGCTCCACCCTTCTTCTAATGTCTCTGTAACCCAGGCAAACCAAATCTCAATTTTGAATGCATCCTATAGCAAAGCTGTCGATGAGTGGGGCGACGTTGATCTGTCCCAATCCAACGGATGGACGTTAAACTCAACTACGCGGCCCATGGGAGACTGGACACTCGCAAGGCTCGATTTTGGCCTGCCTACAATCTGTGGACCGCCCAAGGTCCACTGTCACCCAGGAGCCCTCCTGCCGACGGTTCTGGCCAACTACTCCAATATTGACACCATCGTCACTCACGTATGTTTTACCAACCTCATTGTAGCCGATCTGAGGAACTGAGGGAGGACTACAAAAAACAATTAAACACCCTCGCTAGCACAGGAAAGAGAATCATTATCTCTGGCCCCCTCCTGTGCTACTGAAGGGGTTCGGAACGTTTCAGCCGACTCTTTGCCCTGAACGAGTACCTGAAGAAACTTTGCAATGACAGGAATGTCTCTTTTTGTGACAACTTCGATTTGCTGTGGGAGCAACCAGCACTTTTTAAAAGATACAGGATTCACCCTAAATGCAGGGGTTCCAGGATTATTTCCAGCAACAGCGCAAACTGTTTTAGAGACTGACAGACAAGACAGGGTATGGTAGTGCTCAAGTTCTCCCTGTCAGAATAAGCAACAGAGGACTTGGAAAGCATATCAACTCCTGTAGAAATGGCACTACGGTTATTGTGAGTAATCTAAGTTATGTTCCTTTTACTCCACCTTCTAGTGATTTTATACAAACTGTCATCTCCTACCATTCTGATAGATTGGAGACTGTCAGAAAACGTAGTTGTAACATTCATAATTTGGTTGTTATTCAATTTTTGTAGCTTCTATCAATGTAATTGTGTGCATCATTTCCAATCCCCCATATATCTTTTGGGTAAATATAAATATACACTACCGTTCAAAAGTCTGGGGCCACTTAGAAATGTCCTTGTTTTCCATGAAAACCTACACGAAATGAGTTTGAATAGGAAATATAGCAAAATGCATAGGAAATGTAGTCATTGACGAGGTTAGAAATAACGATTTATAATATAAATAATTGTGTCCTTCAAACTTTGCTTTCATCAAAGAATCCTCCATTTGCAGCAATTAAAGCCTTGCAGACCTTTGTCAATTTGTTGAGGTAATCTGAAGCACCTCCCACAAGTTGGATTGGCTTGATGGGCACTTCTTACTTACCATACGGTCAAGCTGCTCCCAAAACAGCTCAATAGGGTTGAGATCCGGTGACTGTGCTGGCCACTCCATTATAGACAGAATACCAGCTGATTGCTTCTTCCCTAAATAGTACTTGCATAGTTTGGAGCTGTGCTTTGGGTCAATGTCCTGTTGTAGGAGGAAATTGGCTCCAATCAAGCGCCGTCCACAGGGTATGGCATGGCGTTACAAAATGGAGTGATAGCCTTCCTTCTGCAAGATCCCTTTTACCCTGTATACAGATCTCCCACTTTACCACCACCAAAGCATCCCCAGACCATCACATTGCCTCCACCATGCTTGAAAGATGGCATCAAGCACTCCTCCAGCATCTTTTCATTTGGTATGCGTCTCACAAATGTTCTTCTTTGTGATCCAAATACCTCAAACTTCGATTCGTCTGTCCATAACACTTTGTTCCAATTTTCCTCTGTCCAGTGTCTGTGTTCTTTTGCCCATCTTAATCTTTTCTTTTTATTCGCTAGTCTGAGATATGTCTTTGCCAGTTGAGGACCTGTGAGGTGTCTGTTTCTCAAACTATATGGCTTTTTCTTTGCAACTCTTCCTAGAAGGTCAGCATCCCGGAGTTGCCTCTTCACTGTTGACATTGAGACTGGTGTTTTGCAGGTACTATTTAATGAAGCTGCCAGTTGAGGACCTGTGAGGCGTCTGTTTCTCAAAATAGACACTCTAATGTATTTGTCCTCTTGCTCAGTTGTGCACTTGCTCCCACTCCTCTTTCTATTCTTGTTAGAGCCAGTTTGCGCTGTTCTGTGAAGGGAATAGTACACGGCGTTGCACGAGATCTTCAGTTTCTTGGCAATTTCTCGCATGGAATAGCCTTCATTTCTCAGAACAAGAATAGACTGACGAGTTTCAGAAGAAAGTTCTTTGTTTCTGGCCATTTTGATCCTGTAATCGAACCCACAATTGCTGATGCTCCAGATACTCAACTAGTCTCAAGAAGGCCAGTTTTATTGCTTCTTTAATCAGCACAACCGTTTTCAGCTGTGCTAACATAATTGCAGAAGGGTTTTCTAATGATCAATTAGCCTTTTAAAATGATAAACTTGGATTAGCAAACACAACATGCCATTGGAACACAGGACTGATGGTTGCTGATAATGGGCCTCTGTACGCCTATGTAGATATTCCATTAAAATCAGCCGTTTCCAGCTACAATAGCCATTTACAACATTAACAATGTCTACACTGTATTTCTGATCAATTTGATGTTATTTTAATGGACAAAAAAATTGCTTTCCTTTCGAAAACAAGGACATTTCTAAGTGACCCCAAACTTTTGAACCGTAGTGTACATACATACAGTGGGGAGAACAAGTATTTGATACACTGCCGATTTTTGCAGGTTTTCCTACTCAAAAAGCATGTAGAGGTCTGTAATTTTTATCATGGGTACACTTCAACTGTGAGAGACGGAATCTAAAACAAAAATCCAGAAAATCACATTGTATGATTTTTAAGTAATTCATTTCCATTTTATTGCATGACATAAGTATTTGATACATCAGAAAAGCAGAACTTAATATTTGGTACAGAAACCTTTGTTTGCAATTACAGAGATCATATGTTTCCTATAGGTCTTGACCAGGTTTGCACACACTGCAGCAGGGATTTTGGCCCACTCCTCCATGCAGATCTCCTCTAGAGCAGTGATGTTTTGGGGCTGTTGCTGGGCAACACGGACTTTCAGCTCCCTCCAAAGGTTTTCTATTGGGTTCAGGTCTGGAGACTGGCTAGGCCACTCCAAGACCTATAGATGCTTCTTACGGAGCCACTCCTTAGTTGCACTGGCTGTGTGTTTTGGGTCGTTGTCATGCTGGAAGACCCAGCCAAGACCCATCTTCAATGCTCTTACTGAGGGAAGGAGGTTGTTGGCCAAGATCTCGCGATACATGGCCCCATCCATCCTCCCCTCAATACGGTGCAGTTGTCCTGTCCCCTTTGCAGAAAAGCATCCCCAAAGAATGATGTTTCCACCTCCATGCTTCACGGTTGGGATGGTGTTCTTGGGGTTGTACTCATCCTTCTTCCTCCAAACACGGTGAGTGGAGTTTAGACCAAAAAACTCTATTTTTGTCTCATCACACCACATGACCTTCTCCCATTCCTCCTCTGGATCATCCAGATGGTCATTGGCAAACTTCAGACGGGCCTGGATATGCGCTGGCTTGAACAGAGGGACCTTGCGTGTGCTGCAGGATTTTAATCCATGACGGCGTAGTGTGTTACTAATGGTTTTCTTTGAGACTGTGGACATTGACCAGGTCATTGACCAGGTCCTGCCGTGTAGTTCTGGGCTGATCCCTCACCTTCCTCATGATCATTGATGCCCCAAGATGTGAGATCTTGCATGGAGCCCCAGGTGATTGACCGTCATCTTGAACTTCTTCAATTTTCTAATAATTTTGCCAACAGTTGTTGCCTTCTCACCAAGCTGCTTGCCTATTGTCCTGTAGCCCATCCCAGCCTTGTGCAGGTCTACAATTTCATCCCTGATGTCCTTACACAGCTCTCTGGTCTTGGCCATTGTGGATAGGTTGGAGTCTGTTTGATTGAGTGTGTGGACAGGTGTCTTTTATACAGGTAACGAGTTCAAACAGGTGCAGTTAATACAGGTAATGAGTGGAGAACAGGAGGGCTTCTTAAAGAAAAACTAACAGGTCTGTGAGAGCCGGAGTTCTTAATGGTTGGTAGGTGATCAAATACTTATGTCATGCAATAAAATGCAAATTAATTACTTAAAAATCATACAATGTGATTTTCTGGATTTTTGTTTTAGATTCCGTCTCTCACAGTTGAAGTGCACCTAGTAGGAAAACCTGCAAAATCGGCAGTGTATCAAATACTTGTTCTCCCCACTGTACATACATACACACACACACACACATACACACACACACACACACACACACACACACACATATATATATATATATATATACACACATCTTATAAAAATATATTTTCCTTTATTATTTTCCACTAACACTACCACCCCTCCCACAATTGGAGTAAACTAATAAACAAAAACACTTAAGGTTCTACTTCCAGCTTATAAACACTAGATACATTTTACGGACACAATCATTTTTACAATAGTTATCTTTTGTTTGTTTTTACGCCTATCCTTCCGATACCCTCAAACCCTCCCATCTACAGTGGGGAAAAAAGTATTTAGTCAGCCACCAATTGTGCAAGTTCTCCCACTTAAAAAGATGAGAGAGGCCTGTAATTTTCATCATAGGTACACATCAACTATGACAGAGAAATTGAGAGAAAAAAATCCAGAAAATCACATTGTAGGATTTTTTATGAATTTATTTGCAAATTATGGTGGAAAATAAGTATTTGGTCACCTACAAACAAGCAAGATTTCTGGCTCCCACAGACCTGTAACTTCTTCTTTAAGAGGCTCCTCTGTCCTCCACTCGTTACCTGTATTAATGGCACCTGTTTGAACTTGTTATCAGTATAAAAGACACCTGTCCACAACCTCAAACAGTCACACTCCAAACTCCACTATGGCTAAGACCAAAGAGCTGTCAAAGGACACTAGAAACGAAATTGTAGACCTGCAACAGGCTGGGAAGACTGAATCTGCAATGGGTAAGCAGCTTGGTTTGAAGAAATCAACTGTGGGACCAATTATTAGGAAATGGAAGACATACAAGACCACTGATAATCTCCCTTGATCTGGGGCTCCACGCAAGATCTCACCCCGTGGGGTCAAAATGATCACAAGAACGGTGAGCAAAATCCCAGAACCACACGGGGGGCCTAGTGAATGACCTGCAGAGAGCTGGGACCAAAGTAACAAAGCCTACCATCAGTAACACACTACGCCGCCAGGGACACAAATCCTGCAGTGCCAGACGTGTCCCCCTGCTTAAGCCAGTACATGTCCAGGCCCGTCTGAAGTTTGCTAGAGTGCATTTGGATGATCCAGAAGAGGATTGGGAGAATGTCATATGTTCAGATGAAACCAAAATAGAACTTTTTGGTAAAAACTCAACTCGTCGTGTTGGGAGGACAAAGAATACTGAGTTGCATCCAAAGAACACCATACCTACTGTGAAGCATGGGGGTGGAAACATCATGCTTTGGGGCTGTTTTTTCTGCAAAGGGACCAGGACGACTGATCCGTGTAAAGGAAAGAATGAATGGGGCCATGTATCGTGAGATTTTGAGTGAAAACCTCCTTCCATCAGCAAGGGTATTGAAGATGAAACGTGGCTGGGTCTTTCAGCATGACAATGATCCCAAACACACCGCCCGGGCAACGAAGGAGTGGCTTCGTAAGAAGCATTTCAAGGTCCTGGAGTGGCCTAGCCAGTCTCCAGATCTCAACCCCATAGAAAATCTTTGGAGGGAGTTGAAAGTCCGTGTTGCCCAGCGACAGCCCCAAAACATCACTGCTCTAGAGGAGATCTGCATGGAGGAATGGGGCAAAATACCAGCAACAGTGTGTGAAAACGTTTGACCTGTGTCATTGCCAACAAAGGGTATATAACAAAGTATTGAGAAACTTTTGTTATTGACCAAATACCTATTTTCCACCATAATTTGCAAATAAATTCATAAAAAATCCTACAATGTGATTTTCTGGATATTTTTTTCTCATTTTGTCTGTCATAGTTGACGTGTAGCTATGATGAAAATTACAGGCCTCTCTCATCTTTTTAAGTGGGAGAACTTGCACAATTGTGGCTGACTAAATACTTTTTCCCCCACTGTTTTTCTGCATAGCATCCAATTTGATTTCTATTTGCCATATATTTTTGACTGTGCTGTCTCACAAAAGTTAACTTCCATCAATGTAATTGTCTGTATCACTTCCAATCCCCCATGTTTTTTATATATATACTCACCTTTATTCCTTTTCAACCCCGCCATCCTTTCCCTACTTAGGGTAAATTAGTGAACTACAATGCCCTCTACTTCCAGCCTATACTTACTATCTACACCTTATGGACACAGTCAATTTTACAATAATTCTATTTTATTTGTTTTTGCTCCTGAACTTCTTCTACTCTCAACCTCTCCGATCATTTTCATGATGTCCATCCGGGTTGCTTCTATATGCCATATCTTTCTAACTGTGCTCTTTCCCAAAAGCTCCCAACATACAACCTATATACTTATTATGGACACAGTATGCATACATTATTAGTTATCTTGTTATTATTTGTTGTTATTTGTTATTAGCCCCATCCTTCAACTCCATTCAATATCTCTTAACACCATCCATATAGGATTTCTATTTGCCATATATATTTCAACCGTACTGTGATGTTTTACAAAAGTTCTGAACCTGTTCTCATTTCTTCTACAGATTGTGAATTAAAGATAAACATTGTTTCTAAAAGTATTATTACATTATTGATCGATTGACTATGACTTTTCAAATCACCCAGTAGTGCTATCTGCAGAGTTAGCTCCAGGTAAATGTTGCAATTCTTCAGCCATTCCTGGACCTGCGACCAAAAACAAGCTACACATGGACAGTACCAAAACAAATGATCTAATGATTCTGTCTCTTCACAGCAAAATCTGCAGAGCTGGGATGGTTGTATCCCCCACATATATATATATATAACATTATATTGGTAGCAAGAATTTTTTATAATAATTTAAATTGAAACATTCAAGGTTTTGAATCCAGCGTCGTTTTGCGTATCAGTTCATAAACCATGTGCCATGGAATCGGTACATCGAAAATGTCTTCCCAACTATTTTGCAATCTATATGGCACAGCTGTCAATTTTTTGGTCCTTAAATGAAACTGGTATACTTTTTTATTTATCACAATTTTCTTCAACCAATTTTGTTTTTTAATGCAGGGCTGACAGACAAGTTCCTTACTTTCTCTCTCTTCCACTTGCCTCTTCAATTTTTGCGGTAATGCTGCAATTAGTTTCTTGTAATTTTGGGTAGAGCAGACATTTCCATGTTTTTGTTAGCTGCATGTGCGATATAACTCCCCAGTTCTATTTATGATATAATTTACAAAGAGTATACCTTTTTTTTGTAAAAAGAAATACATGAAATAATGTTTTTTTTTTTATTATCAATTAGTTTATTTGAGTTTAACAACAATATTTGTTGTAATATTTGTTCTTGTGGATTAAACTGACATTGCAACCAAATTTATTTGGCTTGTTTTAAAAATTGCGATATTTTTGAGATTATTTCATTTTCAAATAACCAAAAGTGAGAGGTTGTAATCTGAATAAAGGGAAAAAGGCCCTTCTTGAACATGGGGTGAGACATTCTTACTAATCTGCTAGAGACAAGTTAGGATATAAGTCTAACTTTTGTATGACTGACGCCTTTAGTGAGCGGTCTAATTTAATTTAATTTAATTTTTTTTTAATTTCTGCCCACCGAATTCATATTCATGATATAAATAGGCCCATTTAATTTTGTCTGGCTTGCCGTTCCAAATAAAATTGAATATTTTTTTCTCATATAAGATCGCTAGGTGAAGGCAAGACCATAAGCAAATACAGTGCATTCGGAAAGTATTCAGACCCAACCTTGATCTGAAATGGATTAAATAAAACATTTCCCTCATAAATCTACACACAATAACCCAAAATGACGAAGCGAAAACAGGTTTGGTCTACTGTTATTTTACTGCTGCTCTTTAAATAATGGGATGGTTGTATCCCCCATACATATGACATTATATTGGTCGCTATTTAATTATTTAATTATTTTTTTATTTTTTTATTTTGTACTGATCTTTTTTTTACTTAACACTTATTTTCTTAACTGCATTGTTGGTTAAGGGCTAGTAAGTAAGCATTTCACTGCAAGCATTTCACTGTGATGAATAACATTTGATTTGATTTTTGAAATTGAGCTCAGGTGCATCCTGTTTCCATTGATCATCCTTGAGATGTTTCTACAACTTGATTGGAGTTCACCTGTGGTAAATTCAATTGATTGGACATGATTTGGAAAGGCACACACCTGTCTATATAAGGACCCACAGTTGACAGTACTTGTCAGAGCAAAAACCAAGCCATGAGGTCAAAGGAATTGTCCGTAGAGCTCCGAGACAGGATTGTGTCGAGGCACAGATCTGGGGAAGGGTATCAAACAATTTATGCAGCATTGAAGGTCCCCAAGAACACAGTGGCATCCATCACTCTTAAATGGAAGAAGTATGGAACCACCAAGACTCTTCCTAGACCTGGCCGCCCAGCCAAACTGAGCAATCGGGGGAGAAGGGCCTTGGTCAGGGAGGTAAAGTTTTGTGGGGTTACTAAGTTTTTCAGCGGCAGGGACTGGGAGACTAGTCAGGATCTAGGGAAAGATGAACGGAGCAAAGTACAGAGATCCTTGATGAAAACCTGCTCCACAGCGCTCTGGACCGCAGACTGCGGCGAAGGTTCACCTTCCAACAGGACAACAACCCTAAGCACTACAGCCAATACAATGCAGAAGTGGCATTGGGACAAGTCTCTGAATGTCATTGAGTGGCCCAGCCAGAGCCCAGACTTAAACCCGATCTAACATTTCTGGAGAGACCTGAAAATAGCTGTGCAGTGACACTCCCCATCCAACCTGACAGAGCTTGAGAGGATCTGCAGAAAAGAATGGGAGAAAATCCCCCAAAACAGGTGTGCCAAGCTTGTAGCGTCATACCCAAGAAGACTCTAGGCTGTAAACGTAATTTTGCAAAAAAAATCTAAAAACCTGTTTTTGCTTCGTCATTATGGGTTATTGTGTGTAGATTGAAGAGGGGGGAAATAATTTAATACATTTTAAAATAAGGCGTATAACGTTACAAAATGTGGAATACGTCAAGGAGTCTGAATACTTTCTGAATGCACTGTAGGTAAACTGGGATATGACTAAAGAGTTAATCAGGGTGATTTTTCAACAAATAGACAGGTATTTGTAAAAAGATCTTATCTATTTTTGCAAACTTTCTAGAAAAAATTAATTGTGGTGAGATCATTTCTTTCTTTCGGGAAATCTATACCGAGTATGTCCACATCACCGTCAGACCATTTTATTGGTAAACTATACGATAATGTAAAAGTTGTATTTTTATGTGATCCAATACATAATATCCTTATCATAATTTGGTTCTAATCCAGAGAGGTTAGGGGAAAGTATCTAGATCATCCACAAGGCTGATTTTAATAGCTAACATTTCAATGGCCATAAGAAATAGATGCCGATAGCTGACAGCCTTATTTTACTCCTCTTGACAGTTTAATACTTTCTGAAAAGTACCCATTATTTACTATTTTACACCTAGGGTTACTATACATAACTTTATCCCATTTTATAAGAGATTCTCCAAAATTGAAATATTCCAGGCATTTATATATAAATTACAGTCGTACTTTATCAAAAGCCTTTTCAAAGTCAGCTATGAATACAAGGCCTGGTTTCCCAGATTTTTCATAGCATTCTATTGTTTCCAGTACTTGTCTTGGATCCTGTTTCAGTAATAATTAAATCAGACCTTCTTGTTGAGTATCTGATAATCTAACATTTGTATAGGAGTGGTTAAAACATGCTAATAACGGTCTTCTGAGTATATCAAAAAAGGTTTGGTATACCTCCACTGGTATGCATTTCCTAGACTTAAAGGCTTTAATTGCATCAAGAAGTTCTGCCTCTGTAATTTGTCATTCACTTGAGTATTTCTGTACAGCTGTTAATTTTACATTATTAATAGAAAAAAAATACATACAATTAACTTTGGTTAGTGGAGATGGAGGAGACCTAAACTAAAACATATGCTTAAAGTACATTGCTTTCTCTTTCAAAATATTGTTTGGTGAATCATGGGTGACTCCGTCATTTGTAACAAGTTTTAGTCAATTATTTGTTATATAATTTCTATGTTGAAGATACAAAAATAATTTGGTGCATTTTTCCCCATATTCCATCTAGTTCGCTTATTTTTTAAATAATATATCACACTTGATCTTTCTTGAATAAGTTCGTTGATTTCTTTTTGTTTTTCCTCTGATTTATTCTGTGCCTCTATGGTACCGTTTTTATTGCTATCTATCTGTACTGTTAGTCCTTCTATTTCCTTTATTAATATGGACATTAATTGCTTTAGTTTCAGAGATGAGTACTGAATTGAATGGCCTCTAAAGGTATATTTAAAAGTGTCCCATACAATAAGGGGATCTACTGAACCTATGTTATGTCGGAAAATGTCAGTTATCAATTATTCTGTCCCAGATAAAAACAAGTTATAATCCAATAGGCTTCGAATACATTTCCAATATCCTCGCCCACGTGGAAATTCTGTAAGAGTAATGTACAGTCGTGGTCAAAAGTTTTGAGAATGACACAAGTATTGGTCTTCACAAAGTACGCTGCTTCAGTGTTATGAGATATTTTTGTCAGATGTTACTATGGTATACTGAAGTATAATTACAAGCATTCCATAAGTGTCAAAGGCTTTTGTTGACAATTACATTAAGTTTATGCAAAGAGTCAATATTTGCAGTGTTGACCCTTCTTTTTCAAGACCTCTGCAATCCGCCCTGGCATGCTGTCAATTAACTTCTGGGCCACATCCTGACTAATGGCAGCCCATTCTTCCATAATCAATGTTTGTCAGAATTTGTGGGTTTTTGTTTGTCCACTCGCCTCTTGAGGATCGACCACAAGTTCTCAATGGGATTAAGGTCTGGGGAGTTTCCTGGCCATGGACCCAAAATGTCGATGTTTTGTTCCCCGAGCCACTTAGTTATCACTTTTGCCTTATAGAAAGGTGCTCCATCAGGCTGGAAAAGGCATTGTTCGTCACCAAACTGTTCTTGGATGGTTGGGAGAAGTTGCTCTCGGAGGATGTGTTGGTACCATTCTTTACTCATGGCTGTGTTCTTAGGCAAAATTGTGAGTGATTCCACTCGCTTGGCTGAGAAGCAACCCCACACACAAATGGTCTCAGGATGCTTTACTGTTGGCATGACACAGCACTAATGGTAGCGCTCACCTTGTTTTCTCAGGACAAGGTGTTTTCCGGATGCCTAAAACAATCGGAAAAGGGATTCATCAGAGAAAATGACTTTACCCCAGTCCTCAGCAGTCCAATCCCTATACCTTTTGCAGAATATCAGTCTGTCCCTGATGTTTTTCCTGGAGAGAAGTGGCTTCTTTGCTGCCCTTCTTGACACCAGGCCATCCTCCAAAAGTCTTCGCCTCACTGTGCGTGCAGATGCACTCACATTTGCCTGCTGCCATTCCTGAGCAAGCTCTGCACTGGTGGTCCCCGATCCCACAGCTGAATCAACTTTAGGAGACGGTCCTGGCGCTTGCTAGACTTTCTTGGGCACCCTGACGCCTTCTTCACAACAATTGAACCTCTCTCCTTGAAGTTCTTGATGATCCGATAAATGGTTGATTTAGGTGCAATCTTACTAGCAGCAATATCCTTGCCTGTGAAGCCCTTTTTGTGCAAAGCAATGATGATAGCTCGTGTTTCCTTGCAGGTAACCATGATTAACAGAGGAAAAACAATGATTTCAAGCACCACCCTCCTTTTAAAGCTTCCAGTCTGTTATTCTAACTCAATCAGCATGACAGAGTGATCTCCAGCCTTGTCCTCGTCAACACTCTCACCTGTGTTAACGAGAGAATGACTGACATGATGGCAGATGGTACTTTTGTGGCAGGTCTGAAATGCAGTGGAAATATTTTTTGGGGATTAAGTTAATTTTCATGGCTAAGATGGACTTTGCAATTAATTGCAATTCATCTGATCACTCTTCATGACATTCTGGAGTAAATGCAAATTGCCATCATCAAAACTGAGGCAGCAGACTTTGTGAAAATTAGTATTTGTGTCATTCTCAACTTTTGACCACGACATTTTACATTTACATTTTAGTCATTTAGCAGACGCTCTTATCCAGAGCGACTTACAGGAGCAATTAGGGTTAAGTGCCTTGCTCAAGGGCACATTTACGTCATTTAGCAGACGCTCTTATACAGAGCGACTCACAAATTGGTGCGTTCACCCTATCGCCAGTGGGATAACCACTTTACAATTTTTGGGGGGGGGTAGAAGGATTACTTTATCCTATCCCAGGTATTCCTTAAAGAGGTGGGGTTTCAAATGTCTCCGGAAGGTGGTGAGTGACTCCGCTGTCCTGGCGTCGTGAGGGAGCTTGTTCCACCATTGGGGTGCCAGAGCAGCGAACAGTTTTGACTGGGCTGAGCGGGAACTATGCTTCCGCAGAGGAAGGGGAGCCAGCAGGCCAGAGGTGGATGAACGCAATGCCCTCGTTTGGTGTAGGGACTGATCAGAGCCCGAAGGTACAGAGGTGCCGTTCCCCTCACTGCTCCATAGGCAAGCACCATGGTCTTGTAGCGGATGCGAGCTTCAACTGGAAGCCAGTGGAGTGTGCGGAGGAGGGGGGTGACGTGAGAGAACTTGGGAAGGTTGAACACCAGACGGGCTGCGGCATTCTGGATGAGTTGTAGGGGTTTAATGGCACAGGCAGGGAGGCCAGCCAACAGCGAGTTGCAGTAGTCCAGACGGGAGATGACAAGTGCCTGGATTAGGACCTGTGCCGCTTCCTGTGTAAGGCAGGGTCGTACTCTCCGGATGTTGTAGAGCATGAACCTGCAGGAGCGGGTCACCGCCTTGATGTTGGCGGAGAACGACAGGGTGTTGTCCAGGGGTCACGCCTAGGCTCTTCGCACTCTGGGAGGAGGACACAGCGGAGTTGTCAACCGTGATGGCGAGATCATGGAACGGGCAGTCCTTTCCCCGGGAGGAAGAGCAGCTCCGTCTTGCCAGGGTTCAGCTTGAGGTGGTGATCCGTCATCCATACTGATATGTCTGCCAGACATGCAGAGATGCGATTCGCCACCTGGTTATCAGAAGGGGGAAAGGAGAAGATTAGTTGTGTATCGTCAGCGTAGCAATGATAGGAGAGGCCATGTGAGGATATGACAGAGCCAAGTGACTTGGTGTATAGGGAGAAAAGGAGAGGGCATAGAACTGAGCCCTGGGGGACACCAGTGGTGAGAGCACGTGGTCTGCTGGCAGCAGAGAGGAAAATGTGGCAAAGAGCTTCCTAGGGTTAGAGGCAGATGCTTGGAATTTAGAGTGGTAGAAAGTGGCCTTAGCAGCAGAAACAGATGAAGAAAATGTAGAGAGGAGGGAGTGAAAATATGCCAGGTCGGCAGGGAGTTTAGGTTTCTTCCATTTCCGCTCCGCTGCCCGGAGCTCTGTTCTGTGAGCTCGCAATGAGTCATCAAGCCACGGAGCTGGAGGGAGGACCGAGCCGGCCGGGAGGATAGGGGACACAGAGAGTCAAAGGATGCAGAAAGGGAGGAGAGGAGGGTTGAGGAGGCAGAATCAGGAGATTGGAGGGAGAAGGATTGAGCAGAGGGAAGAGATGATAGGATGGAAGAGGAGAGAGTAGTGGGAGAGAGAGAGCGAAGGTTGCTGCGGCGCATTACCATCTGTGTAGGGGCAGAGTGAGTAGTGTGGGAGGAGAGCGAGAGAGAAAAGGAAACAAAGTAGTGGTCGGAGACATGGAGGGGAGTTGCAGTGAGATTAGTAGAAGAGCAGCATCTAGTAAAGATGAGGTCAAGCGTATTGCCTGCCTTGTGAGTAGGGGGGGACGGTGAGAGGGTGAGGTCAAAAGAGGAGAGGAGTGGAAAGAAGGAGGCAGAGAGAAATGAGTCAAATGTGGACATAGGGAGGTTGAAATCCTCCAAAACTGTGAGGGGTGAGCCATCCTCAGGAAAGGAACTTATCAAGGCGTCAAGCTCATTGATGAACTCTCCAAGGGAACCTGGAGGGCGATAGATGACAAGGATATTAAGCTTAAATGGGCTAGTGACTGTGACAGCATGGAATGTACAGTTGCAGTCGAAAGTTTACATACACTTAGGTTGGAGTCATTAAAACTCATTTTTCAACCACTCCACAAATTTCTTGTTAACAAACTATAGTTTTGGCAGGTTGGTTAGGACATCTACTTTGTGCATGACACAATTGTTTACATACAGATTATTTCACGTATAATTCACTGTATCACAATTCCAGTGGGGTCAGAAGTTTACATACACTAAGTTCACTGTGGATTTAAACAGCTTGGAAAATTCCAGAAAATATTGTCATGGCTTTAGAAGCTTCTGATAGGCTAACTGACATCATTTGAGTCAATTGGAGGTGTACCTGTTGATGTATTTCAAGGACTACCTTCAATCTCAGTACATCCTTGCTGACATCATGGGAAAATCAAAAGGAATCAGCCAAGACCTCATAAACAACTTTTGTAGACCTCCACATGTCTGGTTCATCCTTGGGAGCAATTTCCAAACGGCTGAAGGTACCACATTCATCTGTACAAACAATAGTACGCAAGGATAAACACCATGGGACCACGCAGCCGTCATACCGTTCAGGAAGGAGACGCGTTCTTTCTCCTAGTGATGACCGTACTTTGGTGCAAAAAGTGCAAATCAATCCCAGAACAACAGCAAAGGACCTTGTGAAGATGCTGGAGGAAACAGGTACAAAAGTATCTATATCCACAGTAAAACAAGTCCTATATCGACATAACCTGAAAGGCCGCTCGCAAGGAAGAAGCCACTGCTCCAAAACCGCCATACAAAAGCCAGACTATGGTTTGCAACTGCACATGGGGACAAAGATCGTACTTTTTGGAGAAATGTCCTCTGGTCTGATGAAACAAAAATGGAACTGTTTGGCCATAATGACCATTGTTATGTTTGGAGGAAAAAGGGGGACGCTTGCAAGCCAAAGAACACCATCCCAACCGTGAAGCACGGGGGTGGCAACATCATGCTGTGGGGGTGCTTTGCTGCAGGAGGGACTGGTGCACTTCACAAAATAAACGGCATCACGAGGAAGGAAAATTATGTGGATATATTGAAGCAACATCTCAAGACATCAGTCAGGAAGTTAAAGCTTGGTTGTAAATGGGTCTTCCAAATGGACAATGACCCAAAGCATACTTCCAAAGTTGTGGCAAAATGGCTTAAGAACAACAAACTCAAGGAATTGGAGTGGCCATCACAAACCCCTGACCTCAATCCTATAGAACACTAGTGGGAAGAACTGAAAAAGTGTGTGCGAGCAAGGAGGCCTACAAACCTTACACCAGCTCTGTCAGGAGGAATGGGCCAAAATTCAACCAACTTATTGTGGGAAGCTTGTGGAAGGCTACCCGAAATGTTTGACCCAAGTTAAACAATTTAAAGGCAATGCTACCAAATACAAATTGAGTGTATGTCAACTTCTGACCCACTGGGAATGTGATGAAAGAAATAAAAGCTGAAATAAATCATTCTATCTACTATTATTCTGACATTTCACATTCTTAAAATAAAGTGGTGATCCTAACTGACCTAAGACAGGGAATTTTTACTAGGATTAAATGTCAGGAATTGTGAAAAACTGAGTTTAAATGTATTTGGCTAAGGTGTATGTAAACTTCCGACTTCAACTGTATATGCCAATTATTTGATGGTCCGACCGCATTCTGTCCCCATCAACACTTTTTAAACTGATGGTGCCAGCGAGAATGACATAAGAAAGTAGTCAAGACAACTAGCTTGATTGAGCCTCCTCCATGTATATCTCACTAGGTTAGGATATTTAAGCCTCCATATATCCACTAGTTCCAATATATCCATGACATTCGTGATTTCCTTAAGTGCATGAGGGTGATAGTTTGTAGTGTGATTTCCTTTGCTGTCCATTGAGGTATTTAAAACCATATTATAATCTGCCACCATAATAATAGAGTCCTGCATTGGTTGTAGGTTTGATATATTATTAAATATATTTAAAAATAAGTGTGGATCATCATTATTTGTACCGTATTGATTAATGAGGCATATCTGTTTATGGTCCAATAACATATTTAAAATAATCCTTGCGAAAATACCTTGCGAATCTACCTACACATTTTAATTTACGGGCAATAAAGATAAAACACCTTTTATTTTAGATTCTGAACTAAATTTCGAATCACACATTATCAATGTGACCAAAATAGCTTTTTACCACCTGAGGAACGTTGCCAAGGTGCGGCCGTTTCTCTCTCAGGCTGATACATGGCGACTCATCCATGCTTTCATTGTTTTTTTATTTAAATTTTTCCTGTAAAGCATATTGCGTTGCATTCCATGTCTGAAATGTGCTGTAGAAATAAAGCTTGATTGGATTTGATTTGACCAGTCACTCTCTACTGACCTGTCTCTCTCTCTCGTGACCCACATTTCTTTCTCTGTCCCTCCTCTCTCTCTCTCCTCCCCACTGTCTGTGTCCATGCAGGATCTGTGGAAGCTACAGAGACATGCCAGCCCACCAGGTTTAAAATGTAATGCATATTCTATCAACCTGCCAGTGAATGGGGCTCTGCACATAATACCAAAACGCAGATTATTTAGCTTTTCCTGGTCCATAGTATTAAAGGGTTCTGCAGGGTGGCCCGTACTGGGCGATGAACAGTGGGGGGCTCTGAGGTTTTAGCAGGGGTGGGGGGATATGTAGTGGGAGTGCAGAATTTGGTTTGGTGTGGGTTAAGGGGGTAGGCCCTATATTTACATTTAATCTCAAATCTATTTAGGATCACTTGAACCAGTTAAGAAAATAAATCTGTTCCTTAAGATCTCAATCTGCTTTGGAGGAATAACAAACGGAGTGCAGTGGCTAGGCTCACATTTACATGGTGGAGAAGGTGTGTGTGTGTAGGGGGGGGGGGTGTGTGCTTTGGAGAGGTGTGTGTGTGTGTCCTATCCAACGGTTCTGGCCAGTACACCTATTCTGCGTGTGTGTGTGTACAGGACTGTTCCAGACTGAACAGAGTCAGCAATTCCCCATGACCACCAGCGGAACGACGTCTCTGTAAACTGGAGCATTTTGGAGGATTTACTCAAGTACAGATAGAGATCTTTTCCAATTTAGCTGAGGTTTTCCCACTAGGACCTGTCTCAAGTTTCAACAGCTCTCTCCAGGTAAAACAGATAGACAAGCTCAAATGCAGAAGACATATAAAACCCTAAGATATCAATATACTCTACACATGAGACCATGTTAAAGATTAAAGAAAGATAACCAGTCATTACTCCGATTAATCATCAATTCCTTTCTCTGTGTGTGTGTGGTGGGCCTAGCCAAACAGTGTGGTCTGGTGGCCGCAGGCATTTTGCGGGTCCAGGGTAGGGTTCTGGTGAGTTTGTGTGTGAGGTGAGGGAAGAGAGTGTGAGGAGGCTGTTTTTTGGGGGGGATTACCTCTGTCAACACCACAGGGCAGGGGAGAGGAATGGGAGGAAGAGAGATGGGAAGAGATCAGAGAAGAGGGGGGGGGGGAAGGTGAGAGAGTGGGATAAGTAGAGAAAGGAGGGGAAGAGAGAGGGAAAGAGGAAGGAAGGAAGGGAAGAAGGGTATAGAAGGGAGAGGAAGGGAGAGAGAGAGTTAGAGGGGGAGAGAAAGAAGGTCGGGTTTGACAGAGATATAAACACTGTAAAGCAGAGCATCTCTGCTGCCATGCTGAGTGCGTACTGCTGAGAACATATCTCTTCTCCTCTCCTCTCCCGTCCCCTTCCCTCTCCTCTCCTCCAACCAATATCGCCGCCAGTCCACTCTCCAATGTTGCTTTGAAGCAGAATATCCTCTCTACTCATTCTAATTCTATTACTAGAGCCACAGCTGCTGACGCTCACACACATACCCACGGAACCATGTAGAGCACTAGTGTAGAACACACAGAACAATCCTTGAGAGCATCTTGGAGCACGGTAAGCTCATCCTGAAGCTTAAGGGATGCGTACCCCATAAATAAGAGCAGTAAATGCTGACAGGAACTTGGAATAGAGAGGGGTGGTGAGTAAACAGCCTTTGTTAGTTCTGACAGAGACCCTCATACCACCTCTATATTAACACTATATTTACTACTGAAACTAGCACTGATAAAGCCATCCGCACTGACAGAGCTAACACTAGCTTGCTACCACACTCTGCTCATACTCAACAGAGGGAGTGAAAACTGTAAGCATTGCTACAGCTCTTCAGTATGACAGCTTATCTTTGTGTGGTGCCTTGACATGATGCAAAATACAGTGGAGGACACAAGCCAATCGACCTTTCCTTGAACTGGTGTTCACAGCAGTAGTAAATTCAAATTCAAGTTTATTTACGGTCTCACCTACAAAACATGCCCTAGGCTAGAGCTGGACTGGGTAAGGCTTCTTTATGAAATGGCCATTTCTTATGTTCTGGGTGTGTGAGTTTGAATCCAACCCCAGGCATGGTGATCATGGGAGTGATATGTAGGGCAGAAAAAATTCCAACTGCATGCTGCCCTGGGTCATGTGCTAATGTTTAGGTTGAGCTTAAAGGGTCAGAGCACAAGTGCCTACTGCGTCCCTTTGTTCTTTAAAACCTCTTCATCACGAGGTTCCCCATATCCGGGGTACTCCTCCTGCAATCTCAAACAATGGCATAGTACGGTTTTTAAACATGTGTGAATACCTGAATGTTATACACTACTGGAACGAGAAGCATCTCAACTGTGAATTTAGCTAAACTGTTGTTGCCCAAATTAAAGAATATTCAGACTCCAAGCAAATATATAAGCATATAGCAAAACCAGTACTGTATTTTGAAACCGTGCATGCCCGTATATTTCTAGACAACGTAATTTTCTCAACCTATCTACACAAACGATACACCATTCAAAAGCTGCTACCTCACAGATTCCAACAGTGATAGCCGTGTTCCTCTATGACCAACACTCACTAAACTATTAATCAAAGAAAGTCTATAACAAACTTCCATTTTTTTTATCACAACAACAAACTGCGTCTTACCTTTGTTGTTTCTGTAACCAAAAGTAGTGTCTGATCGAATAAAACCACTTGAAAAGATACTCTAGGGCAGGGTTCTTCATTTCCGGTCCTGGAGGACCGAAACACTTCTGTTTTTTATTTCTGCTCTAGGGTCTCGCTCTCATTCCGAGTCGATTTCAATGAGTTTCCATGGCCAACAATGTGTTTGAAGATGAAGTCAGTAGTTTGGTTCAATCACAACAGGCACTGTTTTGTCGCCATCTTCTGGATATATGATGCAATACCCGTGGTTTGCCATTGTGCTCATTTAATTCTACAGATCCAGAGCTTTCGATAGAGGGGTCACATGTCAAAATCGACCAACCGGTTGTTGAAATATCCAAGTGCGCACCTCATTGTCTCATATTAGTTGACTTGCTGCGTTACGCACGGTTACGTAGAGCGCACAACAACACTAGAATTTCGGAGTGAAAACGCAACGTTTATTCAAATATGGCAGGCTCTAGTAACAAATATACAGTTACAGAGGCGTTATTAATTGTAACAGATGGAAGTTGGACTCCATGTATCCCCATTGACTCTGAATCAGATGATGAGGACCTGCTTAGACCGGACGAACCAGACCCCAACGACGAGAACGAAGGTTATCGTGTCCAGGGCCCTACTCAAGCATCAGAAGAGTATGTAATCCCACTGTTATTTATTACTTCTAATACTACTATTACTAATTTATTGTATGAGTACAAAACATACATTCTAAAATATCTATTTGAGTAACTGAAGCTCAACGTAAGTTAGCGCTAGCTTAGCTTAGAGGCCACGCGCAAGTTTACTTACAATAGAATGCTATGTGTATTATTTCTTGTTACATTTAAATTTACATTTACTTCATTTAGCAGACGCTCTTATCCAGAGCGACTTAAATTGGTGTATTCACCTTATAGCCAGTGGGATAACCACTTTACAATATGTTATTTTTTTTGTTTGTGGTGGGGTAAGGTGGGGTAGAAGGATTACCTTATCCTATCCCAGGTATTCCTAAAAGGTACGGAGGTGCCGTTCCCCTCACAGCTCCGTAGGTAAGCAAAATGGTCTTGTAGCAGATGCGAGCTTCAACTGGAAGCCAGTGGAGTGTGCGGAGGAGCGGGGTGACGTGAAAGAACTTGGGAAGGTTGAACACCAGACGGGCTGCGGCATTCTGGATGAGTTGTAGGGGTTTAATGGCACAGGCAGGGAGCCCAGCCAACAGCGAGTTGCAGTAATCCAGACGGGAGATGACAAGTGCCTGGATTAGGACATGTGCCTCTTCCTGTGTAAGGCAGGGTCGTACTCTCCGAATGTTGGAGAGCATGAACCTACAGGATCGGGTCACCGCCTTGATGTTAGCGGAGAACGAAAGGGTGTTGTCCAGGGTCACGCCAAGGCTCTTCGTACTCTGGGAGGAGGACACAACTGAGTTGTCAACCGTGATGGCGAGATCATGGAATGGGCAGTCCTTCCCCGGGAGGAAGAGCAGCTCCGTCTTGCCGAGGTTCAGCTTGAGGTGGTGATCCATCATCCACACTGATATGTCTGCCAGACATGCAGAGATGCGATTCGCCACCTGGTTATCAGAAGAAGGAAAGGAGAAGATGAGTTGTGTGTCGTCTGCGTAGCAATGATAGGAGAGGTCATGTGAGGATATGACAGAGCCAAGTGACTTGGTGTATAGCGAGAATAGGAGAGGGCCTAGAACTGAGCCCTGGGGCACACCAGTGGTGAGAGCACGTGGTGCGGAGACAGATTCTCGCCACGCCACTTGGTAGGAGCGACCGGTCAGGTAGGACGTAATCCAAGAGTGAGCCGCGCCGGAGATGCCCAACTCGGAGAGGGTGGAGAGGATGATCTGAGGCAGCAGACAGGTCTAGAAGGACAAGAGCAGAGGAGAGAGAGTTAGCTTTAGCAGTGCGGAGAGCCTCCGTGACACAGAGAAGAGCAGTCTCAGTTGAATGACCAGTCTTGAAACCTGACTGGTTTGGATCAAGAAGGTCATTCTGAGAGAGATAGCAAGAGAGTTGGCTAAAGACGGCACGCTCAAGAGTTTTGGAGAGAAAAGAAAGAAGGGATACTGGTCTGTAGTTGTTGACATCAGAGGGATCGAGTGTTGGTTTTTTGAGAAGGGGTGCAACTCTCGCTCTCTTGAAGACGGAAGGGACATAGCCAGCGGTCAAGGATGAGTTGATGAGCGAGGTGAGGTAAGGGAGAAAGTCACCGGAGATGGTCTGGAGAAGAGAGGAGGGGATAGGGTCAAGCGGGCAGGTTGTTGGGCGGCCGGCCGTCACAAGTCGCAAGATTTCCTCTGGAGAGAGAGGGGAGAAAGAAGTCAAAGCATAGGGTAGGGCAGTGTGAGCAGGACCAGCAGTGTCATTTGACTAACAAACGAGAATCGGATGTCGTCAACCTTCTTTTCAAAATGGTTGACGAAGTCATCCACAGAGAGGGAGGAGGGGGGAGGGGAGGAGGATTCAGCAGGGAGGAGAAGCTGGCAAAGAGCTTCCTAGGGTTAGAGGCAGATTCTTGGAATTTAGAGTGGTAGAAAGTGGCTTTAGCAGCAGAAACAGATGAAGAAAATGTAGAGAGGAGGGAGTGAAAAGATGCCAGGTACGCAGGGAGTCTAGTTTTCCTCCATTTCCGCTTGGCTGACCGGAGCCCTGTTCTGTGAGCTCACAATGAGTCGTCAAGCCACGGAGCAGGAGGGGAGGACCGAGCCGGCCGGGAGGATAGGGGACATAGAGAGTCAAAGGATGCAGAAAGGGAGGAGAGGAGGGTTGAGGAGGCAGAATCAGGAGATTGGAGGGAGAAGGCTTGAGCAGAGGGAAGAGATGATAGGATAGAAGAGGAGAGAGTAGCGGGAGAGAGAGAGCGAAGGTTGCGACGGCGCATTACCATCTGAGTAGGGGCAGAGTGAGTAGTGTTGGAGGAGAGCGAGAGAGAAAAGGATACAAAGTAGTGGTCGGAGACATGGAGGGGAGTTGCAGTGAGATTAGTAGAAGAACAGCATCTAGTTAAGATGAGGTCAAGCGTATTGCCTGCCTTGTGAGTAGGGGGGGGACGGTGAGAGGGTGAGGTCAAAAGAGGAGAGGAGTAGAAAGAAGGAGGCAGAGATAAATGAGTCAAAGGTAGACGTAGGGAGGTTTGAGTCACCCATAACTGTGAGGGGTGAGCCATCCTCAGGAATGGAACTTATCAAGTCGTCAAGCTCATTGATGAACTCTCCAAGGGAACCTGGAGGGCGATAAATGACAAGGATGTTAAGCTTGAATGGGCTAGTGACTGTGACAGCATGGAATTCAAATGAGGAGATAGACAGTTGGGTAAGGGGGAAAAGAGAGAATGTCCACTTGGGAGAGAACAGGATTCATGTGCCACCACCCCGCTGACCAGATGCTCTCGGGGAATGCGAGAACACATGGTCAGACGAGGAGAGAGCAGTAGGAGTAGCAGTGTTTTCAGTGGTAATCCATGTTTCCGTCAGCGCCAAGAAGTCGAGGGACTGGAGGGTAGCATAGGCTGAGATGAACTCTGTCTTGTTGGCCGCAGAACGGCAGTTCCAGAGGCTGCCGGAGACCTGGAACTCCACGTGGGTCGTGTGTGCAGGGACCACGAGGTTAGAGAGGCAGCAGCCACGCGGTGTGAGGCGTTTGTATATACAGAAAATGGCTACAATAATGCAAAGGAGATCAGAATGAAATGAACTAAACATCTGGGAAAGCGAGAGAGCGGGGCCTCCCTCACTTACGTTTCACTGAAACACCCAAATATAACTCTCCCAACTTCCACCTCAGAAACTTAAAAAAACTATAATTGTTGTAAACTACAGCGGTCACTGAATTATCACTTTAGTCAACATTCTCATAGTTCTAACTATTTATTTTATATATCTGACTGCTTTGAGTCAGATTTGTCAATGAATGAATAAAAGTGTGTTTTAGTCATGATTTTATTTTCTCTTTTGTCTTGTTTGTAGAGTGAAGATGATTATAGGGGTGATGAGCCACAGCCAGAGCATCTGCCTCCTCAGTCACAGCTTCCCCTTCCTCAGGCAGAGCCTCCTCTTCCTCAGCCTGGCCGCTTGTCTAGACAACGCACTTCCGCTCCCCTCCCTCAGCCACGGTCTTCATCGGATACTGAGTCCCCTGTAAAGAGCCCTCATCCCAAAGAAAATGAAAAGCTTTCTCAAAGTCAGCGCATCCAAGTCAGCGTGGTGGAGGGAGGCCTGCCACTCCTAGAGTCGGGGAGGAAGAAGAGGAAGAAGAAGATAGGTGGCATAATAGAGAAGAGAAAAAAGGGTCTACATTTTGTGTGACAGCCCACCCATGGACACCATATCATTGTTTATAGTTTTGGGATGTGTGTAATTTTTGTTTTAAAATTTGTTGTTTATAGTTTCTAATAACTCTGCTCAGTTTGGAGTCAAACTTTCCCATTGTATGGTTTATTTTAATGGGAACACGTATAGAGGTCTGGGAGAACATGGGAAACAACATCAAAACAGTTGTATTTTGATGGAATGTACACATATATTGATATGTTAATGAAATTAAATGCCTTTTGCTGTCTGGTACTTGATACAAGTCAAATGGCACTGATGGTGCCCAAATCTACCCAAATGTCTCCATTTGGTAATCTGCCTAAACATACTTCAACTAAAACCCCTACAACTTTGGTTTACTTTACTTTCTTGGCATCAAACTTCACATAAGTACTCATCAGATATTGGGCTATGGTCCCATAGTGTTTAGGGGCTGCAGCTGCATAAGTCCAATAAATTATTCTCTATAAAACCTGAAGTTACTTTCAGGCGGAATCAAAACCTCCCAATTTATGCTGTGTTCTAGCTTCATGTACTCTGACACAGTAATACCCACATTAATTATTTCACTTCAAGATACATCTCACATGTGTTACCTTTCTTTTGCTACCAAGATTATGTTGATAGCCCTTGTCGTTTTGGAGATATACTCTATTCAATTTGGGCATGCATTTTCGAGGCAGGCACTTTAGCCAGGTGCCTAGTGATGAAGAGGTTAAAGGAACATTTCACCTCTGCTCTTTCACTATATAATGTATGTCCATTAATATGTTATTATCATATAATATGTGTCATAAAAACCTAACATTTCTTCAATACATGCAAATATGAGCGTTTTTGAATCTCACCGGTAGAAACGGGCCGTCTACATTTCCTGGTTGTAAACAGAATTCATAGCGATTTCAGGGCATGGTACCACCCCTGTCGAGGTGGATCCATTTGAAAATGGGTGTCAACAGGTAGCTAACGTTACTCGCTACACCAGCCACTCGTTAATAAAACATCAGCTCGCAAATAACTATTTATTTAACTTTAAAGTTCAGTCATGGTGTGGTGCTCAGTGCCTGGATGTGCAAACTACAAGCAATTACAGGCTGCTGGGGTAACATTTAATCAGTTACATTACTAAAAAGTTGGGCAGAGGTAATGTAGCTAGCTAGCTAGCAAACTATATTTCTTTATATAAACCTAACTCTAGCAAGCTAGTGTTCATAATATGCTGGCTAGACATTCCAAAGCAAATCAATGTAAATAGCCAGCTGCTCTCTGTCGAGGTGATTTGTATCTTTGCAAGCTAACTTTAGCTACGTTAGGTTACGTTAGCTACAGCCTACCGGACCGTATCTAACAATTAGCTAGCTAACTAATTACCGCAGAGGCTAACGTGACTGGCCTATATGTTGTATTTACAGAGTCCGATCCCAACAACATCTGCAGCGGCATCAACATCAAGCTCAGCACCAGGAACTAGTGTAAGTCACCTTTGCTAAATCTTTCCATGACTCCATGATCAGCAAACAAATATACTGGAGCTAGGCATAAACATGGTCCGTGTTTCGTTGTCATAGTTGGTGTGTTTATAAGAAAGCTACAACTTATACTGTAGTTCTCTGTATCATGGAGACTTAGTTGATTGTTTATGCTAAGCTTGATGTCTACATTGGAGAAAAGCAGAGTTCTTAGTAAGGAGCGGATGG
Organism: Coregonus clupeaformis; assembly: GCF_020615455.1. Lineage (NCBI taxonomy): Eukaryota > Metazoa > Chordata > Actinopteri > Salmoniformes > Salmonidae > Coregonus > Coregonus clupeaformis. Next base: position 59,007,996 of record NC_059215.1, read on the forward strand.
TATGGGTGACTGACTAGTGTCTGTTGGGGGTGGGTATTGTGTGTGTGAAGATTGCATCATCTGACTCTGAAGAGGAAAAGACTGCACGGGGCTGGCAAAAGCCAAAGTGTATAGTCGATGTCCAAAGTAATTTCAAATCAAATACAATTGTATTTGTCACATGGCCGAATAAAACAGGTATACCTTTCAGTGAAATGCTAACTTACAAGCCCTTAACCATCAATGTAGTTTTAAGAAAAATAAGTGTTAAAATAGATAGCTAAAATAGATACAAATAATAATAATAAAAGTAAAAGAACAGTAGCGAGACTATGTATACAGGGGGTACCAGTACAGAGTCAATGTGCGGGGGCACATGTTGGTCAAGGTAATTTAGGTAAAATGTACCGTACAAGTCAAAAGTTTGGACACACCTACTCATTCAAGTGTTTTTCTTTATTTACTATTTTCTACATTGTATAATAATAGTGAAGACATCAAAACTTTGAAATAACACATATGGAATCATGTAGTAACCAAAAAAGTGTTAATCAAATCAAATTATATTTTAGATTCTTCAAAGTAGCCACCCTTTGCCTTGATGACAGCTTTGCAAACTCTTGGCATTCTCTCAACCAGCTTCATGAGGAATGCTTTTCCAACAGTAGTGAAGGAGTTCCCACATTCGGTGGCTTGCGAAAGTATTCACCCACCTTGGCATTTTTCCTATTTTGTTGCCTTACAACCTGGAATTAAAATGGATTGTTGGGGGATTTGTATAATTTGATTTACACAACATGCCTACCACTTTGAATATGAAAAATATTTTTGGGGGAGAAATAAACAAGAAATAAGACAAAAAAACTGAACTTGACCATGCATAACTATTCACCCCCCCCAAAGTCAATACTTTGTAGAGCCACCATTTGCAGCAATTACAGCTGCAAGTCTCTTGGGGTATGTCTCTATAAGCTTGGCACATCTAGCCACTGGGATTTCTGGCATAACTGTTCCAGCTCCTTCAAGTTGGATGGGTTCCGCTGGTGCACAGCAATCTTTAAGTCATACCACAGATTCTCAAAAGGATTGAGGTCTGGGCTTTGACTAGGCCATTCCAAGACATTTACAGTGAGGGAAAAAAGTATTTGATCCCCTGCTGATTTTGTATGTTTACCCACTGACAAAGACATGATCAGTCTATAATGTTAATGGTTGGTTTATTTGAACAGTGAGAGACAGAATAACAGCAACAAAATCCAGAAAAACGCATGTCAAAAATGTTATAAATTGACTTGCATTTTAATGAGGGAAATAAGTATTTGACCCCCTCTCAATCACAAAGATTTCTGGCTCCCAGGTGTCTTTTATACAGGTAATGAGCTGAGATTAGGAGCACACTCTTAAAGGGAGTGCTCCTAATCTCAGCTTGTTACCTGTATAAAAGACACCTGTCCACAGAAGCAATCAATCAATCAGATTCCAAACTCTCCACCATGGCCAAGACCAAAGAGTTCTCCAAGGATGACAGGGACAAGATTGTAGACCTACACAAGGCTGGAATGGGCTACAAGACCATCGGCAAGCAACTTGGTGAGAAGGTGACAACAGTTGGTGCGATTATTCGCAAATGGAAGAAACAGAAAATAACTGTCAATCTCCCTCGGCCTGGGGCTCCATGCAAGATCTCACCTTGTGGAGTTGCAATGATCATGAGAACGGTGAGGAATCAGCCCAGAACTACACAGGAGGATGTTGTCAATGATTTCAAGGCAGCTGGGACCATAGTCACCAAGAAAACAATTGGTAACATACTACGCTGTGAAGGACTGAAATCCTGATGCGCCCGCAAGGTCCCCCTGGTCAAGAAAGCACATATACAGGGCCGTCTGAAGTTTGCCAATGAACATCTGAATGATTCAGAGGAGAACTGGGTGAAAGTGTTGTGGTCAGATGAGACCAAAATCGAGCTCTTTGGCATCAACTCAACTCGCCGTGTTTGGAGGAGGAGGAATGCTGCCTATGACCCCAAGAACACCATCCCTACCGTCAAACATGGAGGTGGAAATATTATGCTTTGGGGGTGATTTTCTGATAAGGGGACAGGACAACTTCACCGCATCAAAGGGACGATGGATGGGCCATGTACAGTCAAATCTTGGGTGAGAACCTCCTTCCCTCAGCCAGGGCATTGAAAATGGGTCGTGGATGGAAATTCCAGCATGACAATGACCCAAAACACACGGCCAAGGCAACAAAGGAGTGGCTCAAGAAGAAGCACATTAAGGTCCTGGAGTAGCCTAGCTAGTCTCCATACCTTAATCCCATAGAAAATATGTGGAGGGAGCTGAAGGTTCGAGTTGCCAAACGTCAGCCTCGAAACCTTAATGACTTGGAGAAGATCTGCAAAGAGGAGTGGAACAAAATCCCTCCTGAGATGTGTGCAAACCTAGTGGCCAACTACAAGAAACATCTGACCTCTGTGATTGCCAACATGGGTTTTGCCACCAAGTACTAAGTCATGTTTTGCAGAGGGGTCAAATAATTATTTCCCTCATTAAAATGCAAATCAATTTATAACATTTTTGGCATACATTTTTCTGGATTGTTTTGTTGTTATTCTGTCTCTCACTGTTCAAATAAACATACCATTAAAATTATAGACATGTCTTTGTCAGTGGGCAAACGTACAAAATCAGCAGGGGATCAAATACTTTTTTCCCTCACTGTATGTTCCTCCGTCATCCGAGTGTCACATCTAGAAAGATTTCAACCCACTTAATCCCAAAAAGTTTCATTGCAAAGTCCTATTTATTTTGTTGCTTTGACAAAGTTGTTTCTGAAGATTATTATTTATTTCATGTGATTAGTGATTCATTTACGTATGTCCCTCATTTTAAGGTCAACCCTGTTACGTGAACTGAACTCTCATTGTAATATGGTGAAACTATTCATTTTAAAATATTATTTTCAAAAGAAAAATTGAACATCTAATAGTTCGATCATAGTGTAAAAGCAGGTGAGCTGGTTCTACTCTTTTTGGCAATTTTCTGATGTTTTGTGGTGGAAAACTGAGCGGGTTGAGCATAACACGTCAACGCTATTAGCCATAGATAGACAGGCTAGACATTTTTTGGCAATACCATTTTTGGGGTGAACCTTGCATTCAATTGCCACTCCCTATTGCACACAACAAGTTTCCATTCCCCCTGTCATGAGGTGATGTATTGCTGATTTTAAATGAAATTGTCACGCCCTGGCTCTGGGGACTCTAGTATGTTGAGCCAGGGTGTTAGTTTCTATGTTTTTGTGTTCTAGGTTGTGTTGCTTCTAGTTTGGTATTTCTATGTTGGCCAGGGTGGTTCCCAATCAGAGACGGCTGTAGCCGTTTGGCATTTGTTTAATGTGGTATCTTGTTCCGTTTGGTTTGTGTAACCGTAGGACTTCACGTTTCGTATCGTTTGTTGTTTTGTTCGTTGTGTGTACACTGAAATAAATATGTACGCATATCACGCTGCGCCTTGGCCCGCTTCTTCTCAAGACGATCGTGACAGAAATAGTCAACCCTGTTATGGACAAGCCTGTTATTTTATTTGGCACTTTATAGAGTACCACAGTATGAGTCATAATACCCATAAAACCTAGTTTTTCCACCATTCATGATTCCCATAGGGGATTTTAGAAACACTTAAAATAAGGGCTGTGTTTTGTGTAGGCTTACCCTGGCATGATGTTTTGATAACAGTGTAAATCTCTTTATCAATATATTCGCCTGTATTTACCCCCCAACAATGAAATGCTAATTAGCTGCTGATGTGGCTATCATTAAGAATTACAAATGCCATGATGATCTGGACCAGACTACCAAATTGAGGCGAAGGTAAGAATCTCTTGTATGATGTCTATTTTGATGCTAATTAGCATTTTCAAATCTGCATGTAAATAGAGCTGAATATATTGATAAAAGTCACCTTGTCCGAGAGAGATTTACAAGGTTATCAAAACGTGACGCCAGGGTAAGCCTACACAAAACACAGCCCTTATTTTAAGTGTTTCTAAAATTCCCTATTGGAAAAATTAATAGTGGAAAAACGATTACAACCATTTTCCTGTTTGATCGCTAGGATTTATGTGTAGTATGACACCTCAACTGTGGGGCTCTATTGGCACTTACTATACAGTGGGGAAAAAAAGTATTTAGTCAGCCACCAATTGTGCAAGTTCTCCCACTTAAAAAGATGAGAGAGGCCTGTAATTTTCATCATAGGTACACGTCAACTATGACAGACAAATTGAGAAAAGAAAATGCAGAAAATCACATTGTAGGATTTTTTATGAATTTATTTGCAAATTATGGTGGAAAATAAGTATTTGGTCACCTACAAACAAGCAAGATTTCTGGCTCTCACAGACCTGTAACTTCTTCTTTAAGAGGCTCCTCTGTCCTCCACTCGTTACCTGTATTAATGGCACCTGTTTGAACTTGTTATCAGTATAAAAGACACCTGTCCACAACCTCAAACAGTCACACTCCAAACTCCACTATGGCCAAGACCAAAGAGCTGTCAAAGGACACCAGAAACGAAATTGTAGACCTGCACCAGGCTGGGAAGACTGAATCTGCAATAGGTAAGCAGCTTGGTTTGAAGAAATCAACTGTGGGAGCAATTATTAGGAAATGGAAGACATACAAGACCACTGATAATCTCCCTAGATCTGGGGCTCCACGCAAGATCTCACCCCGTGGGGTCAAAATGATCACAAGAACGGTGAGCAAAAATCCCAGAACCACACGGGGGGACCTAGTGAATGACCTGCAGAGAGCTGGGACCAAAGTAACAAAGCCTACCATCAGTAACACACTACGCCGCCAGGGACTCAAATCCTGCAGTGCAAGACGTGTCCCCCTACTTAAGCCAGTACATGTCCAGGCCCGTCTGAAGTTTGCTAGAGTGCATTTGGATGATCCAGAAGAGGATTGGGAGAATGTCATATGGTCAGATGAAACCAAAATAGAACTTTTTGGTAAAAACTCAACTCGTCGTGTTTGGAGGACAAAGAATGCTGAGTTGCATCCAAAGAACACCATACCTACTGTGAAGCATGGGGGTGGAAACATCATGCTTTGGGGCTGTTTTTCTGCAAAGGGACCAGGACGACTGATCCGTGTAAAGGAAAGAATGAATGGGGCCATGTATCATGAGATTTTGAGTGAAAACCTCCTTCCATCAGCAAGGGCATTGAAGATGAAACGTGGCTGGGTCTTTCAGCATGACAATGATCCCAAACACACCGCCCGGGCAACGAAGGAGTGGCTTCGTAAGAAGCATTTCAAGGTCCTGGAGTGGCCTAGCCAGTCTCCAGATCTCAACCCCATTGAAAATCTTTGGAGGGAGTTGAAAGTCCGTGTTGCCCAGCGACAGCCCCAAAACATCACTGCTCTAGAGGAGATCTGCATGGAGGAATGGGCCAAAATACCAGCAACAGTGTGTGAAAACCTTGTGAAGACTTACAGAAAACGTTTGACCTGTGTCATTGCCAACAAAGGGTATATAACAAAGTATTGAGAAACTTTTGTTATTGACCAAATACTTATTTTCCACCATAATTTGCTAATAAATTCATTAAAAATCCTACAATGTGATTTTCTGGATTTTTTTTCCTCATTTTGTCTGTCATAGTTGACGTGTACCTATGATGAAAATTACAGGCCTCTCTCATCTTTTTAAGTGGGAGAATTTGCACAATTGGTGGCTGACTAAATACATTTTTTCCCCACTGTATTAACTGTTTTATTTAACTTCTTTAGATGGGAAAACATGTTTTTTATTAAGTTATTAACAGAACAGATAGATGGCAATAAAAACTGTAACATTGAGGCTCAGAATAAATTAGAGAAAAAACAAAAAGAAATTGAGAAAATTATTCAAGAAAGATCAAGTGTAATATATTATAAAAATAAAGCAAACTGGATGGAATATGAGGAAAAATGCATCAAATTATTTTTTAATCTTCAACATAGGAATGCTACCCAAAATAATTTAATGAAACGGGTTACAATTGACGGAGTAACCCATGATTCACCAAATGATATTTTGAAGGAGGAAACAAAATACTTTAAGCATATGTTTTCGTTTCAGTCGCCTCCATCTCCTCTAACTGAAGCTAATTGTAGAGAGTTTTTTTTTCTATTGATAATGTAAAATTAACAGCCATACAGAAAGACTCATGTGAAGGTGTAATTACAGAGGAGGAACTTCTGGATGCAATTAAATAATTTAAGCCCGGGAAAACTTCAGGGTTGGATGGCATACCAGTCGAGGTGTACCAAACCTTTTTTGATATACTAAGAGGACCGTTATTAGCATGTTTTAACCACTCCTATGTAAATGGTAGATTATCTGACACTCAAGAAGAAGGTCTGATCTCATTATTAGTGAAACAGGATACAAGTGGAAAATATAAAGGCCCCTTACACTTCAGTGTTGTGATGCAAAAATTCTAACAAAATGTATAGCGCATAGAATTAAAAAGGTATTGTCGGATATTATTCATTCTAATCAGACAGGTTTTTTACATGGAAGATACATTGGAGATAATATAAGGCAAGTATTGGAAACAATAGAACATTATGGAAAATCGGAGAAACCAGGCCTGCTATTCATAGCAGACTTCTAAAAGGCATTTGATAAAGTACAACTGGGGTTTATATATAAATGCCTGGAGCATTTCAATTTTGGTGAATCTCTTATAAATTAGGTCAAAATCATGTATAGTAACCCTAGGTGTAAAATAGTAAATAATGGCTATTTCTCAGAAAGTTTTAAACTGTCAAGAGGAGTGAAACAAGGTTGTCCACTATCGGCATATCTATTTATTGTGGCCATCGAGATAGCTATTAAAATCCGATCCAACATTAATATCAGGGGATTAGAAATCCAGGGCTTAAAAAAAAGGTGTCATTGTACGCTGATGGTTCATGTTTTCTTTTAAATCCACAACTAGAATCACTCTACAGCCTCATAGAGGATCTAGATACATTTTTTAACCTCTCTGGATTAAGACCAAATTATGACAAATGTACTATATTACGTATTGGATCAATACAAAATACAATTTCTACATGTAGTTTACCAATTAAATCGTCTGATGGTGATGTGGATATACTCAGAATACATATCCCAAAGGAAATAAATGATCTCACTTCAATAAATTATAAATAAAAGTTAGCAAAAATAGATAAGATATTGTTACCATGGAAAGTGAAAATACCTGTCAATTTGTGGAAAAATCACCCTGATTAACTCTTTAGTATTATCCCAGTTTACCTATTTGCTTATGGTCTTACCTACGCCTAACAAACAGTTTTTGAAATTAAATGAAAAAAAAATATTCCATTTTATTTGGAACGACAAGCCAGACAAAATTAAACGGGCCTATTTATATAATGAATATGAATTCGGAGGACAGAAATTATTAAATATTAAAGCATTAGACCTATCACTAAAAGCTTCAGTCATACAAAATGTATACTTAAATCCGAACTGGTTCTCTAGCAAATTAGTAAGATTGTTTCACCTAATGTTCAAGAATGGCCTTTTTCCCTTTATTCAAATTATAACCACTCACTTTCAGTTATTTGAAAAGGAAATCATCTCCCAGATATCACTATTTCTAAAGCAAGCCATAGAAAGTTGGTTGCAATTTCTATTTCATCCTCCAGAAATGACAGAACAAATAATGCAACAAATATTGTGGTTAAACTCAAATATACTAATTGGCAAAAAAAACTTTATTTTTGACAAAATGTTTAAAAAAGGTATAATCTTTGTAAATGATATCATCGGTAGGACTGGTGGAGTTATGTCGCACATGCAGCTAACAAAAACATATGGAAATGTCTGCTCTACCAAAAATTACAACCAAATAATTGCAGCCTTACCGCAAAAATGAAAGAGGAAAGTGGAAGGGGGATAAAGTAAGGAACTTGTCTGTCGGCCTTGCATTAAAGAACATAATTGGTTAAGGAAAACTGTGATAAATAAAAAAGTATATCAGTTTCATTTAAGGACCAAAGGATTGACAGCCGTCCCATATAATGACACTGCTGGTCCTGCTCACACTGCCCTACCCTATGCTTTGACTTCTTTCTCCCCTCTCTCTCCAGATAAAATCTTGCGACTTGTGACGGCAGGCCGCCCAACAACCTGCCCGCTTGACCCTATCCCCTCCTCTCTTCTCCAGACCATCTCCGGTGACCTTCTCCCTTACCTCACCTCGCTGATCAACTCATCCTTGACCGCTGGCTATGTCCCTTCCGTCTTCAAGAGAGCGAGAGTTGAACCCCTTCTCAAAAAACCAACACTCGATCCCTCTGATGTCAACAACTACAGACCAGTATCCCTTCTTTCTTTTCTCTTCAAAACTATTGAGCGTGCCGTCTTTAGCCAACTCTCTTGCTATCTCTCTCAGAATGACCTTCTTGATCCAAACCAGTCAGGTTTCAAGACTTGAGACTGCTCTTCTCTGTGTCACAGAGGCTCTCAGCACTGCTAAAGCTAACTCTCTCTCCTCTGCTCTTGTCCTTCTAGACCTGTCTGCTGCCTTTGATACTGTGAACCATCAGATCCTCCTCTCCACCCTCTCCGAGCTGGGCATCTCCGGCGCGGCTCACTCTTGGATTGCGTCCTACCTGACCGGTCGCTCCTACCAAGTGGCGTGGCGAGAAGCTGTCTCCGCACCACGTGCTCTCACCACTGGTGTCCCCCAGGGCTCAGGTCTAGGCCCTCTCCTATTCTCGCTATACACCAAGTCACTTGGCTCTGTCATATCCTCACATGGCCTCTCCTATCATTGCTACGCTGACGACACACAACTAATCTTCTCCTTTCCCCCTTCTGATAACCAGGTGGTGAATCGCATCTCTGCATGTCTGGCAGACATATCAGTATGGATGACGGATCACCACCTCAAGCTGAACCTTTGCAAGACGGAGCTGCTCTTCCTCCCGGGGAAGGACTGCCTGTTCCATGATCTCGCCATCACGGTTGACAACTCAGTTGTGTCCTCCTCCCAGAGTGCGAAGAGCCTTGGCGTGACCCTGGACAACACCCTGTCGTTCTCCGCTAACATCAAGGCAGTGACCCGATCCTGCAGGTTCATGCTCTCCAACATTCGAAGAATAAGACCCTGCCTTACACAGGAAGCGGCACAGGTCCTAATCCAGGCACTTGTCATCTCCCATCTGGATTACTGCAACTCGCTGTTGGCTGGGCTCCCTGCCTGTGCCATTAAACCCCTAAAACTCATCCAGAATGCCGCAGCCCGTCTGGTGTTCAACCTTCCCAAGTTCTCTCACGTCACCCCGCTCCTCCGCACACTCCACTGGCTTCCAGTTGAAGCTCGCATCTGCTACAAGACCATGGTGCTTGCCTACGGAGCTGTAAGGGGAACAGCACCTCCGTACTTCAGGCTCTGATCAGTCCCTACACCCAAAGGAGGGCACTGCGTTCATCCACCTCTGGCCTGCTGGCTCCCCTACCTCTGCGGAAGCATAGTTCCCGCTCAGCCCAGTCAAAACTGTTCGCTGCTCTGGCACCCCAATGGTGGAACAAGCTCCCTCATGATGCCAGGACAGCTGAGTCACTCACCACCTTCCGGAGACATCTGAAACCCCACCTCTTTAAGGAATACCTGGGATAGGATAAAGTAATCCTTCTACCCCCCTTACTCCAACTTGTTATCAGTATAAAAGACACCTGTCCACAACCTCAAACAGTCACACTCCAAACTCCACTATGGCCAAGGCCAAAGAGCTGTCAAAGGACACCAGAAACAAAATTGTAGACCTGCACCAGGCTGGGAAGACTGAATCTGCAATAGGTAAGCAGCTTGGTTTGAAGAAATCAACTGTGGGAGCAATTATTAGGAAATGGAAGACATACAAGACCACTGATAATCTCCCTCGATCTGGGGCTCCACGCAAGATCTCACCCCGTGGGGTCAAAATGATCACAAGAACGTTGAGAAAAAATCCCAGAACCACACGGGGGGACCTAGTGAATGACCTGCAGAGAGCTGGGACCAAAGTAACAAAGCCTACCGTCAGTAACACACTATGCCGCCAGGGACTCAAATCCTGCAGTGCCAGACGTGTCCCCCTGCTTAAGCCAGTACATGTCCAGGCCCATCTGAAGTTTGCTAGAGTGCATTTGGATGATCCAGAAGAGGATTGGGAGAATGTCATATGGTCAGATGAAACCAAAATAGAACTTTTTGGTAAAAACTCAACTCGTCGTGTTTGGAGGACAAAGAATGCTGAGTTGCATCCAAAGAACACCATACCTACTGTGAAGCATGGGGGTGGAAACATCATGCTTTGGGGCTGTTTTTCTGCAAAGGCACCAGGACGACTGATCCGTGTAAAGGAAAGAATGAATGGGGCCATGTATCGTGAGATTTTGAGTGAAAACCTCCTTCCATCAGCAAGGGCATCGAAGATGAAACGTGGCTGGGTCTTTCAGCATGACAATGATCCCAAACACACCGCCAGGGCAACGAAGGAGTGGCTTCGTAAGAAGCTTTTTTTTAAGGTCCTGGAGTGGCCTAGCCAGTCTCCAGATCTCAACCCCATAGAACATCTTTGGAGGGAGTTGAAAGTCCGTGTTGCCCAGCGACAGCCCCAAAACATCACTGCTCTAGAGGAGATCTGCATGGAGGAATGGGCCAAAATACCAGCAACAGTGTGTGAAAACCTTGTGAAGACTTACAGAAAACATTTGACCTGTGTCATTGCCAACAAAGGGTATATAACAAAGTATTGAGAAACTTTTGTTATTGACCAAATACTTATTTTCCACCATAATTTGCAAATAATATTCATAAAAAATCCTACAATGTGACTTTCTGGATTTTTTTTTATTATTTTTGTCTGTCATAGATGACATGTACCTATGATGAAAAGTATAGGCCTCTCTCATCTTTTTAAGTGGGAGAACTTGCACAATTGGTGGCTGACTAAATACTTTTTTCCCCCACTGTATATACAAAAAAAAAAAAACATGGGGGATTGGAAGTGATGCAGACAATTACATTGATCGAAGTTACAATCTATCTGCAATATTAAGCTTACATTTTTTTTTTAAATAAACTAGTTTAGCATGTGTTCTTATGACAGAATGTTAAAATGAGGTGAAATCAGTTCTCAAAAGGCATCGAATTGGTGGACCGACCCTCATATCTTCATAACAGTAAGATAACAGGCCCTCTACCTGGCATGGTTTTGTGCTCTCTGGGTTGACATTGTCCTAACCACAGATCTAGGATCAGCTTACCCTCCTCCATATCCTGACCTTAACCTTCAGTGGACAAAAATGCTTAACTGACCTTAGATCAGTGTCTAGGGGCAACTTCATATGTGCTTGGTGCTTTGGTTGGCTTCAGCCGGGCCCAAAACATGGAAAATAACTAACAGCCCACAGAGCGACACTATCATGGATCTGATTTCTACTGAGTGCCTCCTAGACTTCCTCCTAAATAGAAAACATTTTATTCAATTAGGTCAATTAATAGCTTCCTTCTCTATTCTCCTCTCTCCTTCTTTCCTCTCCTCCTCTCTCTCTCTCTCTCTTTGTCCTTTCAGGTTTTTAGAGCGGAGCGATGCGTTTAGCATATTTTATCTGACCACAGTAAATTAGGATCAGCCTCTGTTTAAAATGTGTGTGTGTGTGTGTGTTAAATTGATAGAGTTGTTAAATGGATAGAGTTTCACAGGGGTAATTACAGTGTGTCTCTCCGCCTGATCTCTCACACATGTTCTACACTCAGACACACCCCACCACCTGGAAGGAAATAACACACCACTGTCTGTCTGTCTGTCTGTCTGTCTGTCTTTCTGTGCGAAAAAGGAGAGAATACTATACTGTGGCTACAGTGCAATAATTTAGTCTCGTCTCCTCTCTGTGTGAGAAAGGCATGATGTGCCAGCCTCATTCTCTGTGGTCTGACTAAGGACTAAGGTGTAATTTCCTCTGGCCTCCCAGGATATGGCTTTACTTGATGTTCCCACACTCTTCCATCCTGTCTTTATACCTCTTATATCATCCCTCTCTCCAACAGAGATGAGAGGAAGGTAGAACGGGAGGAAGAGACAAAAAATAGAAAGAGATTGAGAAAGCGAAGAAAAAGAGAGAGAGAAACAGAGATAAAGAGAAAGAAAGATAGACATAACAGAGAGGGAGGGAGAGGAGCGCAAGAGAGAGGGCCTGATCTAAAAGAAGCAGTAATAACAGTTCTTAACAGCTACTCTTTCATTGAATTAATCTTTGTGGCTATTTCAGACTGAAGGAATCTCCTGTAGGAAACATCAAACGGGAGAGAGAGACAGGCTGCACAGACTACATAATGAACAGGTGATGGCTCCACCACACGCACGCATGCAGGTACACATGCTCGTCTGGGTGTATGTATCTGGGTAATGTACAGTATATACAGTATATGATGGATATAAATAGTATATAATGAACTAGAGGTGAACATATGCCCTTTTTTATCACACACATGCATGCATGCACACACGCAAGCACGCACACACACAAATACATGCAAATAATGTTTCCTTACAAAAATGTTTCCCGGGTAGCCTAACACAAACATACAGCATGTTTCCACTCACATCGGCTCTGCTTTTCAGATCACAAGTGTCGTGACGTGACTTATTTTAATATGGTGACTGTTATTTATCGAATCAACTAACTATGTTTAATTGTCACTCTATGAAATGAATAATGTAACAATTAACTCATTAGGAATTTGGGGACCTACGGAATAAGTTGTTTAACAAGTTACCATCTCCCGAATTAAACTCTTAGAAGATACATTACAGTCAAATGTTTGGACACAACTACTCATTCAAGGCTTTTTCTTTATTTTTTAATTTTTTTACATTGTAGAATAATAGTGAGGACACCACTCTTTGCCTTGATGACAGCTTTGAACACTCTTGGCATTCTCTCAACCAGCTTTATGAGGTAGTCACCTGGAATGCATTTAAATTAACAGGTGTGCTTTCTTAAAAGTTAATTTGTGGAATGTATTTCCGTCCTAATGTGTTTGAGCCAATCATTTGCGTTGTGACATGGTATTTATTTTTATTTATTATATTTAACCAGGTAAGCCAGTTGAGAACAAGTTCTAATTTACAACTGCGACCTGACCAAGATTATCACAACTTCCGCCAAGCCTGCCTCCCCTTCTTGTTCAGGCAGGTTTCGGCGTTCGGCGTCACCGGCTTTCTAGCTACTGCCGATCCATTTATCATCACTCCATTTATCTTGTCTTCAATCACATACACCTGGTCCTTATTAATTTACATTTTAGTCATTTAGCAGATGCTCTTATCCAGAGCGACTTACAGTTAGTGCATACATTATTTTTTTTCATACCCCCTGTGGGAATCGAACCCACAACCCTGGCATTGCAAACACCATGCTCTATCAACTGAGCTACATCCCTGCCGCCCATTCCCTCCCCTACCCTGGACGAATTGCACACCGCCCGATGGGTCTCCCGGTTGCGGCCGACTACGACAGAGCCTGGATTCGAACCAGGATCTCTAGTGGCACAGCCAGTGGCCTTAGACCACTGCGCCACTCGGGAGATCATTAGTCATTGTATAAGTGTTCCCTCTGCTTCCTTGTCTGTGTGGGTGATTGTTTATTGTGGAGGTTAGTGAAGCTCGGTGGAGCGCGTGTATTTTGTATCGACGGGAGTATTTTCCCGTGTGCCTTGTATTTTCCAGTGCGCCTGTTTTGTGCCATGGAGTGTGTTTGATGCATTTCTGCGTAAACCTGTATTTTGCGGATTAAAGCCTGTTATTCTGTGATTTACCCTCCTGCGCCTGACTCCTTCAACACCACCTCATCACAGAATCACCCACCCGACATGGAGTCAGCGGGAGAGACGCGCATGCCTGGAGTCGTGGAACGGGTCCAGGAGCATTCAACTATGCTAGCCAGCTTGGGTGAAGCGATGGATCAGGTTCTTCAGGTCGTCCAACGCCTGGAGAGGAGAGAGCCCGATCCGTCAAGACCAGCTGGCCAACCGGATCCCGCCACCTACACCCCAGCACCCGGAGGGATCCAGATATCCCGACCACGGGAGTTCGACGGGACAGCGGCGCTGTGCCAAGGATTCCTTCTCCAACTGGAGCTCTACTTCTCCAGCATCCGGCCGGTCCCATCAGAGCGGGAAAGGGTGTCCGCCCTCGTCTCCTGCCTCTCGGGGAAAGCCCTGAAGTGGCCTAACGCAGTGTGGAACAAAGGAGGAGCCACGTTGGAGAATTACGGGGAGTTCACTCGTCTCTTCTGGGCGGTCTTCGATCACCCGCCCGAGGGTCGAGAGGCGGGCGAGCAGCTGGTCCACCTGAGGCAGGGGATGAGAACTGCACAGGACTTCGCATTGGAGTTTCGAACTCTGGCAGCTGGGTCTGGGTGGAACGAGCGGGCCCTGATCGACCATTTCTGGTGCCATCTGCGAGAGGACATCCGACGGGAACTAGCCTGCCGTGACACCATGTTGTCCTTCTCGTAACTGGTGGACATGGCCATTCGTTTGGACAACTTGCTGGCAACCAGAGGACATCCTGGAGGAGGTCTGCCCGTTTCCATCACAGCCGACTCGGATCCAGAACCGATGGAGATGGGTGGAACCGCTAGCCGAGAGAGCGGAGGACGACAGCGCCAGTGCCACACTGGTGGCGCGAAGGGACACTTCACCACACGTTTTCGTCAACGCTCTTCTGGGTTTGGAGGAGGCAGGCAGGGCACTCTCACATCAACCCAGGTATCGAACAACCACAATCGTTCAGATTGCTGCGCACTGTAAAATACATATCTCCTTTCCTGAGCACATGGTAGTTCCCCAGTGTAAGGCGCTGGTCGATTCAGGCGCAGCTGGGAACTTTACGGACAGGGCATTCGCACACCGTATAGGCATTCCATTGATTCCCCTATCCATTCTACGCCCCATCAGAGCACTTGATAGTCGACCGTTAGTGTCCGGGTTGGTTAAGGAAGTTACTGCACCAGTCACCATGATTACCCAGGAGACTCATTGTGAGCAGGTTACTTTTTCCATTATTGAGTCTCCTGCTTTCCCTGTGGTATTAGGTATCCCTTGGCTAGCACTCCACAACCCCACCTTTTTAAGGCCGCAGAGGGTTCTCACAGGGTGGTCGTGAGAGTGTCAGGGTAGGTGTCTAGGTGTTTCCGTTGGTGCAACCACGGTGGAAGGTCCAGACAGTACCTCCACCGTGCACATTCCCCCTGAATACCTCGATCTGGTGCAAGCATTCTCTAAAACGCAGGCGACTAAGTTGCCACCTCATTGGGCGGGGGATTGCGCGATAAACCTCTGGGTAGACACTGTACCTCCCAAGAGTCATATATACCCCCTGTCACAGGCTGAAATGGTGGCTATGGAGACATATGTCACCAAGTCCCTGCTCCAGGGGTATATAATAATAATTAATCATTTAGCAGACACACTGATCAAGAGCGACTTACAGGAGCAATTAGGGTTAAGTGCGTTGCTCAAGGGCACATCGACAGATTTTTCACCTACTCTGCTCGGGGATTAGAACCAGCGACCTTTCGGTTACTGGCACAACGCTCTTAACCACTAAGCTACCTCCACTTCACCCGCCTCCAAGTTTCTTCTTTGTGAAGAAGAAGGACGGAGGTCTGCGCCCGTGCATTGATTATCGACCACTGAACAGGGAGACAATAAGATTTAGTCATCCACTCCCCCTCATTCCTTCAGTGATTGAATCAAAGCATGGGGCGTGCTTCTTCACCAAATTAGATCTCAGGAGTGCGTACAACCTGGTACGTATCCGAGAAGGATATGAGTGGAAGACAGCATTCAGCACAACCATGGGGAATTATGAATACCTGGTGATGCCCTATGGTTTGATGAATGCTCCCTCAGTTTTCCAGTCCTTTGTGAACGAGGTGTTTCGGGACATGCTTGGTCGCGGTGTAGTGGTCTACATCGATGACATCCTTGTGTATTCCGCTACTCGCACTGAGCATGTGTCCCTGGTTCGCAAGGTGCTGGCCCGACTGTTGGAAAATGACCTTAATGCTAAGGCAGAGAAGTGTATGTTTTTCCAGCAGTCCATCTCCTTTCTTGGATACCGCATTTCCACCTCAGGTGTGGAGATGGAGGGAGATGGCATTTCAACCTTGCGTAATTGGCCGACTCCAACCACGGTTAAGGAGGTGCAGCACTTCCTTGGCTTTGCCAACTACTATCAGAGAATTTATCCGGGGCTTTGGCATGGTCGCAGCTCCCATTACCTCCTTGTTGAAGGGTGGGCCATCCCGGCTCCGCTGGTCTGCTGAGGCTGACCTGGCCTTCAGCAAACTGCAGTCTGTTCGCCTCAGCCTCAGTACTGGCCCACCCCGACTCATCACTACCGTTCGTAGTGGAGGTGGATGCTTCCGAGGTTGGGATAGGAGCTGTCCTGTCTCAACGCTTGGGTACCCACCCAAGCTCTGCCCCTGTGCGTTCTTCTCGAAGAAGCTCAGCCCGGCGGAGCAGAACTACGGCATTGGTGATCGGGAGCTGTTGGCTGTTGTCCGAGCCTTGACCGTTTGGAGGCATTGGCTCGAGGGGGCGAAACACCCTTTCCTCGTCTGGACGGACCACCATAACCTGGAGTATATCCGGGCAGCGAGGCGGCTGAATCTTTGCCAGGCCAGGTGGGCCCTATTCTTCACCCGGTTTGATTTCACTCTATCATACATCCCGTGTACAAAGAACGTGAAGCCAGACGCACTGTCCCGGCTGTATGACACAGAGGAGAGGCCCAGCGACAACACCCCCATACTGCCGGCCTCCTGTATTGTGGCGCCGGTAGTATGGGCGATGGACACGGATATAGAGCAGGCATTACGCATGGATCCCTCTCCACCTCAGTGTCCAGATGGGCTACAGTACGTGCCTCCTCTTATCCGTGATCGTCTGATCTTCTGGGCACACACGTCACCCTCCTCGGGTCACCCAGGTATCGGCTGTACAGTGCGCTGCCTGACCGGAAAATACTGGTGGCCTAAGGACGTGAGGGTGTATGTCTCCTCCTGCTCAGTGTGCACCTAGGCACCTCCCAGCTGGTAGGTTACAACCTTTACCAGTTCCACATCGACCATGGTCTCATGTAAGTGTTGATTTTCTAACTGATCTTCCCCTCTCCCAAGGTAACACCACCATCCTGGTGGTTGTGGACTGCTTTTCTAAAGCCTGCCGCCTCCTTCGTCTGCCAGGTCTCCCCATGGCTCTGCAATCTGCGGAGGCCCTGTTTACACACGTATTCTGGCACTACGGGTACCAGAGGCTAGAGTGTCTGACCGAGGTCCCCAGATCACGTCCAAGGTCTGGAAGGCGTTCATGGAACGTCTGGGGGTCTCGGTCAGCCTGACCTCTGGGTTCCACCCCGAGAGTAATGGGAAGGTGGAACGGGTAAATCAGGACATGGGTAGGTTCCTGCGGTCCTACTGCCAGGACCAGCCAGGTGAGTGGTCGGTGTTCTTACCATGGGCAGAATATGCCCAGAACACTCTCCGCCACTCCTCCACTAACCTAACGCCTTTCCAGTGTGTTCTAGGTTACCAACCGGTTCTGGCACCGTGGCACCAGAGCCAGACTGAGGCTCCTGCGGTTGATGACTGGTTTCGGTGCACGGAGGAGACGTGGGATGCTGCACACGTTCACCTCCAACACGCCGTGCGTCGTCAGAAGGCCAACGCTGACCGCCACTGCAGTGAGGCCGCCGTCTTTGTACCGGGGGATCGGGTCTGGCTCTCGACCCGGAATCTGCCCCTCCGCCTGCCCTGCCGGAAGCTGAGCCTGCGGTTTGTGGGGCCGTTCAAAGTCCTAAGGAGAGTAAACGAGGTCACTTATAGGTTATTACTTCCCCCTGATTACCGTATTAACCCCTTGTTTCATGTTTCTCTCCTCAGGCCGGTGGTAGCTGGTCTGCTCCAGGAGTCTGAGGTGCGGGAGGTCCCTCCAACTCCTCTGGACATCGAGGGTGCCCCGGCGTACTCTGTCCGTTCCATCCTGGATTCGAGGCATTGGGTGGGGGGCCTTCAGTACCTCCTGGAGTGGGAGGGGTACGGTCCGGAGGAACGGTTCTGCTCCCGGTGAGGGATATCCTCGATCCCTCCATGTTACGGGATTTCCACCATCGCCATCCGGCTCGGACTGCTCCGCGTCCTCCTGGCCGTCCCCGAGGACGGGGGGTACTGTCACGACTTCCGCCGAGACTGCCCCTCCTCCTTGTTCGGGCAGGTTTCTGCGTTCGCCGTCACTGGCTTACTAGCTACTGCCGATCCATTTATCATCACTCCATTTGTCTTGTCTTCAATCACACACACCTGGTCCTTATTCCCTCATTAGTTATTGTATAAGTGTTCCTTGTTTGTGTGGGTGATTGTTTATTGTGGAGGTTAGTGAAGCTCGGTGGAGATCGTGTATTTTGTATCGACAGAAGTATTTTCCCATGTGCCTTGTATTTTCCATTGCGCCTGTTTTGTGCCCTGGAGTGTGTTTGACACATTTCTGCATAAACCTGTATTTTGCGGATTAAAGCCTGTTATTCTGTGATTTACCCTCCTGCGCCTGACTCCTTCAACACCACCTCATCACAAAGATAAAGCAAAGCAGTGCGATAAAAACAACAAACACAGAGTTACAAAACGTACAGTCAATAACAAAATAGGAAATGTATATGCAGTGTGTGCAAATGTAGTAAGTTATGGAGGTAAGGCAATAAATAGGCTATAGTGCAAAATAATTACAATTTAGTATTAACACTGGAGTGATAAATGTGCAGAAGATGTGCAAATAGAGATATGGGGGTGCAAATGAGCAAAATAAATAACAATGTAAATACCAATATGGGGATGAGGTAGTTGGGTGGGCTAATTACAGATGGGCTGTGTACAGGTGCAGTGATCGGTAAGCTGCTCTGACAACTGACGCTTAAAGATAGTGAGGGAGATAAGTGTCTCCAGCTTCAGAGATTTGTGCAGTTCATTCCAGTCATTTGCAGCAGAGAACTGGAAGGAATGGCGGCCAAAGGAGGTGTTGGCTTTGGGGATGACCAGTGAGATATACCTGCTGGAACGCATACTACGGGTGGGTGTTGCTATGGTGACCAATGATCTAAAATAAGGAGGGGATTTGCCTAGAAGAGATTTATAGATGACCTGGAGCCAGTGGGTTTGGCGACGAATATGTAGTGTGGGCCAGCCAACGAGACGGTACAGGTCACAATGGTGGGTAGTATATGGGGCTTTGCTGACAAAACGGATGGCACTGTGATAGACTACATCCAATTTGCTGAGTAGAGTGTTGGAAGCTATTTTGTAAATGGCATCGCCGAAGTCAAGGATCGTTAGGATAGTCAGTTTTACGAGGGCATGTTTAGCAGCATGAGTGAAGGAGGCTTTTTTGCAAAATAGGAAGCCGATTCTAGATTTAATTTTGGATTGGAGATGGTTAATGTGAGTCTGGAAGGAGATTTACAGTCTAACCAGACACCTTGGTATTTGTAGTTGTCCACATATTCTAAGTCAGACCCGCCGAGAGTAATGATTCTAGTCGGGCGGGCGGGTGCAAGCAGCGTTCGATTGAAGAGCATGCATTTAGTTTTACTAGCGTTTAAGAGCAGTTGGAGGCCACGGACGGAGTGTTGTATGACATTGAAGCTCGTTTGGAGGTTTGTTAACATAGTTGTATGCAAAATGGTGTCGTCTGCGTAGAGGTGGATCTGAGAGTCACCAGCAGCAAGAGCGACATCATTGATATACACAGAGAATAGAGTCGGCCCGAGAATTGAACACTGTGGCACCCTCATAGAGACTGCCAGAGGTCCAGACAACAGGCCCTCTGATTTGACACATTGAACTCTATCTGAGAAGTAGTTGGTGAACCAGGCGAGGCAGTCATTTGAGAAACCAAGGCTATTTAGTCTGCCAATAAGAATGCAGTGATTGACAGAGTCAAAAGCCTTGGCCAGGTCGATAAAGACGGCTGCACAGTACTGTCTTTTATCGATCGCGGTTATAATATCATTTAGGACCTTGAGCGTGGCTGAGGTTCACCCATGACCAGCTCGGAAACCAGATTACATAGCGGAGAAGGTACGGTGGGATTCAAAATGGTCGTTGATCTGTTTGTTAACTTGGCTTTCAAATACTTTCAAAAGGCAGGGAAGGATGGATATAGGTCTGTAACAGTTTGGATCCAGAGTGTCACCCCCTTTGAAGAGGGGGATGACCGCGGCAGCTTTCCAATCTCTGGGGATCTCAGACGATACGAAAGAGAGGTTGAACAGGCCAATAATAGGGGTTGTGACAATTTTGGCGGTAAATGTTAGAAAGAAAGGGTCCAGATTGTCTAGCCCAGCTGATATGTAGGGGTCCAGATTTAGCAACTCTTGCAGGACATCAGCTATCTGAATTTGGGTGAAGGAGAAGCGGGGGGAGCATGGGCAAGTTGCAGCGGAGGGTGCAGAGCTGGTGGCCGGGGTAGGGGTAGCCAAGTGGAAAGCATGGCCAGCCGTAGCAAAATGTTTATTGAAATTCTCGATTCTTGTAGATTTATCGATGGTGACAGTGTTTCCTAGCCTCAGTGCAGTGGGTATCTGGGAGGAGGTGCTCTTATTCTCCATGGACTTTAGTGTCCCAAAACTATTTGGAGTTAGTGCTACTGGATGCAAATTTCTGTTTGAAAAAAATGCCTTTGCTTTCATAACTGCTTTTGTATATTGGTTCCTGACTTCCCTGAAAAGTTGCATATCGCGTGGGCTGTTCGGGCAGGCTTCGGCGTTCGTCGTCACCGGCATAATAGCCACTGCCGCTCCATATATCATCATTCCATTTGTCTTATCTCTTCAATTACACACACCTGGTTCATATCCCCTCACTAGTCTGTGTATAAGTGTTCCCTCTGCCCCCTTGTCCTTGTGGGTGATTGTTTTATGTGAGTTGAGTGAGGCTCGGTGGAGCTACTCTTACCTTGTATTGCCGGGGTAGATATTTCCCCTGTGCCTGTATGAGAAGAGAACAGGGCCGGAGAAGATGGCTGCTGTTTTACAGCCCTCTAACCAATTGTACTATTATGTCTGTTTTTCCGCGTTATTTGTAATTTATTTTGTACATAATGTTTCTGCCATCGTCTCTTATAACCAAAAAGAGCTTCTGGATATCAGGACAGCGATTACTCACCTCGTATTGGACGAAGATTTTTTCTTCAACGATGCGGCCGCTAAGGATATCCTACAGACACCCGACAAGGCCCAAATCCCCGTCATTCGCATGAGGAAGAGACGGAGATATTGTGGACGTAGGTCAGGGTGCCTTGTAAGGATCCGACGGCGAGCGAGTAAACTGCCGCTCCCATCAATCCTATTGGCCAATCTTCAATCATTGAAGAACAAATTGGATGACCTAAGATTACGGTTATCCTACCAACGGGACATTAAAAACGGTAATATCTTCATTTTCACCGAGTCGTGGCTGAACGAAGACAAGGATAACATACAGCTAGCGGGCTATACGCTACATCGGCAGGATAGAACGGCTGACTCCGGTAAGACAAGGGGTGGCGGTCTGTGTATATTTGTAAACAACAGCTGGTGCACAAAATCAAATACTAAGGAAGTCTCGAGGTTTTGCTCGCCTGAGGTAGAGTATCTTATGATAAGCTGTAGACCACACTATTTACCAAGAGAGTTTTCATCTATATTTTTCATAGCTGTCTATTTACCACCACAAACCAATGCTGGCATTAAGATTGCACTGAATGAGCTGTATAAACTGTGTACGCTCATCCAGATACAGCTCTCCTAGTGGCCGGGGACTTTAATGCAGGGAAACTTAAATCTGTTCTACCTAATTTCTACCAGCATGTTAAATGTGCAACCAGAGGAAAAAAAAACTCTAGACAACCTTTACTCCACACACAGAGACGCATACAAAGCTCTCCCTCGCCCTCCATTTGGCAAATCTGACCATAACTCCATCCTCCTGATTCCTGCTTATAAGCAAAAACTAAAGCAGGAAGCACCAGTGACTCGGTTAATAAAAAAGTGGTCAGATGACACAGATGCTAAGATACAGGACTGTTTTGCTAGCACAGACTGGAACATGTTCCGGGATTCTTCAGATAGCATTGAGGAGTACACCACATCAGTCACTGGCTTCATCAATAAGTGCATCGATGATGTCGTCCCCACAGTGAACGTACGTACATACCCCAACCAGAAGCCATGGATTACAGGAAACATCTGCACTGAGCTAAAGGGTAGAGCTGCCGCTTTCAAGGAGCGGGACTCTAACCCGGACGCTTATAAGAAATCCCACTATGCCCTCCAACGAACCATCAAACAGGCAAATAGTCAATACAGGGCTAAGATTGAATCGTACTACACTGGCTCTGACGCTCGTCGGATGTGGCAGGGCTTGAAAACTATTACAGACTACAGAGGGAAGCACAGCCGCGAGCTGCCCAGTGACACAATACTTCCAGACGAGCTAAACCACTTCTATGCTCGCTTCGAGGCAAGCAACACTGAAGCATGCATGAGAGCACCAGCTGTTCCAGATGACTATGTGATCACGCTCTCCGTAGCCGATGTGAGTAAGACTTTTAAGCAGGTCAACATTCACAAGGCCGCAAGGCCAGACGGATTACCAGGACGTGTACTCCGAGCATGTGCTGACCAACTGACAAGTGTCTTCACTGACATTTTCAACATGTCCCTGACTGAGTCTGTAATGCCAACATGTTTCAAGCAGACCACCATAGTCCCCGTGCCCAAGGACTCTAAGATAACCTGCCTAAATGACTACCGACCCGTAGCACTGACGTCTGTAGCCATGAAGTGCTTTGAAAGGCTGGTCATGGCTCACATCAACAGCATTATCCCAAAAACCCTAGACCCACTCCAATTTGCATACCGCCCCAACAGATCCACAGATGATGCAATCTCTATTGCACTCCACACTGCCCTTTCCCACCTGGACAAGAGGAACACTTACGTGAGAATGCTATTCATTGACTACAGCTCAGCATTCAACACCATAGTGCCCTCAAAGCTCATCACTAAGCTAAGGATCCTGGGACTAAACACCTCCCTCTACAACTGGATCCTGGACTTCCTGATGGGCCGCCCCCAAGTGGTAAGGGTAGGTAACAACACATCTGCCACACTGATCCTCAACACGGGGGCCCCTCAGGGGTGCGTGCTCAGTCCCCTCCTGTACTCCCTGTTCACCCATCACTGCATGGCCAGGCACGACTCCAACACCATCATTAAGTTTGCCGATGACACAGCAGTGGTAGGCCTGATCACCGACAACGATGAGACAGCCTATAGGAAGGAGGTCAGAGACCTGGCCGTGTGGTGCCAGGACAACAACCTCTCCCTCAACGTGACCAAGACAAAGGAGATGATTGTGGACTACAGGAAAAAAAAAGAGGACTTAGCACGCCCCCATTCTCATCGACGGGGCTGTAGTGGAACAGGTTGAGAACTTCAAGTTCCTTGGTGTCCACATCACCAATGAACTATCATGGTCCAAACACACCAAGACAGTCGTGAAGAGGGCACAACAAAGCCTATTCCCCCTCAGGAGACTGAAAAGATTTGGCATGGGTCCTCAGATTCTCAAAAAATTCTACAGCTGCACCATCGAGAGCATCCTGACTGGTTGCATCACCGCCTGGTATAGCAACTGCTTGGCCTCCGACCGCAAGGCACTACAGAGGGTAGTGCGTACAGCCCAGTACATCACTGGGGCCAAGCTTCCTGCCATCCAGGACCGCTATACCAGGCGGTGTCAGAGGAAGGCCCTCAAAATTGTCAAAGACTCCAGCCACCCTAGTCATAGACTGTTCTCTCTGCTACCGCACGGCAAGCGGTACCAGAGTGCCAAGTCTAGGTCCAAAAGACTTCTCAACAGCTTCTACCCCCAAGCCATAAGACTCCTGAACAGCTAATCATGGCTACCCAGACTATTTGCACTGCCCCCCCACCTCATCCTTTTACGCTGCTGCTACTCTGTTAATTATTCATGCATAGTCACTTTATCTCTGCCCACATGTACATATTACTTCAACTACCTCAACTAGCCGGTGCCCCCGCACATTGACTCTGCACCGGTACCCCCCTGTATATATAGCCTCCCTACTGTTATTTTATTTTACTTCTGCTCTTTTTTTCTCAACACTTTTTTTGTTGTTGTTCTATTTTTACTTTTTTGTTAAAAATAAATGCACTGTTGGTTAAGGGCTGTAAGTAAGCATTACACTGTAATGTCTGCACCTGTTGTATTCGGCGCATGTGGCCAATAAAATTTGATTTGATTTGATTAGATTTTGTTGGAGCTACCCGTACCTTGTATTGCCGGGGTAGATTGTTCCCCTGTGCCTGTATTGTGTGGTCGCTATCCAGCGCAACTGTGTACGACGGAATAAACTCTGCATTCTGTGATTTACCCTCCTGCGCCTGACTCCTTCTAATCACACTCATCACAGGTATTTCCAGGGGTGAAAATACATTACATTTCTTACTGGTACGGGACACCCAAGTGCGCACACACATTTTATTTTTCATACTACAGAAATTACAGGTTGTCTACTCTGCTGACACTGACAAACAGTTCAATAAAAACGATGTTGTCTGATCCATATAATTGGCCTACGGAAAGGGGAGACACAAATACAATATGACGTCCATCTAACATGGAGGAGGAAATGATTGTCCAAAAACAAACAAAAGTGGCCCTGACCCATTGACAAAGATAGGCTACTGTTCGCTCAATTAAGTTAAGAATATTGATAACTAAAAGACAGATTGGAGTCTTTTCATTGTCATCTCTTTATAGCAATAGCTATTTGTATAGCGATTGCATTTTTTTATATTGTGATATGTCTCTCTGCTTTTCACTGACAGTCGCAACTCAACAATCTGTACAGACTGTAGGCTATGCGATTTAAAACAATCCACATCTTTTTTTTAAAAGTAGCTAATGATCTTATGTGGCCAAATCAAGCTTTCTGGTGTAGTAGCCTATTTTGAATGGTTTGATTCATTTCTGTATAGACAGGAGTAAGCTAATTAGGCTATATCATTTTGGAAATGTATTTCAATTGCTTTATTGAAAGCTTAGCTTCACCTAGCCTTATGGCTATGCCTTTTAATGGGGCCATAAACACAACAAGTCATTATGTTTTCATCTGATTGTCAAACAATCACTCAACAAAGGAGCTCCTGTAGGCTACCCGCTCACATTCGTCCACAAAATCATTTCAGCATCCAAACCCCAACAGTGCACTGTGCACCCGCAATGTGATGAATGGAAAGAGACATCTGTTACAAAACACCTAAGTGTATTGTAATGACATTCTGCGATTGTCATTAGGCTTACACTTGTAGCCTGAAATGATGCATTCACTGTTGTTCACACATGCCTCGGTCTCGGCCACTTAACTCCGCCTTGTCCGCCACAGTCTCGGGCACTCATCTCCGCATTGACAAAATGTAAGTGTTTTCCTCAAACCACAATGCAATTTGGAGCGTATACCACCCGGTTTCCAGTTAATTTGCACCATTTTCATTACTGACATGCAGTAATGTTAAATAATGATGTAATAGCCTATAGTTTTTGGGGCATGTTGTATTCATTGTTATAGGCTCACGTTTTACCCGTTACAGCGTACCCCCACAATTTATTTTGCCTGGACGCCCCTGGGTATTCCATAACTATGGTGCATTAAAACTAAAGGCGAGTTTACCAAACTTTAACCTCAAGAGTTAAAGGGACATTTCAAAGTCATCTCTAGCACCACACAAACATCAACATACAGTATGTGAAAATGGCGAGTTTCTATGTTTTGTAGTAAAAAAGATGAAGATAAGTGTTTCCGATTACATCATCAACCCATTAGTAGACAATTAGTAGGCAATTGGTCAGAGTCACACCATGCACACCGATGATGTAATTTATCTCCCCCCACCTTTTTTTTCTACAAAACAGAAACGCACCATTTTCACATATGTTGATGTTGGGGTGGTGCTGGAGAAGATGAATATGAAGTTGAAAAATGACGAAGTTTCTCTTTAAGCATAGGGGAACTCTAGAAACTACACTGAACCAAAATATAAATGCAATATCCAACAATTTCTAAAATGTTACTGAGTTAGAGTTCATATAAGCAAATCAGTCAATTGAAGCCAATTCATTAGGCCTTAATCTATGGATTTCACATGACTGAGAATACAGATTTTTTAAAAGGTAGGGGCGTGGATCAGAAAACCACTCAGTATCTGGTGTGACTACCATTTTCCTCATGCAGCACAACACATCTCCTTCACATAGAATTGATCAGGCTGTTGATTGTGGTCTGTGGAATGTTGTCCCACTCCTCTTCAATGGCTGTGTGAATTTGCTGGATATTGGCGGGAACTGGAACACGCTGTCGTACACGTCTATCCAGAGCATCCCAAACATGCTCAATGAGTGAGTATGCAGGCGATGGAAGAACTGGGACATTTTCAGCTTCCAGGAATTGTGTACAGATCCTTGCGACATGAGGCTGTGCGTTATCATGCTGAAACTTGAGGTGATGGTGGAGGATTAGTGGCACGACAATGGGCCTCAGGATCTCGTCATGGTATTTCTGTGCATTGAAATTGCCATCGATAAAATACAATTGTGTTCGTTGTCCGTAGTTAATGCCTGCCCCTACCATAACCCCACCGCCACCATGGGGTGCTCTGTTCACAACGAAGACATCAGCAAACTGCTCGCCCACACAACACCATACACGCTGTCTGCCATCTGCCCGGTACAGTTGAAACTGGGATTAATCTGTGAAGAGCACACTTCTCCTGCATGCCAGTGGCCATTGAAGGTAAGCATTTGCCCACTGAAGTCGGTTATGACTGTAGTCAAATCAAGACCCTGGTGAGGACGACAAGCATTCAGATGAGCTTCCCTGAAACTGTTTCTGACAGTTTGTGCAGAAATTGTTCGGTTGTGCAAACCCACAGTTTCATCAGCTGTCCGGGTGGCTGGTCTCAGATGATCCCGCAGGTGATGAAGCCAGATGTGGAGGTCCTGGGCTGGCATGGTTACACGTGTTCTGCGGTTGTGGGGCCGGTTGGACAAACTGCCAAATTCTTGAAAACGACTTTGCAGGTGGCTTATGGTAGAGAAATTAACATTACATTTCCTGGCAACAGCTCTGGTGGACATTCCTGGAGTCAGCATGCCAAAAGCACGCTCAATCAAAACTTGAGACCTCTGTGGCATTGTGTAATGATCATGCTGTTTAATCAGCTTCTTGATATGCCCCACCTGTCTTGTCAAAGGAGAAATGCTCACTGACAGGGATATAAACAAATTTCCTCACAACGCTTGAGAGAAATACGCTTTTTGTGCTATGGAACATTTCTGGGATCTTTCATTTCAGCTCATGAAACATGGGACCAACCCTTCACATGTTGCTTTTATATTTATGTTCAGTATAATATATAACACTGTAAACACATTCGTTTATTATTAAGCTAAAATGTTGACACGAATACCTGCCATTGAAAAAAAAAGTCATTTGTGGAATATTTGGTTTCTACATTGTGTAAAAGCACTATTTTCCTATTGAGATGCATTACATTGACAATTGTACACTCTCTTAAAAATCGTCTGTGATGAAGACATGCAAGAGATATGTCATTGCTATGATCTACTAAAGAAGATATCCCTTTTCCTTTCTTTCTGTGCCCGCAAATTGACCCGTTTCAGAAAGCAGGGTGTATGACGCACGTCACTACTTCAATATCAAAATGTTTTTTCTTGAACATTTGAACTTTCCTGTGTCTTAATAACAAACTTGTATGTCCTCTGTAAATACGAATCAAATTGTTAAATTGCGAGCCTAGTTGCTTTTGCCACGGAAAAAGACAGGAACCTTCCCGTTAGCCATGATTGCCTGAGATAATGGATGGGCTGGACATGCAAAGAGATGAGTTTGGATTGGTCTGCCATGTGCTGGTCAGTATGTGTAGATAATCCTTGCTAACACAGCTTTTTTGAAAGATATAGCCATGGAGAACTGCAAAAGTGTTGCTACTGCTCTCAACGACATTGTTGCCCTGAAAAAGTTGTGATGGACTTATTTCTGGAGGACAATTGTACCATTCTGACTCTATCTGACTCCGAAAATGAATCAGACGATGAGGAAATCCCTGACTTAGGTAAAACTGTAAGGGATCGGGGGTTGGCTGGGTCTAGACAGAGTCTGACACTTCCCCGATCTACAGAGAGGGGGAGTCATCAGACTCGATCTGGTTCACCTGAGTTCTGAGCACACCTGTCAGTAATTAGTGTAGGATTTAAGGTGTGCTCAGAAGCTCAGTCGGCGCGAGGTATTGTTCCTTTGTGACTTGCTAAGCGTTTTGTTCCGAGAGAGAGAGAGAGAGTTTTTTTGTTTTTGATTACCCGTGTTCCGACCTGTGCCTTGTTGTTTGACTCCCCGAATTGCTTAATCCTCTGCTTGTTTATCCCCGTGATTACCATACTCTGACCCTGTGCCTGTGCCCTCGACTACGACTACGCCCGCTCCCTTGGTACCTCTGCCTGTCTCTGCCTGGCCCGGTTTTGACCACAGCACGCCCGACTACGATTAAGCTATTCCCTTGTCTGTACTCTAATAAAGCATCGCAATTCTGCGATTGGATCTTACCACTCTGTCCGAGTATTCATTACAGAATACCTCGCCCCTACCATGGATCCAGCGGAATTACAGAGGCGATGGGAGATACAGGAGAAACGGATGGATGAACTCCTGCAGCTACTCAACGCTGGTGCGGCGGAAGGCACCATCCCGAGTACGGTCAGTCCTCGTCATGCACCTCCGATTTCTATACCGACAAGGTACGACGGGGAACCTGGCAAATGTCAGGGGTTTCTACTCCAGACGTCCCTGTATATGTCGTATAATCGTACTATGTTTTCCGATGACCGTAGCAGGGTGGATTTCATGATTTCTCTGCTAACGGGTAGAGCACTGGATTGGGCTACTGCGCTTTGGGCAGCTGAGGTCCCCGAGTTGAATGCGGAAGTTCAGTTTAAGAGACTGTTTCAAGAGGTGTTCGACCACCCAGTATCTGGGCGTAGCGTGGGAGACCAACTATGCGAACTTCAGCAGGGCCGTCGCACAGTAGCCGACTACGCTTTAGAGTTCCGTACTATAGCAGCCGGTAGCGGATGGAGCGAGACTGCTTTGCTCACCGTTTTCCGAAGAGGGCTGCGCAAAGAAGTACAGACTGAGTTGGCTTGTCGGGGAGATATCACTGCGCTACATGAGTTTATCAACATCGCCGTCTCTATTGATAATCTGATAGTGCAACACAAGGTATCCACAGTCCGGGAGCCCTCGGTCACTGGTCCTACGCAATCGTCAGAGCGGAGGAGTCAATCTGAGGAGGAACCTAGGCAACTCGGACGGTCACCCCTACAGGGTTCGGTGAGACAACAACGTCGGCAAGACGGACTATGCCTGTATTGTGGTCAGTCGGGTCATTTCATTCGGCAATGTCCGGTACGACCAAACCGTACCCCAGAATATCGCCTCGGAACTGCCCAACCGGTGAGTGAGACTCATGTTTTCAACATCACATCTAAACAAATGTATGTGCCAGTTACCTTATCTGTTGGAGAGAGAGTGCGCCGATTGGAAGGTCTTATTGATTCCGGGGCGGCTGCCAGTTTTATGGATGTGGGTCTCGCTGAGGAATTGGGAGTTCAACTTATCCCAATTCAACCTCCCCTGCGAGTCAACGCGCTAGACGGTGAGCCCATGGGCACTGGGTTCATTATGCAGTGGGCTCCCTGCACCATGTGGGCTCCCTGCACCATGAGAACATCATTCTGTTCGTCATCTCCGCTCCACGGGACCCGCTAGTCCTCGGCCACCCCTGGCTCGTTACCCATGATCCGGTCATCTCCTGGAAATATGGCGATATCACGGCTTGGAGTGAGGTATGTAGGGCAGAGTGCCTCATTTTACCTTGCAAAACGTCTACTGTGGAGGATGCGCAAGGTGCGGTGTCTACTGTTGTTCCTACAGAGTACCAGGATTACGCGCAGGTGTTCTCCAAGGAGAGGGCTACCGTGTTACCACCGCATCGGGCCTGGGATTGTGCAATTGATCTGCTATCCGGGGCTACACCTCCTCGCGGAAGAATCTACCCCTTGTCACAGCCGGAACGAGAATCAATGAGCAAGTATATTGATGAGGCACTACAGCAAGGGGCCATTCGCCCATCTACGTCTCCTGCCGCATCCAGTTTTTTCTTTGTTAAGAAAAAGGATGGCGGACTGCGTCCTTGTATAGACTATCGAGGTTTGAACGATATTACCATTAAAAATCGTTACCCCCTTCCTTTGATTCCAGCAGCCCTCGAGCAGGTGGGGCAGGCCTCCATCTACAGTAAACTGGACCTCAGGAGTGCGTACAATCTGGTGCGCATTAGAGAAGGGGGATGAATGGAAGACCGCCTTCATCACCCATCGAGGACATTATGAATATTGTGTCATGCCCTATGGACTTACTAACGCGCCCTCTGTGTTCCAGGCGTTCATGAATGACATTTTCAGGGACTTGATTGATCGCTTTGTCATAGTGTACATTGATGACATCCTAATCTACTCTAACTCTCTGAGTGAACATGTGTCCCATGTACGACAGGTTCTGGACCGACTCCGACAACACTCTCTGTTCGTGAAGGCCGAAAAGAGTGAATTCCATGTCACTACGATTTCCTTCCTTGGGGCCATACTCACTCCCGACGGGGTAAAACTGGATGAATCCAAGGTGCAAGCTGTACGAGACTGGCCTCAACCCCAGACGGTGAAGGAGCTCCAGAGATTCTTGGGGTTTGCCAATTACTATAGACGGTTCGTGCGTAATTTCAGCACAACCGCAGCTCGCCTGTCGGCGATGACCAGCTACAAGGGTCGTGGTCTGAAATGGACGGAGGGGGCAGTGCGGGCTTTTGAGACATTGAAACAACACTTTACCACCGCTCCCATTTTATGCCAGCCGGATCCTACCTTGCCGTTTATCGTGGAGGTGGACGCCTCGGAGGTTGGAGTTGGAGCCGTGCTATCCCAGCGACAAGGTGAGCCGCCTAAATCACGACCCTGTGCTTTTTTTTCTAAGAAGCTGAATCCGGCCGAGCAGAACTACGACGTGGGAAATCGTGAATTACTGGCGGTGAAGTTAGCACTGGAGGAGTGGAGACATTGGCTGGAGGGAGCAGATCATCCGTTTCAAGTGCTCACGGACCACCGCAATCTGGAGTATCTTCACAGTGCTAAACGACTGAACTCCCGACAGGCAAGGTGGTCTTTATTCTTCAACCGTTTCCAATTCACTGTCTCTTATATTCCCGGGTCCAAGAATTGTAAGGCGGACGCGCTTTCCCGACGGTTCGAGCGCGTGGAAAGACCCGTGGAACCAGAACCTATCCTCCCCATGAGTTGCCGTGCTGGTCCTGTGAGGTGGGCTATCGATGACACTATTCAGGAGAGCCTACAAGCGGAACCAGCCCCTCCAGAAACACCGGTGTCTAAGGTGTTTGTACCAGCTCCGCTTCGATCTCAACTGATGGAATGGTGCCACACGTCGCTGGGATCTGGTCATCCCGGAATCACTCGAACTGCACGACTCATCAGCCGAAAATACTGGTGGGATTCCCTCACAGATGACGTCAGAGACTATGTCTTATCCTGTCCAGTATGTGCTCAGTCCAAGGTACCTTGTGCACTACCGGAGGTTAAGCTGATGCCATTGCCAACTCCTCAACGACCCTGGTCGCACATTGCAATGGACTTTGTTACAGACCTACCAGACTCAGAGGGCCATACTGTAATCCTCGTGGTCATCGATCGATTCTCCAAGATGTGCCGGTTAGTACCCATGACCCGTTTGCCTAACGCCACTCAGATGGCTGAGACTATGTTTAACCAGGTGTTCCGGCAGTTTGGTGTCCCGGAGGATATTGTTTCCGACCGGGGACCCCAGTTTGTATCCCGGGTATGGAAGGCCTTCTGCGAACGCTTGGGCATCTCGGTTAGCCTAACCTCCGGATATCATCCCCAGGCCAATGGGCAGACAGAACGGCTCAACCAGGAAATTGGGAAGTATCTACGGCAACAATGTTCGCGGCAGCCGCAAGAGTGGAGCCGATTCCTTCCTTGGGTAGAGTATGCTCAGAACTCACTCATTCACACCTCCCTATGCCTAACGCCCTTCCAGTGTGTTCTAGGGTATCAACCACCCCTGTTCCCGTGGGATACCGCATCAGGGATGGTACCGGCGGTGGACGAGTGGTTCCGTCGGAGTGCGCAGGTCTGGGAGACGGCCCATCAACATCTCAGTCAGGCCTCACAACAGCAAAAGACCTACGCCGACCGACGCCGGAGACCTACTCCCACTTATCAACCCGGGCAACGAGTGTGGCTGTCTACCCGGGACCTGCGGTTCCGACGGAGCTGCAAG
The DNA here is from genome assembly GCF_020615455.1 of Coregonus clupeaformis. Lineage (NCBI taxonomy): Eukaryota > Metazoa > Chordata > Actinopteri > Salmoniformes > Salmonidae > Coregonus > Coregonus clupeaformis. The sequence goes on from NC_059215.1 coordinate 59,040,609, forward strand.
AAGCTCCAACCAAGGTACATCGGTCCTTTCAAAGTACAGAGACGTATTAACCCTGTCACCTACCATCTGTTACTCCCTCGACACTACAGGATAAACCCTACGTTCCACATCTCCCTGTTGAAACCTGTCCACTATAGCCCGATGTACCCCCCAATCGCTCAACAACCTACTACACCACCTTTGGAGGATGAACAGGACACCACCTACACAGTCCACGAGATACTGGAGTCAAGACGGAGACGAGGGGGCATCGAATATCTCGTGGACTGGGAGGGATATGGACCTGAGGAACGGTCCTGGGTCCCGGCTAAGGACATACTGGATCCCGCTCTCAAGGCCACTTTCCACGCTGAGCACCCAGATCATCCAGGACCCCGACCCAGAGGAAGACCACCCGGTAGAGGTAGAAGGCCGTCAGGAGCCGGCCCTGGGGAGGGGGATACTGTAAGGGATCGGGGGTTGGCTCTAGACAGAGTCTGACACTTCCCCGATCTACAGAGAGGGGGAGTCATCAGACTCGATCTGGTTCACCTGAGTTCTGAGCACACCTGTCAGTAATTAGTGTAGGATTTAAGGTGTGCTCAGAAGCTCAGTCGGCGCGAGGTATTGTTCCTTTGTGACTTGCTAAGCATTTTGTTCCGAGAGAGAAAGAGAGTGTTTGTTGTTTTTGATTACCCGTGTTCCGACCTGTGCCTTGTTGTTTGACTCCCCGAATTGCTTAATCCTCTGCTTGTTTATCCCAGTGATTACCATACTCTGACCCTGTGCCTGTGCCCTCGACTACGACTACGCCCGCTCCCTTGGTACCTCTGCCTGTCTCTGCCTGGCCCGGTTTTGACCACAGCCCGCCCGACTACGATTAAGCTATTCCCTTGTCTGTACTCTAATAAAGCATCGCAATTCTGCGATTGGATCTTACCACTCTGTCCGAGTATTCATTACAAAAACATTTTCATTGAACCAGACATTGTAGTCTTTAATGACAGTGATGGGGGAAGTGTTGTTGTAACGGAAGAAGTTGACCGAATGCACGGTGGAAGTGGAGTATGTGAAGTAGAAGGACAATATTCTGACGTTTGATTGCAAATGCGGAGGGAGTCGAAAAGAGAACACAGAAGGCTGTTGTATAAAACACCTGTCTCCATATTATGTCCTCAAACTAAGGGCAACCATGGCATCTGTGAAAGAGAGGGAGAAAGATATAATGATTATTATGGCATTGCACACAGTCAGTGTGAATCGGAGTGACCAAGCAAGCTGTACAAACAAAATGCAAATGACAGAGGACGTCCTACTTAGTTAAGAGGTACCAGTCTGCCGTGAAGCATTCATCCATGTATACGGGTAAAAGTCTAGCTCCATTTTCAGATATTATCCGATTCAAATTTTGTCAGAAAGTCGTTTTCATTGCAAGTTATATCCTACTCTTAGGTAGCTAGCTAACATTGAACCTAGTTGGTTAGCTTTAGCTACCTGCAGATTCATACTACATCATTTAATTCATGGTGACTAGCTATGATAATCGGTTTGTATTGCTAGTACTCTATGGAATGGGATTATGGTTAATTGTTTAGCTAGCTAGCTAGCCTCATGTCTAAACAAAAGACACCACTTCACCAGATTATTACATGACCCATCAAGTTAGCCAGGTGTGTCTGGGGGTGATTAAGGCCATCTATTGTATTTCATGAACATGTGAACAGGTCTAGACAATAGAGACCCATCCACTTAACTAGATGTGGCTGGGGATGGTTATAGCCTCTCTTTCACATGACTTATCAATTTAGACAAGTGTGTCTGGGTAAGCCTTATCTAATAATGCTAAAACTTGTGCATCTGTGAATTTGTCACCTGAAGCATGAGGACTTGCAGCGAGTTGTGAACTTCATCAAAAACTATGCAGAGGATAATGCAATAGTATTACCAGGACACCACCCAGGACACAAACACTTTGCCATCTAATTTGACCAAAGCAGTGGTGTGGCGTCTCTACAAGGAACACTTGGTATGTAAAGCATAAACAACACATCTTTTGATTATTTAATTTATGACCAACATGATTGGAACTACTATGTGTATTTTCCAGAGCAATGTGCAGTCGGGCTGTCTTCCTTCAAGAATCTGTGGAACAATTGCTGCCCCACATCTCAAGCACTAAGCCCAGGATAGACCTGTGCTGGCAGTGCCAGAGGAACAATTATCAGGTCTTCATATATGCCAATATGCTAGAGCAGCGGTCTGTCTATACCAGAAGATGGTTGCTGAGTGCAAGACCACCTGTGAAGAACTGCAGTTGTCTCTGGGGGTCCCATCTGAACCAGCAAGCAAAGACATCAGGAAGCATTACAGCTTTGATTTTGCTCAACAGGTAAGCAACCTTTCCTTCTTTATAAATCGTAAGCAGGCACGCGTCTTGTGACAGACAGACTGACAGGGATGTGACAATTCATTTTCATTTCTCTAATGTTCTTTCTTCTTGTTTGCAGGTGCACTATTCTTCTGACCCTCTGCATCCAGGTCCCATCTACTTTTTAATTCCTCGCAAATGTGGCTTGTTTGGTGTCTGCTGTGAAGGAATACCACAACATGTCAACAACTTGAATGATGAAGGCATGTCATCCATCAAAGGCAGCAGTGCAGTCATCAACTACGTGCACCATTTCTTCACCAAGGGGAAACACATGTGGACCTGAATTGTGACAACTGCAGTGGCCAATACAAGAACAAGTTTGTGCTGTGCTATTGTGCCTGGCTGACCATGCACAAGCTCCACTACAGTCTGGACCTTCACTTCCTGATCACAGGCCATACCAAGTTTGCCCTTGACCGGTGCTTCGGACTCATCAAGCAGCACTTCAGAAAGACTAGAGTGAACACTTTGTCAGAGATTGCTGGTGTGGTGAAGGACAGCACTGTGACAGGGGTCAACATCCCACAGCTGGTTGGACTGGAGGATAGGAACAACACCTGACTCCGTACTTCAGGCCGCTGCCACAGATTAAGCCGTACCAGCACTTCAGGTGAATATCATTTTCACTGCATTGTATGAGGTTCTTCTTCTTATCTAAACTTGGTAGGTGAATTGATGTTATGCAAAGTTGTAATGTCTTGTCAATTTTTTGTCTATTTTCCTGTTTTACAGCTTCGATGCTCTGGAGCCTGGTGTTGTTGTCGCCAAGGAGCGTTCAGACTCAGTCGAGACCAGGTTTCAGCTCCTGTGCAACACTGACATCCTTCCTCCCATAGATGGTCTGCCTGTACAAGCATCACCTGGACTGGACACAACTTATCTTTTTGAGAGGCCATGGACATCACATGCCCTGCACCAAAGTCAAGGGCAGGACAGAAACAGGGTCTCCGAATATAGATTCCCTTGTTCATGCGTGGTGCGGACGGCCCAGTTCATCACTTTATAGCCTCTCTTTTACATTACCCATCAAGTTAGTCAGGTGTGTCTGGGGGTGATTACGGCCATTTATTTTATTTTATGAACATGTGTCTAGACAATAGTCACCCATCCACTTAGCTAGATGTGGCTGGGGGGTGGTTATAGCATTTCTTTCACATGACCCATCAATTTAGAAAAGTGTGTCTGGGTAGGCATCATCTAATAATTATAAAATAATTTTATCTGGACCCTTTCTTTTTTTGATATTACCACTATGCAAATAACCATTTCACTGTATCGTTTACACATTATGTATCCTGTGCATGTGACAAATAAACTTTGATGTGATATAGTGTGTGTTTACCAGAGACAGTAATGTGAAGAACAACATGACCTGCACCAAAGTCGGATTAGGACATAGTCCAAGGATTACAGTGGCTTGTGAAAGTATTCACCCCCTTGCCATTTTACCTATTTTGCTGCCTTAAAACCTGGAATTAAAATATAATTTTTGTTTGTATCATTTGATTTACCACATTGAAGATGCAAAATATATTTGGGGGTTTCACCCCCCCCAAAGACAAGACTTTGTAGAGCCAACCTTTGCAGCAATTACAGCTGCAAGACTCTTGGGGTTTGTCTCTATAAGCTTGGCACATCTATCCACTGGGATTTTTGCCCATACTTCAAGGCAAAACTGCTCCAACTCCTTCAAGTTGGATGGGTTCCGCTGGTGTACAGCTATCTTTAAGTCGTACCACAGATTCTCAATTGGATTGAATTCAGGGCTTTGACTAGGCCATTCCAAGACATTTAAATGTTTCCCCTTAAACCACTCAAGTGTTGCTTTAGCAGTATGCTTAAGGTCATTGTCCTGCTGGAAGTTGAACCTCCGTCCCAGTCTCAAATCTCTGGAAGACTGAAACAGGTTTCCCTCAAGAATTTCCCTGTATTTAGCGCCATCCATCATTCCTTCAATTCTGACCAGTTTCCCAGTCCCTGCCGATGAAAAACATCCCCACAGCATGATGCTGGCACCACCATGCTTCACTGTGGGGATGGTGTTCTCGGGGTGATGAGAGGTGTTGGGTTTGCGCCAGACAAAGCGCTTTCCTTGATGGCCAAAAAGCTCAATTTTAGTCTCATCTGACCAGAGTACCTTCTTCCCTATGTTTAGGGAGTCTCCCACATGCCTTTTGAAGAACACCAAACGTGTTTGCTTATTTTTTTCTTCGTGCATTTGCTTTTTTCTGGCCACTCTTCCGTAAAGCCCAGCTCGGTGGTGTGTACGGCTTAATGTGTCCTATGGACATATACTCCAATATCCGCTGTGGAGCGTTGCAGCTCCTTCAGGGTTATCTTTGGTCTCTTTGTTGCCTCTCTGATTAATACCCTCCTTGCCTGGTCCATGAGTTTTGGTGGGCGGCCCTCTCTTGGCAGGTTTGTCCCACTCCTCTTTGCAGATCTTCTCCAAGTCATTAAGGTTTCGAGGCTGACGTTTGGCAACTCGAACCTTCAGCTCCCTCCACAGATTTTCTATGGGATTAAGGTCTGGAGACTGGCTAGGCCACTCCAGGACCTTAATGTGCTTCTTCTTGAGCCACTCCTTTGTTGCTTTGGCCGTGTGTTTTGGGTCATTGTCATGCTGGAATACCCATCCATGACCCATTTTCAATGCCTGGCTGAGGGAAGGAGGTTCTCACCTAAGATTTGACAGTACATGGCCCTGTCCATCATCCCTTTGATGCGGTGAAGTTGTCCTGTCCCCTTAGCAGAAAAACACCCCCAAAAGCATAATGTTTCCACCTCCATGTTTGACAGTGGGGATGGTGTTCTTGGGGTCATAGGCAGCATTCCTCCTCCTCCAAACACGGCGAGTTGAGTTGATGCCAAAGATCTCCATTTTGGTCTCATCTGACCACAACACTTTCACCCAGTTCTCCTCTGAATCATTCAGATGTTCATTGGCAAACTTTAGATGGGCATGTATATGTGCTTTCTTGAGCAGGGGGACCTTGCAGGCGCTGCAGGATTTCAGTCCTTCACGGCGTAGTGTGTTACCAATTGTTTTCTTGGTGACTATGGTCCCAGCTGCCTTGAGATCATTGACAAGATCCTCCCGTGTAGTTCTGGGCTGATTCCTCACCGTTCTCAAGATCATTGCAACTCCAACTGGGTCTTGTAGCCCATTCCAGCCTTGTTTAGGTCTACAATCTTGTCCCTGACATCCTTGGAGAGCTCTTTGGTCTTGGCCATGGTGGAGAGTTTGGAATCTGATTGATTGATTGCTTCTGTGGACAAGTGTCTTTTATACAGGTAACAAGCTGAGATTAGGAGCACTCCCTTTAAGAGTGTGCTCCTAATCTCAGCTCGTTACCTGTATAAAAGACACCTGGGAGCCAGAAATCTTTCTGATTGAGAGGGGGTCAAATACTTATTTCCCTCATTAAAATGCAAATCAATTTATAACATTTTTGACATGCGTTTTTCTGGATTATTTTGTTGTTATTCTGTCTCTCACTGTTCAAATAAACCTACCATTAAAATTATAGACTGATCATTTCTTTGTCAGTGGGCAAACGTACAAAGGGGATCAAATACTTTTTTCCGTCACTGTATCTTTTTAAACTCTAGAGTGTTAAAGTTTAAACACTGAGGTAAACACTAATGATCAATGCACTATTTAAAACAATAAAAAAATACAATAAAAAAGCTTATTCAGATTCAGAAGCGTTCTATGTAAAGCCCTTCTTACCTTCCAAAAAATCATCAGAAAACCCTTTCTTCCAAAAAAAGTTCTTAGGATGAAAAATGTTATAGGTAGAACCCTTTGCCTTACAAAGAACCCTCGTCTTCAAAAAATAGTTCTCAGATGAAAATGGTATTTGATAGAACCCTATCCCTCTGCAAATAACCTTTTTGGAAGAAAAAAATGGAAGAGTGTAGGGCACTTTCAGCTATAAGCCTTAAACACACACACACACACACACACACACACACACACACACACACACACACACACTCGTCAAATTGGATCCTTGTGTAAGGTGCTGTTGGTTGCTCCACAAAGGGCTGACTGTGTGTGTTTCAGGCCCACAGGCCAAGTTTCAAGTTTCAAGTTTTATTAGTCGTATGTACGTGATACACATGACATACAACGTCCAACGAAATGCTTACGTGCAGGTTCCTTCTCGACAATGCAACATCACTAAAAGTGTGTGTGTGTGTGTGTGTGTGTCAGTCTACCTGGCCTCTTATCGGTCCATCAGACTAACCTCAGATTCTCTTTCCAGATCGGGGTGAGATTGTCCCTCAGAGACCCGGACCCCCACAGACCCTCAGAGCATGGAGTCCTCCCTGATCTCCTACCTGATTTAGGTGCTTTAATGTGGGCTCAGGTTTCACCCATCTCCCCTGCTTCACCGGGCCTGTAGTGGTGTCAGGATGCAGGCACGTTCAGAGCGCTGGTCTGGTCCCTGGTTCTGGGTTTAGTTCTGGGTCAAGGTCTAGGCTCTGGTACTCATGCTCACTGCATGATACTTTTTGTGATAAATACAGGTGACTGCCAAAATAACACTTGAGTAAATGAGGGATACAAAGTATATTGTGTGCGTAAGTGCAGAAAATCAGAGCAGGTGGTCAGTCCAGTTCATGTGCTCAGCAGTCTGATGGCTTGTAGATAGAAACAGTCTCTGAGCCAGTTGGTATTGGAAATCATGCTCCGATACTATCTGCCCAACGATAAGGGAGTGAACAGCTCATGGCTGGGGTGTGTGGTGTCCTTGATGATGATGCATCCTCAGGCACCGTTTCGAGGAGGTCTCCTGGATGGGTGGGAGCATGGTCCCAGTGATGTACTGGGCTGTATTCACCACCCACTGGAGGGCTTTGTGGTCATGGACAGAGCAATTCTCGTACCAGGTCATGAGGCAACTGGTCAGGACGCTCTCGATAGTGCAGCGGTAGTATTTGGAGAGGACCCCGTGGTGGCATGCCGAATTTCTTCAGCCGCCTTAGGAATTAGTGGTGGTGTTGTTGGTCCATGTCCGTCAGGAAGTCCAGGATCCAGTTGTAAAGGGTGGTATCCACACCCAGGGCTCTGAGCTTGGTGTCAAGCTTGGAGGGAACAATAGTGTTGAATGCTGAACTGTAGTCAATTAACAGCATTCTCACATAGGTGTTCCACTTGTCCGGATGTGTTACGGCCATGTGAATAGTGATGGAAATGGCATCTTCCATGGATCTGATGGAGCGGTAGGCAAATTGGAGTGCCTTAAAGCGAGCATAGAATGTGTTAAGCTTCTGGGAGGGAGGCTTCGGTGGGCACCACACAGCTGGATTTAATTTTGTAGTCCGCGATAGTCTGTAGTCCTTGCTACATGTTTCTCAAGTCTGAGCTGTAGAACATCAATTCAACTTTGAGTCTGTATCGTCTTTTTGAGTCCCTAATGGATTTAAGGAGCTCATACCTGCTTGCCTTGTACTCGGCGTGTGCCACCGAGTCAATCTCGGTTTGTGCTGCTGACATTGAATAATGTAGTACGGGCTTTCAGCATGGGACAGATATCTCCGTTCATCCAGGGTTTTTGGTTGGGATTGTTATTGTGGGTACAACATCATCAAATGTGACTGATGATGTACAGTACCAGTAAAAAGTTTGGACACACCTACTCATTCAAGGGTTCTTACATTTACAGTGAGGGAAAAAAGTATTTAATCCCCTGCTGATTTTGTACGTTTTCCCACTGACAAAGAAATGATCAGTCTATAATTTTAACGATAGGTTTATTTGAACAGTGAGAGACAGAATAACAACAAAAAAATCCAGAAAAACGCATGTCAAAAATGTTATAAATTGATTTGCATTTTAATGAGGGAATTAAGTATTTGACCCCCTCTCAATCAGAAAGATTTCTGGCTCCCAGGTGTCTTTTATACGGGTAACGAGCTGAGATTAGAGCACACTCTTAAAGGGAGTGCTCCTAATCTCAGTTTGTTACCTGTATAAAAGACACCTGTCCACAGAAGCAATCAATCAATCAGATTCCAAACTCTCCACCATTGCCAAGACCAAAGAGCTCTCCGAGGATGTCAGGGACAAGATTGTAGACCTACACAAGGCTGGAATGGGCTACAAGACCATCGCCAAGCAGCTTGGTGAGAAGGTGACAACAGTTGGTGCGATTATTCACAAATGGAAGAAACACAAAATAACTGTCAATCTCCCTCGGCCTGGGGCTCCATGCAAGATCTCACCTCGTGGAGTTGCAATGATCATGAGAACGGTGAGGAATCAGCCCAGAACTACACAGGAGGATCTTGTCAATGATCTCAAGGCAGCTGGGATCAAGTCACCAAGAAAACAATTGGTAACACACTACGCCGTGAAGGACTGAAATCCTGCAGTGCCCGCAAGTTCCCCCTGCTCAAGAAAGCACATATACATGCCCGTTTGAAGTTTGCCAATGAACATCTGAATGATTCAGAGGAGAACTGGGTGAAAGTGTTGTGGTGAGATGAGACCAAAATCAAGCTCTTCGGCATCAACTCAACTCGCCGTGTTTGGAGGAGGAGGAATGCTGCCTATGACCCCAAGAACACCATCCCCACCGTCAAACATGGAGGTGGAAACATTATGCTTTGGGGGTGTTTTTCTGCTAAGGGGACAGGACAACTTCACCACATCAAAGGGATGATGGACAGGGCCATGTACCATCAAATCTTGGGTGAGAACCTCCTTCCCTCAGCCAGGGCATTGAAAATGGGTCGTGGATGGGTATTCCAGCATGACAATGACCCAAAACACACGGCCAAGGCAACAAAGGAGTGGCTCAAGAAGAAGCACATTAAGGTCCTGGAGTGGCCTAGCCAGTCTCCAGACCTTAATCCCATGTGGAGGGAGCTGAAGGTTCGAGTTGCCAAACGTCAGCCTCGAAACCTTAATGACTTGGAGAAGATCTGCAAAGAGGAGTGGGACAAAATCACTCTTGAGATGTGTGCAAACCTGGTGGCAAACTACAAGAAACGTCTGAACTCTGTGATTGCCAACAAGGGTTTTGCCACCAAGTACTAAGTCATGTTTTGCAGAGGGTTCAAATACTTATTTCCCTCATTAAAATGCAAATCAATTTATAACATTTTTGACATGCATTTTTCTGGATTTTGTTGTAGTTATTCTGTCTCTCACTGTTCAAATAAACCTACCATTAAAATTATAGACTGATCATGTCTTTGTCAGTGGGAAAACGTACAAAATCAGCAGGGGATCAAATACTTTTTTCCCTCACTGTACATTTGACATTTTAGTCATTTAGCAGACGCTCTTATCCAGAGAGTGCATACATTTTCTTCTTTATTTTTACTATTTTCTACATTGTGTAATAATAGTGAAAACATCAAAACTATGAAAAAACACACATGGAATCATGTAGTAACCAAAAAAGTGTTAAACAATTCAAAATATATTTTATATTTGAGATTCTTCAAATAGCCTCCCTTTGCCTTGATGACAGCTTTGCACACTCTTGGCATTCTCTCAACCAGCTTCACCTGGAATGCTTTTTCAAAAGTGGTGTTTGCTTGTGGCAGTATGTACACAGCTGTGATAATAACATACAGTAGGTGAATTCCGTCAGAAACTCCTAACTGAAAATGGAAAAGCCGTCTGGTTGAATAGCAGAGTTGAGTGTATCATCCGTAAGTCATGTCTTTGTAAAAACAAAGACACAACATTCCCTGGTGTCCCTCTGCGATTGAAGCCTTGCTCTGAGTTCACAAAGTTTATTTTCCAGCGATTGGACCTTAGCCATCAGGATACTTTGAAGAGGAGGCCATGTAGCCCGTCTTTTCAGCCTGGCTTTCCTTCTTCTTCTTCGTCGCCGTTGATGCTTTCAGTCATCTTGGTCAGCAGCAACAGGTAAGGGACCGGTCAAAATGCACATAATTATTATCCAGAGTAAAATGGTGCAGGGCCATGCTTTTTCAATTTCACTCGGGGAGGTTTTAGTATTTTTGTTATTTAATCGAGGGAAAGTCATGTAATATATTATCATTTAAATGTCATCATTTGTCATCATTTTGTAATTTACTTATTGAATTTGACTATGTGTAACTTTGGTGTATAACCCTGCTCTCTCTCTCTCTCTCATTCTCCTCGCTGTCCCCAGCTAGGTGGGCATTTCGCTTTTGCCTTTCAATTGGCTGTTCGATCAGTCCCTCTTTGTGCTTGGCGTATCCAGGACGTGGGAGTGTAGAGTATCTTGCGAATAAAATAGTGCTTGTAGTGATGAAGTAGAGAGCAAGCGCACGACAGAAATGCTTCTTTCAAAACAACTGGGATATCTGAAATCTTCCGACTTCGGTAAACAAACAAACGCTGACTGAGGAAATCGTTTTGAACTGTCATGCAACTTTATATTCAAAGTCGGAAACTCTGGCATCTTTCTAAAGCTCTGACTTTCCGACCTGAAGATCACTGACATCATGATTTGGCCTATTTGTTTTAGTTCCCAGTTTTCTTGAAAGCAACAAAAAACTGTGGTGTATCACAATAACAAGGATAGCGTCGCACAATTACACAAGGTCCACAGCTCGTGAAAAGTTATCTTCACAATAATTTAAGGGGTTCTTGCAGTCTCTGTCTGCTGAAGAGAGTCTAGAAATGTTCAATAGAATTTTGGAGTCAGAAGGAGATGGTTCCTCAATGCTGATAAAAGTGAATGGATTAAATCAGGTGTTGGAGGAGTTACTACTGAATGAGGAGGACAACAGTCCATGTGGATGGCTGGACTATCTGTATGTCTACGAGATGTTGTCCTCCTTTTTCAAGGGATATGTTTATCCTAGGCTGCCTGTCATTTCATATACAGTGGGGAAAAAAAGTATTTAGTCAGCCACCAATTGTGCAAGTTCTCCCACTTAAAAAGATGAGAGAGGCCTGTAATTTTCATCATAGGTACACGTCAACTATGACAGACAAAATGAGGAAAAAAAATCCAGAAAATCACATTGTAGGATTTTTAATGAATTTATTTGCAAATTATGGTGGAAAATAAGTATTTGGTCAATAACAAAAGTTTCTCAATACTTTGTTATATACCCTTTGTTGGCAATGACACAGGTCAAACGTTTTCTGTAAGTCTTCACAAGGTTTTCACACACTATTGCTGGTATTTTGGCCCATTCCTCCATGCAGATCTCCTCTAGAGCAGTGATGTTTTGGGGCTGTCGCTGGGCAACACGGACTTTCAACTCCCTCCAAAGATTTTCTATGGGGTTGAGATCTGGAGACTCCAGGACCTTGAAATGATTCTTACGAAGCCACTCCTTCGTTGCCCGGGCGGTGTGTTTGGGATCATTGTCATGCTGAAAGACCCAGCCACGTTTCATCTTCAATGCCCTTGCTGATGGAAGGAGGTTTTCACTCAAAATCTCACGATACATGGCCCCATTCATTCTTTCCTTTACACGGATCAGTCGTCCTGGTCCCTTTGCAGAAAAACAGCCCCAAAGTATGATGTTTTCACTCCCATGCTTCACAGTAGGTATGGTGTTCTTTGGATGCAACTCAGCATTCTTTGTCCTCCAAACACAACGAGTTGAGTTTTTACCAAAAAGTTATATTTTGGTTTCATCTGACCATATGACATTCTCCCAATCCTCTTCTGGATGCACTCTAGCAAACTTCAGACGGGCCTGGACATGTACTGGCTTAAGCAGGGGGACACGTCTAGCACTGCAGGATTTGAGTCCCTGGCGGCGTAGTGTGTTACTGATGGTAGGCTTTGTACTTTGGTCCCAGCTCTCTGCAGGTCATTCACTAGGTCCCCCCGTGTGGTTCTGGGATTTTTGCTCACCGTTCTTGTGATCATTTTGACCCCACGGGGTGAGATCTTGCGTGGAGCCCCAGATCGAGGGAGATTATCAGTGGTCTTGTATGTCTTCCATTTCCTAATAATTGCTCCCACAGTTGATTTCTTCAAACCAAGCTGCTTACCTATTGCAGATTCAGTCTTCCCAGCCTGGTGCAGGTCTACACTTTTGTTTCTGGTGTCCTTTGACAGCTCTTTGGTCTTGGCCATAGTGGAGTTTGGAGTGTGACTGTTTGAGGTTGTGGACAGGTGTCTTTTATACTGATAACAAGTTCAAACAGGTGCCATTAATACAGGTAACGAGTGGAGGACAGAGGAGCCTCTTAAAGAAGAAGTTACAGGTCTGTGAGAGCCAGAAATCTTGCTTGTTTGTAGGTGACCAAATACTTATTTTCCACCATAATTTGCAAATAAATTCATTAAAAATCCTACAATGTGATTTTCTGGATTTTCTTTTCTCAATTTGTCTGTCATAGTTGACGTGTACCTATGATGAAAATTACAGGCCTCTCTCATCTTTTTAAGTGGGAGAACTTGCACAATTGGTGGCTGACTAAATACTTTTTTGCCCCACTGTAAATCTGATTTGTAAAAACATATTTCACTGTGTAAATTCATTGGATAGGCCAATAGGCTAGGCCTATTCACTGCAGTAGTATTATTAATAACTCCTCTTTAGCTCTTTGAGTCCCTGGAAAAGCTAGACTAGGCCTAGAATAGCTTGTTGTACACTTATTTAGAGCATTTCATTTACCACTACAGTTTGCTCTTGCTTGCTGAATGTTAAATACAGAAAGCAAAAGAACTGGGGGTGTATTCATTATGCCGATTCTGTTGCGTACCTTTCTGGACCATGTAAACTGTCGCGAATAGACCCATAACTGATCCAAATGGTTGGATAATCAGGCCTAGGTTGTATGGTACTCCCTGTATATAGTTCCATTCTTGTGTATTTTATTTTATTCCTCTTGTGTTACTATTTTATTTGTATTACTATTTATAAACTGCATCGTTGGGAATGGCTTGTAAGTAAGTATTTCACAGTAAAGTCTACACCAGTTGTATTCAGCGCATGTGACTAATATGATTTGATTTTATGCTGTTATTTCTTCATGAAGCATTCAAAACGGGACTTTTGAGTGGTTATTGTCTTGCTCTTCACTGTAATCAGAGGGCTAATATCAATACTATGCATGCCAGTCTCTTTTGGCACAAAGTAAAGGAGAGACTGACTGCATCACTTTTTGATTTAATATAAGAAGCATTCATGTGTTAAATTCCAAATTGTTTGCATAGCCAACTTACACACAGCACTGACACACACACACTTACCCCACCAGCTATGTGTGACGTTGTAAATGTACAGTGGGTAAAAAGTATTTAGTCAGCCACCAATTGTGCAAGTTCTCCCACTTAAAAAGATGAGAGAGGCCTGTAATTTTCATCATAGGTACACGTCAACTATGACAGACAAATTGAGAAAAAAAAATCCAGAAAATCACATTGTAGGATTTTTAATGAATTTATTTGCAAATTATGGTGGAAAATAAGTATTTGGTCACCTACAAACAAGCAAGATTTCTGGCTCTCACAGACCTGTAACTTCTTCTTTAAGAGGCTCCTCTGTCCTCCACTCGTTACCTGTATTAATAGCACCTGTTTGAACTTGTTATCAGTATAAAAGACACCGGTCCACAACCTCAAACAGTCACACTCCAAACTCCACTATGGCCAACATCAAAGAGCTGTCAAAGGACACCAGAAACTAAATTGTAGACCTGCACCAGGCTGGGAAGACTGAATCTGCAATAGGTAAGCAGCTTGGTTTGAAGAAATCAACTGTGGGAGCAATTATTAGGAAATGGAAGACATACAAGACCACTGATAATCTCCCTCGATCTGGGGCTCCACGCAAGATCTCACCCCGTGGGGTCAAAATGATCACAAGAACGGTGAGCAAAAATCCCAGAACCACACAGGGGGACCTAGTGAATGACCTGCAGAGAGCTGGGACCAAAGTAACAAAGCCTACCATCAGTAACACACTACTCCGCCAGGGACTCAAATCCTGCAGTGCCAGACGTGTCCCCCTGCTTAAGCCAGTACATGTCCAGGCCCGTCTGAAGTTTGCTAGAGTGCATTTGGATGATCCAGAAGAGGATTGGGAGAATGTCATATGGTCAGATGAAACCAAAATATAACTTTTTGGTAAAAACTCAACTTGTCGTGTTTAGAGGACAAAGAATGCTGAGTTGCATCCAAAGAACACCATACCTACTGTGAAGCATGGGGGTGGAAACATTGCTTTGGGGCAGTTTTTCTGCAAAGGGACCAGGACGACTGATCCGTGTAAAGGAAAGAATGAATGGGGCCATGTATCGTGAGATTTTGAGTGAAAACCTCCTTCCATCAGCAAGGGCATTGAAGATGAAACGTGGTTGGCTCTTTCAGCATGACAATGATAATAATAATATCCAAAGCGACTTACAGTCATGCATGGCCCACAGTTGCCATTAAACCCCTACAACTCATCCAGAATGCCCGTCTGGTGTTCAACCTTCCCAAGTTCTCTCACGTCACCCCCCTCCTCCGCACACTCCACTGGCTTCCAGTTGAAGCTCGCATCCGTTACAAGACCATGGTGCTTGCCTATGGAGCAGTGAGGGGAACGGCACCTCCGTACCTTCGGGCTCTGATCAGTCCCTACACCCAAACGAGGGCATTGCGTTCATCCACCTCTGGCCTGCTGGCTCCCCTTCCTCTGCGGAAGCATAGTTCCCGCTCAGCCCAGTCAAAACTGTTCGCTGCTCTGGCACCCCAATGGTGGAACAAGCTCCCTCACGACGCCAGGACAGCGGAGTCACTCACCACCTTCCGGAGACATTTGAAACCCCACCTCTTTAAAGAATACCTGGGATAGGATAAAGTAATCCTTCCACCCCCCTCAAAAAAAAAGTGTAAAGTGGTTATCCCACTGGCTATAGGGTGAATGCACCAATTTGGAAGTCGCTCTGGATAAGAGCGTCTGCTAAATGACGTAAATGTGCCCTTGAGCAAGGCACTTAACCCTAATTGCTCCTGTAAGTCGCTCTGGATAAGAGCGTCTGCTAAATGACTAAAATGTAAAATATGCATACATTTTTTTTTGTGTGTGGGTGGTCCCGGGGATCGAACCCACTACCTTGGCGTTACAAGCACCGTGCTCTACCAGCTGAGCTACAGAGGACCACGATCCCAAACACACCGCCCGGGCAACGAAGGAGTGGCTTCGTAAGAAGCATTTCAAGGTCCTGGAGTGGCCTAGCCAGTCTCCAGATCTCAACCCCATATAAACTCTTTGGAGGGAGTTGAAAGTCTGTGTTGCCCAGCGACTGCCCCAAAACATCACTGCTCTAGAGGAGATCTGCATGGAGGAATGGGCCAAAATACCAGCAACAGTGTGTGAAAACCTTGTGAAGACTTACAGAAAACATTTGACCTGTGTCATTGCCAACAAAGGGTATATAACAAAGTATTGAGAAACTTTTGTTATTGACCAAATACTTATTTTCCACCATAATTTGCAAATAAATTCACAAAAAATCCTACAATGGGAATTTCAGGATTTTTTTTCTGATTTTGTCTGTCATAGTTGACGTGTACCTATGATGAAAATTACAGGCCTCTCTCATCTTTTTAAGTGGGAGAACTTTCACAATTGGTGGATGACTAAATACTTTTTTCCCCCACCGTAGTAAATAATGGCTACTTCTCAGAAAGTATTAAACTGTCAAGAGGAGTGAAACAAGTTTGTCAACTATCAACATTTCTATTTATTATGGCCATAGAAATGTTAGCTGTTAAAATCAGATCCAATAGTAATATCAATTGGCTTGAAATCCAGAACAAATGCGTCATTTTTCAGTGACGACTCATGTTTTATCTTCGCAATATGGATCCCTGCACAGACTCATAGAGGATCTAGATAATGTATCTAACCTCTCTGGATTACAACCAAACTATGATAAGTGTACCATATTACATACTGGATTGCTAAAAAATAAAACTTTTACATTACGGTGTACTTCACTAATAAAATGGTTTGACGGTGATGTGGACATACTCTGTATCCATATCCTGAAAGAAAGAAATGATCTCAATACAATACATTTTAATAGAAAGTTAGCAAAAATAGATAAGCTCTTGCTACCATGGAAAGGTAAATACTTGTCAATTTGTGGAAAGATCACCCTGATTAATTATTTAATCATATCCCAGTTTACCTATTTACAGATTGGATTTTTTTCCCCACTGAATGTAATTCTGTCCTTAAGCTGTTGTTGTCAATTAATGTTCTGAATTATGACATGTTTCATGTTTTGTGTGGACCCCAAGGAGAGTAGCTACTGCAATCGCCACAGCTAATGGGAATCCTAATAAAATAAAAATACAACAATTAAAATTAGCCTACATCTCTGCAGTTTACAGCCTGAGACAATAATTGTACTCACTTGATAACAATGTTCTTGTAGCCTATATAGAATAATGTTATTGTCAAAAGATGTAAGCCTAATCAATAGTGGAGCCTTGCGTGCCTGACTGCTGTGGGGTGCAGCCTGGAGCAACGTACAGATTTCATAACCTACCTTTTTTTATTTCACTTTGGCAGGTAAATATATATAGCCCGTAATGTTTAGCTAATAAGTGGCAATTATCTAGCGAATATTTAGCTTCTTCGGCTACACAACTCTAGCCTCTCTCTTCCAGCTATTCCTGTGCGCAATAGGCTATAGCCTACTGATGCAAGACTCAGCTATTCATCTTATCGTGAAATTCCAGGAAAAACTATAAGCTACAAAATCTATAGGAATTTTTATTTTTATTTTTTATTCTAGGCCTAATAGGCTATTCGTGAAGAGAAGGATGGCTTGCTCTTGCTGAATGTAAAATAGGCCTAGGCAAAATTAACTGTTGGGGAAAGTTGCGGACAGAGTGCATCACTGGCCACCAGTGATGATAACATTGTTGCATTGATGCAGTAAATGGTTGCACAGGACATACAGTGATGAGCACAGTGAAAAAAGAAGATCCAAACATTAGAAAAATGGAAATCACTTGCAAACCACTTGAGCAATGAGGCAAGCAATGACAAGATGTAAAAGATGTGCAGGCTAAACAGCGTTTGTTGTTGAATATGTACATTTAATTTAAATACACGTTTCTATATTATATGCTTCATTAGGCTACATGTAGCCTACATTTAAGTATTATTTGCAGTTGTCACTATGACAATGAGCACACGCTGAAGAACTAAATGGTCTTTGTTACTACCTTAATAATAGGCCTATACTGCGTGCAGTAGGATGCTTTGATCAGTTGATTGACAGGTGTAGGCTAATGTAGAACGATAAACTTTCCTCTAATGTGGATGCTCGTGAACAGTTTATAGTTATGTATATCATTATAGTTATCTTCCTTGGTGTGGACGGCCCTTAACGCCTAAATTGGTAAATGCTGCCCTCTAGTTTAAATTGGTAATCCCACCCTCTAGCGGATAACATGAATATGGTATGAATATAGCATTTATTTGATAGAAATCATGACTGCAACATTGATAGCCTACTAAAACGAGATTTAATAATCCCTGCTATTTGGTTTCAATTATCATTTTGGGGGGAGGGTTATGTGTTTTTTACACTTGGGGAGGGCCAGGTAAAAATATATTTTCCTTAGGGGGAGGGCCATCCATTTTGTTCTTGCTTGCTGGATATAAAACAGGCTACAGTGTTCACAATGAACTGGCGGGGATGTTTGAATGTTCCAGTTAGTTCTTATTATACAATTTTAATATGGAACCCCAAGTCATTCTCAAACTGCCTCAAATAGCTCCTTTGTTCCACCCCCCATACAGCTGAGACCGGCTCAATCGGTGCCTCCATTTACATTTTAGTCATTTAGCAGACGCTCTTATCCAGAGCGACTTACAGTTAGTGAATATTTTTTTTTTATTTTTTTATACTGGCCCCCCGTGGGAATCGAACCCACAACCCTGGCGTTGCAAACGCCATGCTCTATCAACTGAGCTACATCCCTGCCGGCCATTCCCTCCCCTACCCTGGACGACGCTGGGCCAATTGTGCGCCGCCCAAGAGTCTCCCGGTCGCGGCCGGCTGCGACAGAGCCTGGATTCGAACCAGTATCTCTAGTGACACAGTTAGCACTGCGATGCAGTGCCTTAGACCACTGCGCCACTCAGGAGACTATGAGCCTCCAGTGATGCTATCTCTTTCATTGTTACCCAACGCTTAGGTTTACCTCCACTTTAAAACCCGTCGCTATGGGCGGGCCATAGGGGGCCGGGCCCGCCCCCAAAAATGCTTGTGCCCCCCCCCCCCACCCCCCCCACTTGAGGGAATATATTATTAAATATACGTACTGTAGGCTAATAATAATTGTGCCCTGCCCTCCCATGCATTTCATATGCCCACCTTAAGACTGAGGTCTGGCGACGGGTCTGCTCCACTGTACTCATATCCTTCCATATCCTTGTCTGTACATAATGCCTTGAATCTATTCTACAACGCCCGGAAATCTGCCCCTTTATTCTCTGTACCCAACGCACTAGAAGACCAGTTCTTAAAGCCTTTAGCCGTATCCTTATTCTAGTCCTCCTCTGTTCCTCTGGTGATGTAGAGGCTAACCCAGGCCCTGCAGCCCCCAGTATCACTCCTACTCCCAGGAGCTATCATTTGTTGACTTCTGTAACCGTAAAATCCTTTGTTTTCTGCACGTTAACATCAGAAGCCTCCTTCCTAAGTTTGAGTTATAGCACACTCCGCCAACCCTGATGTTCTAGCAGTGTCTGAATCCTGGCTTAGGAAGGCCACAAAAAATTAAGAAATGTCCATCCCCAACTACAACATTTTCCATCTAGATAGAACTGGCAAAGGGGGTGGAGTTGCAATCTACTGTAGAGATAGCCTGCAGAGCTCTATCATACTATCCAGGTCTGTGCCCAAACAGTTTGAGCTCCTACTTCTAAAAATCCACCTTTCCAAAAATAAGTCTCTCACTGTTGCCGCTTGCTACAGACCCCCCTCAGCCCACATCTGTGTCCTGGACACCATATGTGAATTGATTGCCCCCCATCTATCCTCAGAGTTCGTACTGCTTGGTGACCTAAACTGGGATATGCTTAACACCCCGGCCATCCTATAATCCAAACTAGATGCCCTCAATCTCACACAAATTATCAAGGAACCTACCAGGTACAACCCTAAATCCGTAAACATGGGCACACTCATAGATATCATCCTGACTAACCAGGATCTCAGCGATCACTGCCTTATTGCCTGCGTCCGTAACGGGTCCGCGGTCAAACGACCACCCCTCATCAATGTCAAACGCAACCTAAAACACTTTAGCGAGCATGCCTTCCTAATTGACCTGGCCCAGGTATCCTGGATGGATTTCGATCTCATTCCGTCAGTAGAGGATGCCTGGTTGTTCTTTAAAAGTGCTTTCCTCTCAATCTTAAATAAGCATGCCCCATTCAAAAAATTCAGAACTAAGAACAGATATAGCCCCTGGTTCTCCTCAGACTTGACTGCCCTTGACCAGAACAAAAACATCCTGTGGCATACTGCATTAGCATCGAATAGCCCACACAATTTGCAACTTTGCAGGGAAGTTAGGAACCAATATACACAAGCAGTTAGGAAAGCAAAGGCTAGCTTTTTCAAACATATATTTGCATCCTGTAGCACTAACTCCAAAACGTTTTGGACACTGTAAAGTCCATGGAGAATAAGAGCACCTCCTCCCAGCTTCCCACTGCACTGAGGCTAGGAAACACTACCACCACCGATAAATCTACAATAATCGAGAATTTCAACAAGCATTTTGCTACGGCTGGCCATGCTTTCCAGCTGGCTACCACTACCCCGGCCACCAGCTCTGCACCCTCCGCTGCAACTTGCCCATGCCTGTTCAATGTCTGAGATCCCCAGAGTTTGGAAAGCTGCCGTGGTCATCCCCCTCTTCAAAGGGGGTGACACTCTAGATCCAAACTGTTATAGACATATATCCATCCTGCCCTGCCTTTCGAAAGTTTGTGAAAGCCAACCTAACAAACAGCTCACCGACCATTTTGAATCCCACCGTACCATCTCCGCTATGCAATCCGGTTTCCGAGCTGGTCATGGGTGCACCTCAGCCACGCTCAAGGTCCTAAACGATATTATAACCGCGATCGATAATAGACAGTACTGTGCAGCCGTCTTTATCGACCTGGCCAAGGCTTTTGACTCTGTCAATCACTGCATTCTTATTGGCAGACTAAATAGCCTTGGTTTCTCAAATGACTGCCTCGCCTGGTTCACCAACTACTTGTCAGATAGAGTTAAATGTGTCAAATCGGAGGGCCTGTTGTCTGGACCTATGGCAGTCTCTATGGGGGTGCCACAGTGTTCAATTCTTGGGCCGACTCTTTTCTCTGTGTATATTAATGATGTCGCTCTTGCTGCTGGTGACTCTCAGATCCACCTCTACGCAGACGACACCATTTTGCATACATCTGGCCCTTCATTGGACACTGTGTTAACAAACTTCCAAACGAGCTTCAATGCCATACAACACTCCTTCCGTAGCCTCCAACTGCTCTTAAACACTAGTAAAACTAAATGCTCTTCAATCTATCGCTGCTGGCACCCGCCCACTTTGACTAGAATCACTACTCTCGACGGGTCTGACCTAGAGTATGTGGACCAGTGTTGCTCAATTGGTAGAGCATGGCGCTTGCAACGCCAGGGTTGTGGGTTCGTTTCCCACGGGGGGCCAGTATGAAAATATATGCACTCACTAACTGTAAGTCGCTCTGGATAAGAGGGTCTGCTAAATGACTAAAATGTAAATGTGGACAACTACAAATACCTAGGTGTCTGGTTGGACTGTAAACTCTCCTTCCAGACTCACAATAAGCATCTCTAATCCAAAGTTAAATCTAGAATCGGCTTCCTATTTTGCAACAAAGCCTCCTTCGCTCATGCTGCCAAACATGCCCTCGTAAAACTGACTGTCCTACCGATCCTTGACTTCGGCGATGTCACTTCGGCGATGTCTCGCTTCCGCATTGTCTCCGTGCTGCTCTGCTGTTTGTTGCTACTTGGCTACCTAACAAACTATTCACGTTTTACTTTTAATAAACGTTTAATCAATCTCTGTGTTCAACAAATTTACCAACTTTTTAGTTTTGTCCTCACTCATCTTTTTTCGTTAAACTTTTTTCACCCCGGACGTTTATCCCGAGACAGAAGAGTCAGAAGAGTCTTTTTCCTGTGCGTTTTAGCTGCCAACTTAACATTATTTTCCTTTTTTCCATCGCAACTTTTTTCCCCTTATTCAACTTTTTTCACTCCGGACGCTTTATCTGGACATGGTTCATCAACATCTTCAACAGCCGAAGCTAAGTAGTAACATTAACATGATGTCTTCTAATTGCAGTCGCTGTACTCATAATATACAGGAGAATTCTCGCCTTACGGCGAGAATAGCTGTGCTACAAGCCCAGCTTCAGACGCAATCGTTAGGCAAGGGTAATATCAGTGTAGGAAAGGAAGAAACAGCGTCTGTGCCACCAGTAAGTACAGACAGTAATGTTAGTATAAATCCCCCCCGCACAGTCCCCCGCAGCCGGACAACTTTCTCATGGCTTCTGGAGGGAAATACTGTTGGAATGCTCAACCGGTGTCGCTCATTCAGCCGACAGAAACCTTCAACCGGTTTTCCCCATTATGTAGCGAGTCAGAGTCTGAGTCTGAGTCTTCTCTAGTCTCTACTCCTCCCGTTACGGGGTCTGAGACTCCGAAGGCTCCCACCATTAGCTCTGACAAATTGAAAACCCTAGTCATCGGCGACTCCATTACCCGCAGTATTAGACTTAAAACGAATCACCCAGCGATCATACACTGTTTACCAGGGGGCAGGGCTACCGACGTTAAGGCTAATCTAAAGATGGTGCTGGCTAAAGCTAAAACTGGCGAGTGTAGAGAGTATAGAGATATTGTTATCCACGTCGGCACCAACGATGTTAGGATGAAACAGTCAGAGGTCACCAAGTGCAACATAGCTTCAGCGTGTAAATCAGCTAGAAAGATGTGTCGGCATCGAGTAATTGTCTCTGGCCCCCTCCCAGTTAGGGGAAGTGATGAGCTCTACAGCAGAGTCTCAGCACTCAATCGCTGGTTGAAAACTGTTTTCTGCCCCTCCCAAAAGATAACATTTGTGGATAATTGGCCCTCTTTCTGGGACTCACCCACAAACAGGATCAAGCCTGACCTGCTGAGGAGTGACGGACTCCATCCTAACTGGAGGGGTGCTCTCCTCTTATCTACCAACATAGATAGGGCTCTAACTCCTCTAGCCCCACAGTGAAATAGGGTGCAGGCCAGGCAGCAGGCTGTTAGCCAACCTGCCAGCTTAGTGGAGTCTGCCAATAGCATAGTCAGTGTAGTCAGCTCAGCCATACCCATTGAGACTGTGTCTGTGCCTCGACCTAGGTTGGGCAAAACTAAACATGGTGGTGTTCACCCTAGCAATCTTATTAGGATAAAGACCTCCTCCATTCCTGCCATTATTGAAAGAGATCGTGATACCTCACATCTCAAAATAGGGTTACTTAATGTTAGATCCCTCACTTCAAAGGCAGTCATAGTCAATGAACTCATCACTGATCATAATCTTGATGTGATTGGCCTGACTGAAACATGGCTTAAGCCTGATGAATTTGCTGTGTTAAATGAGGCCTCACCTCCTGGTTACACTAGTGACCATATTCCCCGTGCATCCCGCAAAGGCGGAGGTGTTGCTAACATTTACGATAGCAAATTTCAATTTACAAAAAAAAATGACGTTTTCATCTTTCGAGCTTCTAGTCATGAAATCTATGCAGCCTACTCAATCACTTTTTATAGCTACTGTTTACAGGCCTCCTGGGCCATATACAGCGTTCCTCTCTGAGTTTCCTGAATTCCTATCAGACCTTGTAGTCATAGCAGATCATATTCTAATTTTTGGTGATTTTAATATTCACATGGAGAAGTCCACAGACCCACTCCAAAAGTCTTTCGGAGCCATTATCGACTCAGTGGGTTTTGTCCAACATGTCTCTGGACCTACTCACTGCCACAGTCATACTCTGGACCTAGTTTTGTCCCATGGAATAAATGTTGTAGATCTTAATGTTTTTCCACAAAATCCTGGACTATCGGACCACCATTTTATTACGTTTGCAATCGCAACAAATAATCTGCTCAGACCCCAACCAAGGAGCATCAAAAGTCGTGCTATAAATTCTCAGACAACACAAAAATTCATTGATGCCCTTCCAGACTCCTTCTGCCTACCCAAGGACGTCAGAGGACAAAAATCAGTTAACCACTTAACTGAGGAACTCAATTTAACCTTGCGCAATACCCTAGATGCAGTTGCACCCCTAAAAACGAAAAACATTTGTCATAAGAAACTAGCTCCCTGGTATACAGAAAATACCCGAGCTTTGAAGCAAGCTTCCAGGAAATTGGAACGAAATGGCGCCACACCAAACTGGAAGTCTTCCGACTAGCTTGGAAAGACAGTACCGTGCAGTACCGAAGAGCCCTCACTGCTGCTCGATCATCCTACTTTTCCAAATTAATCGAGGAAAATAAGAACAATCCAAAATTTCTTTTTGATACTGTTGCAAAGCTAACTAAAAAGCAGCATTCCCCAAGAGAGGATGGTTTTCACTTCAGCAGTGATAAATTCATGAACTTCTTTGAGGAAAAGATCATGACCATTAGAAAGCAAATTACGGACTCCTCTTTGAATCTGCGTATTCCTCCAGGGCTTAGCTGTCCTGGATCTGCACAGACTCTGCGAGGGCCTGGGATCGGGAGAGACACTTAAGTGTTTTAGTACTATATCTCTTGACACAATGATGAAAATAATCATGGCCTCTAAACCTTCAAGCTGCATACTGGATCCTATTCCTACTAAACTGCTGAAGGAGCTGCTTCCTGTGCTTGGCCCTCCTATGTTGAACATAATAAACAGCTCTCTATCCACCGGATGTGTACCAAACTCACTAAAAGTGGCAGTGATAAAGCCTCTCTTGAAAAAGCCAAACCTTGACCCGGAAAATATAAAAAACTATCGGCCTATATCGAATCTTCCATTCCTCTCAAAAATTTTAGAAAAAGCTGTTGCGCAGCAACTCACTGCCTTTCTGAAGACAAACAATGTATACGAAATGCTTCAGTCTGGTTTTAGACCCCATCATAGCACTGAGACTGCACTTGTGAAGGTGGTAAATGACCTTTTAATGGCGTCAGACCGAGGCTCTGCATCTGTCCTCGTGCTACTAGACCTTAGTGCTGCCTTTGACACCATCGATCACCACATTCTTTTGGAGAGACTGGAAACCCAAATTGGTCTACACGGACAAGTTCTGGCCTGGTTTAGATCCTACCTGTCGGAAAGATATCAGTTTGTCTCTGTGAATGGTCTGTCCTCCGACAAATCAACTGTACATTTCGGTGTTCCTCAAGGTTCCGTTTTAGGACCACTATTGTTTTCACTATATATTTTACCTCTTGGGGATGTTATTCAAAACATAATGTTAACTTTCACTGCTATGCGGATGACACACAGCTGTACATTTCAATGAAGCATGGTGAAGCCCCAAAATTGCCCTCGCTAGAAGCCTGTGTTTCAGACATAAGGAAGTGGATGGCTGAAAACTTTTACTTTTAAACTCGGACAAAACAGAGATGCTTGTACTAGGTCCCAAGAAACAAAGAGATCTTCTGTTAAATCTGACAATTCATCTTGATGGTTGTAAAGTCGTCTCAAATAAAACTGTGAAGGACCTAGGCGTTACTCTTGACCCTGATCTCTCTTTTGACGAACATATCAAGACTGTTTCAAGGACAGCTTTTTTCCATCTACGTAACATTGCAAAAATCAGAAATTTTCTGTCCAAAAATGATGCAGAAAAATTAATCCATGCATTTGTTACTTCTAGATTAGACTACTGCAATGCTCTATTTTCCGGCTACCCGGATAAAGCACTAAATAAACTTCAGTTAGTGCTAAATACGGCTGCTAGAATCCTGACTAGAACCAAGAAATTTGATCATATTACTCCAGTGCTAGCTTCCCTACACTGGCTTCCTGTTAAGGCAAGGGCTGATTTCAAGGTTTTACTGTTAACCTATAAAGCGTTACATGGGCTTGCTCCTACCTATCTTTCCGAGTTGGTCCTGCCGTACATACCAATACGTACGCTACGGTCACAAGACGCAGGCCTCCTAATTGTCCCTAGAATTTCCTAAGCAAACAGCGGGAGGCAGGGCTTTCTCCTATAGATCTCCATTTTTATGGAACAGTCTGCCTACCCATGTGAGAGACGCAGACTCGGTCTCAACCTTTAAGTCTTTACTGAAGACTTATCTCTTCAGTAGGTCATATGATTGAGTGTAGTCTGGCCCAGGAGTGTGAAGGTGAACGGAAAGGCTGGAGCAACGAACAGCCCTTGCTGTCTCTGCCGGGCCGGTTCCCCTCTCCACTGGGGTTCTCTGCCTCTAACCCTGTTGCAGGGGCTGAGTCACTGGCTTGCTGGTGCTCTTTCATGCCGTCCCTGGGAGGGGTGCGTCACTTGAGTGGGTTGAGTTACTGACGTGATCTTCCTGTCTGGGTTTGGCGCCCCCCTTGGTTTGTGCTGTGGTGGAGACCTCTGTGGGCTATACTCGGCCTTGTCTCAGGATTGTAAGTTGGTGGTTGGGGATATCCCTCTAGTGGTGCGGGGGCTGTGCTTTGGCGGAGTGGGTGGGGTTATATCCTTCCTGTTTGGCCCTGTCCGGGGTTTCTTCGGATGGGGCCACAGTGTCTCCGGACCGCTCCTGTCTCAGCCTCCAGTATTTATGCTGCAGTAGTTTATGTGTCGGGGGCTGGGGTTAGTTGGTTATACCTGGAGTACTTCTCCTGTCTTATCCAGTGTCCTGTGTGAATTTAAGTATGCTCTCTCTAATTCTCTCGTTCTCTCTTTCTCTCTGAGAACCTGAGCCCTAGGACCATACGTCAGGACTACCGGGCATGATGACACCTTGCTGTCCCCAGTCCGCCTGGCCTTGCTGCTATTCCAGTTTCAACTGTTCTGCCTGCGGCTACGAAACCCCTACCTGTCCCAGACCTGCTGTTTTCAACTCTAAATGATCGGCTATGAAAAGCCAACTGAGAGACCTGAGCCCTAGGACCATACGTCGGGACTACCGGCCGTGGTGACTCCTTGCTGTCCCCAGTCCGCCTGGCCTTGCTGCTATTCCAGTTTAAACTGTTCTGCCTGCGGTTATGGAACCCCTACCTGTCCCAGACCTGCTGTTTTAAACTCTAATGATCGGCTATGAAAAGCCAACTGAGATTTATTCCTGATTATTATTTGACCATGCTTGTCACTTATGAACATTTTTGAACATCTTGGCATGGTTCTGTTATAACCTCCACCCGGCACAGCCAGAAGAGGACTGGCCACCCCTCATAGCCTGGTTCCTCTCTAGGTTTCTTCCTAGGTTTTGCCTTTCTAGGGAGTTTTTCCTAGCCACCGTGCTTCTACACCTGCATTACTAGCTGTTTGGGGTTTTAGGCTGGGTTTCTGTACAGCACTTCGAGATATTAGCTGATGTAAGAAGGGCTATATAAAATAAAATTGATTGATTGATTGATTGATTTACAAAATAGCCTCCAACACTCCACTCAGCAAATTGGATGTAGTCTATCACAGTGCCATCCGTTTTGTTACCAAAGCCCCATATACTACCCACCACTGTGACCTGTATGCTCTTGTTGGCTGGTCCTCACTACATATTCGTCGCCAAACCCACTGGCTCCAGGCCATCTATAAATCACTTTGGCAAATCTCCACCTTATCTTAGCTCATTGGTCACCATAGCAACACCCACCCGTAGTATGCGCTCCAGCAGGTATATCTCACTGGTCATCCCCAAAGCCATTCCTTCCAGTTCTCTGCTGCCAATGACTGGAACGAATTGCAAGTATCTCTGAAACTGGAGACTCTTATCTCCCTCAATAACTTTTAGCATCAGTTGTCAGAGCACCTTACCGATCACTGCACCTATACACAGCCCTTTTGAAATTAGCCCACTCAACTACCTCATACCCATATTGTTATTTATTTTGCTCATTTGCACACCAGTATCTCTATTTTCACATCATCTCTTGCACATCTATCATTCCAGTGTTACATTTTCGTCATTTAGCAGACACTCTTATCCAGAGCGACTAACAGGTAGTATACATGTTTAAAAAAAAATTCATACTGGCCCCCCGTGGGAAATGAACCCACATCCCTGCCGGCCAAACCCTCCCCTACCTTGGACGACGCTGGACCAATTGTGCGCCACCCATGGGTCTCCCGGTCGCAGCCGGCTGCGACAGAGCCTGGACATGAACTAGGATCTCTAGTGGCACAACTAGCACTGTGATGCAGTGCCTTAGACCATTGCACCACTCGGGAGTGTTAATACCAGTTGTAATTATTTTGAACTATGGCCTATTTATTGCCTTACCTCCATAACTTGCTACATTTGCACCCATCTGTATATATATTTTCTGTGGTATTTTTGACTTTATGTTTTGTTTTACCCCATATGTATCTCTGTGTTGTTGTTTTTATCCCACTGCTTTGCTTTATCTTGGACAGGTCGCAGTTGTAAATTAGAACTCAACTGGCTTACCTGGTTAAATAAAGGTTAAATAAAAAAATAAAAAATAAAAAAATGGTGAGAGCTTCTCTGTTATGATGTGATCACATTGGTGGTAAAAATCCAATGAACGAGAATCCTATGTTTTCCCCGCACCGAATGTTTATGTTTACAATTAAATGTATTACATCAGAATGCCCAATGTTAGAATGTTTCCAATCAAATGTTTGAATTAAGTGTTCCTATCAGTCAAATTTGCATAAACATTTTGATTGGATGATATCTGTGAAGGTTATCGAATCAGGATCAAATCCTCTGATCATCTCGAGCTCATTAATGATAGAATATTAATATTTGAAGATTGCCGAAAGGCCAGTCTCTTTGGCAATGGCAAGGAGTGGCATGGAGTGGAATGTTTGCTAAAGAGACTGGTACCCAGGCTAGCTGGGCACGCCCCCAACCTCATCAATGGGGCTGCTGCGTAGATGGTCAAAAACTAAAAGTTCCTTGGCGTACACATCTCAGAGGAGCTGAAATTATCAAACCACACAGACACCGTGGTGAAGAAGGCCCGACAGCGACTGTTCAACGTCAGGAAGTGACTCCTCAAATTTGGCCTGTCCCAGAGGGCCCTCACAGCGTTCTACAGGAGCACCATCGAGAGCATACTGACTGGCTGCATCACAGCCTGGTATGGCAATTCCATCGCCGCGGACCGCAAGGCACTACAGAGGGTGGTACGCTTAGGCGAACGCACCATTGGGTGCACACTGTCTGCCCTCCAGGACACCTACAACACCAGGTGTCGCAGGAAGGCCAAGAAGATCATCAGGGACCCCAGCCACCCGAGCCATGGCCTGTTCTCCTCGTTTCCATCGCTCAGACGCAGGCAATATAGGAGCATCACTGCAAAAACTGTAAGACTGGCTTCTACCCCAGACCAAATCAATTCAAATCAAATTGTATTAGTCAACTGGTTTATTTCAACTGGTGTAGTAACACGAGGAATAAAATCAAATTCAAAAGAATGGAGCTACATACAGGGAGTACCAGTACCAGATCAATGTGCAGAGGTACGAGGTATTTTAGGTAGATATGTACATGAAGGCAGGGTAAAGTGACTAGGCATCAGGATAGATAATAATAAGATTAAAATAAAGAACAGAGTAGCAGCAGCAAATGATGAATAGTGTAATGTGTATGTATGTGTGTTTGTGATGTGTCGGTATGCGTGTGTGTGCGTATGTAATATATGTGAATGTGTGTGGGGTTTTATGTGGGAGTATCTGGAAACAGCATTTTGAAAACCTTTATAAATTCCAAGAAAAATAACATCAGTAATAGAAATGTAAATAATTTCAATTAGCAGCAAAAGACCAACAAAACCAGCTTGACAATCCTATTACATTGTCTTAACTAAATGATAAAATAAAGGCCCTCAAGAGCAGTAAAGCCAGACAGCATTTAAATGGAGATGCTGAAACACAGCAGCCCTAACATGAGAAGCTATTCTCAAGCTGTTTAACCTAGTGATGCTGTCTGTTTAACCTAGTATTTACACCCCTTGACTTTTTCCACATTTTCTTGGGTTACAAGGTGGGATTCAAATGGATTTAAATGTCATTTTTTTGTCAACGATCTACACAAAATAATATGTAATGCCAAAGTTTATTTAATTAAATTTTTATTTGTAAAGCATTTATGAAAAATAAAACACTAACATATCTTGATTACATTAGTATTCAACCCCCTGAGTCAATACATCTTAGAATCACCTTTGGTAGTGAGTACAGCTGTGAGTCTTTCTGGGTAAGTCTCCAACAGCTTTGCACTCCAGGATTGTAGAATATTTTCACATTATTCTTTAAACATTTCTTCAAGCTCTGTCAAGTTGCTTGTTGATCATTGCTAGACAGCCTTATTCAAGTCTTCCATAGATTTTCAAGCCAATTTAGGTCAGAACTGTAACTATGTCACTGAGGAACATTCAATGTCGTCTTGGTAAGCAACTCCAGTGTATATTTGGCCTTACGCTTTAGTTTATTGTCCTGCTGAAAGGTGAATTTGTCTCCCAGGTCTGTTGGAAAGCAGACTGAATCAGTCCACATTCTAGATCATCATAGATCAGCTTTAATATTGCAGATAGATTATGGGTTATATCAATGTAATTGTTTGCATAATTTCCAATCCCCCATATATTGTTTTCTTGTAATTGTAAAACATTTTTTCCTTGATTATTTTCCCCTAAGCCTACCTCCCCTCCCCTAAATGGAGTAAACTAATGGACAACAACACTTTGACTTCTACCTCCAGCATATACATTCTATATACATTTTACGGACACGGTAAACGGTACACGAGCACGGTACATTTTACATTAGTTAACTCTTTCAAAAAATTATTATTATTTTTATCACACCCTTTAGCTACCCTCAACCCCTTGCCAAATATGTTTCAACTGTGCTGTGATGTTTCACAAAAGTTCTGAATCTTTCTATTCTCATAGTTTCCACATTCTAAATTAAAGATGAACACCTTTACTAAAGGTACTATTATATTATTGATCGACTGACCATGGCTTTTCAAGTCACCCAGCAGTGCTATTTGCAAAGATAACATTATGTAAAGGTTGTGAATTTTCAACCATTCCTGAACCTGCGACCAAAAACAAGCTACATATGGGCAGTACCAAAACAAACGATCTAATGATCTCTTCGCAGCAAAATCTGCAGAACTGGGATGGTTGTATCCCCCATATACATAACATTCTATTGGTTACAATAATTCTGTATAATAATTTAAATGGAAAAACTCGAAGCTTGGAATCCAGCGTTGTTTTGTGTATCAGTTCATAAACCTTGTGACATGGAATCTGCACATCAAAAATCTATTCCCAACTATTTTGCAACCTGTATGGCACAGCTGTCAGTGTTTTACTTTTTTATTTATCACATTTTGAAAAAACTATTTTGGTCTTTAATGGAGGGCCGACAAACAAATTCCTTGCCTTCTCCCCCTTCCACTTGCCTCCTCCACTTTTGTGGTAATCCTTCAATCAGTTGGTTGTAATTTTGGATAGAGCAGACATTTCCATATATTTTGTTAGATGCATGTGTGACATAACTCCCCCAGTCCTATTTATGATATCATTAACAAATATTATACTGTTTTTAAACATTTTCCTCCTAAATATATGTTTTTAATCAATTAGTATATTTGAGTTTAAGCATAATATTTGTTGACATATTTGTTCTGTCTTTTCTGGTGGATTAAACTGAAATTGCAACCAGCTTTCTATCGCTTGTTTTAAAAATGGAGATATTTTGGAGATTATTTCACTTTCAAATGAGCGAAAGTGAGAGGTTGTAATCTGAATAAATGTTAGGGTGAGCCATTCTTACTAATCTGCTGGAGAACCAGTTCATATTTATGTCTAACTTTTGTATGACTGAAGCCTTTAATGACAGGTTCAATGCTTTAATATTTAATAATTTGACCCCATTATATAAATAGGCTCATTTAATTTGATCTAGTTTGCCGTTCCAAATGAAGTGGAATATTTTTTGCTCATATAATTTAACAAACAAGTTGTTCGGTGTAGGCAGGGCAATCTGTAAATAGGTAAACTGGGATATGATTAAATAATTAATCAGGGTGATCTTTCCACAAATTGACAAGTATTTACCTTTCCATGGTAGCAAGAGCTTATCTATTTTTGCTAACTTTCTATTAAAATGTATTGTATTGAGATCATTTCTTTCTTTCAGGATATGGATACAGAGTATGTCCACATCACCGTCAAACCATTTTATTAGTGAAGTACACCGTAATGTAAAAGTTTTATTTTTTAGCAATCCAGTATGTAATATGGTACACTTATCATAGTTTGGTTGTAATCCAGAGAGGTTAGATACATTATCTAGATCCTCTATGAGTCTGTGCAGGGATCCATATTGCGAAGATAAAACATGAGTCGTCACTGAAAAATGACGCATTTGTTCTGGATTTCAAGCCAATTGATATTACTATTGGATCTGATTTTAACAGCTAACATTTCTATGGCCATAATAAATAGAAATGTTGATAGTTGACAAACTTGTTTCACTCCTCTTGACAGTTTAATACTTTCTGAGAAGTAGCCATTATTTACTACGGTGGGGGAAAAAAGTATTTAGTCATCCACCAATTGTGAAAGTTCTCCCACTTAAAAAGATGAGAGAGGCCTGTAATTTTCATCATAGGTACACGTCAACTATGACAGACAAAATGAGAAAAAAATATCAAGAAAATCACATTGTAGGATTTTTTATGAATTTATTTGCAAATTATGGTGGAAAATAAGTATTTGGTCAATAACAAAAGTTTCTCAATACTTTGTTATATACCCTTTGTTGGCAATGACACAGGTCAAACGTTTTCTGTAAGTCTTCACAAGGTTTTCACACACTGTTGCTGGTATTTTGGCCCATTCCTCCATGCAGATCTCCTCTAGAGCAGTGATGTTTTGGGGCTGTCGCTGGGAAACACGGACTTTCAACTCCCTCCAAAGATTTTCTATGGGGTTGAGATCTGGAGAATGGCTAGGCCACTCCAGGACCTTGAAATGCTTCTTACGAAGCCACTCCTTCGTTGCCCGGGCGGTGTGTTTGGGATCATTGTCATGCTGAAAGACCCAGCCACGTTTCATCTTCGATGCCCTTGCTGATGGAAGGAGGTTTTCACTCAAAATCTCAAGATACATGGCCCCATTTATTCTTTCCTTTACACGGATCAGTCGTTCTGGTCACTTTGCAGAAAAACAACCCCAAAGCATGATGTTTCCAACCCATGCTTCACAGTAGGTATGGTGTTCTTTGGATGCAACTCAGCATTATTTGTCCTCCAAACACGACGAGTTGAGTTTTTACCAAAAAGCTATATTTTGGTTTCATCTGACCATATGACATTCTCCCAATCCTCTTCTGGATCATCCAAATGCACTCTAGCAAACTTCAGACAGGCCTGGACATGTACTGGTTTAAGCAGGGGGACACGTCTGGCACTGCAGGATTTGAGTCCCTGGCGGCGTAGTGTGTTACTGATGGTAGGCTTTGTTACTTTGGTCCCAGCTCTCTACAGGTCATTCACTAGGTCCCCCTGTGTGGTTCTGGGATTTTTGCTCACCGTTCTTGTGACCATTTTGACCCCACGGGTGAGATCTTGCGTGGAGCCCCAGATCGAGGGAGATTATCAGTGGTCTTGTATGTCTTCAATTTCCTAATAATTGCTCCCACAGTTGATTTCTTCAAACCAAGCTGCTTACCTATTGCAGATTCAGTCTTCCCAGCCTGGTGCAGGTCTACAATTTTGTTTCTGGTGTCCTTTGACAGCTCTTTGGTCTTGGCCATAGGGGAGTTTGGAGTTTGTCTTTTATACTGATAACAAGTTCAAACAGGTGCCATTAATATAGGTAACGAGTGGAGGACAGAGGAGCCTCTTAAAGAAGAAGTTACAGGTCTGTGAGAGCCAGAAATCTTGCTTGTTTGTAGGTGACCAAATACTTATTTTCCACCATAACTTGCAAATAAATTCATAAAAAATCCTATAATGTGATTTTCTGGATTTTTTTTTTCTCAATTTGTCTGTCATAGTTGACGTGTACCTATCTCTCATCTTTTTAAGTGGGAGAACTTGCACAATTGGTGGCTGACTAAATACTTTTTTCCCCACTGTATTTTACACCTAGGGTTACTATACATAACATTAACCCATTTTATAAGAGATTATCCAAAATGTAAATAATCCATGCATTTATATATACATTCTAGTCGTACTTTATCAAAGGCCTATTCAAAATCAGCTATAAAATACCAGGCCTGGTTTCAAAGATGTTTCATAAATCTATTGTTTCCAGTACTTGTCGTATATTATCTCCTCTGAAGTGTATGGGGCCTCCAGTTTTTTAGGGGGACGATATATTTCTATTTGCCACCTGGGCCCTGTTTCAGTAATAATGAAATCAGAGCTTCTTGCTGAGTATCTGATTGTCAACCATTTGTATAGGAGTGGTTAAAACATGTTATTAACGGACCTTTGAGTACCTTGAAAAATATTTGATATACCTCAACTGGTATGTATTTGTATTTGTATTTATTAGGATCCCCATTTTCTTCCTGGGGTCCAAAACACATTAATGCACTTGCATTACAAATAAAACAATATATAAAAAAGTACATCAGATAATATTATTACACCACTACATATCTACAATACAAAATGTATAATACCACCATACAACGTTATTTCAATATACGTGTGTGTAGCGTGCTAGCGTTTGTGTGTGTATGCGTGTGTCTGTACATGTCTGTGTGTCTCTTCACAGTCCCCGCTGTTCCAGAAGGTGTATTTGTATCAGTTTTTTAAATCTGATTCTACTGCTTGCATCAGTTACCTGATGTGGAATAGAGTTCCATATAGTCATTGCTCTAGGTGGTACAGTGAGCCTTCATAGTCTGTTCTCGACTTGGGGATTGTGAAGAGACCTCTGGTGGCATGTCTTGTGGGGTATGTATGGGTGCATTCAGCTTGTCAACACTTCTTACAAGAACAAGTAGTGATGCAGTCAATCTCTCCTCCACTTTGAGCCATGAGAGATTGACATGCATATCCCATGCATGCCCTGTTCTGAGTCAATTGTAAGTCTCTCTTTGTGGCACCGGACCACACGACTGAACAGTAGTCCAGAAGCGACAAAACTTTGGGCCTGTAGGACCTGCCTTGCTGATAGTGTTGTTAAGAAGGCAATGCAGCGCTTTATTATGGACTTAGCTACTGTTATATCAACATGTTTTGACCATGACAGTTTACAATCCAGGGTTACTCCAAGCAGTTTAGTCACCTCAATTTGCTCAATTTCCACATTATTCATTACAACATTTAGAGGTTTAGGGTTTAGTGAATGATTTGTCCCAAATACAATGCTTATAGTTTTGAAATATTTAGGACTAACTTATTCCTTGCCACCCAACTGCAGCTCTTTGTTAAGTGTTGCAGTCATTTCAGTCGCTGTAGTACCTGATGTGTATAGTGTTGAGTCATCCGCATACATAGACACTCTGGCTTTACTCATGTTAGTAAAGATTGAAAAAAGTATTAGGCCTAGTCAGCTGCCCTGGGGAATTTCTGATTCTACCTGGATTATTTTGGAGAGGCTTCCATCTGTTAGGCAGGTAACTCTTTATCCACAATATAGCAGGGAGTGTAAAGCCATAACACATACACGAGCAGTCAAACATTTGGACACACCTACTCATTCAAGGGTTTTCTTTATTTATACTATTTTTTACATTGTAGAATAATAGTGAAGACATCAAACTATGAAATAACACATATGGAATCATGTAGTAACCAAAAAATGTAAAAAAAATCAAAATATGTTTTATATTTGAGATTCTTCAAATAGCCACTCTTTGCCTTGATGACAGCTTTGCACACTCTTGGCATTTTGATTTGTTTAACACTTTTTGGGTTACTACCTGATTCCATTTGTGTTATTTCATTGTTTTTATTGTCTTCACTAGTATTATACAATGTAGAAAATAGCCAGGTACTGTACAATAACCCAGGTACTGTATGTTTTTCCAGCAGCAGACTATGATCGATAATGTCAATAGCTGCACTGAAGTATAACAAAACAGCCCCCACAATCTTTTTATCACCAATTTCTCTCAACCAATATATCAGTCACTTGTTTAAGTGCTGTGCTTGTTGAATGACCTTCCCTATAAGCGTGCTGAAAGTCTGTTGTCAATTTGTATCAGGTCAAACACATTTTTTTCCAAAAGTTTACTAAAGGTTGGTAGCAGGCTGATTGGTTGGCTATTTCAGCAAATAAAGGGGGCTTTATTCTTAGGTGAGCGGAATGACTTTTGCTTCCCTCCAGGCTTAAATTGAACATATGGCAAATAGGAGTGGCAATATCGAAGTTGTCAAACCCCAATGGCTTGTCATTGTTGATAGACAACTATAATTACTTCACCTCCTCCACACTCACTTTATGGAATTCCAAATTAAACTGCTTGTCTTTCATAATTTGGTCAGATATACTTGGATGTGTAGCATCAGTGTTTGGTAATCTTGCCAATGAAAAAATAATTTAAGTAGTTGGCAATATCAGTGGGATTTGTGATGAATGAGCCATCTGATTCAATGAATGATAAATAAATAAATAAAATATGCCATTTAGCAGACGCTTTTATCCAAAGCGACTTACAGTCATGTGTGCATACATTTTTACATATGGGATCGAACCCACTACCTTGGTGTTACAATGATGGAGCTGAGTTTGCCTTTTTTCCTTAAATGTCATTTAAGTTGTTCCAAAGCTTTTTACTATAAGTCTTTATATACTTTTTTTTTCATAGAATAGTTTCTTCTTCAGCCTGAAGTTTTCAAGGACTTGAAGGCTTTTATTGCATCTGAAAGTTCCTCCTCTGTAATTTGTCCTTCCCATGAGTCTTTCTGTACAGCTGTTATTTTTACACAATTAATATAAAAAAAATTAACTTCAGTTAGTGGAGATGGAGGAGACTTAAATTAAAACATATGCTTGAACTACTTTGCTTCCTCTTTCAAAATCTAATTTGGTGAATCATGGATGACTGTCATTTGTAACAAGTTTCTGTAAATTATTTTTGTCAGCATTTCTATTTTGAAGATTACAAAATATATACAACAACATTTGATGCGTTTTCCCCCATATTAAATCCAGTTTGCTTTATTTTTAAATATATATTACACTTGATCTTTCTTGAATAAGTTCCTCCATTTATTTTTGTTGTTCCTCTAACGTATTATGTTCCTCTATGTTACAATGTGTATTGCTATATATCTTTCCTCTATTTCGATCCTCTTTAAAGATGAGTATATCTCCATATATCCACTAGTTCCAATATACAGTGCATTCGGAAAGTATTCAGACCACATTACTTTTTCCAAATTTTGTTACGTTACAGCCTTATTCTATAATGTATTAAATATTTTTTTTTCACACATCAATCTACACACAATGCCCAATAATGACAATGTGAAAACAGTATTCAGACCCTTTACTCAGTACTATGTTGAAGCACCTTTGGCAGCGATTACAGCATAGAGTCTTCTTGGGTATGATACTACAAGCTTGGCACACCTGTATTTGGGGAGTTTCTCAAATTTTCTCTGCAGATCCTTACAAGCTCTGTCAGGTTGGATGGGGAGCGTCACTGAACAGCTATTTTCAGGTCTCTTCAGAGATGTTAGATCGGGTTCAAGTCTGGGCTCTGGCTAGGCCACTCAAAGACATTCAGAGACTTGTCCCAAAGCATTGTCCTGGCTGTGTGCTTAGGGTCATTGTCCTGTTGGAAGGTGAACCTTTTACTGAGGGGTGGCTTCCATCTGGCCACTGTACCATAAAGGCCTGATTGGTGGAGTGCTGCAGCGATGGTTGTCCTTCTGAAAGGTTCTCCCATTCCACAGAGGAACTCTTGAGCTCTGTCAGAGTGACCGTCGGGTTCTTGTTCACCATCCTGACCAAGTCCCTTCTCCCCCGATTGCTCAGTTTGGCCGGGTGGCCAGCTCTAGGAAGAGTCTTGGTGGTCCCAAACTTCTTCCATTTAAGAATGATCAAATCAAACGTTATTTGTCACATGTACCGTGAAATGCTTACTTATAAGCCCTTAACCACCAATGCAGTTCAAGAAATAGAGTTCTGAAAATATTTACTAAATAAACTAAAGTAAAACATTTTATAAAAAGTAACATACTAAAATAACAATAACGAGGCTATATACAGGGGGTGCCGGTACAGGTTAGTCGAGGTCATTTGTACATATAGGTGGGGGTAAAGTTACTATGCATAGATAATAAACAGTGAGTAGTCTGGGTGGCCATTGGGTAGAAGCTGTTAAGGAGCCTTTTGGACCTAGACATGGCGCTGTGGTACCGCTTGCCATGCGGTAGCAGAGAGAACAGTTGATGACTTGGGTGACTGGAGTCTTTGACAATTTTTTGGGCCTTCCTCTGACACCGCCTAGTATATAGGTCCTGAATGGCAGGAAGCTTGGCCCCAGTGATGTACTGGGCTGTACGCACAACCCTCTGTAGTGCCTTATGGTCGGATGCTGAGCAGTTGCCATACCAGGCAGTGATGCAATCGGTCAGGATGCTCTCTACGGTGCAGCTGTTGAACTTTGAGGTTCTGGACACCCATGCCAAATCTTTTCAGAGGGCAAATATGTTGAAGTGACCTCTTCACGACTGTCTTGGTGTGTTTGGACCATGATAGTTTGTTGGTGATGTGGACACCAAGGAACTTGAAACTCTCTACCCGCTCCACTACATCCCTGTCGATGTTAATGGGGGCCTGTTCGGCCCTCCTTTTCCTGTAGTCCACAATCAGCTCCTTTGTCTTGCTCACATTAAGGGAGAGGTTGTTGTCCAGGCACCACACTGCCAGGTCTCTGACGGAGGGGACTAAGCACGCACCCCTGAGGGGCCCAAGTGTTGAGGAACAGTGTGGCAGATGTGTTGTTGCCTACCCTTACCACCTGGGGGCGGCCTGTCAGGAAGTCCAGGATCCAGTTGCAGAGGGAGGTGTTTAGTCCCAGGGTCATTAGCTTAGTGATGAGCTTTGTGGACACTATGGTGTTGAACGCTGAGCTGTAGTCAATGAACAGCATTCTCACATCTTCCTTTTGTCCAGGTTGGAAAGGGCAGTGTGGAGTGCGATTGAGATTGTGTCATCTATGGATCTGTTATGAGAATTGGAGTGGGTCTAGGGTTTCCGGCATGATGGTGTTGATGTGAGCCATGACCAGCCTTTCAAAGCACTTCATGGCTAATGACGTGAGTGCTACGGGGCGGTAGTCATTTAGGCAGGTTACCTTCACTTTCTTGGTCACAGGGACTATGGTGCTCTGCTTGAAACATGTAGGTATTACAGACTCGGTCAGGGAGAGGTTGAAAATGTCAGTGAAGACACTTGCCAGTTGGTCCGCGCATGCTCTGAGTACACGTCCTGGTAATCCGTCTGAATGTTGACCTGTTTAAAGGTCTTGCTCACATCGGCTACGGAGAGAGTGATCACACAGTCATCTGGAACAGCTGGTGTTCGCATGCATGCTTCAGTGTAGCTTACCTCGAAGCGAGCATAAAAGGCATTTAGCTCGTCTGGTAGGCTCGCGTCACTGGGCAGCTCGCGGCTGGGTTTCCCTTTGTAGCCAGTAATAGTTTGCAAGCCCTGCCACATCCGAGAAGCGTCAGAGCCGGTGTAGTAGGATTCAGTCTTAGTCCTGTATTGACGCTTTGCCTGTTTGATGGATCGTCTGAGGATTAGTGTCCCACTCCTTGAAAGCGGCAGCGCTAGCCTTAAGCTCGGTGTTGATGTTGTCTGTAATCCATGGCTTCTGGTTGGGATATGTACGTATGGTCACTGTGGGGACGACGTCGTCGATTAACTTATTGATGAAGCCTGTGACTGAGATGGAATACTCCTCAATGCCATTTGATGGAGGCCACTGTGTTCTTGGGGACTTTCAATGCTGCAGAAATGTTTTGGTACCTTTCCCCAGATTTGTGCCTCGACAAAATCC
Organism: Coregonus clupeaformis; assembly: GCF_020615455.1. Lineage (NCBI taxonomy): Eukaryota > Metazoa > Chordata > Actinopteri > Salmoniformes > Salmonidae > Coregonus > Coregonus clupeaformis. The sequence goes on from NC_059215.1 coordinate 59,080,210, forward strand.
TGTCTCGGAGCTCTACGGACAATTCCTTCGGCCTCATGGCTTGGTTTTTGCTCTGACATGCACTGACAACTGTGGAACCTTTATAAACAGGTGTGTGCCTTTCCAAATCATCTCCAATCAATTGAATTTACCACAGTTGGACTCCAATCAAGTTCTAGAAACATCTCAAGGATGATCAATGGAAACAGGATGCACCTGAGCTCAATTTCGAGTCTTATAGCAAAGGGTCTGAATACTTATGTAAATAAGGTATTTCTGTTCTTATTTTTAATACATTTGAAAACAAATCTAAAAACCTGTTTTTGCTTTGTCATTATGGGGTATTGTGTGTAGATTGCTGAGGATTTTAATTTTTATTTAATCCAATTTAGATTAAGGCTGTAACGTAATTTTTGGGGAAAAAGTCAAGCGGTCAGAATACTTTCCGAAGGCCATGTAAATGTGATATTTCAGATTTTATATTTTGTATTTTTTGCAAACATTTCTAAAACCTGTTTTTGCTTTGTCATTATGGGGTATTGTGTGTAGATTGATTAGGAAAAAATATATATTTAATCCATTTTAGAATAAGGCTGTAACGTAACAAAATGTTGAAAAGGTCAAAATACTTTCCGAATGCACTTCATCCATAATATTTGTGATTTCCTTAGGTGTATGAGGGTGATAGATTGTAGTGTGATTTCCTTTACGGTCCAGTGAGGTACTTAAAACCATTTTAGAATCTCCCACCATAACAATTGAGTCTCGTAAGCTCAATAAATTATTACATATATTTTAAAAGAAGCGTGGATTATCATTATTTGGACTGTATAGATTAATGAGCCAAATCTGTTCATGGTACAATAGCATATTTAAAAGGATCAACCTTCCTTGTGGATCTGTTTGAACAGTTTGCACATTCGGATCGAAATTATTGTTCATTAATATCATAACCCATTTTGAGTTTCTTCGCCCATAGTGGAAATATATTTAGCCTCCGCAGTCCTTTTTCCACACAACTTAATCTAAAGGTGTAGAATAAGCTTCCTGTAAACAACAGATATTATATTCTTTCTCTTTTAGCCAAGTAAATACTTTTCTTATTATCTACTAAGCCATTACAATTATAACTAGCTATACTTTTTTCACCACTTACCAAAATAAGATAGAAGTTGCGGTTATACTTACCATAATATATGTTTGTAAATTTACCATTAAGAAGTACCATGATAATTGAGTGTCCATATAGCTGTACCATGATATTTGCACGGTTAAGCATACTGAAACTGCGACTAAGTAAACCTCTAATTGTCCTCCAATATTCCATCTGCCAAAGCCTCCCCCCGTCCCAAGTTGGGTTGTCATCCCAGTGACTGGCTGACAACCCCTGTACACATGGATCCTAGGGCGTTTGAGAGATTAGAACCCATCCTTTAAAAAGAGCACATGGTGCCACCTACAGCACAGAACCAGATTCGCAGCCAACAAAATTTGCCTTCGCCTCGGTTGTACTGCATCTAGTTATACAAATAAAAAAATATATAGATTTGTTTTTTGCATATATTAATTCATTCCCACAATTGACTAATATTATGCATAATAATATAGCCACTTCTACGAAGGATTGTTACCTATAACAAGGACTGGCAGTAGAACATTTACATTTTTGTAAACAGATGTGGGATGCATACACTCACTCATCCCATCCCTTCCACACAAACACCTCTGCCCCTCTCTCCCCTTCCGCCCATAGCTCAACCTACACCCCCGGCCAGGCAGGATCAGACTCTTGAGGGGGCGGAGCTGCTTTAGTGGGTCTCTGACCGCGTTCCTTTCTGTCTTGTCTGCGTAGGCTAATTGCAGTAGGCCTATACAACTGACTTCTCATTAGTGGGTGGGTTGCTCAGGTGGGTGTCTAGGATATAGTGTTGTCACCTTTTCATCATGATAGGACAAACAATAAACAAACAATATATTTGTAATTTATTTTAAAATCTACAGTACCAGTCAAAAGTTTGGACACCCCTAATCCTTCCAGGGTTTTTCTTTATGTTTGCTATTTTCTACATTGTAAAATAATAGTGAAGACATCAAAACTATGAAATAACACATATGGAATTATGTAGTAACCAAAAAAGTGTTAAACAAATCAAAATATATTTTACATTTGAGATTTTTCAAAGTAGCCACCCTTTGCCTTGATGACAGCTTTACACACTCTTGGCATTCTCTCAACCAACTTCATGAGGAATCCTTTTCCAACAGTCTTGAAGGAGTTTCCACATATAGTGAGCACTTGTTGGCTGCTTTTCCTTCACTCTGCGGTCCAAACTCAACCCAAACCATCTCAATTGGTTGGGTGATTGTGGAGGCCAGGTCATCTGATGCAGCACTCCATCATTCTCCTTCTTGGTCAAATAGCCCTTACGCAGCCTGTGTGTTTTGGGTCATTGTCCTGTTGAAAAACAAATGATAGTCCCACTAAGCGCAAACCAGATGGGATGGCGTATCGCTGCAGAATGCTGTGGTAGCCATGCAGGTTAAGTGTGCCTTGAATTGTAAATTAATCACAGACAGTGTCACCATAAATAAATCATAAGGAATAAGGTTTTGAATTGTCTGTCTTATATCTAGGAGTTATCAGAATGCTCTGGAGATGTGTTTGTTTATTTTGACACATATTTAACCCCATATTTGATTAATGCAGAAAACTACCTCCATACTTCCATTTGTTTGTATGGGTTACCTTCAGACAAGTCCCCTGACACTTGTGGGGTCGTAGAGAAAAATGTGTTCATGAGAGTCTCGCCTTTCCATAGAGTGGGCATAATACTTTGTAGGCCAGACTCTTAAAGATTAAAAAGGGTCTCTTTGCTGTAATACAGATTAAAATATTTCCAGTGGATTGACAATGAAACCCTTTTTAAAGTATCCTCCTTCTTAAATGAAGCCATACAGAGTTGAATGCAATTCCAATTTTCTCCTCCAGAAGAGGCAAATATATATTACAGCAAATAATATGGTTAAACACCAATGTATTGATAGAGGATAAACCAATTTTCTTGGAAAGAATGTATAAGGAAGGAATCATGTTTGTGAATGACATTGTAAACAACGACAGTAAGATTATGTCACACAAGCAATGAATGAAGGTGTATGGAGATGTATGCTCAATACAAAATTATAACCAACACATCACAGCTCTGCCACAAAAATGGAAGAGGCAATTGCTTAAAAGAAAAAGGAATGAATTTGTTTGTCTGCCACCAATAAAAATTATAAATGTCATAAAATGACCTATATAAATCAGAAAATGTATCAGTTTCACATAAGGTCAAGAAGTTTGACAACTATGCCGCATAAAATTCAAGATAGTTGGGAACAGATTTTCACAGTCCCAATACCATGGCATCGGGTTTATGAACTGATATACAAAACAACAATTGACGCATCAATCCGTTGTTTTGAATTTAAGCTATTATTATAGAATCCTTGCGAAAAACAGTAATGCTCAGTATTTGGGGTATTGAACAGTCAGACCGGTGCATACTCTGCCACGTCGAAACAGAATGAACAGAGCATCTCTATTGGTACTGCCATCGTTGGCTTGTTTTTGGAGTCAGGTCAAGGAATGGTTGTTATGACATACAGTTGAAGTCGTAAGTTTACATAGACCTTAGCCAAATACATTTAAACTCAGTTTTTCACAATTCCTGACATTTAACCCTAGTAAAAATTCCCTGTCTTAGGTCAGTTAGGATCACCACTTTATTTTAAGAATGTGAAATGTCAGAATAACAGTAGAGAGAATGATGTATTTCAGCTTTTATTTATTTAATCACATTCCCAGTGGATCAGAAGTTTACATACACTCAATTAGTATTGGGTAGCATTGCCTTTAAATTGTTTAACTTGGCTCAAACATTTCGCGTAGCCTTCCACAAGCTTCCCACAATAAGTTGGGTGAATTTTGGCCCATTCCTCCTGACAGAGCTGGTGTAACTGAGTCAGGTTTGTAGACCTCCTTGCTCGCACACGCTTTTTCAGTTCTGCCCACACATTTTCAATAGGATTGAGGTCAGGGCTTTGTGATGGTCACTCCAATACCTTGACTTTGTTGTCCTTAAGCCATTTTGCCACAACTTTGGAAGTATGCTTAGGGTCATTGTCCATTTGGAAGACCCATTTGCGACCAAGCTTTAACTTCCTGACTGATGTCTTGAGATGTTGCTTCAATATATCCACATCATTTTCCTTCCTCATGATGCCATCTATTTTGTGAAGTGCACCAGTCCCTCCTGCAGCAAAGCACCCCCACAGCACAGGTCTCCCGAGTGGCGCAGTTGTCTAAGGCACTGCATCGCAGTGCTAGCTGTGCCACTAGAGATCCTGGTTTGAATCCAGGCTCTGTCATAGCCGGCCGCGACCGGGAGACCCATGCGACGGCGCACAATTGGCCCAGCGTCGTCCAGGGTAGGGGAGGGAATGGCCGGCAGGGATGTAGCTCAGTTGGTAGAGCATGGCGTTTGCAACGCCAGGGTTGTGGGTTCGATTCCCACGGTGGGCCAGTATGAAAAAACGGGGGGGGGGGCAGTATGAAAAAATATATATTTTTTTAAAAAATGAATGCACTCACTAACTGTAAGTTGCTCTGGATAAGAGCGTCTGCTAAATGACTAAAATGTAAATGTAATGATGTGCTCTTTGGCTTATGGCCAAACAGTTCTATTTTTGTTTCAGCAGACCAGAGGACATTTCTCCAAAAAGTACGATCTTTGTCCCCATGTGCAGTTGCAAACCGTAGTCTGGCTTTTTTATGGTGGTTTTGGAGCAGTGGCTTCTTCCTTGCTTAGCGGCCTTTCAGGTTATGTCGATATAGGACTCATTTTACTGTGGATATAGATACTTTTGTACCTGTTTCCTCCAGCATCTTCACAAGGTCCTTTGCTGTTGTTTTACCATGATGTTAAGCAAAGAGGTACTGAGGTTGAAGGTAGGCCTTGAAATACATCCACAGGTACACCTCCAATTGACTCAAATGATGTCAATTAGCCTATCAGAAGCTTCTAAATCCATGTCATCATTTTCTGGAATTGTCCAAGCTGTTTAAAGGCACAGTCAAATTAGCCTATGTAAACTTCTGACCCACTGGAATTGTGATACAGTGAATTATAAGTGAAATAATCTGTCTGTAAACAATTTTTGGAAAAATGACTTGTGTCATGCAGAAAGTAAATGTCCTAACCGACTTGCCAAAACTATAGTTTGTTATCAAGAAATTTGTGGAATGATTGAAAAACGAGTTTTAATGACTCCAACCTAAGTGTATGTAAACTTCCGACTTAAACTGTAATATCATGGCACGGTTGGGCCTGGGAACTGTATTGTTGGGGGATTTGAAGACCACAGTCAGTCAATAGGAATATCATTGTTCTCTTGGGTAAAATGTTTATTTTTGTGGCAATTCTGGCAGAAATGTTACAGATAGGGAGGTTCAAGTCCTTAGTGAGACACCTTGGAAGAATGGAGGGCTGTATTGCAAAAGGAAATGGTAGAATGATGATTTACAAGGAAAGATGGGTTGATCTGTGGATGTCTGAAGGTTGGAATTAATGAGTGTTGGAATTAAAAAAAATAAAAAATACACACATGCATAGTATAAAGGTTTGAGGTCCTCCAACTAGGGGTGAGGGTGGGGATGTGATTGTATGTTTTGTGATTTGGTTTCATGCTGTGAGCAGTGTGTGTGCTGGTCCTGGTGGTTATGGGTGCGCTTGCTTGGTCCTTCCCACCGTTGGAAAATCCCTTTAGGCCAGGGGTGGGGACTTCACCTTGCCGGAGTCTCGGAGCGTGTGGGGGCAAGTGCACACACTGACCAGAGCCCCCACTGATGGGACTGGCCATTTGTATTGTCTTTATATTGTATTGTTGTTGTTTTAGTAAAAATACATTTAAAAAAGCAGGCTGAACCAGGTTTTCTTCTAGGATTTTTCCTGAGTGGTACTCAGTGATGTGTTGTATTTGCTCCAAAAATAACGCTTCGTATTCAGGACATAAAGTTAATTTATTTTACACATTTCTTTCAGTTTTACTTTATTGCAAGCATATCTCTATCTCTCTCTCTCTGGGGCTAGGCCTAAGCTGGCTTCTCTTCCTTTATATTTATTTTTTAAATATGAATATGATACGGTGGATGCCTAAGAATATAGGCCTATGCATGCCATGCCCTGATGCTTTTAGTGCTCAAATCTCTGACAGCTGAACCGTGAGGTGGACAATTATTTTTTAAGATAGTAAAAAACTATAAGAAAGTAAAAAACAATAATACAATAAATATTATAAATATAAATAAATTATATATATATATATATATATATATATATATATATATATATATATATATATATATATATATATAATATATACAGTGGGGAAAAAAAGTATTTAGTCAGCCACCAATTGTGCAAGTTCTCCCACTTAAAAAGATGAGAGAGGCCTGTAATTTTCATCATAGGTACACGTCAACTATGACAGACAAAATTAGAAAAAAATTCCAGAAAATCACATTGTAGGATTTTTAATGAATTTATTGGCATATGATGGTGGAAAATAAGTATTTGGTCAATAACAAAAGTTTCTCAATACTTTGTTATATACCCTTTGTTGGCAATGACACAGGTCAAACGTTTTCTGTAAGTCTTCACAAGGTTTTCACACACTGTTGCTGGTATTTTGGCCCATTCCTCCATGCAGATCTCCTCTAGAGCAGTGATGTTTTGGGGCTGTCGCTGGGCAACACAGACTTTCAACTCCCTCCAAAGATTTTCTATGGGGTTGAGATCTGGAGACTGGCTAGGCCACTCCAGGACCTTGAAATGCTTCTTACGAAGCCACTCCTTCGTTGCCCGGGCGGTGTGTTTGGGATCATTGTCATGCTGAAAGACCCAGCCACGTTTCATCTTCAATGCCCTTGCTGATGGAAGGAGGGTTTCACTCAAAATCTCACGATACATGGCCCCATTCATTCTTTCCTTTACACGGATCAGTCGTCCTGGTCCCTTTGCAGAAAAACAGCCCCAAAGCATGATGTTTCCAACCCCATGCTTCACAGTAGGTATGGTGTTCTTTGGATGCAACTCAGCATTCTTTGTCCTCCAAACATGACGAGTTGAGTTTTTACCAAAAAGTTATATTTTGGTTTCATCTGACCATATGACATTCTCCCAATCCTCTTCTGGATCATCCAAATGCACTTCAGACGGGCCTGGACATGTACTGGCTTAAGCAGGGGGACACGTCTCGCACTGCAGGATTTGAGTCCCTGAGCGGCGTAGTGTGTTACTGATGGTTGGCTTTGTTACTTTGGTCCCAGCTCTCAGCAGGTCATTCACTAGGTCCCCCCGTGTGGTTCTGGGATTTTGCTCACCGTTCTTGTGATCATTTTGACCCCACGGGGTGAGATCTTGCATGGAGCCCCAGATCGAGGGAGATTATCAGTGGTCTTGTATGTCTTCCATTTCCTAATAATTGCTCCCACAGTTGATTTCTTCAAACCAAGCTGCTTACCTGTTGCAGATTCAGTCTTCCCAGCCTGGTGCAGGTCTACAATTTTGTTTCTGGTGTCCTTTGACAGCTCTTTGGTCTTGGCCATTGTGAAGTTTGGAGTGTGACTGTTTGAGGTTGTGGACAGGTGTCTTTTATACTGATAACAAGTTCAAACAGGTGCCATTAATACAGGTAACGAGTGGAGGACAGAGGAGCCTCTTAAAGAAGAAGTTACAGGTCTGTGAGAGCCAGAAATCTTGCTTGTTTGTAGGTGACCAAATACTTATTTTCCACCATAATTTGCAAATAAATTCATTAAAAATCCTACAATGGGATTTTCTGGAATTTTTTTTCTCAATTTGTCTGTCATAGTTGACGTGTACCTATGATGAAAATTACAGGCCTCTCTCATCTTTTTAAGTGGGAGAACTTGCACAATTGGTGGCTGACTAAATACTTTTTTGCCCCACTGTAGCTATAAAGTTTTGCACAGAAAACACAAGGAATAGTGTTTTTGTAATTTGTTATAGGGTGTTTTTAAAGACATGTAAATGTGGCTCATTTCGCCAATATCCCTCGTTTATTTATGGCACTGGCTGCGTGGGTGTTTTAGTTTAGTTTTTAGTTTAGTTTATTAATTCGACCATTTCAAAAAACAAGCACACATAAAACTTGAAAAAGCCATACATACACATGAGTAAAATAATCGAGGATAACACACAATAAAGTCTGGGACTTATTTCCATTGTGGTCCTCTTGAAGCAAGATGGCTAGGCAAGATCGAACACGGTTGAACACAATATGACAGCGAGATAATAAAACATAAAAATAAAGAAGAAGAACATCTATCTCATCATTGCATTTACATCGTAGGGTACATTCATATGGGCACAGCAGACATCAAACAGTTTTTTTCATTATTTTTAAAGCTGCTCAGAGAGGATGTCGATTTTATGGGCAGAGGCAACTCATTCCACTCTGAGGCTCCAGTATACAAGAAAGCACCTTTCCCAGCATTACTCCTGAACCTGTATAAGCACACATAGCAACACCTGATCTGGTGCTGTGATTGTGTGCATCCCTAACATGGGGAAAGTAATCAGTTAGATATCTGGGCGCAGAACCATAAATACTCCTGTAAACCAAACCCAGTCTAATCTGGGACACCCTAGCCTCAACAGGCAGCCAGTTGAGTTCCTGAAAGCAGCTCCTGCCTATGTGAGTACGTGGACTCACCTTCAAACCTACACTGATCAGCATATTCTGGGCTATCTGGAGCTTCCCCTTCAGAAGCTAAGATAAGCCCAGTGGCGACCCGTCATTCAGGGCAGGTGGGGGAGACCCTGTTTTGCATGTTATTTTGGCATTAATATGTGTCACATATCTGTTTGCAGACAATGTACCCAAAAAAAATCATTGAGTTAATAAAGCCGCATACAAACATGGTCTCTTTTTAGCTTTGTTGATTAAATCAGCTCCAAAATGCAGTTGTTTCAGCCTACCTCAGTGCTTTCTGTGGTAGTGGGGCAGCCAGCGGAAAATGCGGAGCATAGGTGTTGGTAATGTTCTCTAGTAAAATGATGTCAAATCACGTTATATCTCAGTAGCTTTGATTCGACTGATCATGCCAACATCATACTTTCAAAATCTTTTTTAATCCTTTTTAATCCTTGCCAAATACATAATGAAGAGAAATTATAGATAAAACATATCGGTGCTCATCGGCCATTGGACGTAAACATTACACAACAAGTTGGAAATCGCAAATTCAACCATGAGTGGTTGGGAAGGAATCAGTGGCTAACTGCAAGCATTGCAACGCAATCACTAGCCTGCTATTCAGTGGAGTGGCTGTGTGGGCCCAAGTCTGGGATTAAGGGTCTAATTTCTAATTTTAAAATGATAAACATTAAACATTGGCAATGCTGTCAATGAAGCATGATTTGTGCCGTGCTCAAAACAACTGTTAACTCAGAACTGCGAAATCTGACTTCAGTGAGTTTAAGACAACTGGGAACTCGAGCTACGACTGGGAAAATACGTTTTGAACAGTCATCCAACTCGGAATTGTAAATCCGGAACTCTGGCCTCCTTCTATAGCTATGACGTGATGATCACTGACGTCATCATGATTCTACCTTGTTTTTTTCAGAGTTCCCAGTTGTCTTGCAAGCACCATAAATCCAGAGAATGTCAGACTTTGATGACAAAGTTTGATGAAAATATTTGCCCACAAAGGACCGCCACGCCACCTTCCTGTTCAAGTGAACACAGCACAACAAGGTGAGTCAAAAAATGTCTTGTATGCTGCTGCATAAATGATGCAATATGCCAGGATAAATGATGTAATATGCCAGGGAGATATGTATACTGTAGCTAGGAAAGTAATACTAAGTGTATGTTGTGTAGTAAGATGTTAGTAGCCCATGTGCCTCACCCTAATACTTTTGTCTATTTCCCCCTCTAAATTTCACCTACTGTTCTGACTTGGTGGTGCACATGTAGCCTATAACCTGTTTTAGAGAAATGTAATCATCAAATATTGTAAGAACTTTCATTGTCTGCTTCTATGCCCACTTTATTTATCCTACGGTTCTGACTTGGTGTACAGGGAGAACACTGTGAGAATGGCCCATGTTCTGGATTCTGTCACTGTACATTTCTAAAGTGATGAACAAGTAGTTATATTGACTACGTCCGTCCTAGCTCGCTCATTAATGTCTTAATCGAAATTACGGATTGCCTCTTATTCACTTGTCGTCCCCTTATGCCAATGTTTGTACATCTCAATTGTCAGTAGAAACCACATTTGTTTAAGCAAGTCAACCATATCAGCTATGTTTTTTTTAAAGGCAGTAAATAAGGCTGAATGAACTGTTTCGCTGCCAGACAAGGCTCCACTGATAGCCAGGTGTAGCAGTCGTAAGATGTTGGGACTGCTTTTGGGACTCTGCTGTTGGGACAGCTTTATGTAGGCCCTAACAGTTTGTGGGCACTGTTTGTCACCATTATAGTGCAAGTAATGTATTAAATTTGCTCATGTACAACTCTCTCCAGGATATTTGATGTTATACTGAGGATAGATACTATAATTCCCAGGGTCAGACTTTGCCCCCTTTTTTTTACAGAGCTACACTACCGGTCAAAGGTTTTAGAACACCTACTCATTCAAGGGTTTTTCTTTATTTTTACTATTTTCTACATTGTAGAATAATAGTGAAGACATCAAAACTATGAAATAACACATATGGAATATGTAGTAACCAAAAAGGTGTTAAACAAATCAAAATATATTTTATATATGAGATTCTTCAAATAGCCACCTATAGCCTTGATGACAGCTTTGCACACTCTTGGCATTCTCTCAACCAGCTTCACCTGGAATGCTTTGCTGTGGCTTTGGAGCATTTAAGCTCTGCTAGCATACTGGCTATTTTAGCTGTTGCTACCTTTGCAAAAGAAAAAGAGTTTGGCTGAACCCCTAACTCGGCATATGTCACAGCGACGTGTATGCGGTAGGCGAAGTCAAGAGCAGGACACCGAGCTACTGGCAGAAACTTTACTGGATGCAGTGCAAATACAAAGTACAAAGGCAACCTCAAACAGCGAGGAAATAATAAGACCCGCACACATGGGCAACTGCCGCAAAGACAAAAACAATTACGCACAATACACAATGAGAAACAGAGGGTTATAAAGGGAACACAATAAAACATAATGGGAAACAGGTGTAAACAATAAAGACCAAACAAGACAAACACCGAAACATCGATCGGCAGCAGCTAGTACTCCGGGGACGACGAACGCCGAAGCCTGCCCGAGCAAGGAGGAGGAGCAGCCTCGGCTGAATCCGTGACAGCATAATACTTCTTGACTTGTTCTTTTCCATACAAACCAGAACTGGTGGACAGCTTGCTAACCAGTTTGCTGGTAACAGCAGTAAAAATAAAAGTTGAATTCATTGGCAACCTCTGATTTTTCATAAACCATTTGCCCCCCTAATGTTCAGTCCAGTACTGTTTAGTTTGTTTTTGCTAGTACTACTACAGCCTAGTTCCTTCAATGATTTCCAAAGCTTTTTAGGGTCATTTTTGTTCTCAATGATTTTATCAGCAAAGTAACCCCTCTTAACTTCATCCATCCTGCTCTGTGCTTCATTTTTGTGACATTTATATAGGACAAAATCAGGCTGCGCTTGAGAGTTCTTACATTTCTTCAAGGCCTTATTCCTTGCTTGGATAGATTCTAAAATCTCATGAAAAAACCAAGGGCTAGATTTCTGCTTTACCCTGACCCGTCTAATGGGAGCCATCACATTCACCACATCAAGGAATCTACATTTAACCTTTTCACACGCACCAACAAACGGGTGTGATCATTCTACAGTGGTCCCTGCAGCGTACGCTCAAACCGGTGTGATTAGAATGCTTATTTAGAACATTTAGTTTCGATTGACGCAACAGTCAGCTTTTGAGCTGGCCACACTGTTTTTTCACAGAAACATTTTGCACAAACACAGTCCTTACAAAGTTATGTCCTGAAGTTTATTTTTGGATGCAATATTCAGAAATTCACAGAAGTAACGACAGCATGACACAATCATCCAAACTGGAAAATGTAGGCTACATTACTCCTAGCGCTAACTGAGGAAAGATTGATGTAACACAAGCGGTCATATTTAGCTAACTCTTGGCTGACAGAAACCACTAATATGAATTAGCTAATAGCAATTACTATTTACAATTCATCACATCACGGGTGAGCTCATCATTGATCGAAATAATGTAGTAAAAGACACTCTCAAAATCGAAAGTAATCCAACGATGGGTAGTTTGTGCTCGCCACCATGTTTGTTTTTTCACGTCAACCAAAGATAAGAAGAGAACACAAGATGAGTTTGGTCTGTTTGCAGTATGCATGTTGAAGGGGGTGTGTCGTCTATGGTCATTCACTTCCCTTCATTCACCTCCGGAAGTTTATATGAAAAATGAGTGAACCATTGCTTAACCTCATTATAACATATTTGGTCTGATAGATGTTTTCATAACACCCAGAATGCATTGTATAATGTCAACAAACATGGCGCCACCCATAGCTGGCAAATGGCTTAGCATTAGCTCATCATAATCAATACAACCTTAAAAAAGTATTTTACACACACATAATTGTCCATTACAATATATGCAATAATTGGAATGCATTATGTCACCAGTACTTGAAAACATGTGAATAAACTGTAAATACATTATACTCCATAGATACATACTCTATGCTACAGTAGAAATGGCAACACGATATAAAGAAAATAAGGCACTTACTTTGAAAGGAACACACACATGTCCAAAGTTATTATTTGTAAGGAAAACCACAAAGAAGGCAATGCAAGCGCCAGCCAGAAAATGTGCCAGTTCGTGCAAGACCGCGCAAATGTCTGCATACTTGATCTGCGGAAACACTGGGAAGGTGCTTGGACTCTCCTCGAGTCAAAGAGAGAATAAGTTTGTCCGGCTCAGTAAAGCCTCAAACATAAATTGTCCGCAACAGTGAAATTAGCTACTTCTATCTGAATTAATGAGGAGGCGGAACACACTCAATTCAAACTGTTGTTAGAAAATAATTTGAAATTGACAAATTGAAACATAGCCTATAGATACTTAGCAGGCAGTGCATGTTAACTGTCCTGTTGCGTAACAATCACATTTGGAACAATGAGTGCATTTTGACATCACATGCAAAAACAACTCACGCTGGGGCGACCGTTGGCCAGGCACGACTTCAACACCATCATTAAGTTTGCCGACGACACAACAGTGGTAGGCCTGATCACCGACAACGATGAGACAGCCTATAGGGAGGAGGTCAGAGACCTGGCCGTGTGGTGCCAGGACAACAACCTCTCCCTCAACGTGACCAAGACAACGGAGATGATTGTGGACTACAGGAAAAAAAAAGAGGACTGAGCACGCCCCCATTCTCATCGACGGGGCTGTAGTGGAACAGGTTGAGAGCTTCAAGTTCCTTGGTGTCCACATCACCAACGAACTATCATGGTCCAAACACACCAAGACAGTCGTGAAGAGGGCACGACAAAGCCTATTCCCCCCCAGGAGACTGCAAAGATTTGGCATGGGTCCTCAGATCATCAAAAAATTCTATAGCTGCACCATCGAGAGCATCCTGACTGGTTGCATCACTGCCTGGTATGGCAACTGCTCGGCCTCCGACCGCAAGGCACTACAGTGGATATTGCGTACGGCCCAGTACATCACTGGGGCCAAGTGTCAGGAGTTGCTATGGTAGGTGTGGTGTGGAATCAGGCGCAGGAGGCAGAAGTAAAGTCCAACAAAAATACTTTAGTAGATATCACAATAAATATCCAAAACCAGCCCGGAGGCGAGAAAAGCGCGCACAGGCGTATACAAACGGGCGCAATCAACAAGTGCGTAATCTACTCCTAAAACACAAACAAGGAGGAAAGCACAAAATAGCGCACCAAAATACATGCAGCGCAGCAACACGACATGGAACAATTACACACAACACCTAACTAACAACAAGGAAACTAAATAGGGTGCTAATTGAGACATAACACAAAACAGGTGTGACAAACAGACAAAACCAATCAAACAAGAAACATAGAGCGGTGGCAGCTAGTACTCCGGAGACGACGACCGCCGAAACCTGCCCGAACAAGGAGGAGGAGCAGCCTCGGCCGAAACCGTGACAGTACCCCCCTTGACGCGCGGCTCCAGCCGTGCGCCGCCCCGGCCTCGGGGACGACCAGGAGGACGCGGAGCAGGGCGCGTAGGATGACCACGATGGAATTCGGTCAGCAGGGACGGATCCAGAATGTCCCTCCTCGGCACCCAGCACCGCTCCTCCGGACCGTACCCTCCCACTCCACGAGATATTGGAGACCCCCCATCCGGCGTCTCGAATCCAGGATGGTCCGAACAGTGTACGCCGGAGCCCCTCGATGTCCAACGGGGCGGAGGAGTCTCCTCAATCTCAAAGTCCTGGAGTGGATCAGCTACCACCGGCCTGAGGAGAGACACATGGAACGAGGGGTTAATATTCTTGTAATCAATGGGCAGTTGTAACCTGTAACACACCTCGTTCAATCTCCTCAGGACTTTAAAAGGCCCCACAAACCGCCGACCCAGCTTCCGGCAGGGCAGGCGGAGGGGCAGGTTTCTGGTTGAGAGCCAGACTCGATCTCCAGGTGCGTACACTGGCCCCTCACTGCGGTGTAGGTCGGCGCTCGTCTTCTGTCGACGGATGGCTCGCTGCAGATGGACGTGTGCAGCGTTCCCACGTCTCCTCCGAGCGCCGCACCCACTCATCCACAGCAGGGGCCTCGATCTGGCTCTCATGCCAAGGTGCCAGAACCGGCTGGTACCCTAACACACACTGGAAAGGGGTTAGTCTCGTGGAGGAGTGGCGGAGAGAGTTCTGTGCCATCTCGGCCCAGGGCACATATCTCGCCCACTCCTCCGGCCGGCCCTGACAATATGACCTCAGAAACCTACCCACATCCTGGTTGACTCGTTCGACCTGCCCATTACTCTCCGGGTGGTAACCCGAGGTAAGGCTCACCGAGACCCCCAACCGTTCCATAAAGGCTCTCCAGACTCTGGAGGTAAACTGGGGGCCTCGATCAGACACTATATCCTCGGGTACCCCGTAATGCCGGAAGACGTGAGTAAATAGAGCCTCAGCGGTCTGTAGGGCAGTAGGAAGACCCGGCATGGGAAGGAGACGACAGGCCTTCGAGAACCGATCCACAACGACCAGGATGGTGGTATTCCCTTGTGAGGAGGGAAGGTCGGTAACAAAATCCACCGAGAGGTGAGACCAGGGTCGATGTGGAATGGGCAGGGGTTGTAATTTACCCCTGGGCAAGTGTCTGGGCGCCTTACACTGGGCACACACTGAGCAGGAGGAGACATAAACCCTCACATCCCTGGCTAACGTTGGCCACCAGTACTTCGTACTAAGGCAGTGCACTGTCCGGCCAATACCTGGATGTCCAGAGGAGGGGGACGTGTGAGCCCAATAAATCAGCCGATCCCGGACCTCGAGCGGGACGTACGTCCGACCCACCGGACACTGTGGAGGGCTAGGGTCGGTGCGTAATGCCCGCTCGATCTCCGCATCGACCTCCCACACCACCGGTGCCACCAGACAAGACTCCGGTAGTATGGGAATGGGCTCCACGCACCTCTCCTCCGTGTCATACCGCCGGGACAGGGCATCTGCCTTCCCGTTCTGGGACCCAGGGATGTAAGTGATCTTGAACACAAACCGGGCGAGAAACATAGTCCATCGAGCCTGGCGAGGATTCAGTCTCCTAGCTGCCCGAATGTATTCCAGGTTACGGTGGTCGGTCAGAATGAGGAAAGGGTGCTGAGCCCCCTCAAGCCAATGCCTCCACACCTTTAGGGCCTGTACTACGGCTAACAGCTCCCTGTCCCCTACGTCATAATTCCGCTCCGCCGGACTGAGCTTCTTAGAATAAAAGGCACAGGGGCGGAGCTTAGGTGGTGTGCCGGACCGTTGTGAAAGAACTGCCCCGATACCGGCCTCAGACGCGTCCACCTCTACTTGGAAGGGTAAAGTGGGATCCGGGTGCGCCAGCACCGGAGCCGAGGTAAACAGGTCCTTCAGTCTCCCCAAAGGCCCTGTCCGCCTCAGCCGACCACTGCAAGCGCACCGGACCCCCCCTAAGAAGAGACGTTATGGGAGCTGCCACCTGTCCAAAACCCCCGGATAAACCTTCGGTAGTAATTCGCAAAACCCAAGAACCGCTGCACCTCTTTAACCGTAGTTGGGGTTTGCCAATTACGCACGGCGGACACTCGGTCCACCTCCATTCTCACCCCTGACGCAGACAACTGGTAACCCAAAAAGGAGACTGACTCCTGAAAGAACAGACATTTCTCGGCTTTGACATACAGGTCATGCTCCAACAGTCTCCTCAATACCCTGCGCACCAGGGCTACATGCTCGGCCCGAGTAGAACTGTACACAAGAATATCATCTATGTACACCACTACTCCCTGCGCCTGCATGTCCCGGAAAATCTCATCTACAAACGATTGGAAGACTGATGGAGCATTCATTAACCCATATGGCATGACGAGATACTCGTAATGGCCGGAGGTAGTACTAAATGCTGTCTTCCACTCATTGCCCTCCCTAATGCGCACCAAGTTATATGCGCTCCTGAGGTCCAATTTTGTGAAGAACCGTGCCCCGTGTAATGACTCCGTCATGGTCGCAATCAGCGGGAGTGGATAACTATATTTCACAGTCACCTGATTGAGACCAATACACGGACGCAAACCTCCATCCTTTTTCTTCACAAAAAAGAAGCTCGAGGACGCGGGAGAAGTGGAGGGCCGTATGTATCCCTGTCTCAGAGACTCGGCAATGTAAGTCTCCATTGCCCTTTTCTCCTCCTGTGACAAAGGATACACACGGCTCCGCGGGAGCGCAGCTCCTGTCTGGAGGTCTATCGCACAATCCCCCTGTCAATGAGGTGGCAACCTTGCCGCTCTGGTCTTACTAAACACGAGTGCCAAATCCTCATACTCAGGCGGAATGTGCAGTGCTGGCATCTGGTTCGGGCTCTCCACCGAGGTCGCCCTACGGAAACACCCAGACATAGCCCCTCACACTGAGCAGACCACCCTTTAAGAGCCTTCTCTCACATCGAAATCGTAGGATCATGGGTAATCAACCAGGGAAGCCCCAGTACCACCGGATACGCAGGAGAGTCGATCAGATAGAGTTGAATCGTCTCCTCATGACCCCCCTGCGTCATCATCCTAAGTGGCGCCGTGACCTCCCCAATTAACCCAGATCCTAACGGACGACTATCTAAGGCATGTACAGGGAAGGGTTTATCGACTGGAAGGAGGGGAATCCCTAACTTAACACAGAATTTACGATCTACAAAATTCCCAGCTGCGCCTGAATCGACTAGCGCCTTATGCTGGGAACGAGGTGCAACCTGTGGGAAACAAACAGGTAATGTAATGTGTACGACAGAAAGCTCTGGGTAAGTAGGGCGCCTACTCACCTGGGAGGACTCCCCAATGTGTGACCTGCCATCTCCCTCACCAGGGGACCCTCCCCAGCACCTGGCCGCGGTGTGCCCTCCCGCGGCCACAGTTGGTGCAGGAGACTGCCCCCCTCGGGTTCCTTCCTCTCTCTTCCCTCTAGCGCCAGCACCTCCAAGCTCCATCGGGCTCTGCTCGGAGGCGCTGGAGGGTGGAATGGGAGGCCCCCACCTGGGACGTCCGCGGGTCGCGAGCAGGGTGTCCAGCCGAATGGCCATGTCCACCAGCTGGTCAAATGTTAGTGTAGTATCCCTGCACGCTAACTCTCTGCGGACGTCCTCCCGAAGGCTACATCTAAAGTGGTCTATGAGGGCCCTCTCATTCCACCCTGCATCGGCCGCTAGAGTCCGGAACTCCAGCGCAAACTCTTGAGCGCTCCTCATCCCCTGTCGGAGGTGGAATAGACGCTCCCCCGCCGCCTTCCCTTCTGGTGGATGGTCGAAGACAGCACGGAAGCGGCGGGAGAACTCCGCATAGGTGACTGTGGCGGCGTCTATTCCCCTCCATTCGGCGTTGGCCCACTCCAACGCCTTGCCGGTGAGACAGGAGATGAGGGCGGAAACGCCTCGTATCCCGAGGGCGCCGGGTGTATGGTGGCAAGGTAGAGTTCCACTTGTAATAGGAACCCCTGACACCCGGCAGCGGTGCCGTCGTACGCCCTCGGGAGCGAGAGCCGAATCCCACTGGGTTCCGGTAGTTGGACGGGCGGGCTGTCCGATGGTGATGGTGCGATAGGTGGGGGTGTGGGTACCCCGCTGGTTTCCCCATCGATGGAGGGTGTTCATTACGCGGTCCAAGGCGTGCCCGATCTGGTTGATTCGATCCTCTTGACCGCGAAGACGCTCCTCCATGATGTCGGTGGGTGCTCCTGCTGATTCCATATGTGGTGTGTAATTCTGTCAGGAGTTGCTATGGTAGGTGTGGTGTGGAATCAGGCGCAGGAGGCAGAAGTAAAGTCCAACAAAAATACTTTAGTAGATATCACAATAAATATCCAAAACCAGCCCGGAGGCGAGAAAAGCGCGCACAGGCGTATACAAACGGGCGCAATCAACAAGTGCGTAATCTACTCCTAAAACACAAACAAGGAGGAAAGCACAAAATAGCGCACCAAAATACATGCAGCGCAGCAACACGACATGGAACAATTACACACAACACCTAACTAACAACAAGGAAACTAAATAGGGTGCTAATTGAGACATAACACAAAACAGGTGTGACAAACAGACAAAACCAATCAAACAAGAAACATAGAGCGGTGGCAGCTAGTACTCCGGAGACGACGACCGCCGAAACCTGCCCGAACAAGGAGGAGGAGCAGCCTCGGCCGAAACCGTGACACCAAGCTTCCTGCCATCCAGGACCTCTACACCAGGCGGTGTCAGAGGAAAGCCCTAAAAATTGTCAAAGACTCCAGCCACCCTAGTCATAGACTGTTCTCTCTGCTACTGCACGGCAAGTGGTACTGGAGCGCCAAGTATAGGTCCAAGATGCTTCTAAACAGCTTCTACCCCAAAGCCATAAGACTCCTGAACATCTGATCATATGGCTACCCTGATTATTTGCATTGCCCCCCCTTTACGCTGCTATCACTCTCTGTTTATTATCTATGCATTGTCACTTTAATAGCTCTACCTACATGTACATATTACCTCAATTACCTCGACTAACTGGTGCCCCCGCACGTTGACTCGGTACCGGTAACCCCTGTATATAGCCTCACTATTGTTATTTTTACTGCTGCTCTTTAATTATTTGTTACTTTTATTTTATATTGTATTTTTGTGTGATTTTTTTTGTTATTCTTCTTAAAACTGCATTGTTGGTTAAGGGCTTGTAAGTGAGTATTTCACTGTAAGGTCTACACCTGTTGTATTCGGCGCATGTACAAATACAATTTGATTTGATTTGATTTGAATCCACTGCGTGCATTCCAAACATACCAGAGCTTTGCTGTTACACTTAACCGAACGTTCGCAGGAGGTGCATGGGTGCATAGGCCGTTTGATGGTGTTCGTGATAAACTCCAGGGCATTGATGGATATCACCCGATAAAAGAAGGCATAGTTATTATAAGACCTCCACCATTAATTTGAGATTTCAGATTGGCCTTCGATGATTGTTTTGGTTTGTGCCAAGTAGTAATGAAAATTTGGTATATAACATTCCTTCCAAATCCAAAGTGCTGGATGCCATCAAAAGTGATGGCATGACTGAGAAGTTGCTGAAAATTTACCGTTCTTTCATTTAGATTGCAGATGCGATTATTTCCAGTGATATTTAAATCAAACACATAAAGTAAAAGTGCTGCCACCATGCTGAACTTGCCAGTCGCCACCTTGATTTCCTAGGTGGACGCCTTAATAGGTTACGCACCCAATGCATATGGATGACCGGTAAATTTAGCAAATGTCCGATACATTTTAATCTTACCAGTCACTTGTACACTTTCCTAACATATACCCTGATATATAGTATATACACTGAGTGTACAAAATATTAGGAACTGTGTCAAGAACTGCAACGCTGCTGGGGTTTTCTACGCTCTACAGTTTCTCATGTGTATCAAGAATGGTCCACCACCCAAAGGACATCTAGCCAACTTGACACAACAGTGGGAAGCATTGCAGTCAACCCTTTCAACACCTTGTAGAGTCCATGCCCTGACGAATTGAGGCTGTTCTGAGGGCAAAAGGGGGTTCCTAATGGTTTGTAAACTCAGCAAAAAAAGAAACGTCCTCTCACTGTCAACTGCGTTTATTTTCAGCAGACTTAACATGTGTAAATATTTGTATGAACATAACAAGATTCAACAACTGAGACGTGAACTGAACAAGTTCCACAGACATGTGACTAACAGAAATTGAATTTCTCCGAACAAAAGGGGGGTCAGATTCAAAAGTAACAGTCAGTATCTAGTTTGTTCACGCTTCATTAAGTACTGCAGTGCATCTCCTCCTCATGGACTGCACCAGATTTGCCAGTTCTTGCTGTGAGATGTTACCCCACTCTTCCACCAAGCCACCTGCAAGTTCCCGGACATTTCTGGGGTAATGACCCTAGCCCTCACCCTCCGATCCAACAGGTCCCAGACATGCTCAATGGGTTTGAGATCCGGGCTCTTCGCTGGCCATGGCAGAACACTGACATTCCTGTCTTGCAGGAAATCACGCACAGAACGAGCAGTATGGCTGGTGGCATTGTCATGCTGGAGGGTCATGTCAGGATGAGCCTGCAGGAAGGATACCACATGAGGGAGGAGGATGTCTTCCCTGTAACGCACAGCGTTGAGATAGCCTGCAATGACAACAAGCTCAGTCCGATGATGCTGTGACACACCGCCCCAGACCATGACGGACCCTCCACTTCCAAATCGATCCCGCTCTATAGTACAGGCCTCAGTGTAACGCTCATTCCTTCGACGATAAACGCTAATCCGACCATGACCGACCATGACCCCTGGTCAGACAAAACCGTGACTCGTCAGTGAAGAGCACTTTTTGCCAGTCCTGTCTGGTCCAGCAACGGTGGGTTTGTGGCCATAGGCGACGTTGTTGCCGGTGATGTCTGGTGAGGACATTACAACAGGCCTACAAGCCCTCAGTCCAGCCTCTTTCAGCCTATTGCAGACAGTCTGAGCACTGATGGAGGGATTGTGCGTTCCTGGTGTAACTCGGGCAGTTGTTGTTGCCATTCTGTACCTGTCCCGCAGGTGTGATGTTTGGATGTACCGATCCTGTGCAGGTTTTGTTACAGGTGGTCTGCCACTGCGAGGACGATCAGCTGTCCGTCCTGTCTCCCTGTAGCGCTGTCTTTGGCGTCTCACAGTATGGACATTTCAATTTATTGCCCTGGCCACATCTGCACTCCTCATGCCTCCTTGCAGCATACGTAAGGCACGTTCACACAGATGAGCAGGGACCCTGGGCATCTTTCTATTGGTGTTTTTCAGAGTCAGTAGAAAGGCCTCTTTAGTGCCCTAAGTTTTCAACTGTGACCTTAATTGCCTACCATCTGTAAGCTGTTAGTGTCTTAACGACCTTTCCACAGGTGCATGTTCATTAATTGTTTATGGTTCATTGAACAAGCATGGGAAAACAGTGTTTAAACCTTTTACAATGAAGATCTGTGAAGTTATTTGGATTTTTACGAATGATCTTTAAATGACAGGGTCCTGAAAAAGGGACGTTTCTTTTTTTGCTGAGTTTAGTATAGGCTACAGTAGGCTACAAAATAAACTTTCCAATGACACTGACTCACCCAATGATGTGCTCGTGCCAATATCAAGATAAGCTACTTCGAAAAACAGAGCTGCCTGCTCTGAATCGCTCAAAAGTTGTTAATAAAAAGGTGTTCGCTTCTACAGACATATTAGTCTTCAATTTTCAGCAGAAGGCATTTGTTTTCCAAACAGTACGTTTTTCATGTGATTATATTTTGAAATTTGAAAAAGGGAAAATGACAGCCGCAACCAACCATAAAAATATTATCCATAGATGGCAGTTCCCATTCAAGTCAGGACTGGCAGCCATTGCTAGTGTACCCATGAGTTTACCAGTCAAAGTGCCAGGGTTTCCAAAATCCTTCAATGGATTATATCAATGGCCTCATTGCAACAAGCTGTTCTATACACCGCTGGACAAGTCAAATACTGATCATAGAAAACAGATTGGCTGAAGAACATGGGAGGTCCTCAAATGAAGGAGAGAGAGAAAGAGGAAGAGAGAGAGAGACAAAAAAGAAAGAAAAAAGAAAGAGAGATTGAGGAAGAAAGAGAGAGAGAGAGAGAGAGATTTCTTAATGTGTGTGCATGTGTGTGTGTATATGTGTGTGTGTTAGCTGTCCACAGCTTGCCTGAGGGTCCTAGAGAGGTCTTAATGGTTTACTATAATCAGGACCACATGACTAAGTCACAGGAAGTCCTCCAGCACTGGAC
Organism: Coregonus clupeaformis; assembly: GCF_020615455.1. NCBI lineage: Eukaryota > Metazoa > Chordata > Actinopteri > Salmoniformes > Salmonidae > Coregonus > Coregonus clupeaformis. Next base: position 59,102,797 of record NC_059215.1, read on the forward strand.
AGGAAGCAGGAACAAGGAACAACCAACCACCACATAATCTGTCTCGGAATGTCTCCAAGACTGAGAGCCAATCGGAGACTGTAACAAGAGCGGAGGGGGCGGGGCTGGGTAAAATGCTATTTCAAGTTTTAATGGCACGTGCACAAGTACAGTGAAATGCCTTTGTTGCAAGCTCTAAACCAAACAATGCAGTAATCAATGTGAATGTTGTACTGAAAATAACACAAGGTGAACAAAAACACACAAGAAATAAAAAGAAGAAAAAAGAAGAACATGAGAAGTAAGTAAGCTATATACAGGGTCAGTTCAAATACTATGGGTGTTTCTCAATATGCATACTACCGTGCTCCACACTCTGATGCTCAGAGTGCATTCTCCGACCATGTTCTCTTAATTTTTATTATTATTATTATTATTTTATTTTTTTAGTCATTTAGCAGACGCTCTTATCCAGAGTGACTTACAGGAGCAATTAGGGTTAAGTGCCTTGCTCAAGGGCACATCGACAGATTTTTCACCTAGTCGGCTCAGGGATTAGAACCAGCGACCTTTCGGTTACTGGCACAACGCTCTTACCCACTAAGCTACCTGCCGCCCAAGAACGTCTTAAGTACGTTCTTGTGAGGATGAGAGTGTGGAGAATGCATAAAACAATACATTTGAGAAGCACTCGCACCCCCCCTACTGTATTACCTCACGCTTCACCTCCCTTCTTCCAAGATATACACAAAGCAAACATTTTACTTCATAATTATCAGCTAGTTATGTGCTAGTTAAACAGGAAGAATGACCTAAAACTAATGTTATGCAATGTACATTTTTTGTGGGTAGCTACAAATTATTTGTGGCTATGTAGCTAGCCAGTTAGCCGTATTGACTTACTATGGACTTATCCATTCACTGAACCGTCTTCCAGCGATGACAACAATGGCAATACAGACAAGATATACACAAAGCAACTATTAGCTAGCTATATGTGAATCATAATTATGTAGCTAACCAGATAGTTTAACAGGCAAAAATGACCTAAAACTAATATTATGCAAGAATAGATGTCAATTCTTCGTGAGTAGCTAGCTAACAACTCGTTGTGGCTATCTGGCTAGCTAACCGTACTTGTAGGTAGCCAGTTAGCCCTATTTACTTATTATGGGCTTGCGATCTATGGTGCGTAGGCAGGTAAACATTCCAAAATGAACACTGCATGTATTTATTAATGTATCAAGATAAAATATTATAGTCAGGCAAAATATGAGACGTGAATAGGCAACATTTCATTCCGAAGTCGGAGTGTATTTTCTCTCGCTTCAGCTCAAATAATGGCTGCCATTGATTTCAATAAGTTTTGCATAATTTTTTACATGGTTGCATCATATTTCTTTGCTTATTTTCCGTAGAAGCTTGCATCGATACATGCTTCAAAATATGTGCAAACCGCGTACGCATTCGAGAAGTGCCATCCATGCTTCGTTTCGCATACTTAGATTTGGACTCATACTCCATCCCTCCTGTGCTCCAATTTGCATGCTCGGAGCACGGTAATATACATTTTGAGAAACACCCTATATTTAAAATGTGCAGGGATACTAGTGTTATAGAGGTAGATATGTATGGGGTAAGGTGACTAAGCATTAGGATATATGATAAAGAAAGTAGCAGCAGCGTATATGATGATTTTATGTGAGTGTGTGTGCATGTGTATAGAATCAGTATAAATGTGTGCGTGCGAACAAATGAAGTGAGTGTGTGTGTGTGTCTGTCTGTGTGTGTGTCTGTGTGTTTGTGTGTGTGTTGGTGTGTCAGTGTGCGTGAATGTGTTGAGTCCTGTGAGTGTGCATAGAGACAGTGCAAAACTAGACTGGTACCACTTGCCGTGTGGAAGCAGAGAGAACAGTATATGGCTTGGGTAGCTGCGGTCTTCACAAATCCCAAAAAATATCAAACACAGACACACACCTCAAAGGCACCAGGCACACACACCAACCACATAACTACTTCAATATACGTGGACAGGCTGTTAACACACACGCATGCGCGCACACACACACAAACGCACACACACACCATTGCAGTATCCAGGTTTTACATGCATTATAAGAAAAAACATGCCCTTCAGTATACTGTAGATGTCGAGCCTACTCTCACAGTTACCCTGCAAACGACAGGCTGAGAGAAGAAGGAATCAAATAAGACAGATTATGGAAATATGAAAGACTGGCCAAGCACTGTAAGTATGATAGATGGTCCAAAGTTAACAATCACTTTTCCTTATTTTCCTATATTTTTTTATCATTCACAACCTCTTTCTCTACATTCCCTTGCATTATTGTATATATCTTCCCCTCTCCATCTTCCTGGCTCTCTGTAGTTGACTGAATGGAGGTTAGGAGTAGTGCTGCCAAATTATAAGACTGTCCTGAAATACTGAGCCAACCCTAGATAAACCACCTCTCTCGCGCTCTCTCTGTCGCTCTCTCTCTCTTTCTCTCTCTTTCTCTCTCTATCGCTCTCTCACCCCCCTTCTCCCTCACTCATATCTCTCTCCTCTATCTTCATTCCGTCTCTCATCTCTACCTGTCAATAAACCCCCAACTCTCCATCTCATTGCCCCTTTCTCTCCCTGCTATCAACAGTTCTACCTCTCGGTCCAGCATCCCCCTTTCTCTTGCTCTCTCTCCCTCCTCCTCTCCATCTGTCTGGGTCAGAAGAGGTGTGTGTGTGTGTGGGTACAGGTTGTGTTGCAGCTCATTAAACACACTTCTGGAGCCTGGAATTGGTTTGAGGGATCGTGCTGATAGTGAGCACAAACAAACGCACGTGCATACTTAAGCACACTCACTTACTCATGCATACACACACACACACACGGAAGTGTGAACACACACTCATGCACTCCTATGCCAGTAAAAAATGATGTTGATGGCTTACGGCAGGGCCGGCTCTAGCCTTTTGGGGGCCTCGCAACAAAACATTTTAGTAGCCCCCCTCTTGACAGTGGAGAGAAGATTTGTAGTTTTAAAGTTAATTTCCTGCAATTCTACACATTTTGCCATTGGGCGTAGAGAAAATGTTGTAATTTTATAACAGATTTCATGCAATTCTACTCATTTTGCCATGGGGCAGAGAGAAAAATGTGCAGTTTTAAAGCTAGTTTCCTTCATTTTTGCCCATTTTGCCATAGGGTTGTGTCACGATCGTTATTAGAACCGGACCAAGGCGCAGCGTGATAGGCGTACATCTTTTAATGAGTACTTCAAATCAACAACAAAACGATACGTGAAGTCCAAAGGTTAAACCAAAACAAACCTATACAGAACAAGATCCCACAAATGACAAGTGCACAACAGGCTGCCTAAGTATGGTTCCCAATCAGAGACAACAAGACACAGCTGCCTCCGATTGGGAACCACCCCGGCCAACACAGAAACACACGATCTAGAAAAGAACACATAGAAAACAAAACATAGACTACACATATAAACTAACACCCTGGCTCAACATATAAGAGTCCCCAGAGCCAGGGCGTGACAGGTGGAGAGAAATATTTGCAGTTTTAAAGCTAATTTCCTGTTTTACAAATGTTGTAATGACTTATGCCACGTTATGATGATATCTGAGTGAGAATGACTAACAAAATCAATATGGGCCCCCTGGAGGTCAGGTCGGTATTCAGCTTTGATTACTACTATTAAGTTACTATGTTTAGATGGCTGGCTAGACTAACTACCAATCTAAAAATTGTTAGCTGACATGGCTAATTGAGAGACTGTCAGTGACTGACATACCAAGATATACTGTATATATATATATATATTTTTTTTTTTATGGAACCTGATGTATTGTATTATTCTTACTCTCAAAAGTAAGTTGAGGCCCCGACTGAGTCAGGGGCCCCTTAGTGGCTGGGGGCCCTAAGTGACTGCTTATGTCATTTATGCCTGGAACCGGCCCTGGCTTACGGTCTTCTGTTGATGGCTTACAGTCTTTTGTTGATGAAGAGGTCTTTGAAGCAGTGTCACTGTGCAGAGTGATAAGATGAAATCCTGTCAAACAGACCTCTACCCCTCATGCACACAGCCTATGAGCACGCTCATGGATCAGGATTGGACAACAGGAGCCAAGTCACTGCTATGTGCCTCTGCTTTCAGCTCACTGATTGGGCAGTAATTATCTTTTACAACTTTGTGATTAAAGACGAAAAAAGAACACGTTTAGAAAAATGTCCACAAAAATGTCCTTTGAAGAAAGTCAAATACCAGCATTTTCTACCCTTTTCTCCACCAGTTACATTTCACACAGGGGTAAACACAGGGAGTACAGGGATTAAAGCATATAGATGTGATTTAAAGAGTAAATATTATTAGTTGTACAAATCAGTGGAGGCTCCTCAGAGGAGGAAGGGGAGGACCATCCTACTCAGTGAATATCAGATTTTCTTTAAATAGTGAAACATTAAAAAAGTTATCCTTTTTAGATAAAACTGTACTAAATATATTCACGTCACCAAATACCTGATTAAACCTCACTGTTTTGCAATGAAGGTCTACAGTAGTCTCAACAACACACTCTAGGCTAGCACCATGGTGTAGCCGGAGGACAGCTATTCCCGATACTCCTCTGGCTGCATTGACTTCAATACAAAACCTAGGAGGCTCGTAGGACTTACCCTCTTCCATAGACCTATAAGGTAATTATGACCACTTTCGGAGGACGTCCTCCAACCAATCAAAGCTTTTGCTAAGGACCCTGGGACTAAACACCTCCCTCTGCAAATGGATCCTGGACTTCCTGACGGGCCGCCCCCAGGTGGTAAGAGTAGGTAACAACACATCTGCCATGCTGATCCTCAACAAGGGGGCCCCTCAGGGGTCCGTGCTCAGTCCCCTCCTGCACTCCCTGTTCACCCATGACTGCATGGCCAGGCACGACTACAACACCATCATTAAATTTGCCGTCAACGACAATGATGAGACAGCCTATAGGGAGGAGGTCAGAGACCTGTTCGTGTGGTGCCAGGATAACAACCTCTCCCTCAATGTGATCAAGACAAAGGAGATGATTGTTGACTACAGGAAAAAAAAGAGGACTGAGCACGCCCCCATTCTCATCGACGGGGCTGTAGTGGAATAGGTTGAGAGCTTCAAGTTCCTTGGTATCCACATCACCAACACACCAAGACAGTCGTGGAGAGGGCACAACAAAGCCTATTCCCCCTCAGGAGACTGAAAAGATTTGGCATGGGTCCTCAGATCCTCAAAAAGTTATACAGCTGCACCATCGAGAGCATCCTGACTGGTTGCATCACTGCCTGGTATAGCAACTGCTCAGCCTCCGACCGCAAGTCACTACAGAGGGTAGTGCTTATGGCCCAGTAAATTACTAGGGCCAAGCTTCCTGCCATAAAGGACCTCTATACCAGGCGGTGTCAGAGAAAGGCCCAAACAATTATCAAAGACTCCAGCCACCCTAGTCATAGACTGTTCTCTCTGCTACCGAATGGCAAGTGGTACCGGAGCGCCAAGTCTAGGTCCAAAAGGCTTCTTAACAGCTTCTACCCCCAAGCCATAAGACTCCTCAACAGCTAATCATGGCTACCCAGACTATTTGCATTGGCTACCCAGACTAAGCAATCAATCAATCATATTCCAAACTCTCCACCATGGCCAAGACCAAAGAGCTCTCCAAGGATGTCAGGGACAAGATTGTAGACCTACACAAGGCTGGAATGGGCTACAAGACCATCGCCAAGCAGTTGGTGTGATTATTCGCATATGGAAGAAACACAAAAGACCTGTCAATCTCCCTCGGCCTGGGGCTCCATGCAAGATCTTACCTCGTGGAGTTGCAATGATCATGAGAACGGTGAGGAATCAGCCCAGAACTACACGGGAGGATCTTGTGAATGATCTCAAGGCAGCTGGGACCATAGTCACCAAGCAAACAATTGGTAACACGCGACGCCGTGAAGGACTGAAATCCTGCAGCGCCCGCAAGGTCCCCCTGCTCAAGAAAGCACATATACAGGCCCTTCTGAAGTTTGCCAATTAACATCTGAATGTTTCAGAGGAGAACTGGGTGAAAGTGTTGTGGTCAGATGAGACCAAAATGTAGCTCTTTGGCATCAACTCAACTCGCCGTGTTTGGAGGAGGAGGAATGCTGCCTTTGACCCCAAGAACACCATCCCACCATCAAACATGGAGGTGAAAATATGGGTTTTATCTGCTAAGGGGACAGGACAACTTCACCGCATCAAAGGGAATATGGACGGGGCCATGTACCGTCAAATCTTGGGTGAAAACCTCCTTCCCTCAGCCAGGGCATTGAAAATGGGTCGTGGATGGGTATTCCAGCATGACAATGACCCAAAACACACGGCCAAGGCAACAAAGGAGTGGCTCAAGAAGAAGCACATTAAGGTCCTGGAGTGGCCTAGCCAGTCTCCAGACCTTAATCCCATAGAAAATCTGTGGAGGGAGCTGAAGGTTCGAGTTGCCAAACGTCAGCCTCGAAACCTAATGACTTGGAGAAGATCTGCAAAGAGGAGTGGAACAAAATCCCTCCTGAGATGTGTGCAAACCTGGTGGCCAACTACAAGAAACGTCTGACCTCTGTGATTGCCAACAAGGGTTTTGCCACCAAGTACTAAGTCATGTTTTGCAGAGGGGTCAAATTGCATTTACATTTTAGTCATATAGCAGACGCTCTTATCCAGAGCGACTTACAGGTAGTGGTACATTATTTTATTTTTAATTTTTAATTTTTCATACTGGCCCCCTGTGGGAATCGAACCCACAACCCTGGCGTTGCAAACGCCATGCTCTACCAACTGAACTACATCCCTGCCGGCCATTCACTCTCCTACCCTGGACGACGCTGGGCCAATTGTGCGCCGACCCATGGGTCTCCCGGTCACGGCCGGCTATGACAGAGCCCTCATTAAAATGCAAATCAATTTATAACATTTACATGCGTTTTTCTGGATTTTTTGTTTGTTATTCTGTCTCTCACTGTTCAAATAAACCTACCATTAAAATCATCGACTGATCATGTCTTTGTCAGTGGGCAAACGTACAAAATCAGCAGGGGATCAAATACTTTTTTCCCTCACTGTACAAGTTTCAAATCTATTTGTCTTTATATATGTTTGTAAATTTACCAATAGAAAAGACCATAGTGATTGAGTGTCCATATAGCTATACCATGATATTTGCAATGTTACTAAATAACCCTCCAATTGTTCTCCACTAATTCCCCCGCTAAAATCCCTCCCCATCCCAAGTTGGGCCGTCATCCCAGTGATCAGCATACCACCCCTGTCCCCTCGGATCCCTATGCCCCCGAGGGGCCAGGACCCATCCATCGAAAACATCACATAGAGCCACCAACAAAACAGAAGCAGATCAACCGCCAAAAGCATTTCCAATGCTCTCACCTCAATATATTTATATAGCTATTTAAAAAATATATAGTCAAATATCTTGCATATCTTATTTTCCATCATTATCAATTAATGTGTGTAAAAATGTTGGCAGTTCATGCAAATGGATTTTAACCTATAACCCGAATTGCCATTGTATTACATTACATTTTTAACAAGCAACTACCACTTCAGCAAACAACCACTGCGATTCAAAAACGCACACCACATGGCTAATTGCGGAGGATAGGGGCCGAGCACTCAAGCGCACGCGTCTGCATCCCACACCTGCCGCAAGGGGGAAAGGACGCCAGGGAGAACACAGGACCAACCACAACAACTGTCCGCCAAAACAACAATTGCCTGCCAAAAATGCAATGTTCTAATTAGTTGTATTTGAAGATGTATTATTCTGCTTGTTATCTTTTCCTGTTATATCGTTTTATCCTTTTATAAAATACTATACATGTTCTTTAATATTACAATCCCTATCATGGCTAGTATTGGGTGTTCCATTATTCGACTCCTCTATTAGAACTTTCAGAATAGCCATGGAGTAATCTTTGTGTCTCTGAACATTTGGTTGTCAATATACAGTTTATCGACAACGAGTGCAACACGTTTCCCTTTTATTCTATTTTCCTTGAAGATTGGGTACAGAACTTTGCGCCTTTCTGCAATCTCCCTCGGAAACTGATCATTCATGCCTATTTTCCTTTAAAAAAGCAAATTTGGCAACGATTGGACGCTCGTATTTCTGTCCTCTTTGTCCAAAACGGTGTACACGTTCGAGTTGGTTTCACGACAGCCTCGAGTGGGATTTGAAGCGCTGTAAGAAAAGTCCTTCACAGTATTCTCAGTTACTTCTCCCTCTTTTTCCTGAATACCCGTAAGTACTAGATTTTCTCTCATTGATCTAGTTTGGATGTCTAGTAAGGCTTTTCTCAGAAGGTTGTTCTCCTTTTTAAGTTCCCTAATGTCCATTTCCATCTTAGTGACTGTCACTTTAAATGTTTTGGTTTCTTTCCCCATTATCGCAGATTTTTCGTCACTCATTTCAAGACTCGCTTTCAATTCCTTTACATCCTTGCTGACCAACTCTAGTATGCCCAGTTTGTCATTTATCGACTTCAACAGGTCGCTTTCCACACTTACCAGACCCAGTGGTGAAAAGCATATATCATCTGTATCAGTCGACGAGTCGCGTTTTCTCTTGGAGATTGGTTCTCCTGGTTTATCTTCCAACATGTTTGGGTGTTGCGTGTTGTTGTAATATTTCTCTAGCCTTATGATTTGTTTTGTATTATTATCCAGATTTAATTTTATTAACTGTGAATTTATGAAATGCTAATATTTTGTCTAACTTACTGATTTTGAATATTATGTTTTTATCTTGAGGTGATTTGTACCGCTATCTATTCAATATGCCATCTTGTCTCTTAAATCTTGAATCTTAGCAAAACAAGGAAGCTTTGAAATGTGGTGATAATTATTGAGTGGCAGCACAAGTGCTGATTTCCATACTTTTGGAATATTTCCTGATAAGAATGTTAAATAAAAAATGTGGGTTATTGAGCCAACAATGAGGGGCGCTGCACACTTAAGCAGACCGGGATCCAATTGGTCGGCCCCTGTGGATTTCTTGTTGTCTATTGTCGTAAGTATACTTGATAGGTCCCTTGATACTGATTGAATTCTTTGTGACTGTCATGTTCGTTGTATAAAGGATCGGACCAAGGTGCAGCGTGGTATGCGTACATAGTTGTTTATTTTAATAAACACCGACAAAATAACAAAATCCAACAGAACGTGAAGTTCAAGAGGCTAAACATCAAACAAGCCAAACAGAAACAAGATCCCACAACTAAAGGTAGGCAAAATGGCAGCCTAAGTATGATCCCCAATCAGAGACAACGATCGACAGCTGCCTCTGATTGGGAACCACACCAGGCCAACATAGAAATATATAACATAGATATGTCAACATTCACACCCTGACCAAACTAACTAGAGAATAACAGGGTTCTCAAGGTCAGGGCGTGACAGTGGCATGGATTCTTCAAGGTGTCGGAAACACCTTCTAGAATCCATGCCACAAAGAATTCAGGCTGCTCAGGAGGCAAAGGGGGGTACGACCCGGTACTAGATGAATGTACCTAATAAACTGTCCAGTGAGTATATATATTGTGCACTCGGAAAATATTCAGACCCCTTGACTTATTCCACATTTTGTTTTGTTACAGGCTTATTCTAAAATAGATGTTGGAAAAAATTATCCTCATCAATCTACACACAATACCCCATTATGACTAAGCAAAAACAGGCTTTAAGAATTTTGTGCAAATTTATACAAAATCAAATTAAAATTAAAATACCATATTTACATAAGTATTCAGACCCTTTGCTATGAGACTCGAAATTGAACTCAGGTGCATCCTGTTTCCATTGATCATCCTTGAGATGTTTCTACAACTTGATTGGAGTCCACTTGTGGTAAATTCAACTGATTAGAAATGATTTGGAAAGGCACACACCTGTCTATATAAGGTCCCAAAGTTGACAGTGCATGTTAGAACAAAAACCAAGCAATGAGGTCAAACTAATTGTTCGTAGAGCTCTGAGACAGGATTCTGTCGAGGCACAGATCTGGGGAAGGGTTCCAAAAAATGTCTGCATCATTGAAGGTCCCCAAGAACACAGTGGCCTCCATCGTTCTTAAATGGAAGAAGTTTAGAACCACCAAGACTCTTCCTAGAGCTGGCCGCCTGGCCAAACTAAGCAATAAGGGGAGAAGGGCCTTGGTCAGGGAGGTGACCAAGAACCCGATGGTCACCATGACAGAGCTCCAGAGTTCCTCTGTGGAGATGGGAGAACCTTCCAGAAGGACAACCATCTCTGCAGCACTCCACCAATTAGGCCTTTATGGTACAGTGGCCAGAAGGAAGCAACTCCTCAGTAAAAGGCACATGACAGCCCACTTGGAGTTTGCCAAAAGGCACCTAAAGGACTTTCAGACCATAAGAAATAAGATTCTCTGGTCTGATGAAACCAAGATTGAACGCTTTGGCCTGAATGCCAAGAGTCACTTCTGGAGGAAACCTGGCACCATCCCTACGGTGATGTATGGTGGTGGCAGCATCATGTTGTGGGAATGTTTTTCAGCGGCAGGGACTGCGAGACTAGTCAGGGAAAGATGAACGGAGCAAAGTTCAGAGAGATCCTTGATGAAAACCTGCTCCAGAGCGCTCAGGATCTCAGTCTGGGGCGAAGCTTCACCTTCCAACAGTACAACGACCCTAAGCACACAGCCAAGACAATGCAGGAGTGGCTTCGAGACAAATCGCTGAATGTCTTTGAGTGGCCCAGAAGCGTGGACTTGAACCTGATCGAACATCTCTGGAGAGACCTGATAATAGCTGTGCAGCGACGCTCCCCATCCAACCTGACAGAGCTTGAGAGGAACTGCAGAGAAGAATGGTAGAAACTCCCCAAATACAGGTGTGCCAAGCTTGTAGCATCATACCGAAGTATGCACAAGGCTGTAATCGCTGCCAAAGGTGCTTCAACAAAGTACTGAATAAAGGGTTTGAATACTATCAACTTTCAAAGCAGAATTACTTTCCCATTGTTCCTCAGCTGCAGTGTATGATATACCATTTTCTAGCTCTGAGTCGCTACTTTTATCCAATGTAAAAACCACAATTTCAAATTTTGCTACAGAAGACCGAATCGAGGCGGTCGGTCACATTTGGCAGAGAGAAAAACGTTTTGTAGCAAATTTTCTGCAATTCTAACCATTTTGCCATAGGGTAGAGAGAAGTCTTTCCACTTTTAAAGCAACATTTCTGCAATTCCTTGGAGGGCATAGGCCCACCCATTTAGCAGCCAGGCCTACCTGGGGAGCCAGGCCCAGCCAATCAGAATGAGTTTTTCCCCACAAAATGGCTTTATTACAGGCAGAAATACCCCCCCAGACGATCCCGCAGGTGAAGAAGCCGGATGTGGAGGTCCTGGGCTGGTGTGGTTACACGTGGTCTGCGGTTGTGTGGCCGGTTGGACGTACTGCCAAATTCTCTAAAATGGCATTGGAAGCAGCTTATGGTAGAGAAATAAACATTAATTCCTGCAGTCAGCATGCCAATTGCATGCTCCCTAAACCTTGAGACATCTGTGGCATTGTGTTGTGTGACATAAATGCACATTTTAAAGTGTCCTTTTAATGTCCCCAGCACAAGGTGCACCTTTGTAATGATCATGCTTCTTGATATGCCACATCTGTCAGGTGGATGGATTGTATTGGCAAAGGCGAAATGCTCACTAACAGGGATTTAAACAAATTTGTGCACAACATTTGAGAGAAATATGCTTTTTGTGCGTGTAGAACATTTTTGGGATTTTTTATTTCAGTTCATTAAACATGGCACAAACACTTTTCATGTTGCGTTTATATTTTTGTTCAGTGTACATTATTGCCTTTAAAACACCACGTGTGTGTGTGTGTGTGTGTGTGAGTGAGTGAGTGAGTGAGTGACTAAGAGAGAGAGAAAAAAATAACAAATTAGTGTCTTGTGTGATGATTTGCCTAAATTGTAATCTGTAGTTTGACAAGATGTCAAATAACAGGTGAGAGACAAACATAATTCTAAGTAACTGTTTCCATGTACTGTATGTCTGTCCACCAACTGGGTGGTGAGATGGCTTACAGTCAGAGGAGGCAGATCTTCCTATAGCAGCAGCATTCCTAGAATACATTATGGAAGGATAATACTGGGATTCTTCTTATATTACTTATAAAAATACATTTACTGTTGTTTTTCCACCATTCCATCTGCGTTGGTGTCAATCTTCATCATAAATGTTTGCTTTCTATTAGCCAATTTGAGAGTATGTATTAGTATGTGTGTGTGTGTGTGTGTGTGTATGTGTGTGTGTCAGGCATTACTGCACTGGGATGTAGGCCTGAGAAAAGCTTGCAGGAGGGTACAATATCCCTGAGGTGAGTCTAACTGTGCCAAACACACACATGCACACACACACACATACACGGGCGCATGCACGGACACACACATACACACCACCTTCCCCTCCAGAACATTGTGCTCCCCTGTAGTGTGTGTGTGTGTGTGTGTGTGTGTGTGTGTGTGTGTGTGTGTGTGTGTGTGTGTGTGTGTGTATTCGGATCCCTCAGGCCAAGACTTGATGGAGGGACTAGAGCATCGTAAAAAAAACGGATAAATATTACAGACGCTCTCTTTTTTACCATCACCCCGCCTCTCTCGCCATCTCTCTCTTCCCATCTCTCACAGACACAGACACAGACACATGCAGTACACACACACAGGTGGGTGGGACTTCAAGTTTGATTGACAGCTTGTAGGTAAGTGTAAATGTTAAAAGAAAACTCAGTCAAGGGGGACATGAGGGGGCTTAGCCACAGATCTGATTGGCTTCCCCCAAGACTGGGAACTAACCATGCAACAAGATCTCCGACGTTTGTCCACGGGGGAAAAACATAGATTTTGTATGGTTAAAGTTTAGGCATTCATTCTGAGTGGTTAAGTTAAAGTAACTGTCCAGTGAAAATCTCACTTTTAAAAGTTTATATTCTGTTAACTCATACCAAAATAATATTGTTGACTCGTCATAAACTCGTATTTGTGGCCAAAGCAAACACTTGAAAAAAACAACAATAGAAAAACCCCACCTCAAACTTGTATCTCAAACAGACCGTTACAAAATTGCCTGCTATTTCCTCATAGAGTATGATGTCATACTCCTGAGGAGGATGAGCTGGCCAATCAGCGGTCTAGAGGAGGATGAACTGGCCAATAAGCAGTCTAATCGCATTAATATTTTTAATAACCTGTATACGCCCACACCATTCCAACACAGAAAAGCTGCTTTTTAACATACTCTCTCTCAATGGCGCTGCCCGTGCACTCACAGACACAATAATAGGACAGATACAATGTTGTGACATCTATACATCTCTATGTGACAATGGGACAGAGAATGAGGAACTGGATAGAATCTCGTTTTTCTCAGTAAAATTGATGAATTTATAAAATATTGATTACAATGTATAGCTTTGTAAGACCATACATGACCAACCACCCAGCTTTGGAGTAGTTAAAAAGGTATATTTCCCTGCTTTTGAGAGGAGCTGGCTACTGTACCGGGAGACTTCTAGCAATTGCGCTAAACTAATGATATACTAACTTAAATAATCTCCAAACTGCACATGGAGACCTAAACATGGTATCCATGAGTTTGTCTGACTCTGGGTAATCTCTAAACCTCGCAGTATCCCTTTAAGGGTTAACATTTTGGAAAGGCTTTAAACAAAATAACTAGTGTCTAGCACTGGGATGGAACCTGTGAGCCTCGGATCCGGAGCTAGCAGTTTATGCCCATCCGCTATCCCCGTCCACAACACCCTAGCAAGCCACGAGCCTACTTGATATTGTGTGTGTGTGTGTGTGTGTGTCAGGAAGTGTGTGAGGTAAACAGCAGGCTCCAACAGAGAGGGACATGCCATGGAGAGAGTTGTGTCATCCATGCTTTACTGACTCTCTTTCTCTCTCTCCATCCCTCTATCCTTCTGTCACTCATTCGTTGTGAATGTTCATACTTTCTCTTTGTCTTCTATAATCTGGGAGGTAGGGAGGATCAGATCGCCGAAGCATCACAGGAGTTTCCACACATATGCACACACACACGCACACACACACACACACAGGTCTCCCCAGCTACAGGTCTCTTCTGAGGGAATGGCGTTTGTGTGTAGCCAGATCTATAATCTCACATAAACATCCTGCTAGTCTTTTTGGATCACACACACACACACATAGATGCACGCAAACTGTGCATACAGATACACTGTTAGTTATCTACCCACGTCAAACTCCAATATGGTGGAACATACACACAGGATACAAACACTTGTGATTCAAACTCTCTCTAAACCTGTTAGGACTCAAACATTTGTTGTGGTAATGACTTGTGTGTGTGAGAGAGCAATAGTGTAATATCAGAAAGACATACACTGAGTGCACCCACCCCTTTTGCTCTCAGAACAACCTCAATTCGTCGGGGCATGGACTCTACAAGGTTTCGAAAGCGTTTAACAGGGATGCTGGCCCATGTTGACTTTAATGCTTCCCACATTTGTGTCAGGTTTGCTGGATGTCCTTTGGGTGGTGGACCATTCTTGATCCTCACAGGAAACTGTTGAGCATGAAAAACCCAACAACTTTGCAGATCTTGACACAAACTGGTGCACCTGGAACCTACTACCATACCCCGTTCAAAGGCACTTAAATATTTTGTCTTGCACATTCACCCTCTAAATGGCACACATACATAACCCATTTCTCAATTTTCTCAAGGCTTAAAAATCCTTCTTTAACCTGCGTCTTTCAGCACACAGGGGAACAAACATCTACCTGGAGATGAAGGTATCCCCTCCCAAATATGCCCCCCTTGGCACAACTATGACAAAACAACCAACAAAAAAGGTCACAATTCCTGCAGCTAGGTCGCATGCTGGGTCTGTACATAGTCAATGGTAAGCTTCGAGGAGACTCCTAAGGTAGGTACACCTACAGCTCATCCCTTGGCATTAGTACTGTAGATTACTTTATCACTGACCTCAACCCAGAGTCCCACAAAGCATTCACAGTCAGCCCACTGACACCCCTATCAGATCACAGAAAAATCACAATCTACTTGAAAAGAGCAATACTGAATCATGAGGCATCAAAGCCAAAGGAACTGCACAACAGGGGCGCAACTTTGGTTTTAGAAGTGGGGGGGACATAAAATATATATATATTTTTTTTTATCCAGTCGGATAAACACTCCAAACAAGCTACCTGACCGCTCGAAGGCGTCCACATGTTCCTAAAGCACACCGTAATCTCGTTTTGTATCACATTCCAATGATAAAACTGGGGGGGACAAAAATGCAATTTCAGAATGTGCCCATTGGAAATTACACCACTGCTGCACAATATTAACAAATGCTATAGATGGAAGGAAAGTAGTGTAGAAACCTACCAAAAAACAATTAGGCAACAACAAATGCAATCCCTTTTAGACAACTTCCTGGACAAAAATTAAGCAGACAACTTAAGAAAATGTACAACAATGACAAATGTTTTGATGAAGAATGCAAAAACATAGATACCCAGAAAACCTGAGCCTATGCCTTCACTATGGTGAATTACTAAAACAATACAGAAAGGAAATCAACTCAATGTAATTGAAGAATCCCATAGAATCGACCCACTTCTGGGAAAATTGGAATACACTAAACAAACCACGACACAAAGAGTTATCTATCCAAAACTGACATGTATGAATAAACCACCTCTCCAATATTTTTGGCTCTATAACAAATAACAAACAGCAGAAACATAGACATGATCAAATACAAATCTAAGAATCAACTGTTAAAGACTACCAGAACCCGCTGAATTCTCCAATTACATTGAATGAACTACGGGACAAAAGACAAACCCTCCAACCCAAAAAGGCCTGTGGTGTTGATGGTATCCTAAATTAAATGATAAAATATACAGACCACAAATTCCAATTGGCTATACTTAAACTCTTTAACATCATACTCAGCTCTGGCATGTTCCCCAATATTTGTAAACAAGGACTGATCACCACAATCCACAAAAGTGGAGACAAATTTGACCCCAATAACTACCGTGGGATATGCATCAACAGCAACCTTGGGAAAATCCTCTGCATTATCATTAACAGCAGACTCATACATTTCCTCAATGAAAACAATGTACTGAGCAAATGTCAAATTGGCTTTTTACCAAATTACCGTACGACAGACCACGTATTCACCTTGCACACGCTAATTGACAAACAAACAAACCAAAACAAAGGCAAGGTCTTCTCATGCTTTGTTGATTTCATACAAGCTTTTGACTCAATTTGGCATGACGGTCTGCTTTACAAATTTATGGAAAGTGGTGTTGGGGGAAAAACATATGACATTATAAAATCCATGTACACAAACAACAAGTGTGCAGTTAAAATTGGCAAAAAAACACACACATTTGTTTCCACAGGGCAATGGGGTGAGACAGGGATGCAGCTTGAGCCCCATCCTCTTCAACATATATATCAACGAATTGGCGAGGGCACTAGAACAGTCTGCAGCACCCAGCCTCACCCTACTAGAATCTGAAGTCAAATGTCTACTGTTTGCTGATGATCTGGTGCTTCTGTCCCCAACCAAGGAGGGCCTAAAGCGGCACCTAGATCTTCTGCACAGATTCTGTCAAACATGGGCCCTGACAGTAAATCTCAGTAAGACAAAAATAAAGGTGTTCCAAAAAAGTCAAATTGCCAGGACTACAAATACAAATTCCATTTAGACACTGTTCCCCTACAACACATAAAAAAACTATACATACCTTAGCCTAAACATCAGCACCACAGATAACTTCCACCAAGCTGTGAATGATCTGAGAGACAAGGAAAGAAGGGCCTTCTGCGCCATCAAAAGGAACATACAATTTGAATCAGTTATAGAACCCATTTACCTTTATGGTTGTGAGGCTAACCAACCAAGAAATTACAAAATGAGACAAACACCAAATTAAGACTCTGCATGCAGAATTCTGCAAAAACATCCTCTTTGTACAACGTAAAACACCAAATATTGCATGCAGAGCAGTATTAGGCCGATACTCGCTAATGAACAAAATCCAGAAAAGAGCCATTAAATTCTAAGAATCAAAATCAAATCAAATCAAATTGTATTTGTCACATGCGCCGAATACAACAGGTGTAGACCTTACAGTGAAATGCTTACTTGCAAGCCCTTAACCAGCAATGCAGGTTTAAGAAAAATAAGTGTTCAGCAAAAAATAGATAAGTAAAATTTTTTAATTAAAAATAATTAAAGAGCAGACCTGCCACTGACTTTGAGTAAAGCCAGCGTGTCTATATATGCAGATGACTCAACACTATACACGTCAGCTACTACAGCAACTGAAATGACTGCAACACTTAACAAAGAGCTGCAGTTAGTTTCAGAATGGGGTGGCAAGGAATAAGTTAGTCCTAAATATTTCCAAAACTAAAAGCATTGTATTTGGGACAAATCATTCACTAAACCCTACACCTCAATTACATCTCGTAATGAATAATGTGGAAATTGAGCAAGTTGAGGTGACTAAACTGCTTGGAGTAACCCTGGATTTTAAAACTGTCATGGTCAAAACATATTGATACAACAGTAACTAAGATGGGGAGAAGTCTGTCCATAATAAAGCGTTGCTCTGCCTTTTTAACCTCTACGGGACTTTTGCTGCTCAATATGCGATATGTGACTAGAATGGCGTTGTAAACAACGCAGCAGCTAATGGGGATCCATAATAAATACAAATACAAGTATGACCTCTTATACACTAAATACAGTGGGGGAAAAACGTATTTAGTCAGCCACCAATTGTGCAAGTTCTTCCACTTAAAAAGATGAGAGAGGCCTGTAATTTTCATCATAGGTACACGTCAACTATGACAGACAAATTGATTTTAAAAAAAATCCAGAAAATCACATTGTAGGATTTTTTATGAATTTATTTGCAAATTATGGTGGAAAATAAGTATTTGGTCACCTACAAACAAGCAAGATTTCTGGCTCTCACAGACCTGTAACTTCTTCTTTAAGAGGCTCCTCTGTCCTCCACTCGTTAACTGTATTAATGGCATCTGTTTGAACTTGTTATCAGTATAAAAGACACCTGTCCACAACCTCAAACAGTCACACTCCAAACTCCACTATGGCCAAGACCAAAGAGCTGTCAAAGGACACCAGAAACAAAATTCTCACCCCGTGGGGTCAAAATTATCACAAGAACGGTGAGCAAAAATCACAGAACCACACGGGGGGACCTAGTGAATGACCTGCAGAGAACTGGGACCAAAGTAACAAAGCCTATCATCAGTAACACACTACGCCGCCAGGGACTCAAATCCTGCAGTGCCAGACGTGTCCCCCTGCTTAAGCCAGTACATGTCCAGGCCCGTCTGAAGTTTGCTAGAGTGCATTTGGATGATCCATAAGAGGATTGGGAGAATGTCATATGGTCAGATGAAACCAAAATATAACTTTTTGGTAAAAACTCAACTCATCGTGTTTGGAGGACAAAGAATGCTGAGTTGCATCCAAAGAACACCATACCTACTGTGAAGCATGGGGGTGGAAACATCATGCTTTGGGGCTGTTTTTCTGCAAAGGGACCAGGACGACTGATCCGTGTAAAGGAAAGAATGAATGGGGCCATATATCGTGAGATTTTGAGTGAAAACCTCCTTTCATCAGCAAGGGCATTGAAGATGAAACGTGGCTGGGTCTTTCAGCATGACAATGATCCCAAACACACCGCCCGGGCAACGAAGGAGTGGGTTCGTAAGAAGCATTTCAAGGTCCTGGAGTGGCCTAGCCAGTCTCCAGATCTCAACCCCATAGAAAATCTTTGGAGGGAGCTGAAAGTCTGTGTTGCCCAGCGACAGCCCCAAAACATCACTGCTCTAGAGGAGATCTGCATGGAGGAATGGGCCAAAATACCAGCAACAGTGTGTGAAAACCTTGTAAAGACTTACAGAAAACGTTTGACCTGTGTCATTGCCAACAAAGGGTATGTAACAAAGTATTGAGAAACTTTTGTTATTGACCAAATACTTATTTTCCATCATAATTTGCAAATAAATTCATTAAAAATCCTACAATGTGATTTTCTGGATTTCTTTTTCTCATTTTGTCTGTCATAGTTGACGTGTACCTATGATGAAAATTACAGGCCTCTCTAATCTTTTTAAGTGGGAGAACTTGCACAATTGGTGGCTGACTAAATATTTTTTTTCCCCACTGTAAGGCCCAGCCTTTGGAACTTTGGTTTTCCTAGATATGGCTACTATATTGTGATCACAACATGCGATGGATTTGGATACTGCTTTAAAGCAAATTTCTGCAGCATTAGTAAAGATGTGATCAATACTTGTTGATGATTTCATTAGTTCAGGTCTTAATGAAAACAGGCTTGTTCAGGTAAACTCAGGTGTAGAAGTTAAGTCATGTGTTATAGCAAAGTCCTATGTCCAGGTATAGTGGTAAACTCAGGTGTTTCACTATGTTATGTAGAGGCATTGACCCCTTTCCTCTCCTCTTCAGGACTGTGATTTAACCTAGTGATAGTGATATAACCCCTGACCCCAGAGCTAGGCCAAACTGACAGGCCGCTGAGGGATGGCCTGGGTCAACGACCTCTTTTGACCCCTCATAAAATGGGTGAGTGGCAACCAGAGGGTCGCTGAGTACCAAATCAAATCAAATCAAATATTTTTGGTTGTCACGTCTCCTCCTGTTGCTCCCCTCCGGCGCTCTGATTCGCCGGTCTACTGAGCCACCGGTCTGAGCGCACCACCTCAGCAACACCGGAATGGAAACCCAATGCACTCTAATCACCTCTAGTGCACCTGCACCTCATCATCTCATCACCAACCCTATTTAGCCCTGGACTGTACTGTATGATGTTGTGTGTGATTGTTTAGCTTCGTGTCGTTTACTCTATCTTTGTTAATTCACTTTCTCTTTGTTAAGTAAACCTTGACCTTGTTTATTCCTGCGTCTGCGTCCTGCCTCTTCGTATACTCACTACTCGTCACATTGGTCACATACATATATTTAGCAGATGTAATTGTGGGTGTAGCGAAATGCTTGTGTTCCTAGCTCGAACAGTGCAGTAGTATCGAACAATTCACAAATAATACACACAAATCTAAAAGTAAAAGAATGGAATTAAGAATTGTATAAATATTAGGATGAGCACTGTTTGAGTGGCTTTGACCAAAATACAGTAGAATACAGTATATACATATGAAATGAGTAAAACAGTATGTAAACATTATTAAAGTGACTAGTGTTCCATTTAAAGTGACCAGTGATTCCATGAATATGTACATAGGGCAGCAGCCTCTAAGGTGCAGGGTTGAGTAACCGGGTGGTAGCCAGCTAGTGATGGCTATTTAACAGTCTGATGGCCTTGAGATAGAAGCTGTTTTTCAGTCTCTCGGTCCCAACTTTGATGCACCTGTACTGACCTCGCCTTCTGGATGATAGCGGGGTGAACAGGCCGTGGCTCGGGTGGTTGATGTCCTTGATGATATTTTTGGCATTCCTGTAACATCGGGTGCTGTAGGTATTGGGCAGACTGCACCACCCTCTGGAGAGCCCTGCTGTTGCAGGCGGTGCAGTTGCTGTACCAGGTGTTGATACAGCATGAAAGGATGCTCTCAATTGTACATCTGTAAAAGTTTGTGAGGGTCTTAAGGGCCAAGCCAAATTTCTTCAGCCTCCTGAGGTTGATGAGACGCTGTTGCGCCTTCTTCACCATGCTGTCTGTGTGGGTGGACCATTTTAGATTGTCAGTGATGTGTACGCCGAGGAACTTGAAGCTTTTCACCTTCTCCACTGCAGTCCCGTCAATGTGAATAGGGGCGTGCTCTCTCTGTTGTCTCCTGAAGTCCACGATTAGCTCCTTCCTTTTGTTGACGTTGAGGGAGAGGTTATTTTCCTGGCATCACTCCTCCAGGGGCCTCACCTCTTCCCTGTAGGCTGTCTTGTCATTGTTGGTAATTAGGCCTACTACTGTGTCATCTGCAAACTTGATGATTGAGTTGGAGGCGTGCGTGGCCACGCAGTCATGGGTGAACAGGGACTTCAGGAGGGGGCTGAGCATGCACCCTTGTGGGGCCCTTGTGTTGAGGATCAGCGTAGTGGAGGTGTTGTTTTCTACCTTCACCACCTGGGGGCGGCCTGTCAGGAAGTCCAGGACCCAGTTGCACAGGGCGGGGTTCAGACCCAGGGCCCCGAGCTTAATGATGAGCTTGGAGGGCACCATGGTGTTGAAGGCTGAGCTATAGTCAATGCACAGCATTCTTACATAGGTATTCCTCTTGTCCAGATGGGATAGGGCAGTGTGCAGTGCAATGGCGATTGCATTATCTGTGGATCTATTTGGGCGGTATGCAAATTAAAGTGGATCTAGTGTGTCAGGTAAGGTGGAGGTGATATGATCCTTATCTAGCCTCTCAAAGCACTTCATGTTGACAGAAGTGTGTGCTACAGGGCGATAGTCATTTAGTTCAGTTACCTTTGCTTTCTTGGGTACAGGAACAATGGTGGACATCTTGAAGCAAGTGGGGATAGCAGACTGGGATAGGGAGAGATTGAATATGTCCGTAAACACTCCAGCCAGCTGGTCTGCACATGCTCTGAGGACACGGCTAGGCATGCCGTCTGGGCCGGCAGCCTTGCAAGGGTTAACTCTTAAACGTCTTATCCACGTCAGCCATGGAGAACGAGAGCCCACAGTCCTTGGGAGCGGTCTGCGTCGGTGGCACTGCATTATCCTCAAAGCGGTCGAAGAAGGTGTTTAGCTTGTCCGGGAGCAAGACATCGGTGTCCGCGACATGGCTGGTTTTCCCTTTGTAATCCGTGATTGTCTGTAGACCCTGCCACATACTTCTCGTGTCTGAACTGTTGAATTACGACTCCAGTTTGTCTCTGTACTGACGTTTTGCCTGTTTGATTGCCTTACGGAGGGAATAATTACACTGTTTGTATTCAACCATATTCCCAGTCACCTTGCCGTGGTTAAATGCGGTGGTTCGTGCTTTCAGTTTTGCGCGAATGCTGTCATCTATGCACGGTATTTGGTTTGGGTAGGTTTTAATAGTCACAGTGGGAACAACATCCCCTATACACTTCCTGATGAACTCAGTCACCGTGTCCGTGTATACGTCAGTGTTATTCTCAGAGGCAACCCGGAACATATCTCAGTCCGCATAATCAAAACAATCTTGCAGCATGGATTTTGATTGGTCAGACCAGCGTTGAATAGACCTTAGCACGTGTACTTCCTGTTTGAGTTTCTGCCTATAGGAAGGGAGGAGCAAAATGGAGTCGTGATCTGATTTGCCAAAGGGAGTTTGGGGGAGGGCCTTGTAGCCATCCTGGAAGGGGGAGTAACAATGGTTGAGAGTTTTTGTAGCGAGAGTACTACAGGCAATGTGTTGATAGAACTTCGGTTGCTTTTTTCTCAAATGTGCTTTGTTAAAAACCCCAGCTACAATAAATGCGGCCACAGGATATGTGGTTTCCAGTTTGCACAAAGTCCAGTGTAGTTCCTTGAGGGCCGTCATGGTATCGGCTTGAGGGGGAATATACATGGCTATTACTATAACCGAAGAGAATTCTCTTGGGAGATAATACGGTCAACATTTGATTGTGAGATATTCTAGGTCGGGTGAACAAAAGGACTTGAGTTCCTGTACATTATCACAATCACACCATGAGTGGTTAATCACAAAACATACACCACCGCCTTTCTTCTTCCCAGAGAGTTCTTTATTCCTGTCTGTGCGATGTACTGAGATCCCAGCTGGCTGTGAGAGAACCATGATTCTGTGAAAGATAGTATGTTACATCCCTGATGTCCCTCTGGAAGGAGATCCTCGCCCTGAGCTCGTCTACTTTATCCAAGGACTGAACATTAGTGAGTAAAATACTCAGAAGCGGTAGATGGTGTGCACACCTCCTGAGTCGGACTAGAAGTCCACTCCGAATACCTCATCTCCACTTGCGGCGTCTTGGAGCATCCTCTGGGATAAGTTCAATTGCCCTGGGGGGTACGAACAAAGGATTAATTTCGGGAAAGTCATATTTCTGGTCGTAATGCTGGTGAGTTACCGCCGCTCTGATATCCAAAAGTTATTTCCGGGTGTATGTAATAACACAAAAAACGTTCTGGGCTAATAATGTAAGTGTGTAAATAACACACAAAAATACAAAATACTGCAAAGTTGCTTAGGCGCTAGAAGCAGAGCTGCCATGTCTGTCGGTGCCATCTTCAAATGGTTAACACACACAGGACACAGGGACGTGGGATGTGGAGAAACCTAAACAAAGGCTGCAAGAGACTTCAAAGTCAGCCGACGGTGCACATCTATTTCTTGCTATTTACTCCCCAGAGAACCCATCTCCTCTCCTCCAACCTGAAGGAGCCCTCTCTCTTTCCTGCACACAAATATTTCTGCTCAGGCTTGGATAGCCCTCAAGCTTTTTTCACTCAATTCAGTAGAAATGAATTTACAGTGGGATAAAAGCATAACGTTTCCAGAAATCCTCTTTCCCTCTCCCACCCTTCCTCTCTCTCTCTCTCTCCTCCTTCCAAACCCTTTCTCTCCCCCCAACTCCTTCTCCCTCCATCTCTTGTTCTCCTTCCAGGGGGACATTCTTATTTAATTACAGGGAGATTCCCAGGCCAAGAGGGTAAACACAACATTCACAATCAACACACAAACACACAGAACCCCAATCAGAGTCAACCTCTGGATATACAGAACCCATAACCACCAATCAAAATCAACGTCTGGTTACACTGAAGCCCAACCCTCCAATCAGAGGGAGCGGTTATGTTTTCCTTTGTTGCCCTGGCATTTAAGAAACCGCTAAAACAATGGCAAAATATTACACACAAACGCTCACAAACACATAAACACACACACGTTGTGTCTTCAGTCCTTATCATCTCTTTTTTCTCATATTAAGGGTGGCTCATTCTGAGACAGGATATGAGGACTAGGCATTACTGTGCTACAGCTACACACTGCTAAATGGCTCCTACGTGTTCCCCCATAAAGAACGGCTAATAAACGCTAGCCACTCGCTCGCCTAGCAACCCCAGAATAACAGCAGCGGATAGATGAGCACCACTGATAACGTTAGCTGCTATGCTGCTGAACGCTAAGTGCTAATAGGGCTGGCTTATTCTATTAGGCTGGGATAAGAGGCACTAGAAGAGAGGAGGAGAAAGGAAGAGAGGGGTAGAAAGTGTGAGAGTATCAGGGGAATAGTGGAAGGAGAATGTGGGTTAGGGCTTCTGTTACTGTGTGAGCACACACAGTCGAAAACACATACACACAAAACAAACACACAAATTGAGTTAATATTTGCATGGAGAAACTGTACTGGTGAACATAGCTACTGTTTCCTACTGATAGTTTACTCTTGAGATCACACAGGTAGGGAAAACGGAGGAATACTGTAGAGGAGTAGGAGATGGAGAGAAAGACGGAGTCAGAGAAGTAACTTTCTTTAGGTGAATCTTGACACTGCTGCATTCTCTGAACACATGGAGTGGATTAGAGCATGTAGTCTGGTCCTGCACACCACAGTAATGCAGGCACGCACACACACTCTAGTATGTGTGTGTGTGTGCATGTGCGTTACTGTGTTGTGTAGGGCCAGACCAGACTACATGCTCTAATCCACTTCATGTGTTCAGAGATAACTATACACTATTGTCACAAACACACATCCTAGAGGTGAAACTCACCCCAAGGTCCATCTACGGTAGATAGGGATACAAGAATGAGTATCACACACAAAATGAGTATCACACACACATATGCCCACACACACACCCCTACATACACAACAGGTAAGGACACAATCCCATTATATAGCCGTGGTCTGTTTTTTCAAAGACATCCCGAGTCTATGGGGGGGGGGTCTCTAATATAAAAGAGTAGGACAGGTATGAGCCTTGGGCTGTGTACAATTCTAATTAACCAACCCCACACACCGGGGTAGGGTACCAAGGTAAAACTTTACTGGCCTGCATGTGTGTGATTGGAAAAGATAGAGGGAGAGGGAATAGAGAGAGAGCGAAAGTGAGAGAGAGAAAGAAAGCGACAGAGAGAGAGAACGAGAGAGGAGAGAGAGAAGAGAGAGAGAAAATAACTTTTGTTTATTATTTATATCACTTGCTTTGGCAATGTAAACACATGTTTCCGATGCTAATAAAGACCTTTGTATTGAATTGAATAACATTAGAGAGAGAGAGAGAGAGAGAGAGAGAGAGAGAGAGAGAGAGAGAGAGAGAGAGAGAGAGAGAGAGAGAGAGAGAGAGAGAGAGACTTGCCTATCTCTGCTTTTTATCACTCTTGTTGTTTTTATCACCTCAGAGTCTGGTCGGGTGGTGAATGCACTTAGGATTTATACCACTACATAGCAGCAGAGCAGTAAACCTTCATGTCAACTACATCAGAGTGGTAGGACCACTGAAAAAGGGGCTGTAAAGAAACCCACTCAATTACAGGCAAACTCTACAAAACACATACACACACTCAGTGCACAAACACACACACACACACACACACACACACACAAGCACACACACACATGCTTGCGCACATGCAGGCCAACAAGCTCTCACAGTCTCACTGCAGAGTTAGACGTTTATCCACATTTCTCCAAACGTCAAATTTCGAAGTTGCTCCAACAACCCTGGGTTGACTCCTGCTCATCATCATTCTGTTTCTCCAAATTTCAAATATAAGTTAAGGTATGGGATAGGCATTTATTCCCTATGGTTAAGGCAGCTTTTCCCAAACTCGGTCCAAATTATTAAAGCTTGATGATTAGTTGATTATTTGAATCAGCTGTGTAGTGATAGGGCAAAAAAACAAAATGTGCACCCCTTGGGGTCCGTAGGACCGAATTTGGGAAACACTGGGTTAAGGTAAGGGATAGTGTTAAAAGAAAAAAAAAGAAAAATGATTGTCCACTGGGATTGAATGTGAGTCATGGGTTAACGCCCATCTACCACCCCCTTCCGCAAAACCCTAGCAAAACCCAAGCATACTTGGTGACTGTGGCTGGTTTTGAAGGCATTTCCCAATGTCTTCAGGATATGGATAGACGTCTCATTTCAAAGTCACTCTTGAGCAATCTGCCTGTGCAGGGACGCATGCACACACACACACTGTTTAAGTCCTCTGTAAAGGACTGTAAAGAAAGCTGTATTACATTACATTCCCCTCAATTAGAGCTGAACAATGTTGTGTTTATTGTGGTAATGAGCAAAACGTACCATTTATAATTATATTTAAGTCATTTAGCAGACGCTCTTATCCAGAGCAACTTAGAAATTGGTGCATTCAATTTATGATAGCCAGTGGGACAACCACTCAAAAAAAATGTGTGTGTGGGGGGGTAGAAGGATTACTGTTATACTATTCCAGGTATTCCTTAAAGAGGTAGAGTTCAAGTGTCTCCTGAAGGTGGTCAGTGACTCCGCTGTCCTGGCGTCGTCGGGGAGCTTTTTCCACCATTGGGGTGCCAGAGCAGCGAATAGCTTTGACTGGGCTGAGCGGGAACTGTACTTCCGTAGAGGTAGGGGGGCTAGCAGGCCAGAGGTGGATGAACGTAGTGCCCTTGTTTGGGTGTAGGGTCTGATCAGAGCCTGAAGGTAAGGAGGTGCCATTCCCCTCACAGCTCCGTAGGCAAGCACCATTGTTTTGTGGTAGATGCAAGCTTCAACTGGAAGCCAGTGGAGTGTGCGGAGGAGCGGGGTGACATGAGAGAACTTGGGAAGGTTGAACACCAGACGGGCTGCAGCATTCTGGATAAGTTGTAGGGGTTTAATGGCACAGGCAGAGAGGACAGCCAACAGCGAGTTGCAGTAATCCAGACGGGAGATGACAAGTGCCTGGATTAGGACCTGTGCCGCTTTCTCTGTAAGGTAGGGTCGTACTCTGCGAATGTTGGAGAGCATGAACCTGCACGATCGGGTCACCGCTTTGATGTTAGCGGAGAACGACAGGGTGTTGTCCAGGGTCACACCAAGGTTCTTTGCACTCTGGGAGGAGGACACAATGGAGTTGTCAACCGTGATGGCGAGATCATGGAGTGGGCAGTCCTTCCCCGGGAGGAAGAGCAGCTCCATCTTGCCATGGTTCAGCTTGAGGTGGTGATCCGACATCCACACTGATATGTCTGCCAGACATGCAGAGATGCGATTCGCCACCTGGTTATCAGAAGGGGGAAAGGAGAAAATTAATTGTGTGTCGTCTGCGTAGCAATGATAGGAGAGACCATGTGAGGATATGACAGAGCCAAGTGACTTGGTGCATAGAGAGAATAGGAGAGGGCCTAGAACTGAGCCCTGGTGACACCAGTGGTGAGAGCACATGGTGCGGAGACAGATTCTCGCCACGCCACCTGGTAGGAGCGACCTGTCAGGTAGGACACAAAACAAGAGTGAGCAGCGCCGGAGATGCCCAACTCGGAGAGGGTGGAGAGGAGGATCTGATGGTTCACAGTATCAAAGGCAGCAGATAGGTCTAGAAGGATAAGAGCAGAGGAGAGAGAGTTAGCTTTAGCAGTGTGGAAAGCCTCCGTGACACAGAGAAGAGCAGTCTCAGTTGAATGACCAGTCTTGAAATCTGACTGGTTTGGATCAAGAAGGTCATTCTGAGAGAAATAGCAGGATAGTTGGCTAGAGACGGCACGCTCAAGAGTTTTGGAGAGAAAAGAAAGAAGGGATACTGGTCTGTAGTTGTTGACATTTGAGGGATCGAGTGTAGGTTTTTTGAGGAGGGGTGCAACTCTCGCTCTCTTGAAGACGGAAGGGACATAGCCAGCGTTCAAGGATGAGTTGATGAGCGAGGTGAGGTAAGGGAGAAGGTCTCCGGAAATGGTCTGGAGAAGAGGAGTGGATAGGGTCAAGCAGGCAGGTTGTTGGGCGGCCGGCCGTCACAAGTCGCAAGATTTCATCTGGAGAGAGGGGAGAACGAAGTCAAAGCATAGGGTAGGGCAGTGTGAGCAGGACCAGCTGTGTCATTTGACTTAATAAATGAGGATCGGATGTCGTCAACCTTCTTTTCAAAATGGTTGACGAAGTCATCCACAGAGAGGGAGGCGGGAGGGGGAGGAGGAGGAGGATTCAGCAGGGAGGAGAAGGTGGCAAAGAGCTTCCTAGGGTTAGAGTCAGAGGCTTGAAATTTAGAGTGGAGGAGGAGGGAGTGAAAAGATGACAGGTCCGCAGGGAGTCTAGTTTTCCTCCATTTCCGCTCGGCTGCCCGGAGCCCTCTTCTGTGAGTTCGCAATGAGTCGTCAAGCCACGGAGGAAGGGGGGGACCGAGCCGGCCGGGAGGATAGGGGACATAGAGAGTCAAAGGATGCAGAAAGGGAGGAGAGGAGGGTTGAGGAGGCAGAATCAGGAGATCGGAGGGGGAAGAGATGATAGGATGGAAGAGGAGAGAGTAGCGGGAGAGAGAGAGAGCGAAGGTTGCGACGGCACATTACCATCTGAGTAGGGGCAGAGTGAGTAGTGTTGGAGGAGAGCGAGAGAGAAAAGGATACAAAGTAGTGGTCGGAGACTTGGAGGGAAGTTGCAGTGAGATTAGTAGAAGAACAGCATCTAGTAAAGATGAGGTCAAGCGTATTGCCTGCCTTGTGAGTAGGGGGGGACGGTGAGAGGGTGAGGTCAAAAGAGGAAAGGAGTGGAAAGAAGGAGGCAGAGAGAAATGAGTCAAAGGCAGACGTAGGGAGGTTAAAGTCACCCAGAACTGTGAGGGGTGAGCAATCCTCAGGAAAGGAACTTATCAAGGCGTCAAGCTCATTGATGAACTCTCCAAGGGAACCTGGAGGGTGATAAATGATAAGGATGTTAAGCTTGAATTGGCTAGTGACTGTGACAGCATGGAATTCAAATGAGGAGATAGACAGATGGGTCAGGGGGAAAAGAGAGAATGTCAACTTGGGAGAGATGAGGATTCCTGTGCCACCGCCGCACTGACCAGATGCTCTCGGGGTATGCGAGAACACAAGATCAGATGAGGAAAGAGCAGTAGGAGTAGCAGTGTTTTCTGTGGTAATCCATGTTTCTGTCAGCACCAAAAGTCGAGGGACTGGAGGGTAGCATAGGCTGAGATTAACTCTGCCTTGTTGGCCGCAGAACGGCAGTTCCAGAGGCCGACGGAGACCTGGAACTCCACGTGGGTCGAGCACGGGAACTACTGATAAGAGTGGCAGCAGCCACGTGGTGTGAAGCGTTTGTATGGCCTGTGCAGAGGAGAGAACAGGGATAGACAGACACATAGTTGACAGGCTACAGAAAAGGCTACAATAATGCAAAAGAGATCGGAATAAAATTAACTAAACATCTGGGAAAGCGAGAGAGCGGGGCCTCCCTCACTTACCTTTCACTGAAACACTCAAATATAACTCTCCCAACTTCCACTTTAGAAATTATAATTGTTGTAATCTACAACGGTTCAATGTTTTCTAGGAATACATAAAGAATGGCCCATAAGTAAGTATTTTACCGTTAGAATAAAATGTGATTATAAATTAAAGACTGTATAGTGGAGCAGGTTAGAGGGAGTGTGATTTTGGAAGAAAACAGAACCATACTTTGTTTCCATATAGATTCTCTGCATAAGAAAAGGGAAGTACAGACTCACTGTACACTTCTGTTTTGTTTACATGTACCACAAGTGTGTGATATCCAATAATAAATGGTGATATAACAGTTGTGCCATCACTGCCATGACATGTGCAGACGGGTGTAAAACTTGGGACCAACACTTTACATGTTGCGTTTTTATTTGTGTTCAGTATAAATGCTAAATCATACGTGCTGTGCTTATGAATCTAAATTCTAGTGTAGTTAGTGCGTGATTTGACACCATCCACCCCAACATCCCCAATGCCCCCAATTTGTGTTAGTCACGCAGATACACGTGGTTCGATATCAGCCTACCCAGAGAAAAGGAGGATGATGATCCTGGAGAGGTTACAAGGAGGAAGAACTTGGCAATAACTCACCCCTCAGGTTTGGAGTTTTAGTTCCCATGGTGACGGTTATGCCCAGATGCCCTCCTCCTCCTCCTGTTGAAAAAAATCTATCAATCATTTCTTCCATCAATCCATCCATTCAACAATCAAGTAAGCAAGCTAGCAAACAATCAATCAATCAATCAATCAACAAACCAATCAATCAATCAAATATAATTTGAATATAATTTTTAGCATTTATACTGAAAACAAATAAAAACGCAACATGTAAAGTGTTGGTCCCAAGTTTCATGAGCTGAAAAAAGATCCCTGAAATGTTCCAAATGAGCAAAAAGCGTATTTCTCTCAAATGTTGTGTACAAGTTTGTTTACATCCCTGTTAATGAGACTGTATCCTTTGCCAAGATAATCCATCCACCTGACAGGTGTGACATATCAAGAAGCTGATTAAACAGCATGATCATTACACAGATGCACCTTGTTCAGGGGACAATAAAATGCAACTCTAACATGTGCAGTTTTGTCACACAACACAATGCCACAGATGTCTCAAGTGTTGAGGGAGCGGGCAATTGGCATGCTGACTGCAGGAATGTCTGCCAGATAATTTAATGTTAATTTCTCTACCATAAGCCACCTCCAATGTCGTTTTAGAGAATTTGGCAGTACGTCCAACAGGCCTCCACATCCGGCTTCTTCACCTGCGGGATCACCTAAGACCAGCAATCCGGACAGCTGATAAAACTGTGGGTTTGCACAACCGAATAATTTCTGTACAAATCGTCAGAAGCTGTCTCAGGGAAGCTCATCTGCGGGCTCATCGTCCTCACCATGGTCTTGACCAGCGTGCCAGTTCGGCATCGTAACCGACTTCAGTGGGCAAATGCTCACCTTGGATGGTCACTGGCATGCTGGAGAAGTGTGCTCTTCACGGATTAATCCCGGTTTCAACTGTATCGGGAAGATGGCAGACAGTGTGTATGGCGTTGTGTTGGCGAGCGGTTTGCTGATGTAAATGTTGTGAACAGAGTGCCCCATGGTGGTGGTGGGGTTATGGTATGGGCAGGCATAAGCTACGGACAGCGAACACAATTTCATTTTCTCGATGGCAATTTGAATGCACAGAGATACCGTGACGAGATCCTGAGGCCCATTGTCGTGCCATTCATCCCCCGCCATCACGTTATGTTTCAGCATGATAATGCACGGCCCCATGACGCAAGGATCTGTACACAGTTCCTGGAAGCTGAACATTTGACAGTTTTTCCATTACCGGCATACTCACCAGACATGTCACCAACCATTGAGCATGTTTGGGATGCTCTGGATGGACGTGTACGACAGCGTGTTCCAGTTCCCGCCAATATCCAGCAACTTCGCACAGCCATTGAAGAGGAGTGGGACAACATTCCACAGGCCACAATCAACAGCCTGATCAACTCTATGCGAAGGAGATGTGTCTCGCTGCATGAGTCAAATGGTGGTCACAGCAGATACTGACTGGTTTTCTGATCCATGGCCCTACCTTTTTTTCAAGGTATCTGTGACCAACAGATGCATATCTGTATTCCCAGTCATATGAAATCCATCCATAGATTATGGCCTAATGAATTTATTTTCATTGACTGATTTCCTTATATGAACTGTAAGTCAGTAAAATCTTTGAAATTGTTTCATGTTGCCTTTATTCTTTTGTTTAGTATATATTTGCCGCAGAGCCAGACAGGGCGCCAGGATAAAGTGACTAAGAGGGCAGTTGAAATCAGCGAGGTGCCACATTTTTTTAGGGGTTCTTCCATTGGAATTATTTTGAATTCTGCTTATATCACACTACCCACAATAAACATAAAGTTCAAATGCAGAGGCTTCGAGATCATTGAGTGCTTATAAAGTGACAGGTTGGTGTGTAATCTTTAGCCATCTCCGCTGCGCTGTATCAGCGTAAGGACAAAGATTCAGCAGGAGGCAGGCAGGTAGAGGTGAAAATGAGTGTTGGATTTATTTACACAGCGCTGGTATTTCAAAGATGACTGTGATATTCACAAATATACATGAAAAGTTCTGACTTCAAAATGTCAGCATTCAAAAGAAAAAGCCTCTTATCAGGCAAAACCTGTCTTAACCAATAAAGCACAGGTCTACCAGGCTCAGATACAGCCTCCCCTTGAGTTACCCAAAAGTGAACTAACTAGAACATCCCCAAACGGGCACTTAAATACTGCACATTTGGCCATACCTATTCTTGGTGCACAGGCCAGGTATATGTATGCACACTAAAGCGCACGTTCTTTCATCATTAAATATGATGGAGAAACCGGACACATGCTCTCCAAATACCGCTAAGAAAGTGACAGAAAACTGGTAAATGCAATTAAATTAACCAAACGTTATTTATCACAAGTGTTGTGCAGTTTGTGAGCACTCCAAACAACGTTTCCACTTAGAGAATGAGAATGGCATGAATGTATATTATATTTAATTAATTATAAACATTTCCGTAACCGAACATTCTAAATTAATGGAGGGATATGTTGGAATTTTCAGTAACTTCACTGTGAAAATATAGTATATTTCACAGTGCATTGATAAACATTGACACAATGAAACAAATAGTGTGCACATAATTGGTGGGAGTCAGTGTGCAATATAGCTCGTCTTTGCCACACACCCCTCCCCTTATTCTGGTCTCAACATTTTAAATTATGCTCGAGACGCATATCTCACACATAAGCAGAAACCTCATAAGAATTGTCAGGATGTAGCATTGCACATTTTTCCTTCAACTGAAATCATTACGGTTTAGCATTTCTAACCACACCCCTCACGCACACACTACCCAAACTAATGGACATGTGACAGCAAGGCAGAATTGCACATTCCAAACGAGCACTAGGTACATAATACATATTAACCAACATGGTATGTCCATTTGGTGGATGTAGATTGGCGGAGCAAATAAAGGAACATCATAGCAGTTGCCCCGAGGCAGATGAACACTTTGTCCACTAACCTTTTGGCGATGTGGGGGAACAAACTTCCCTGCTTTGTTGAAGCAGGTAAGGTAGCATTCTATCCCAAACGATACACAGTGGACACTAGGGTTGTCTCCAGACCCCCCAGCAGTGACACAACTTCTGTGCCACACCCAGGAAAATTTTCCGGTGCAGTAATTTTCTCTCTAAGCCCGTTGAAAGGGTCAGAGCACACCCTCTCCTCTCAGGCTCCGGAGAGAGCTCAGACATAATCAGTTCAGTGTCAGTCAATGTCAGGATGAAAACCTCACACACCCCATCATAGGGCAGACATTCCTAGAGAGTGCCCCCCATAGGAACAGCAGAGGAGCAGGAAGGATTGGCCTCCAACACAGTGTCTTCACCAGGGCCCAACTGGTAAACTTGACCATGCCCTTATAAAACAAAATCAAATATTACAGGCAGAGGCGATTCATGTTATTCACTTAGCATACCAAAGAGATGAGAAGCATTTTTGTCCTGCTTTTTATGGAAACCCAAAGGAGTCATACCTAACCGTCCCAGTGGCTTTCCATAGCCCCAGTACACACACTGTGGTGTGCTCTGTCCATTGTGCTGACACAAGACAGCGGAGATGCATATTCTTTGGGCGCCAATTTGAACTTTTTTGCTATTTTTACATAGGGACATAAAACTCAAACTGAGGTGGCACAAGTTTGAACTTAGTGGGCTAAGACCTCTTTAGCCCCCTTGTGGAGCCAGGTATGCAGACTTGAGGCACGCAGACACACCTGCACAATCTGTCAAGAGTTACAACTGTTCCCTCTCAATCGCAATGGCTATGCTACGGCTAATGGTAGGCTATGGCTAGGGATATACTAAACTATGCTATGCTAAATGCTAATAGCTTCAGCTACAGTCTGTCAATCAGTCAGCAGCAGCTAGCCCCAGTGAGTGGCTGTGACAGGCCGTGTAAACACAGCCAAGCCCTCTTGCCAACCTAGCCAGGCTAAAGACACACACACACACACACACACACACACACACACACACACACACACATACACACATACACACACACACACACACACACACACACACACACACACACACACACACACACACACACACACACACACAGTCGGGGCTTAATATCATGTGCTACTTGTCATAAAGCTGAAGCAGCCTGTCGAGGAGGAGAATAAGGAACAACAACCAGAGAGAAGGGCCTTGTAATTCTAACTCTGATAAACACTTCATGGCTGTTCTCTATTTCCTTACAGAAGCCTGGTGCCAAGTCCATAGCAGCCCTATAGCTGTGGCTAAATCAGAACAAGATGGACACAACATGCCCCTCAAACTGAGCAAACTCAGTAGAGAGATAGAGAGACCTGTGGTGCACATCAACAGTGTAAAATGTTTTCCTCCCTCTCCTCCTGGTCTCCTCTCCTTCATCTGAACTGATGTGAAAGCAGGTTAAGTGAAAACATGTGGTGGATGCCAACTTGGATGGCCTGATAGGAGAAATAAAGGTGTCTGTTAGCTGCATAATGCAACAAGATCTTATAGTTTCCCTTTGAAATTCGACATATTATGTCTATTTTTGATTAATTAATTCTGCATGGTTACAAGGTTAATTATGCATGGTTACAGTGTATGTATTAATTCCAAGTGGTTAAGGTTAGGGCTATGGTTTTAGGAAGGCTTAAAAGTAAATAATAAAAAACCATGCGCTATTATCATCACGTATCAAGTATTCTCGTGGGTTGCTAGAGCATTGTGAACTGTGGTAGTGTAATGGTCTAAGAAGTGCGCTCCGTCTCCGAGCATCATGAGTTTGCTCCCAGTGCAGGAAAAAACATATTATTTTTATTTATTTTTATTGTGCCGAGGAAGACATATATCGGCGTTCTGGGGACCTTTTCAAACTTCCGAAATGTTGTCTATTTGTAGTGATCAGTCTGGAATAATGACCTAATAATGAGACCCATGAGCTGAGAGATAGTTTGGTCATGGAAAAAATGTACGTGCGTGTACATGTGTGAGAGAGAGCTGTAATGACTGTTGCGTGTGTGTCTTTGTTTATAATGGCTTGGAAAGTATCTCTCCTTCTGACAGCCTTGGAAAGTATTGTGTCTCCAGGGTGTGTCACCAGAACCCCTTCTTCTTCTTAATCATCATTGATAACCTCAAACACACACACACACGGGCGTCTCCAGACTGAGCACTACATTGCACCGCACCGCTGGCCATGGTCAGAAACCCAGCTATTAGGAGAAGAGAAGAGATAAATAGGAAGGAGGGAGGAAAGATGGAGAAGAGGATGGGAGAGAAGGAGGAGGAAAAACAGGAATAAGGGAGGAGATGGGTAAGGAAGAGGAAGTTGGGGAGTCAGAAACATGGGGCAGAGGAGAGGAGAGGTAGGATAAGGAAACCAAGGGGGAAAAGGAGAGACAATGGAGGAAGGAGAGGAGGAGGGGTAGAGAGGAAGAGGTGGTGAGGAAAAATAAATAGTGTAATTAATCATGTTCAGATAAAAGAGAGCGATAAAAGGTGGACTGGGCATGTGTTTGGAGGAAAAAATGATTTAACCTCAGGGACCCTAATCTGACCTCACACACACACACACACACACACACACACACACACACATACACAGACACACACACACACACACACACACAAATGAAACAAAAACACAGAATAAACTAAATAGCTATTTTGTCAATTTATTTACCTTTATTTCAACAGGGAAGTCATATTGAGACTAAAGTCTATTTTGCAAATGAGCCCTGCACAATATAAAAACGAACACATCAATGGGCAAGTATAGATAAACATAAATATACACAATACACATTAAATACGCATTAAGATACACAACCCAGTCAATAAAAAAAAGACGTATTCTTCATTTAGAAAATCCATTGTCAGATGTCTGAATTGCCTTAGGGACACCAAAGCATCCAATTAAAACATATTTTGGATTTGCCATGCCAAAAGGTTTTTCCCACGGACATTCACTGTGATGCGGATGAGAATTTTTGGCCAAATGCTCAAGACAGGCTTGATCCAAATTATTGCGTGCTAAACATAATGTTTTATTTTCATTACTTTAATTTGTTTCATTTAATTTCTTATATTTTATTACAGACAGTACACCAATGTTGCAATTATATCTGAAAAATAAAAGGGTTTTATTCCATGAATGATTGTAGAGGATGTCTTCATTGATCACACCTTTGATTACACATTGGATAGATATTATGGAAATTATGTTTCTACAACTTGATTGGAAAGGCACACACCTGTCTATATAAGGTACCACAGTTGACAGTGTATGTCAGAGAAAAAACCAAGCCATGAGGTAGAAGGAATTGTCCGTAGAGCTCTGAGACAGGATTATGTCCAGGCACAGATCTGGGAAAGGGTACCAAAAAATGTCTGCAGCATTGAAGGTCCCCAAGAACACAGTGGCCTCCATCATTCTTAAATGGAAGATGTTTAGAACCACCAAGACCCTTCCTAGAGCTGGCCGCCCAGCCAAACTGAGCAATCGGGCGAGAAGGGCCTTGGTCAGGGAGGTGACCAAGAACCCGATGGTCACTCAGACAGAGCTCTAGAGCTTCTCTGTGGAGATGAGAGAACCTTCCAGAAGGACAACAATCTCTGCAGCACTCCACCAATTTGGCCTTTATGGTAAAATGGCTAGATGGAAGCCACTCCTCAGTAAAAGGCACAGGACAGCCTGCTTGGAGTTTGCCAAAAGGCATCTAAAGACACTCAGACCATGAGAAACAATATTCTCTGGTCTGATGAAACCAAGATTGAACTCTTTGGCCTGAATGCCAAACGTCACGTCTGGAGGAAACCTGGCACCATCCCTACAGTGAAGCATGGTGGTGGCAGCATCATGCTGTGGGGATGTTTTTCAGCGGCAGGGACTGGTAGAATAGTCAGGATCGAGGCAAAGATGAACGGAGCAAAGTAAAGAGCGATCCTTGATGGAAATCTGCTCCAGAGTGCTCAAGACCTCAGACTGGGTCGAAGGTTCATCTTCCAACAGGACAATGACCCTAAGCACACAGCCAAGACACCGCAGGAGTGGATTCGGGACAAGTCTCTGAAAGCCCTTG
The DNA here is from genome assembly GCF_020615455.1 of Coregonus clupeaformis. Taxonomy (NCBI): domain Eukaryota; kingdom Metazoa; phylum Chordata; class Actinopteri; order Salmoniformes; family Salmonidae; genus Coregonus; species Coregonus clupeaformis. The sequence continues at coordinate 59,140,004 of NC_059215.1, forward strand.
AGTGGCCAAGCCAGAGCCCGGACTTGAACCCGATCAAACATCTCTGGAGAGACCTGAAAATAGCTGTGCAGTAACGCTCCCTATCCAACCTGACAGAGCTTGAGAGGATCTGCAGAGAAGAATGGCATTGCCAAGCTTGTAGCGTCATACCCAAGAAGACTCGATGCTGTAATTGCTGCCAAAGGTGCTTAAACAAAGTATTGAATAAAGAGCAAATACTTATGTAAATGTGATATTTTTTAAATTATATTTTTATAAATGTGGAAAAAATTCTAAAAACCTGTTTTTGCTTCATCGTTATGGGGTATTGTGTGTAGATGGATGAGGGGAAAAAATAATTTAATACATTTTAGAATAAGGCTGTAACATAACAAAAATCAAGGGGTCTGAATACTTTCCGAAGGCACTGTACTTGTGAAAATAGTACAAAAGCGATATAAAAAACCACTAATGTATTGAATGATGTACTGTATTGTTTTATTTATGTTTTTGTATCTGTGTGTGTGTGTGTGTGTGTCTGTGTGTGTGTGTGTGTGTGTGTGTGTAGTCTCCATCCTCTTTTTATGAATAGTCTAACGTGGCTTTCTTTTCCTGTCCTCCTTCCCCTCCCCTTAACCTCTCCTCATCTCCTAAGGTCTTAAAACAAAGGATAAGTGAAAGCCAAATATACAGGTGAAGGAGATAAAACTAGGAGAAGAGGCCTCTTTAGACTATTGAGTCACAAATGCTCTAATGGCACCGGAAGAGATGGCTGTCGTTTTAAGGGGCTCCTAACCAATTGTGCTATTGTGTGTGTTTTTTCACGTTATTTGTAACTTATTTGGTACATAATGTTTCTGCCATCGCCTCCTATGACTGAAACAAGCTTCCGGATGTCAGGACAGCAATTACTCAGCTCGTACTGGATGAATACTTTTTCTTTAACGAGTCAGACGCGAAGGATTTACTTCAGACACCCGAAAAGGCCCAAATCCCAGTCATTCGCATGAAGAAGAGACGGAGATATCGGGGACTTAGGTCGGGTGCCTTGTAAGGATCCGACTGCTAGTGGTTAATCTGCCTCTACCATTAGTCCTATTAGCCAACATACAATCATTGGATAATAAAATGGATTTGATCAAGAATATCCTACCAACGGGACATTAAAAACTGTAATATCTTATGTTTCACCGAGTCGTGGCTGAACGACGACATCAATTACATACAGCTGGCGGGGTTTTCGGTTCATCAACAAGATAGAACAGCTGCCTCCGGCGTCAGCTGTTCTACATTTGTAAAACTGTTGACCACACTATTTACCAAAAGAGTTTTCATCTATATTTTTTGTAGCTGTCTACTTACCACCACAAACCGATTATGGCACTAAGAGCACACTCAACGAGCTGTATATGGCCATAAGCAAACAAGAAAATGCTCATCCAGAGATGGCGCTCCTAGTGGCCCGGGGACTTTAATGCAGGGAAACTTAAATCCGTTTCACCTAATTTCCACCAGCATGTTAAATGTGCAACCAGAGGGAAAAAAAACTCTAGACCACCTTTACGCCACACACAGAGAAGCGTACAAAGCTCTCCCTCACCCTACATTTGGCAAATCTGACCATAATTCTATCCTCCTGATTCCTGCTTACAAGCAAAAACTAAAGCAGGAATTACCAGTGACTCGGTCAATACAAAAGTGATCAGATGACGCAGATGCTAAGCTACAGGACTGTTTTGCTTGCACAGACTGAAATATGTTCCGGGATTCTTCCGATGGCATTGAGGAGTACACCATATCAGTCACTGGCTTCATCAATAAGTGCATCGATGACGTCGTCCCCACAGTGACCTTACATTCATACCCCAACAAGAAGCCATGGATTACAGGCAACATCCGCACTGAATAAAAGGGTAGAGCTGACGCTTTCAAGGAGTGACACTCTAACCCAGACGCTTACAAGAAAATCACGCTATGCCCTCAGACGAACCATCAAACAGGCAATGCGTCAGTACAGGACTAAGATTGAAACTATTACGGATTACAAAGGGAAGCACAGCAGAGAGCTGCCCAGTGACACGAGCCTACCAGACAAGCTAAATTACTTCTATGCTCGCTTCAAGGCAAGCAACACTGAAGCATGCATGAGAGCATCAGCTGTTCCAGACGACGTGTGATCATGCTCTCCGTTGCTGATGTGAGGGCCAGACAGATTACCAGGACGTGTAATCCGAGCATGCGCTGACCAACTGGCAAGTGTCTTCACTGACATTTGCAACCTGTCCCTGACTGAGTCTGTAATACCAACATGTTTCAAGCAGACCACCATAGTCCCTGTGCCCAAGAACACTAAGGTAACCTGCCTAAATGACTACCGACCCGTAGCACTCACGTCTGTAGCCATGAAGTGCTTTGAAAGGCTGGTCATGGCTTCCATCAACACCATTATCCCAGAAACCCTACACCCACTCCAATTTGCATACCGTCCCAACAGATCCACAGATGATGCAATCTCTATTGCACTCCACACTGCCAAAACCCACCTGGACAAAAGGAACACCTACGTGAGAATGCTATTCATTGACTACAGCTCAGCGTTCAACACCATAGCGCCCTCAAAGCTCATCAGTAAGCTATTGACCCTGGGACTAAACACCTCCATCTGCAAGTGGATCCTGAACTTCCTGACGGGCCGCCCCAAGCTGGTAAGGGTAGGTAACAACACATTTGCCACACTGATCCTCAATACAGGGGCCCTTAGGGGTGAGTGCTCAGTCCCCTCCTGTGCTCCCTGTTCACCCATGACTGCATGGCCAAGCACGACTCCAACACCATCATTAAGTTTGCAGACGACACAACAGTTGTAGGCCTGATCACAGAAAATGATGTGACAGCCTATAGGGAGGAGGTCAGAGACCTGGCTGTGTGATGCCAAGATAACAACCTCTCCTTCAACGTGGTCAAGACAAAGGAGACGGTTGTGGACTACAGGAAAAGGAGGACCGAGCACGCCCCCATTCTCACCAACAGGGCTGTAGTGGTGCAGGTTGAGAGCTTCAATTTCCTTGGTGTCCACATCACCAACAAACTATTATGGTCCAAACACACCAAGACAGTCGTGAAGAGGGCACGAAAAGCCTATTCCCCCTCAGGAGACTGAAAAGATTTGACATGGGTCCTCCAAAAAGTTCTACAGCTGCACCATCGAGAGCATCCTGGCTGGTTGCATCACCGTCTTTTATGGCAACTGCTCAGCCTCCGACCGCAAAGCACTACAGAGGGTAGTGCAAACGGCCCAGTACATCACTGGGGCCAAACTTTCTGCCATCCAGGACCTCTATACCAGGCAGAAGGCCCTAGAAATTACGAAAGACTCCAGTCACCCTAATCATAGACTGTTCTCTCTGCTACCGAACGGCAAGTGGTTCCGGAGTTCCAAGTCTAGGTCCAAAAGGCTTCTTAACAGCTTCTACCCCCAAGCCATAAGACTCCTGTACAGCTACTCAAATGGCTACCCGGACAATTTGCATTGTCCCCCCCCCCTCCCTTTTTTACACTGCTGCTACTCTCTGTGTGTTATCAGTGACTTTACCTCTACATACATTTACATTACATTTTACATTTACATATACATACAGTACATGTACATATTACCTAAATTATCTCGACTAAGCTGTGCCCCCGCACATTGACGCTGTAACGGAACCCCCTATATATAGCCTCACTATTTTACTGCTGCTCTTTAAGTATTTGTTAGTTTGTACATGTGACAAATAAAATGTGATTCGATTTTATTTTATTTTTTGTCTTGTGAGTGGTTGAACTGTACATGCCGGGCACATCGTTGGCAGCACAACACCCTAAATTATTTCTTAGTACATATCATTTCAGAGGCACTATTATCATCAGGAGACGATCCAGACAGCACACATGATAGCCCCTGAACTGCTTCTGTCAGATACACACACACAGGCATAAGGATAACAGTATATTCATTCAGCTGTCTTCTAACACAGACCAATTTGAGTGTCCTGGAGGGAAGTAGGATGATACTGAGCTGATGATGATAATGATACTACATTTACATTTTAGTCATTTGGCAGACACTCTTATCCAGAGCGACTTACAGTTCGTGAGTTCATACATTTTCATACTGGCCCCCCGTGGGAAACGAACCCACAACCCTGGCGTTGCAAGCGCCATGCTCAAAGTTCTTCTGGCGGGGGTGTACACTAACCTCACACACATATCAAAAATACTTTGGCAGCTTTCAGCCTCAAGCCTTTTATCTAAATGATATAAACTGTAAGTTGGTGAGGCTACCAGATCTCACAGTCTCACGTCAGAATTAGATGTTCTTCCATGTTCTCAAAAGTAAAATGTAAAGGTTGTTCCAAACGTCAAATATCAAAGTGAAGAAGAAGGGAGGGAAAGAGGGGTGAAAGAGAGAGGGGATTTCTTTGATGACAATCAAACAACAAGTAGCTGGCTCTGAGTATGATGTGTGCGTAATACTGTCAGCTCATACCAAGCTCTCCACTTAGGACAGTTGAGAGCAGAGCAGAACCTAGCATACACCAAATCACTGTATAAACACACCTTTCATCTGTGTGTGTGTGTGTGTGTGTGTGTGTGTGTGTGTGTGTGTGTGTGTGTGTGTGTGGACATGTTTAACTATACCACACCAGAAGTTCCCACAAGGATAGTAAACAAAGAAAGATTTGATCAACTGGGAACATTTTGCCGGTCCCCTAAAGTAAAAATGCTATTTCTAGGGGATTTAGGGTTAAGGTTAGAATTAGTGTTAGGGTTAGAGGTTAGGTTTAGGGTTAGGAGTTAAGGTTAGGTTTGATTTAATTTAATTTATTAGGTTCCCCATTAGCCGATGCCAATGGCGACGGCTAGTCTTATTGGGGCCCGACACATAACGAAATAGACATCACAGACAAAATGCTTTATCAAATCAAATCAAATCACATTTTATTGGTCACATCCGCCGAATACAACAGGTGCAGACATAACAGTGAAATGCTTACTTACAGACCTTAACCAACAGTGCATTTATTTTTAACAAAAAAAGTACAAATAAAACAACAACAACAAAAAAAGTGTTGAGAAAAAAAAGAGCAGAAGTAAAATAAAATAACACTAGGGAGGCTATATATACAGGGGGGTACCGGTGCAGAGTCAATGTGCGGGGGCACCGGCTAGTTGAGGTAGTTGAAGTAATATGTACATGTGGGTAGAGTTAAAGTGACTATGCATAAATAATTAACAGAGTAGCAGCAGCGTAAAAAGGATGGGGTGGGGGGGCAGTGCAAATAGCCCGGGTAGCCATGATTAGCTGTTCAGGAGTCTTATGGCTTGGGGGTAGAAGCTGTTGAGAAGTCTTTTGGACCTAGACTTGGCACTCCGGTACAGCTTGCCGTGCGGTAGCAGAGAGAACAGTCTATGACTAGGGGAGCTGGAGTCTTTGACAATTTTAAGGGCCTTCCTCTGACACCGCCTGGTATAGAGTTCCTGGATGGCAGGAAGCTTGGCCCCAGTGATGTACTGGGCCGTACGCACTACTCTCTGTAGTGCCTTGCGGTCGGAGGCCAAGCAGTTGCCATACCAGGCGGTGATGCAACCAGTCAGGATGCTCTCGATGGTGCAGCTGTATAATTTTTTGATGATCTGAGGACCCATGCCAAATCTTTTCAGTCTCCTGGGGGGGAATAGGCTTTGTCGTGCCCTCTTCACGACTGTCGTGGTGTGTTTGGACCATGATAGTTCGTTGGTGATGTGGACACCAAGGAACTTGAAGCTCTCAACCTGTTCCACTACAGCCCCGTCGATGAGAATTGGGGCGTGCTCAGTCCTCTTTTTTTTCCTGTAGTCCACAATCATCTCCGTTGACTTGGTCACGTTGAGGGAGAGGTTGTTGTCCTGGCACCACACGGCCAGGTCTCTGACCTCCTCCCTATAGGCTGTCTCATCGTTGTCGGTGATCAGGCCTACCACTGTTGTGTCGTCGGCAAACTTAATGATGGTGTTGGAGTCGTGCCTGGCCATGCAGTCATGGGTGAACAGAGAGTACAGGAGGGGACTGAGCACGCACCCCTGAGGGGCCCCCGTGTTGAGGATCAGTGTGGCAGATGTGTTGTTACCTACCCTTACCACCTGGGGGCGGCCCGTCAGGAAGTCCAGGATCCAGTTGCAGAGGGAGGTGTTTAGTCCCAGGATCCTTAGTTTAGTGATGAGCTTAGAGGGCACTATGGTGTTGAATGCTGAGCTGTAGTCAATGAATAGCATTCTCACGTAGGTGTTCCTCTTGTCCAGGTGGGAAAGGGCAGTGTGGAGTGCAATAGAGATTGCATCATCTATGGATCTTTTGGGGCGGTATGCAAATTGGAGTGGGTCTATGGTTTCTGGGATAATGCTGTTGATGTGAGCCATGACCAGCCTTTCAAAGCACTTCATGGCTACAGACGTCAGTGCTACGGGTCGGTAGTCATTTAGGCAGGTTATCTTAGAGTCCTTGGGCACGGGGACTATGGTGGTCTGCTTGAAACATGTTGGTATTACAGACTCAGTCAGGGACATGTTGAAAATGTCAGTGAAGACACTTGCCAGTTGGTCAGCACATGCTCGGAGTACACGTCCTGGTAATCCGTCTGGCCCTGCGGCCTTGTGAATGTTGACCTGCTTAAAAGTCTTACTCACATCGGCTACGGAGAGCGTGATCACATAGTCATCCGGAACAGCTGGTGCTCTCATGCATGCTTCAGTGTTGCTTGCCTCGAAGCGAGCATAGAAGTGGTTTAGCTCGTCTGGTAGGCTTGTATCAATGGGCAGCTCGCGGCTGTGCTTCCCTTTGTAGTCTGTAATAGTTTTCAAGCCCTACCACATCCAACGAGCGTCAGAGCCAGTGTAGTACGATTCAATGTGTGTGTGTGTGTGTGTGTGTGTGTGTGTGTGTGTGTGTGTGTGTGTGTGTGTGTGTGTGTGTGTGTGTGTGTGTGTGTGTGTGTGTGTGTGTGTGTGTGTGTGTGTGTGTGTGTGTGTGTGTGTGTGTGTGTGTGTGTGTGTGTGTGTGTGTGTGTGTGTGTGTGTGTGTGTGTGTGTGTGTGTGTGTGTGTGTGTGTGTGAAAGAGTACAAATCTGGTCCATTGGGGATCTGTGGTTGGCCTGTGGTGGTCCTCTCATAGGGCTTCGGTGTGATGGTTGGGGGTGGTATGATGATGAGTGTGTAGATGTACTTCACCATAGTTGTCTCCTATTAGCTTCATCCTACTCTGGGTCTGAAGGAGGAAAGTAGACACAAATCATCACTTGCATTTACAATTTATTGTGCATTTTGCGTTTCTCAATCTCAAAGCCCTTTACATTTTATGGGAGTAAGTCATTCCACCACCAATAAGCAGCACTCACCTGGATGATTCACAGCAGATAGATTGTGCCAGAATTCTCACCTCACATTTGTTATAACAGTGGAAAGGTGATAGCTGCAACAAGATCTCACGGTTTTACTAATTTGACTTCAGATTCTGAAGTTGCTCCAAATGTCAAATTTCTAAGTTATGGGTTAAGGTTTTGGATAGCGTTAAAACATTACGTTTAGGCATTCAGTCCGAATGGTTAAATGAAGGCTTAAGTTTTGTCTACCACTGGGATTGAACAAGCGACTTTCGGATCCGGAGTCATGGGATTACGCCCATCCATCACCCTAGCAAAACCCAGCCTACTTGATGGTAATAGTGCTCCTAGTGGCCAGTTTTGAAGGCATTTCCCGATGTCCTGAGGACATGGCCAGACATCCAATATTGAAATCAATCTTTAACGATGTGGCTGGATAACTAACTTGTATATAATGTTAATAAATTAACTTTGTGAATATCAATTTCCCTCTGAAATGATAAGATTGATTCACGTTTTAAATGATTGGCTGTAGTTTGTGTGGGATAGGGGGACTGCATGTGATGAAGGCAGCAAAGACAAAAAGCATTGCACTAACAAAACGACTTTTGACAGGCCATAAATTGAGCAAGGCAGAGTGGCTAATGAAACTATCGTAATTCTGTCAGACGTCATCCATATTTCAGTTGAAGGCTTCCTTGGATGATATCAGTGCTGTGACAGTCAGTGATGTGTTGTTCCTCAGCATAGCTGCAGGCGAGGAGGCCTATGGCTGATGAATCACACTCATTTTCTCCACCATTGATTAAAATTACACTGAAATATGCCTTCAGAGGGAGGGGGGGTAGAGAGAGGGGGGAGATAACAGCTTAGCTGCTCCAGTAATTGTTAACAGTTAGCAAAAAAGAAGACTGCACACTGAAGAATCTTATATCGTACTGTTTATGCACCGAAGTCTGTACACAGCTAGATATCTAGCTGGAAGCTCTGGTCTGATGCTGTATACACTGCAGTAGGACATCAGAGTTAGCCAGAGCCTCTGCTCTGCTAGATACCAGAGTTCGCCAGAGGATCTGGTCTGCCAGACACCAGAGTTAACCAGAGGACCGGGTCTGCTGCTGTATAGACTGCAGTAAAATACCAGCGTTAGCCAGAGGCTGTGGTCTGCTAGATTGCAGTATCAGAGTGGTGGTCAGATAAGCAGCAGAGATAAAGAGGTGAGGACTAATTGGTGAGGAAACGACCCAGTCAAGATGAGAGGAGGGAGGGTGTAGACAGGACTAGAGGAAGTGTAGCCAGGGAGGTGAGTGACACTGGTGCTTACTGATAGATTAGAGAGGAGCTGCCTGTATAGGGACAGACAGGTAGTTAGGAAGGGTAGGGAACATACACAGTCACACAAATACACATGCACCACACACACCTTAGGAAGGGTATGGGTCAGACAGTAGTGGTTAGTTGTATTAACAGGTGAGATAATGTGGAGTAAGGTGGGATAAGGGAAGAGTAGCCTGTCCTTTATGGAGAAGTTTATGTTCCTCAGGTGAGACTGGGTGGGACAGTGGTGAGCTGACACCAATCGTTATGGAGAGGAAAAAAGTGAGATACCTTTTTCCTAAATGACCCTTAGCCTCTTCCCCTCGGTGTAAACAAAATTATTGACACAAACTCAACTCGGACTATCAGAGGGCACAGTGGAACTATTGTCATTTTGCTTACACTGACTATAATCCTTTCATATCCACAATAAGTGCTTAAGGTTAGCAAGGGATAATTTGGGATAAGGTAGAGAAATAAAGATTAGGCAGCGTCTTGTGGAGTCACCTGGCTGCTGATCTAATGATATCCATGTATGGATTTCCTGCTGATCTGAATATAGCTATATTAGGTCATGTAAGGAGCTGTGAATTACGCCAGCAACAATGTTTTTCCCAGTATGCATGTGTGCTTGTGTGTGTGTAATCGTGCATGTGTGTATGTGTGCATTTTTGCATTTGTGCGTGTGTGTGTGTGTGTGTGTGTGTGTGTGTGTGTGTGTGTGTGTGTGTGTGTGTGTGTGTGTGTGTGTGTGTGTGTGTGTGTGTGTGCGCGCATTTGTGTGCATGTGCCCATGTGTGTGTGTGTGTGTGCACTGGAATGTGTGTGTAAGTAGTGTTAATTAGTAGTTGTGTTGAGTAAACAGCTCAGTAATAGCCTCCAGCCATGTCTGTGGAGCAGACACAGGTGTTTCTACTGAGGAGGGGAGCAGGGGGCAATAACAGGAGAGGGGATAGTAGAGGAGAGGATGGGGGCTTAGGGGGAAGGGAGGAGGGGAAGAAGGGAGGGTGGGGAAGGGCAGAGGTGGAGGAGGGTAAAGAGGAAAAAGGGCGGTGGAAACAGGAAGTGTTGTAAGAAGGGTTTGATTAGGAGCCAGTATAATGGATCATAGTTTATGTTGTGCATATTGTCTAGTTCTGGTGGAGGGGAGAGAAGAAGAGGAGAGAATGGGTGTATGATGATTCCTCTAATCTCCTGTGAGTAAGACAGTGAGGGAAGGAGGTGGGGTGTGGGTTGTAAACACAAGACTGATGATCCCATAGCAGTAGTCACAGCTGCGTCCTCAAAAACCTCAATCCCAACGTTCCACACATCGCATGCATATTCCCAATCAGAGCATACCACACACACACACACTCACGCACACACACACACACCCGCGCGCGCACACACACACAAACACACACAGACATGACATGAGGCTGGTGTTTGAAGATTAAAGAGAGGACTAAGACAAACAAGCATCTGGAATGCCAGAGGCAAACAGCTGTGGTGCACTGAGGACCACACAGGGCCGTTAGACTCTACACAGGAGGTAGCAGCCTGGGGAGGAGGGTGGCACAAGACTGTTCCATAGCACCAACTGACAGTCTACAATAGACCATAGACAAGAATGTCTACATTGCGTTTTCACACTTTTGGTATTATCTGCTTGTCTTGTTCTTTTGCTACAAGAAAGCTGAGTCTGAGCTGTTGGCCCGCTTCTCACTGGGTTTCGAGGCACTTTATATTACCTGCATGCGTGCGTGTGTGTAACCAAGGCATCATAATAAAATCCCTCCAGTGTGGGAAAGTGACCCTGCTCTGTGCAGACATATTGTCTTACAAAGGCTTTCCTAGCATTGGCACACCTTGGAGAATTCCTAATCCATCTTTCCAGTGGGGGATTGTGTGTATGTTTCAGTGCTTTACATTGTTTGTGGGTGTGTGTGTGTGTGCGTGTGTGTGTGTGCATTGGCACATCTTTAAGAGTTCCAAATCCATCTTTCCCAGGCTTCAAAGAGCGACTGACCAATGGCCATCCATCACAGAGAGAATTTCCATTCCCAGACACATTTACCCCACTCATCTCCTCAGAATGCCAGAAAACCAGCCTGTGGACTTGTGTGTGTGTGTGTGTGTGCGTGTGTGTGCGCGTCTGTGTCTGTGTGTGTGTGTGTGTGTGTGTGTGTGTGTGTGTGTGTGTGTGTGTGTGTGTGTGTGTGTCTGTGTGTGTGGCAGACCTTCAAAGCCTAACTTTGGCACACACGCTATCTGCAAATCTATCCGCTGTCCCCGGATCATGTTCCCCTTTGAGACTCCGACTCCCATAACTCCCTGGCATTTCCTGGTCAGCTTCCATACTTCCTTCCATTGGCTAGCTCAGGGGTTGAGGAAAAGTGTGTCAATGGATCAAAAGAGAGAGAATAATGTATGCGTGTGTGAGTCTATGTTCTTGATAAATGCAACAACAACAAAAAACATCTCACATAGAACATGTAAAGTGCCTTATTCAATGCTGGGAGACAATTTCCTTAAATGTGTTCTTGTAAGAGATGTTCTTTCAAGATGGGAAATAACATTTCTGAAGTTTCTGGACTAATTGGTTAACTATTCTAGTTCCAGATGCCACCATAACATCCAGCCAGTGTGTTGTTCTCTCTCCCAATTATCAAATGTACAATTGAAGTCGGAAGTTTATATACACTTAGGTTGGAGTCATTAAAACTCATTTTTCAACCACTCCACAAATTTCTTGTTAACAAACTATAGTTTTGGCAAGTCGGTTAGGACATCTACTTTGTGCATGACACAAGTAATTTTTCCAACAAGTGTTTACAGACAGATTATTTCACTTATAATTCACTGTATAACAATTCCAGTGGGTCAGAAATGTACATACACTAAGTTGACTGTGCATTTAAACAGCTTGGGAAATTCCAGAAAATGATGTCATGGCTTTAGAAGCTTCTGATTGGCTAATTGACAACATTTGAGTCAATTGGAGGTGTACCTGTGGATGTATTTCAAGGCCTACCTTCAAACCCAGTGCCTCTTTGCTTGACATCATGGGAAAATCGAAAGACATCAGCCAAGACCTCAGAAAAAAATTTGTAGACCTCCACAAGTCTGGTTCATCCTTGGGAGCAATTTCCAAAAGCCTGAAGGTACCACGTTCATCTGTACAAACAATAGTACGCAAGTATAAACACCATGGGACCACGCAGCCGTCATACCGCTCAGGAAGGAGACGCGTTCTGTCTCCTAGAGATGAATGTACTTTGGTGCAAAAAGTGCAAATCAATCCTGAACAACAGCAAAGGACCTTGCGAAGATATTGGAGGAAACAGGTACAAAAGTATCTACAGTGAAACGAGTCCTATAACAACATAACCTGAAAGGCCGCTCAGCAAGGAAGAAGCCGCTGCTCCAGAACCGCCATAAAAAAGCCAGACTACGGTTTGCAACTGCACATGGGGACAAAGATCGTACTTTTTGGAGAAATGTCCTCTGGTCTGATGAAACGAAAATAGAACTGTTTGGCCATAATGACCATTGTTATGTTTGGAGGAAATAGGGGGAGCTTGCAAGCCGAAGAATAACATCCCAACCGTGAAGCACGGGGGTGGCAGCATCATGCTGTGGGGGTGCTTTGCTGCAGGAGGGAATGGTGCACTTCACAAATAGATGGCATCATGAGGAAGGAAAATTATGTGGATATATTGAAGCAACATCTCAAGACATCCGTCAGGAAGTTAAAGCTTGGTCGCAAATGGGTCTTCCAAATGGACAATGACCCCAAGCATTTTTCCAAAGTTGTGGCAAAACTTCCGACTTCAACTGTATGTGGAGGCTTTTGTGTACTGTAGCTATGTAAAATTGTCTGTGTGTGTGTGTCACATCGCCAAATGGGAAAACATGACGCATCATAGACGATAAACAGATAATGGGCCTTCCCTGAAATTCATCTGACCGATCGACCCCACCCCACCAGGAACTGTTTAGCCTACTGTTTAAGAGCAAACACACACACACAAATACACACACACACACACACACACACACACACACTAGACACATCTGTTGACTTTCAAACTCTGTACATTTCCCAGAAGCCTGTCTGATTCAGTGGGTCGTGTGCGTGCGTCCTGCTGTTAGCTCGTTAGCGTTAGCATCCAGGCTAGCAGACGCACTGATGTGGTCTGACCTGGCCATAATGACCCACATACCTTCATTTATCACCCACAGTACAGCATGGGGGAATGGGAATGTTGGTGTGTGTATGTGCACTGGCATTTACAGGCAGAGGGGTAAATGTTAGGATGCAGTAATGTGGTCTAAGTTGGTTCTAATAACCTCCATCAATCATCCATAGGACAGGAGTGTCAGGCGCCGCTCTCAGTGTGTGTGTGTGTGTGTTTATGTACCTGTTCTGTGGTGGAGGCTAAAGGAGTTACTAAGTCATAATGTGTACATATTGTTTGAGCTGGTGCATGAGTCTGTCCTTCTCTCTCTTCAAAATCCTCACCTCATCCTATGATTTTGTTCCATTTAGAGGAGGACATTTCCAGCAGGGCTATGTTAGCATCCTTCTCACTGATCCCTGCTAGAAGAGCCTGCTGCCTGGAGAGGAGAGGGGGATGAGAGGGAGAGAGAGAGGAAGCGAATGCAAGATGGTTAGGAAGACTAGATACAGTCATAAGTATGCTCAACAAACACTCAGGATGTCACACACACACACACAGACATTGAAGTGGCATAGTGTAAGTGCAGCATTAGTCTGTCCCCGACTGAGTCATTGTAGAGGTGAAGGGGTAATGGAGGATAATAGAGTAATAGAGAGGGGAGAGAGGATATGACATACATCCTCTGTCAGGGTTGGTTATCACAGTGGTATACACACAGCAGGGGGGTGGACACAGGTGCAGGGGTTAACATACCAGCAGGCTGCATCACACACACACACAAATGTTTCCTCATGGCATAAGTGTCCTAACCCCTCTGTGTTCACACAATTAGGAGGACCAAACTATAGGGCTGTATTTTCGGGGCTGCTGTGTGGGGAGAGCCATTACTGTTCCATCGTCATCAAACAGGAAGTCATACACTCACACATGCATTTAAACCTTTCTGGGAGAGTGTAGAGAGAGAGAGAGAGAGAGAGAGAGAGAGAGAGAGAGAGAGAGAGAGAGAGAGAGAGAGAGAGAGAGAGAGAGAGAGAGAGAGAGAGAGAGAGAGACTGAGTGAGAGAGAGAGAGACTCAGAGAGAGAGCGAGAGAGACTGAGTGAGAGAGAGAGACAGAGAGAGAGAGAGACTGAGTGAGAGAGAGAGACAGAGAGAGAGAGAGACTGAGTGAGAGAGACTTGTAGAGTCCATGCTCTGCCAAATTGAGGCTGTTCTGACAGCAAAAGGGGGGGGTGCAACTCAATATTAGGAAGGTGTCCTTAATGTTTTGTACACTCAGTGTATTTTTCAAATTGACATCAATTGATGTATTAATTCAATCAATCCATGGTGGCAGACATTGCCATGCTCATGCTTTCTGTGGTCCACTGTAGCAGCAGTCTGTTAGTGTGTAAACTGGGCTGGTATTTTTAGCTGTGTAAACACTGCGTAAAATTGCCTGTTTCTGAGTGTGTACAGTACATGTAAATCAGAATATATTTAATGATAAGAAGTAGAAGTCAGAATAATAACAGAGCAAGACCAGTCTTGATTAGTCGGCTCTGGAAGTTCATGTTTACACATGCTAATAGACCCTAACACCTTGTCTACTGTCCTCATATCACGCCCCAGTGTCAGCTCAGCAGGCAATCTACTCCAAACATTTATTTAGTAGGCCTTTAACTTGTTCATACATTTTAAGTCTATATTCATACAATCATCAATTAAAGATCCAATATTAAATCAAACTTCAATTCAAACTTTATTTTAAGTGCATTTAAAATAGCAACACACTTGAAACAATAAAATGAAAAACCAAGAATGGCAATAAAATAGATAGAATGTTATAATGTACATAAAACACAAAGTTGTCATTGATTAAAGGCCAAGCTAAAAAGGCTGGTTGACAAATGGGATTTTAACACCTCAAGCAGTTTCACAGTACAATGCAAAGTTCCATATAAAACTAATAATAACATGTGTAAATAAAAAACACATACAATGATGAATGAAAATAATTATAATGACCTCTACAATTTAAGAAATAAACAGTAGCTTTGCTCTCAAATTTCCAATGCTAGGCCCCTTGATTTCTCATAGTTTCACCTCCAAGTAGCCAAATGCCTAAAAAGCAGTCCTACTTGAAACTGGTATAGCACAGTTACTGTCTCAGTAATCCTTGCAAACTGCACTTTATACCGACAATATGCACAGTGCCCTTGGGCTTCCAACCACACCTGAACACCGTTTTTAAAAATTTGTTTTTATCTGTATTGTTGTCTATCATTTGTTTTCTTTGGTGCAAATAAATACATAAACATTTAATAAAAGTGCTTCATAATTCTCTGAAGTGGAATAAACTGTGCCTCTGATACAGATTCAAATGCCTTGCACCAAACCTCAACAGGGGGCTTGAAATGATATTGATTCTGATGTTTCCGGAACCAATTTACACGAGCCACGACATGAGACGTGTGTGTTTTCATGTGCTGGACCAACAAGCACATCATAAGAGAACAACTGTGTTGCTAACCCTGGTGTTAGCTCTGCATCTGGTTGAATGTGTAGTAGGCCTAGCTGTCTGTCAGTGGCGAACCACTTTGCAAGTACACATGATGAGTGAAAACTTCTACTTTGATCAGTGCTTATAACCTCTCCCAGCATGTCTACCTTATCACGTTGTTCTGTCAGCTGTATAATGGTGAGATCCTTGTTTGGATACATTAATGTGAAGACACTATACAGATCATTCCTATCTTCACTTGCTTTGACAAACAGCTGTTTAGGGGGCATGTCTGAACTCATTGCAAATTCAACATTGGTCAGATCCTTATTCTCACTCTGATCAATGGCTTGTCAGTACTTGGTACTAGCAGGACCTACATGTATGTCATATCTCAAGACCAGCCTGCTAACAAGTTTCTCATATCCTCAACGTCAGTTGGCCAGACCATGCTCTTAACCTCTTGGGCAGTTAAAACATTTCTCATAAGGTCCACTTATGTAGGTTGGATTGAAATATGAAAATGTAAATAGTTCAGAGAATCTGGCCCAAGTTTCAGTCTCTATTGTTTTCCTCTCTGCCTTGGTCTTCGCCTGTGTCCACATACTCCTTTGCATTTTGTAAACTTAATTCTGGCCAACATTTCTAATAGAATGACATTGAAAGTAAACAGGGGCCTGAAAGGCCCGGCAATAAAGTAGCCAACTTTATAAACTGCTATGATATATTATTGATGTACACTAGTTGTTAGTTTGAGAATAGACTACTGGGGGACTATTCTATGTAAAATTACTGATACAGGCTTTGAACGAAGTCATGAAATGTAGTTTCATGAAACACCGGCACAAACTCATCAGGAATAGAAGGTAGGGCATAGTGATTGAAAAGTAATTATCCAATTAAATAAACAAAACCAGAAGTGAGGGCGTGACGGTTGAAAATGACCAATCAAATTAACGCGATTCGAAAACTCTGCCATACCACTTCTGTCAGAGCTGGCGTAGGGGTGGTGTGGAAATCAGATGCAGGATGCAGAAGTAGTCCAAAAATACTTTAATAAAGTCCACAGAATGAACGGCTACAAACAGAGCCGGAGGCACAAGAAAAATAACGCACTCAGCGTAATACACTAAACACGCACAATAGTGCGGACTCTCTACAGCAATAGAGCACAAACTAGACATGGAAACACCTGCTGACAAATGAACAACTACACACAAGCACAAGACAGAAACAACGAGAACTTAAAGGACACATAATCAAGACAAAATGAGAAACAGGTGTACCAAAACAGACCAAACCAAACGAACACAGAAACAACGAACGGTGGCAGCTAGTACTCCGGGGACGACGACCGCCGAAGCCTGCCCGAACAAGGAGAAGGAGCAGCCTCGGCAGAAACCGTGACAACTTCCTTGGGGGTGTTTTCTACTAGTGCGGTTATTACTTTTTTTGTAGTCCTGTAACTAACAATGAACAACTCCCAGAATTTATACTCGTCGCACAAAGCCATGGAAATGGTTACGGACAACGTTTATAATGATACTCTGAGTCTGCAATACTCTACACCCAACGGCCACAACCGTCCGAATGTGACTCCTCAACAAAGTAAGAAGCAGTCCTATTATTTGTCAACAAAGCAATCTAGCTAGCTAGCATAACTATCTCTGCATTTTAACACTGTAGCAGATGTAACATTAGCAGCAGTAGCTAGCTACTGTAGCTAGATAGCGAAGTTAAATTACTACAGCCAATATAGTCAATAACTAATGTTACTAGTTAGTTAAAAAACGTTGTAGTTAACATGATCACATTAAGAAATTGCACGTTGCTGTTTTGACTTAAACAAGCTGTTAGCTGGCAAGCAAAGTTAGCTATCTAGCTAGCTACCAAAGCATAGTAGACTAACGTTAGCTAGCTACCCAATGTTGGTGGAAGGACAGATAGCTTGGTAGCTATCTATCTAACGTTAGCTACAGTTGAAGTCGGAAGTTTACATACACTTAGGTTGGAGTCATTAAAACTATTTTTTCAACCACTTCACAAATTTCTTGTTAACAAACTATAGTTTTGGCAAGTCGATTAGGACATCTACTTTATGCATGACACAAGTAATTTTTCCAACAATAGTTTAAAGACAGATTATTTCACTTATAATTCACTGTATCGCAATTCCAGTGGGTCAGAAGTTTACATACACTAAGTTGACTGTGCCTTTAAACAGCTTGAAAAATTCCAGAAAATGATGTCATGGCTTTAGAAGCTTCTGATAAGCTAATTGACATCATTTGAGTCGAAGGTGAATGGCAAGGTACTGGAGTGTTGAACCACCCTTGCTGTCTCTGCCTGGTCAGCCCTCTCTCTACTGGGATTCTCTGCCTCTGACCCTATTACGGCAGCTGAGTTACTGGCTTGCTCGCGCTCTCCCATCCTTCCTGTCATTGCGCTCGTGCGGTGGGGAAGATCTTTGTTGGCTATACTCAGCCTTGTCTCAGGGTAGTAAGTTAGTGGTCTGTTGAAATTCCTTTGGTGATGTGGGTGCTGTGCTTTGGCAAAGTGGGTGGGGTTATATCTTGCCTGGTTGGCCCTGTCCGGGGGTAGCTTTGGATGGGGCCACAGTGTTCCCCGACACCCCCTGTCTCCAATATCTATGCTGCAAGATTCTATGGGTCAGTCTGTTAAATCTGGTGTAATTGTCCTGTCTTTTCTGGTTTCCTGTGTGATCTTAGGTATGCTTCCTCTATTTCACCCATCTCTCTCTCTCTCTCTCTCTCTCTCTCTTTCTCTCTCTCCCCTCCCGGAGGACCTGCCCTAGGACCATGCCTCAGGACT
Organism: Coregonus clupeaformis; assembly: GCF_020615455.1. Lineage (NCBI taxonomy): Eukaryota > Metazoa > Chordata > Actinopteri > Salmoniformes > Salmonidae > Coregonus > Coregonus clupeaformis. Next base: position 59,158,177 of record NC_059215.1, read on the forward strand.
CCCTGGCCTGACGGCTCCTGGCTGTCCCAGTCCCCAGTCCACCTGGTCGTGCTGCAGATCCAATTTATGCTGTCCTGCCTGTGTAACAGTTGTTCAAATACTTTGTGAATTTCACCAGCTTCATATGTTAATGTTGATTTTATATTATGCATGCCTGCATCCTGGGAATAGGGGAGCGCATACTTACGTTTTGCCCTGTGTGCTCATGCTCAAATAAATTTGATGTCGTCTTCAGAAAAGTTAGATTCCTTTAAGCAAAAAGTCATGGCACAGTGTTTTGTTCATGAATAATGTTGTATTTTTAGAGTTTACTCATAAGTGGATGGTATTGTCAAGATGCAATTGTAATTGTAGTTTTTAGGATGATATTAACATTCTGAATTCAACACTTGTTTACAGGCTAGCTAAGGTATAAGGTATTGTATGTGTGAACGATGGCTAGCTCCTCGACTGATCCCAGTCCTTTGCATTGTGCGTCTGTTGTAGAAAGAGGCGACGATTGGCAGAACACATTTGTGCTCTACAACTGTTTTGTCTTTTCTTTTGGATGCATGTATGTGGTTTTATCTATGTAAAATGTACGTTATGTGTTGATAAATTATAAGGTTGAGGCTGTACTCATTTTTGCGTTCTAAAATAATGTTGATGCACTAGGAGAGAAAAAGGCACCGATTGGCAGAACATATGTGCTCTACAAATGTTCTTTTGAATGCAGAGAGAGAATTCTGATAGATTAAAACAACCTGATCGGGGTGCGGTTTCAACATGGCTATGTAAAGACGTGTTCCGAGGCCTCTCCACTAAGGTTTGATACTTTTATGTTTGAAACTTTTATGTATCAATACGAGAACAGACTTTGCACACCTACTGGCTCTACCAACATTTGGGTGGCATTCTTGGATATGTCTGCAACCGGGAAAACGAGACAAAGCGGAAACAGGAAGACATGACGAAGACTAACAACAAGATGGCGGATGCTAACGTTATGGAGATGCTTTTTACCAAATACCCAGAAATGGCTACACTACACTCTGATTTGACCAAACTTCATTCCTCTGCGTCAAGTATACGAGCTGAAATTATGACAGAAGTCCAGCCAACTATGGCGACACTACCAACAACTATCGCGACACAAACCCCAAAAATAAAAGATATGGAAACGTTGTTGACCGACATCGATATGCGAATTGGAGACCAAAAACGACGAGCTTACCTCAGAGAACGTGAAGCTAAAGGTTAGTCTAGATGAACAGGAAAACCATTCCCGGAGACAGAACATACAATTGATGTCGGAAGTTTACAGACATTTAGGCTGGAGTCATTAAAACTCGTTTTTCAACCACTCCACAAATGTCTTGTTAACAAACTAAAGTTTTGGCAAGTCGGTTAGGACATCTACTTTGTGCATGACACAAGTAATTTTTCCAACAATTGTTTACAGACAGATTATTTCACTTATACAGTGGGGAAAAAAAGTATTTAGTCGCCACCAATTGTGCAAGTTCTCCCACTTAAAAAGATGAGAGAGGCCTGTAATTTTCATCATAGGTACACATCAACAATGACAGACAAATTGAGATTTTTTTTCTCCAGAAAATCACATTGTAGGATTTTTTATGAATTTATTTGCAAATTATGGTGGAAAATAAGTATTTGGTCACCTACAAACAAGCAAGATTTCTGGCTCTCACAGACCTGTAACTTCTTCTTTAAGAGGCTCCTCTGTCCTCCACTTGTTACCTGTATTAATGGCACCTGTTTTAACTTGTTATCAGTATAAAAGACACCTGTCCACAACCTCAAACAGTCACACTCCAAACTCCACTATGGCCAAGACCAAAGAGCTGTCAAAGAGCTGTCAAAGAACACCAGAAACCAAATTGTAGACCTGCACCAGGCTGGGAAGACTGAATCTGCAATAGGTAAGCAGCTTGGTTTGAAGAAATCAACCGTGGGAGCAATTATTAGGAAATGGTAGACATACAAGACCACTGATAATCTCCCTCGATCTGGGGCTCCACGCAAGATCTCCCCCCGTGGGGTCAAAATGATCACAAGAACGGTGAGCAAAAATCCCAGAACAACACGGGGGGACCTAGTGAATTACCTGCAGAGTACATGTCCAGGTCCGTCTGAAGTTTGCTAGAGTGCATTTGGATGATCCAGAAGAGGATTGGGAGAATGTCATATGGTCAGATGAAACCAAAATATAACTTTTTGGTAAAAACTCAACTCGTCGTGTTTGGAGGACAAAGAATGCTGAGTTGCATCCAAAGAACACCATACCTACTGTGAAGCATGGGGGTGGAAACATCATGCTTTGGGGCTGTTTTTCTGCAAAGGGACAAGGACGACTGATCCGTGTAAAGGAAAGAATGAATGGGGCCATGTATCATGAGATTTTTAGTGAAAACCTCCTTCCATCAGCAAGGGCATTGAAGATGAAACGTGGCTGGGTCTTTCAGCATGACAATGATCCCAAACACACCACCCGGGCAACGAAGGAGTGGCTTCGTAAGAAGCATTTCAAGGTCCTGGAGTGGCCTAGCCAGTCTCCAGATCTCAACCCTATAGAAAATCTTTGGAGGGAGTTGAAAGTCTGTGTTGCCCAGCGACAGCCCCAAAACATCACCGCTCTAGAGGAGATCTGCATGGAGGAATGGGCCAAAATACCAGCAACAGTGTGTGAAAATCTTGTGAAGACTTACAGAAAACGTTTGACCTGTGTAATTGACAACAAAGGGTATATAACAAAGTATTGAGAAACTTTTGTTATTGACCAAATACTCATTTTCCACCATTATTTGCAAATAAATTCATTAAAAATCCTACAATGTGATTTTCTGGATTTTTTTTTCTCATTTTGTCTGTCATAGTTGACGTGTACCTATGATGAAAATTACAGGCCTCTCTCATCTTTTTAAGTGGGAGAACTTGCACAATTGGTGGCTGACTAAATACTTTTTTTCCCCACTGTAATTCACTGTATCACAATTCCAGTGGGTCAGAAGTTCACATACACTAAGTTGACTGTGCCTTTAAACAGCTTGGAAAATTCCAGAAAATGATGTCATGGCTTTAGAAGATTCTGATAGGCTAATTGACATCATTTGAGTCAATTGGAGGTGTACCTGTGGATGTATTTCAAGGCCTACCTTCAAACTCAGTGCCTCTTTGCTTGACATCATGGGAAAATGAAAATAAATCAGCCAAGACCTCAGAAAAAAATTGTAGACGTCCACAAATCTGGTCAATCCTAGGGAGCAATTTCCAAACGCCTGAAGGTACCACGTTCATCTGTACAAACAATAGTACACAAGTATAAACACCATGGGACCACGCAGCCATCATACCGCTCAGGAAGTAGACGCGTCTGTCTCCTAGAGATGAACGTACTTTGGTGCGAAAAGTGCAAATCAATCCCAGAACATCAGCAATGGACCTTGTGAAGATGCTGGAGGAAACAGGTACAAAAGTATCTGTATCCACAGTAAAACGAGTCCTATATCAACATAACCTGAAAGGCTGCTCAGCAAAGAAGAAGCCACTGCTCCACAACCGCCATAAAAAAGCCAGGCTATGGTTGCATCTGCACATGGCGTTCAAAAATCTTACTTTTTTTAGAAATGTCCTCTGGTCTGATGAAATACAAATAGAACTGTTTGGCAATAATGACCATCGTTATGTTTGGAGGAAAAATGGGGACGATTGCAAGCCGAAGAACACCATCCCAACCGTGTAGCACGGGGGTGGCAGCATCATGCTATGGGGGTGCTTTGCTGTAGCAGGGACTGGTGCACTTCACAAAATAGATGGCATCATGAGGAAGGAAAATCATGTGGATATATTGAAGCGACATCTCAAGACATCAGTCAGGACGTTAAAGCTTGGTCGCAAATGGGTCTTCCAAATGGACAATGACCCCAAGCATACTTCCAAAGATGTGGCAAAATGGCTTAAGGAGAACAAAGTCAAGGTATTGGAGTGGCCATCACAAAGCCATGACCTCAATCCTATAGAAAATTGTTGGGCAGAACTGAAAAAGCGTGGAAGCTTGTGGAAGCTTGTGGAAGGGTACCCAAAACATTTGACCCAAGTTAAACAATTTAAAGGCAATGCTACCAAATACTAATTGAGTGTATGTAAACTTCTGACCCATTGGGAATGTGATTAAATAAATAAAAGCTGAAATAAATATTTATCTCTACTATTATTCTGACATTTCACATTCTTAAAATAAAATGGTGATCCTAACTGACCTAAGACAGGGAATTTTTGCTAGGATTAAATGTCAGGAATTGTGAAAAACTGAGTTTAAATGTCTTTGGCTAAGATGTATGTAAACTTCCGACATCAACTGTAAGTATGGTCATAATCCCAGAAGGGACGGAAGGGTTCAATCCTAGCGAGTTCATGGCCTCTTTCCTGCAAGACGTCCTCGGCGGAGAAATGTTTGACAGGCCCCCAGTCACTGACAGGGTGCATCGCACTCTAGCGGCAAAACCACAGCCAAATCTCCCTCCCAGAGCAATGCTAGTGTAGTGTCGAGTCAATGTTTCTAATTATGCTGTAACAAACAAGTCCGCTTATACTGAGCTTTGATCATACGTTTTATTCATATCACAAGATTTCAGCATAAGTTTACAGATGTCATGATCACCCGGAGAGCAGTGTTTTCCAAATTACAATGTCCGCTCTGACCTTCTTTGTTTAAACCCAGTACTTATAATATTCCCCAAGATATGGGTGGCTCCCTCTTACCTCCAGACCAAAGAGAAAATAATTCGGACCTCCCGCGAAAGAGGATAGCTGAACTACAATTGCAAGCGGATCCATATCTTCCCAGATTACTCGGCAGACCTGGCAAGATGCAGAGCTGCATACAAATATGTGAAAGCCCACCTTCACAAGGCAGGAGTCAGATTTGGCCTGATACACCCGGCTAAACTGAGGATTACTTTCCAGGGGGCTAGCCACACATTTGACGACCCTCAGTCTGCGCTCACCTTCTACCGGGACAATATCCACTCAACAGCGGCACAGAACCCAGATCCGTGAAGGCTGCTAGTTATGTTATTAGGGTGCACACGTGGTCAGTTTACGGACGTGAACGTGAGTAACTTTTATTTGCCCTATTTGGGCAGTCCATGCACTGCATATAGATGGCTGACTGCCTTGGGATGGAAGCGTCTGCCATGCCATGATATACAAAGTAATCGTTAATAAGCGTTATGGTGTAATGTAACTAAGCTTTTCATTTATAGAACTGAGGTTCTTTTTCATTTTTTCATGAATGAATAAGCCAAAGCCCAATGATGTTCCTGTTAATTTGTCCCTTTAGTTGGGCCTCAAGGTAGGCAAAGGGTCGTAATTACTAGGCTATATTCATTTACTTTAGGCCCGCAGTTTTTTAAATTGTATTATTTATTATATAGGCTAGGCTGCATGTGACCGTATGGTGTGTGTGTTAAGGCATGTGCATATGAGTGCAATAGCGATAATGCTTAGGAAAATTAAAAGATAAGGTCTCTGGTCTTGGCCATTGTGGAGAGGTTGGAGTCTGTTTGATTGAGTGTGTGGACAGCTGTCTTTTATACAGGTAACGAGTTCAAACAGGTGCAGTTAATACAGGTAATGAGTGGAGAACAGGAGGGCTTCTTAAAGAAAAACTAACAGGTCTGTGAGAGCCGGAATTCTTACTGGTTGGTAGGTGATCAAATACTTATGTCATGCAATAAAAAGCAAATTAATTACTTAAAAATCATACAATGTGATTTTCTGGATTTTTGGACCTCTACATGCTTTGTAAGTAGGAAAACCTGCAAAATCGGCAGTGTATCAAATGCTTGTTCTCCCCACTGTACATTATCACATTACTGGCTCGACAATCAACTCTCTCCTGTCTCAGCTGCAACTATCTGAGATGTTGCTAAAGCAACCATAAAGGGTTATATCATTTCTCAAGCCTCTCTGATCAAGAAGCTTTGAATGGAAAATAGGGGACAAAATTGTAGGCTGAAGTAAAGCATTTAGAACTTTTTCAAAAACAACAACCAACCCAGGCGAACTGGAATTCACTAGCTTGTGCTAAGGCCAAACTCAATTTAGAGCATACAAAGCATGTCAAAAAACTGTTGTTTTTTACCAAGCAAAAATATTATGAGTTTGGTAACCGTCTGAGCCATCTACTTGCACACCAACTTAAAAAAGAACAGAATGAAAGCTCGATTGAGTCTATAAGAATGGCAGATGGCTCCACTTCTTATGATCCATTGCTTATCAATAATACGTTTTGCGAGTTCTATAAATCTCTTTAAACTTCACAATGTACAAGATCGAATGACGAAATTACAAAATATCTGAATAAGGTAATCTTGCCCACTATATCAGATGAGCATAGAAATAGACTAAATGCTCCATTTACTCCTGAAGAGGTTTGGGAAACGATTAAGGCAATGCCTTCTGGCAAGGCACCAGGCCTAGATGGCTTCTCTGCAGAGATCTACAAGACGTTCTGGCCTGAGATACAGTGGGGGAAAAAAGTATTTAGTCAGCCACCAATTGTGCAAGTTCTCCCACTTAAAAAGATGAGAGAGGCCTGTAATTTTCATCATAGGTACACGTCAACTATGACAGACAAAATGAGGAAAAAAAATACAGAAAATCACATTGTAGGATTTTTTATGAATTTATTTGCAAATTATGGTGGAAAATAAGTATTTGGTCAATAACAAAAGTTTCTCAATACTTTGTTATATACCCTTTGTTGGCAATGACACAGGTCAAACGTTTTCTGTAAGTCTTCACAAGGTTTTCACACACTGTTGCTGGTATTTTGGCCCATTCCTCCATGCAGATCTCCTCTAGAGCAGTGATGTTTTGGGGCTGTCGCTGGGCAACACGGACTTTCAACTCCCTCCAAAGATTTTCTATGGGGTTGAGATCTGGAGACTCCAGGACCTTGAAATGCTTCTTACGAAGCCACTCCTTCGTTGCCCGGGCGGTGTGTTTGGGATCATTGTCATGCTGAAAGACCCAGCCACGTTTCATCTTCAATGCCCTTGCTGATGGAAGGAGGTTTTCACTCAAAATCTCACGATACATGGCCCCATTCATTCTTTCCTTTACACGGATCAGTCGTCCTGGTCCCTTTGCAGAAAAACAGCCCCAAAGTATGATGTTTTCACTCCCATGCTTCACAGTAGGTATGGTGTTCTTTGGATGCAACTCAGCATTCTTTGTCCTCCAAACACGACGAGTTGAGTTTTTACCAAAAAGTTCTATTTTGGTTTCATCTGACCATTTGACATTCTCCCAATCCTCTTCTGGATGCACTCTAGCAAACTTCAGACGGGCCTGGACATGTACTGGCTTAAGCAGGGGGACACGTCTGGCACTGCAGGATTTGAGTCCCTGGCGGCGTAGTGTGTTACTGATGGTAGGCTTTGTTACTTTGGTCCCAGCTCTCTGCAGGTCATTCACTAGGTCCCCCCGTGTGGTTCTGGGATTTTTGCTCACCGTTCTTGTGATCATTTTGCCCCCACGGGGTGAGATCTTGCGTGGAGCCCCAGATCGAGGGAGATTATCAGTGGTCTTGTATGTCTTCCATTTCATAATAATTGCTCCCACAGTTGATTTCTTCAAACCAAGCTGCTTACCTATTGCAGATTCAGTCTTCCCAGCCTGGTGCAGGTCTACAATTTTGTTTCTGGTGTCCTTTGACAGCTCTTTGGTCTTGGCCATAGTGGAGTTTGGAGTGTGACTGTTTGAGGTTGTGGACAGGTGTCTTTTATACTGATAACAAGTTCAAACAGGTGCCATTAATACAGGTAACGAGTGGAGGACAGAGGAGCCTCTTAAAGAAGAAGTTACAGGTCTGTGAGAGCCAGAAATCTTGCTTGTTTGTAGGTGACCAAATACTTATTTTCCACCATAATTTGCATATAAATTCATTAAAAATCCTACAATGTGATTTTCTGGATTTTTTTCCCTCAATTTGTCTGTCATAGTTGACGTGTACCTATGATGAAAATTACAGGCCTCTCTCATCTTTTTAAGTGGGAGAACTTGCACAATTGTTGGCTGACTAAATACTTTTTTTCCCCACTGTATACCCTATCTTCATGCCTGCTCTAAATTATATGTTCGAATGAGACATCATACCAGAGTCCTGGAAACTGCATCCATTAGCCTGATACTAAAAAAGGACAAAAGCCAATTAAACCGCTCTTCGTTTAGACCTATCAGGTTGCTAGGAGTTTATGTTAAAATGGTCACTAAGACACTTGCTCGCAGGTTGGAGGTACGACTTCCAGACCTCATTAAACCTGATCAGACTGGCTTTGTCAAATCCAGATTTGGAATGGACAATGTGAGACGTGCTTTGAATATCGTAAATCACCTTGACAGAATTAAAGACCCTGCACTCATTGTCTCTCTCGATGCCGAAAAGGCCTTCGATAGAGTTGAGGGGAAATTCTTGCTGTATTAGTAAAAGTTAATCTGGGTGACCATTTTATTAATTAAGCAAAATTACTTTATTCTGACCCATCAGCGGCAGCTAACACAAATTATAAATTATCAGAAAGATTTTCTATCGGTAGGGGTCGTCGTCAAAGCTGTCCTTTTACCTCCTGCTCTGTTCTCGTTAGTCATAGAACCACTGGCTGAGGCAATAAGGTCTAGTAATAACATCAGGGTGATGATGAGCATAGAATTCCATTATTTGATAATGATTTGCTTTTATACATGTCCAAACCAGAGACCTCTGTCACTGCAGTAATGGACATCATATCTGAATATGGTAACCTGTCAAGGTACAAAATTAACGTGGAATAACCCCTCTACAATCAACATAGAAACGATATCTCAATTCCAATTGACTGAAACGCGCTTAAAACACTTGGGCATATACAGTGAGGGAAAAAAGTTTTTGATCCCCTGCTGATTTTGTACGTTTGCCCACTGACAAAGAAATGATCAGTCTATCATTTTAATGGTAGGTTTATTTGAACAGTGACAGACAGAATAACAACAAAAAAGTCCAGAAAAATGCATGTAAAAAATGTTATAAATTGATTTGCATTTTAATGAGGGAAATAAGTATTTGACCCCCTCTCAATCAGAAAGATTTCTGGCTCCCAGGTGTCTTTTATACAGGTAAGGAGCTGAGATTAGGAGCACACTCCTAAAGGGAGTGCTCCTAATCTCAGCTTGTTACCTGTATAAAAGACACCTCTCCACAGAAGCAATCAATCAATCAGATTCCAAACTCTCCACTATGGCCAAGACCACAGAGCTCTCCAAGGATGTCAGGGACAAGATTGTAGACCTACACAAGGCTGGAATGGGCTACAAGACCATCGCCAAGCAGCTTGGTGAGAAGGTGACAACAGTTGGTGTGATTATTCGCAAATGGAAGAAACACAAAATAACTGTCAGTCTCCCTCGGCCTGGGGCTCCATGCAAGATCTCACCTCGTGGAGTTGCAATGATCATGAGAATGGTGAGGAATCAGCCCAGAACTACACGGGAGGATCTTGTCAATGACCTCAAGGCAGCTGGGACCATAGTCACCAAGATCCCCCTGCTCAAGAAAGCACATATACAGGCCCATCTGAAGTTTGCCAATGAACATCTGAATGATTCAGAGGAGAACTGGGTGAAAGTGTTGTGGTCAGATGAGACCAAAATCGAGCTCTTTGGCATCAACTCAACTCGCCGTGTTTGGAGGAGGAGGAATGCTGCTTATGACTCCAAGAACACCATCCCCACCGTCAAACATGGAGGAGGAATCATTATGCTTTGGGGGTGTTTTTCTGCTAAGGGGACAGGACAACTTCACCGCATCAAAGGGACGATGGACGGGGCCATGTATCATCAAATCTTCAGCCAGGGCATTGAAAATAGGTCGTGGATGAGTATTCCAGCATGACAATGACCCAAAACACACGGCCAAGGCAACAAAGGAGTGGCTCAAGAAGAAGCACGTGAAGGTCCTGCAGTGGCCTAGCCAGTCTCCAGACCTTAATCCTATAGAATATCTGTGGAGGGAGCTGAAGGTTCGAGTTGCCAAACGTCAGCCTCGAAACCTTAATGACTTGGAGAAGATCTGCAAAGAGGAGTGGAACAAAATCCCTCCTGAGTTGTGTGCAAACCTGGTGGCCAACTACAAGAAACGTCTGACCTCTGTGATTGCCAACAAGGGTTTTGCCACCAAGTACTAAGTCATGTTTTGCAGAGGGGTCAAATACTTATTTCCCTCATTAAAATAAAAATACATTTATAATATTTTTAACATGCGTTTTTCTGGATTTTTTTGTTGTTATTCTGTCTCTCACTGTTCAAATAAACCTACCATTAAAATTATAGACTGATCATGTCTTTGTCAGTGGGCAAACGTACAAAATCAGCAGGGGATCAAATACTTTTTTCCCTCACTGTATGTTACTCCAAATCTTAAAGACCTGTTATCTTCTAATTATATGCCTTTGATCACAAAGATTAAACATGACCTGATTAACTGGTCTACCCTACCAAACTCTCTTTTTGGCAGGATTAATGTCGTCAGGATTAATATCATTCCTCGGCTAAATGATCTATTCCAAAATATCCCCTGCCATCTATCTTAGTCCTATTTTCAATCCCAAAGTATCTAAATATATCTGGAACAATAAGAAACCTAGAACCAAATTTAACAAACTAATTAAGCCTAAGGTGGGTTCTCTTTGCCAAATCTGCAACTATATTACTGGTCTGCTCAGATCAAGAACATTATTAGTTGGTGCCTAGACAGACACTTTGGTTTGGGATGGAATCAATAGCATTTTATTATTGCTTTGAAAAGATCCAGGCCTTATCTGACAATTTTACAGTACATAATATACTCTTAGCTTGGAAAGATGCAAAGAGGTACTTGCAGATTCCAGACCATATATCACTCTCATCAACGATTGCCCTTAATCCAGATCCCCCCCACCTCCCAAATAAGGAGTATTGAACTTCTTGACTGGAACTCGAAGGGTATTGCTGAAGTTACGTCATTATTTACTCAGGACACCCTTAAATCGTTCCAACAGATAAAACAGAGTTTGACTTACCCAACAAATATTGTTTTAAGTACCTACAACTTAGACACTTCATAGAGGGTCAGAATAAAGTTGATAAACTACGTTTTCAAATGACTGAAGTTGAAAAACTATTTACGAATCCTACTGTTCAGAGAGGTTTAATCTCCAACATATTTTCTATTTTATTGAACAAAAGTGCCTCATCCTATGATGCGTTGAGACATGTTTGGGAGAGAGACATTGCACATGCATTCGGTGAGGAAGACTGGGCATCTATCTGTGAAAGGGTCTACCCAAAATGCACCTCCATAAGCATACAATAACTACATTTCAAAATTTTTAATAGAACCTACTTTACACCTCCACTTTCACAGAATGTTTTCCAATGCATCACATTTATGTTTCAAATATAAACAGGATACTGGCACCTCATGCACGTTTTTTGGTACTGTAGCAGAATCCAGTCTTATTGGAATGATATTAATTTACACATCCAGAAGATCTTGGGTAGACAATTTGCTTTTTCACTGAATTTATATTTGCTCTACTTTGATTGTAACTTTGAGTTTGACACTGACTCTGAACGTCTGGTCAATACCCTTGTTTACTTAGCCGAAAAATGTATATTGTTATTATGGTCCACACCTGAAGTACCATCTGTGAGAATGTGGCTTTCTCAAGCTTCTGCTATTCTACCCCTGGAGAAACTTACCTTTGATTTACACCAGAAGTCTGATACATTTTGGAAAATCTGGTCTCCATTGTGGTCCTATGTAGAAAACCTCCCATAAATGCCTGATGTTACAATTGTGATGTTTGTATATAATTTTTTCACTCCATTTTATGACTGCCTTTTTGTATAAAATTTTGCTGTATCCTTCTTCCTTTTATTGTACTTAGTCTGTGTGGTGCACTTTGTTTGGTTGTCTATGTAACCCCTGTTCAAAGAAAATGACATTCAAATAAAACAAAACAAAAACTGATCTCCAAAGTCCACATCTTTAGTCTCAATCAATCACATATAATGCAGAGCTACAGCGGTGCAGTACAGCACTGGTTACATTGGAGCCTTCTAGACCTGGATTTCTTTGTTGATCGACGTCAACTCAATCACCATGGCACTGCTGCTCTAGAGACTCTGTTTACATCATTGAGGTACTGCTGTCGCTTTTTTTGCTGAAAACGATGTATTGAGAGTGCTGTTTATGGTTAACTAACATAGAAGTGTGTTCACCAACAGAAATGTGAACATAACATTAGTGGTTTAGTGACATCGTATAATGGTGATGATGAAATCAAATTCACTGCTGGGAGGGGGAGGTTTTTCTCAAATCCCTTTAAAGTGTGAAGGTGCAGTAGGTTCCCCCATGTTTTGCTCCACTAAAAATACAGATGAAAGCCCTTCATCTAGTGTTAATCAAAATACCCCTGTAGATGGTTTAGCTGAGATGGTCACTCAGCTAGCCTGGGAAGTAGGGAGCTCCATTAGGGAGGAAATACAGAGTGGCAGGTCCAGCACTCATGAGCCACCAGTAAGTACAGAGAAGATAAGTGATCATCACTCAGAGTCAGCAGGATATTTAGACCTCAGTAAAATTAAGTTCATCATGCAATCAGACGTGAAGGAACCTCCTACATACAGTGGAGAAAAAAAGTATTTAGTCAGCCACCAATTGTGCAAGTTCTCCCACTTAAAAAGATGAGAGAGGCCTGTAATTTTCATCATAGGTACACGTCAACTATGAGATTTTTTTTCTCCAGAAAATCACATTGTAGGATTTGTTATGAATTTATTTGCAAATTATGGTGGAAAATAAGTATTTGGTCACCTACAAACAAGCAACATTTCTGGCTCTCACAGACCTGTAACTTCTACTTTAAGAGGCTCCTCTGTCCTCCACTTGTTACCGGTATTAGTGGCACCTCTTTGAACTTGTTATCAGTATAAAAGACACCTGTCCACAACCTCAAACAGTCACACTCCAAACTCCACTATGGCCAAGACCAAAGAGCTGTCAAAGGACACCAGAAACAAAATTGTAGACCTGCACCAGGCTGGGAAAACTGAATCTGCAATAGGTAAGCAGCTTGGTTTGAAGAAATCAACTGTGGGAGCAATTATTAGGAAATGGAAGACATACAAGACCACTGATAATCTCCCTCGATCTGGGGCTCCACGCAAGATCTCACCCTGTGGGGTCAAAATGATCACAAGAACGGTGAGCAAAAATCCCAGAACCACATGGGGGGACCTAGTGAATGACCTGCAGAGAGCTGGGACCAAAATAACAAAGCCTACCATCAGTAACACACTACGCCGCCAGGGACTCAAATCCTACAGTGCCAGACGTGTCCCCCTGCTTAAGCCAGTACATGTCCAGGCCCGTCTGAAGTTTGCTAGAGTGCATTTGGATGATCCAGAAGAGGATTGGGAGAATGTCATATGGTCAGATGAAACCAAAATAGAACTTTTTGGTAAAAACTCAACTCGTCGTGTTTGGAGGACAAAGAATGCTGAGTTGCATCCAAAGAACACCATACCTACTGTGAAGCATGGGGGTGGAAACATCATGCTTTGGGGCTGTTTTTCTGCAAAGGGACCAGAACGACTGATCCGTGTAAAGGAAAGAATGAATGGGGCCATGTATCGTGAGATTTTGAGTGAAAACCTCCTTCCATCAGCAAGGGCATTGAAGATTAAACGTGGCTGGGTCTTTTAGCATGACAATGATCCCAAACACACCGCCCGGGCAACGAAGGAGTGGCTTCGTAAGAAGCATTTCAAGGTCCTGGAGTGGCCTAGCCAGTCTCCAGATCTCAACCCCATAGAAAATCTTTGGAGGGAGTTGAAAGTCCGTGTTGCCCAGCGACAGCCCCAAAACATCACTGCTCTAGAGGAGATCTGCATGGAGGAATGGGCCAAAATACCAGCAACAGTGTGTGAAAACCTTGTGAAGACTTACAGAAAACTTTTGACCTGTGTCATTGCCAACAAAGGGTATATAACAAAGTATTGAGAAACTTTTTTTATTGACCAAATAGTTATTTTCCACCATAATTTGCAAATAAATTCATTAAAAATCCTACAATGTGATTTTCTGGATTTTTTTTCTTCTCATTTTGTCTGTCATATTTGACGTGTACCTACGATGAAAATTACAGGCCTCTCTCACCTTTTTAAGTGGGAGAACTTGCACAATTGCTGGCTGACTAAATACTTTTTTTCCCCACTGTACCAGTTGTTATGGTTTCACAGACACAGGCAAAGGCGCCATCTTTCCCCGCCTAGCCCTTCAGGCATAGGGAATGCAGGGTTTGTGGCTCAACAGATCACTCCACTGTGATGCACTGTAGACATGAGAACCTATGCCTCTGGTGCTTTTCCCCAGAACATTGGAAGTAAAATTGTCCAAAACAGGGGGAACGTTATGCCAATACCGGAAGTGAGAGATGCCCAACACAGCAGCAGAGAAACCCACAACAGCAGCAACCGTTAAACTGACACGCCCACAGGTGAAGAGGGGAAATGTGGGTGTTCATCTGTCTGCCCCCAAGAAAGAATCTGATGATCTAGAGAAAACATATGAGATTTTGTGCTCTGATGCGAAAGAAGGAGAGAAAATTGTTATGTTAGGTTCATAAGAGGTTGAGGCTTTTTCAGATTTGTTTTACACCTCTGTGTCTGTACATGGGAAAGTGCAGCTTAAGGGCATGCTTGACACTGGGTCTATGGCCTGTACATTGAGTGAACATGCTGAGTAGAGACTTTTGGAACCAGTTGCACTTCCTCAGCATTATCAGCCTCCTAAAGAGTTAGTGTTAGTGGGTTGTGGGGGGAAGAAGGCCTCACCAAAGTGTTTCTATGACTTGGAGATGCAAATCTATGGTATTGATGTTAAAGTGCCCACCCTAGTTGTTCCTGGACAGCGTGATGATCTTATCCTGGAATTGAATGTCATTAAACATCTATGGCATACTGGAAGCTAGTCAACAACATGGATGGCCAGACTCACTCTACAGTTTCTACAGATGTCACAAGATGGAAGAGACAGGAAGTTGATGGCAAGATTGAGACCGTGAAGCTCACTCAAGCTGTGACTTTTTTTCCCCAAGACTGAACACTTAGTTTGGGGAAAACTTCCTAAAAATGTCCCATTGTCTCCAGACAGCACTGTAATAGTCGAGCCTACCGGGTCAAAGGTCAAGCCCAGAAACATACTTGTGGGTAGAGTTATTACGCCCATGTGTGGAGATGGTTGTGTCCCTTTAAAGGGAGTAAACTGTTCAGATAAACATCTCACTCTAAGACGTAACATGAAGCTGGCTGATGTGTCTACACGCTTTGCTGTTGAGAATGCAACAATCTTTCAGGGCCTTCATGAGGTGGGGAAAACCCCAATGGAACAGAAGCAGGATGTCAATGGCTGCCACAACCTGAAACAAAGACTGTCTGATCTAGGATTAGGATACACCGACATTGATGGATGCAAGGCGACTGACTGGTGGAAGGAGAAGCTTGTGAATGTCATCACAAAATATGAAGACATCTTTTCAAGACATAATCTGGACTGCGGAGAAGCCAGGGTTTATGTTCACCGTATCCACCTGGTTGATGACAGACCCTTCTGTCTACCATACAGAAGGGTTCCGCCTGCTCAATACCTGAAGCTGAGGACGGTGTTAACAGATATGGAGGAAGTAGGCCTTATACGCAAGTCGGTTAGTGAGTATGCCTCCCCTTTAGTCATGGTACGGAAGAAAGACGGGAGTCTGAGGATATGTACTGACTTCAGGTGGATGAATGCACGAACGGCGAAGGATGCCCATCCCCTTTCTCATCAAGCAGATTGTCTCGCAGCCCTTGGTGGCAGTGCATTTTTCAGCACCATGGACTTGACCTCAGGATTTTATAACATCCCAGTTCATGAAGAAGTACACAGCCTTTACCACACCGATTGGACTTTATGAGTACAATCGCATACCACAGGGTCTGTGTAACAGCCTCTTTCATGAGAATGATGTTAAGTATATTTGGGGACCTACATTTCTCAAATATCCTTTGTTATCTGGATGACTTGTTGGTCTTTGCACCCACTGAGGAACTGGCTCTGCAGCGACTTGAAATTGTGTTTTGCGTCTAAGTGCCAACAACCTCAAACTAGCACCCAAGAAATGCCAATTCCTACGAAGAACAGTGAAATTCCTCTGACATATCATTAAAGAGGACGGTGTGTCAGTGGACACTGAGAAGGTGGAGGCCATTGCCAAGATGAGCCAAGCTCAGCTTACTTAGGCAGACAGATGCACTCCCTCTGCTCAGAGGTTAAAATCCTTCTTGTGTATGGTATTATATTACCAGCACTTCATTCCTGACCGTTTCACCATATCCAATCCTTTGTTTGCACTCACTGGGGGTCAAAAGAGAAGAGGAAGAGATGGGAAAAAGAAGAGCAACAGTGGGACTTTCCGGAAGCTGACGCTGTCGGATTGGACTGAGGAGTGTGTCGTTGCATTCCAGAAGCTGAAGGATGCTCTTCTGAATTGTGTCGTGCTGGCTCACCCTGATTTTGAGAGGCTGACCATTCTCTTCACTGACGCTTCTTTGGATGGTCTCGGGGCTGTGCTTTGTCAAGTGGCTGAAGGTGAAGATAAAGCAAGGCCCATAGCATTCGCGAGAAAGACCCTGAGTAAGTTGCAGAGATGGTATCCAGCACACAGACTTGAAATTCTAGTGCTGAAATGGAGCGTGTATGAGAAATTCAGTCACTGGCTTAAGGGGCGCGAGTTCACTGTCTGGACAGATAGTAACCCGTTAACATACATCATGACAAAACCCAAGCTGGATGCTTGCGAGCAAAGATGGGTCGCCAAGCTGGCACCCTACAACTTCGATTTTAAGCATATTCCAGGCAGCAAGAATACAGTAGCAGAAGCACTGAGCCGCGACCCCTTCGCAGTGACTGTCGCACAGAGACTGATGAGTGTCCTATCAAGCACTTCTGTCTGAGGCTGTTGGGATGATGAATGATGATGTCCAAGATGCCTTCCGGTGGGCTTCTTATCCCCAGGAGATAACCTCCTTGACCACTGCTGAAGTGAAAGCCATATGTCAGCTCCATATCGACTGGGAATGTTCAGCTGAGATGCAAGCAATCCAGCTTGGTTCCAACATCCAACAGCTGCTTTCTCCTGGTATTGAGACTTTGCCTGAACTCTCACGTGAGGAACTTCGAGATCTCCAGCTGCAACACTGTGATTTCCAAGGTCATCCCTTTAGTTTTCAATAAGAAACCGTCCACCAGACGAGACCGATATGCTGTTTCTTCTAAAGTGTTGTTGCTGATGAAGCAGTGAGACCGCTTGATCCAAAGAGAGGGAGTTCTGTATCGTGTCATTAAGGACAGTCACACAAACCAGAGAAAGTTCCAGTACGTCTCACCAGAGGTGTTGAGACTCAAAGCAATGACCGGCATTCACGACCTTGCAGGACATCAAGGTCAAGCTAGAACTCTAGCCCTGGCCAGACAGAGGTTTTTCTGGTCTGCAAGGAGTATGCACGCTGCTGCCAGAGATGCATTCTAGCAAAGACTCCAGAGCCAGCGGCTAGAGCCCTGTTAGAGAGCATCAAAACCTGCTCTCCCATGGAGTTGGTGTGTTTGGATTTTTGGACAGCGGAAGACTGGAAGATTCTGGGGAGGAAACACTGTCCAAAAAGAAGAGCTCAGTTGATGTTCTGGTGGTGACTGACCACTTCACTAAACTTGCCCATGCATGGCCATGCAGAAATCAGACAGCCAAGCAACTAGCTCGTGAACTGTGGGATCGTGTCTTCTGTGTCTACGGATTTGCTGCAATAATCCATACTGATCAGGGCGCGAATTTCGAGAGCGAGCTAATAGCAGAACTGCTTAAGCTCTCCGGTGTCCAAAAGTCAAGAACCACGGCGTATCACCCAATGGGGAATGGAGAGACTGAATGCTTCAACATAACTTTAGGCAGCATGCTCTACACCAACAGCGCCGGAGAAGATGGCTGCCGTTTTACAGCCCTCTAACCAATTGTACTATTATGTGTGTTTTTCCGCGTTATTTGTAATTTATTTTGTACATAATGTTTATGCCATCGTCTCTTATAACCAAAAAGAGCTTCTGGATATCAGGACAGCGATTACTCACCTCGCATTGGACGAAGACTTTTTCTTCAACGAGTCAGACGCGAAGGATATTCTACAGACACCCGGCAAGGCCCAGATCCCCGTCATTCGCCTGAGGAAGAGACGGAGATATCGTGGACGTAGGTCGGGGTGCCTTGTAAGGATCCGACGGCGAGCGAGTAAACTGCCTCTCCCATCAATACTATTAGCCAACGTTCAATCTTTTGAGAATAAAATTGACGATTTAAGATTACGGTTATCCTACCAACGGGACATTAAAAACTGTAATATCTTATGTTTCACGGAGTCGTGGCTGAACGACAACAATGATACCATTCAGCTAGCAGGCTACACGCTACATCGGCAGGACAGAACGGCTGGCTCCGGTAAGACAAAGGGTGGCGGTCTCTGTATATTTGTAAACAACAGCTGGTGTACAAAATCAAATACTAAGGAAGTCTCGAGGTTTTGCTCGCCTGAGGTAGAGTATCTTATGATAAGCTGTAGACCACACTATTTACCAAGAGAGTTTTCAGCTATATTTTTCATAGCTGTCTATTTACCACCACAAACCAATGCTGGCATTAAGATTGCACTGAATGAGTTGTACAAGGCCATTAATCAACAGGAAAACGCTCATCCAGATGCAGCGCTCCTAGTGGCCGGGGACTTTAATGCAGGGAAACTTAAATCCGTTCTACCTAATTTCTACCAGCATGTCAAATGTGCAACCAGAGGGAAAAAAACTCTAGACCACCTTTACTCCACACACAGAGACGCATACAAAGCTCTCCCTCGCCCTCCATTTGGCAAATCTGACCATAACTCTATCCTCCTGATTCCTGCTTATAAGCAAAAACTGAAGCAGGAAGCACCAGTGATTCGGTTAATAAAAAAGTGGTCAGATGACGCAGATGCCAAGCTACAGGACTGTTTTGCTAGCACAGACTGGAACATGTTCCGGGATTCTTCAGACAGCATTGAGGAGTACACCACATCAGTCACTGGCTTCATCAATAAGTGCATCGATGATGTCGTCCCCACAGTGACCGTACGTACATACCCCAACCAGAAGCCATGGATTACAGGCAACATCCGCACTGAGCTAAAGGGTAGAGCTGCCGCTTTCAAGGAACGGGACTCTAACCCGGAAGCTTATAAGAAATCCCGCTATGACCTCCGACGAACCATCAAACAGGCAAAGAGTCAATACAGGTCTAAGATTGAATCATACTACACTGGCTCTGACGCTCGTCGGATGTGGCAGGGCTTGAAAACTATTACAGACTACAAAGGGGAAGCACAGCCGCGAGCTGCCCAGTGA
The DNA here is from genome assembly GCF_020615455.1 of Coregonus clupeaformis. NCBI lineage: Eukaryota > Metazoa > Chordata > Actinopteri > Salmoniformes > Salmonidae > Coregonus > Coregonus clupeaformis. The sequence goes on from NC_059215.1 coordinate 59,177,723, forward strand.
CACAAGCTTACCAGACGAGGCTAAACCACTTCTATGCTCGCTTCGAGGCAAGCAACACTGAAGCATGCATGAGAGCACCAGCTGTTCCGGACGACTATGTGATCACGCTCTCCGTAGCCGATGTGAGTAAGACTTTTAAGCAAGTCAACATTCACAAGGCCGCTGGGCCAGACGGATTACCAGGGCGTGTACTCCGAGCATGTGCTGACCAACTGGCAAGTGTCTTCACTGACATTTTCAACATGTCCCTGACCGAGTCTGTAATACCAACATGTTTCAAGCAGACCACCATAGTCCCCGTGCCCAAGAACTCTAAGATAACCTGCCTAAATGACTACCGACCCGTGGCACTGACGTCTGTAGCCATGAAGTGCTTTGAAAGACTGGTCATGGCTCACATCAACAGCATAATCCCAGAAACCCTAGACCCACTCCAATTTGCATACCGCCCCAACAGATCCACAGATGATGCAATCTCTATCGCACTCCACACTGCCCTTTCCCACCTGGACAAGAGGAACACCTACGTGAGAATGCTATTCATTGACTACAGCTCAGCATTCAACACCATAGTGCCCTCTAAGCTCATCACTAAGCTAAGGATCCTGGGACTAAACACCTCCCTCTGCAACTGGATCCTGGACTTCCTGACGGGCCGCCCCCAGGTGGTAAGGGTAGGTAACAACACATCTGCCACACTGATCCTCAACACGGGGGCCCCTCAGGGGTGCGTGCTCAGTCCCCTCCTGTACTCTCTGTTCACCCATGACTGCATGGCCAGGCACGACTCCAACACCATCATTAAGTTTGCCGACGACACAACAGTGGTAGGCCTGATCACCGACAACGATGAGACAGCCTATAGGGAGGAGGTCAGAGATCTGGCCGTGTGGTGCCAGGACAACAACCTCTCCCTCAACGTGACCAAGACAAAGGAGATGATTGTGGACTACAGGAAAAAAAGAGGACTGAGCACGCCCCCATTCTCATCGACGGGGCTGTAGTGGAACAGGTTGAGAGCTTCAAGTTCCTTGGTGTCCACATCACCAACGAACTATCATGGTCCAAGCACACCAAGACAGTCGTGAAGAGGGCACGACAAAGCCTATTCCCCCTCAGGAGACTAAAAAGATTTGGCATGGGTCCTCAGATCCTCAAAAAATTCTACAGCTGCACCATCGAGAGCATCCTGACTGGTTGCATCACCGCCTGGTATGGCAACTGCTTGGCCTCTGACCGCAAGGCACTACAGAGGGTAGTGCGTACGGCCCAGTACATCACTGGGGCAAAGCTCCCTGCCATCCAAGACCTCTATACCAGGCGGTGTCAGAGGAAGGCCCTCAAAATTGTCAAAGACTCCAGCCACCCTAGTCATAGACTGTTCTCTCTGCTACCGCACGGCAAGCGGTACCGGAGTGCCAAGTCTAGGTCCAAAAGACTTCTCAACAGCTTCTACCCACAAGCCATAAGACTCCTGAACAGCTAATCATGGCTACCCGGACTATTTGCACTGCCCCCCCACCCCATCCTTTTTACGCTGCTGCTACTCTGTTAAGTATTTATGCATAGTCACTTTAACTCTACCCACATGTACATATTACCTCAACTACCTCAACTAGCCGGTGCCCCCGCACATTGACTCTGCACCGTTACCCCCCTGTATATATAGCCTCCCTACTGTCACTTTATTTTACTTCTGCTCTTTGTTTTTCTCAACACTTTTTTTTTTTGTTGTTGTTTTATTCTTACTTTTTTTGTTTAAAATAAACGCACTGTTGGTTAAGGGCTGTAAGTAAGCATTTCACTGTAATGTCTGCACTTGTTGTATTCGGCGCATGTGACCAATAAAATTTGATTTGATTTGATTTGATTTGGAGTCTACCCCTGAAAACCAAAGAACATTGGCCTGAACAAATCCAGTCACTGACATTCACCTACAATGCCACTGTTCACATGACTACGGGCTACGCTCCATTCTTTCTCATGTTTGGTTGGGTCCCTAGGCTACCAGTGGGTGTGATGTTCCACACTGTCTTGGACGACTCCAGTGTTGGGGATTGCAACAAGTATGTCGAGACTCTGATCACTGGGCTGAAGGAAGTTATGAGTGTTGCCCAAAGTCACAATGACAAGAAACAGAGATGACAAGGTTGAGACTACAACAAGTGGGTTAGAGGAATCAGTTTGTCCATAGGCGATCGTGTTCTCATTGCCAACAAGGGTGAAAGGGGCCGCCGGAAGTTGGCTGACAAGTGGAATCACAAGATTTTCACAGTGACTTCAGTCAATCCTTCATAGTACAGTGGTTCACAGAAATATACTGCTGCAGGTGAACTTCCTGCCATTTGAAATAGATGATTCAGAGCACTTCAATGACAGTGATACAGCAGGACCTTCGATCAATGTAGATGCAGGAGAGGCCATGTACTCCGGCGATGGGCTGGACAGGGAAGACATGGAGGACTCTGAGGAGGAAAGTGCATCTTGGATGGTGGAGGATTCAAGCGATTACTCCGAGCTTAGGACATCGGATGGAAAGACAGAACCAGAAGAACCTCCCATGCCTGAGGAAAATGACTTGGAAAGCACCTCTGAGATCATGGAGCTGATTCCTTCAAAACCTCTTCTGATCACTGATCTAAGGCCAGCACCACTATTAGTCACCATGACCCCTAGCCCAGTCCACTGTAATGCATCTGATAAAAACAGCCCAGTGGCAGGTCGCACAAGGGCAGAGAGGGTAGTTAAACCAGTCAAGAGACTAATTGAGTAAATCCCCCAGAAGGTGCATGTTTAACATAGTACTGAGATAGTACAGAGACATAGTACAGAATGACAGTTTTTGTTTTGTTTTTTAAACGGCTAAGAAGGTAGATATAGTGTAAGAGGCACTATGCATCTAGGGGCAGTTGAAGGCCTGACCAACCTTCACTTGCCCTGAAACCTATGGGTAGCTTTGAACTGAATTAATTATGCTCTGAGCTTGGTAGATTATTTTGTTTAGTTTTACAAGTTTGGTGAAATTCAGAAGGGGTGAATGTAACAGTTGTTAAAATACTTTGTGAATTTCACCAGGTTCATATATTAATATAGCATGGTGATTTGTTATTATGCATGCCTGCATCCTGGGAATAGGAGAGTGCGTACTTACATTTTGCCCTGCATGCTCGTAGTCAAATAATTTTGATGCACTAGGAGAGGTAGGCATTCTTTTTCTGTGATCTTCAGAAAAGCTAGATTCCTTTAAGCACAAAGTCAGGACACAGGATTTTCTTAATGAATAATGTTGTATATTTAGAGTTTACTCATAAGTGGATGGTAGTGTCAAGATGCTTTTGTAATTGTAGTTTTTAGGATGATATTAACATTCTGAAATCAACATGTGGTTCCTAGCTAAGTTATTGTATGTGTGAACGATGACTAGCTCCTCGACTGATCCCAGTCCTTTGCATTGTGCGTCTGTTGTAGAAAGAGGCGATGATTGGCAGAACAAATTTGTGCTCTACAACTGTTTTGTCTTTTCTTTTGGATGCAGAGAGAGAATTCTGATACCTTAAAACAACCTGAACTCCAAAGTCCACGTCTTTAGTCTCAATCAATCACACACAACGCAGAGCTACAGCGGTGCAGTACAGCACCGGTTACACCTGCGGCTATGGAACCCTTACCTGTTCACTGGTCATGTTACCTTGTCCCACACCTTGTCCCGCACCTAACTGATATTTTCTCATGAGGTGCTGACCTGTTGCACTCTCTATAACCACTGTGATTACTATTTGACCCTGCTGGTCATCTATGAACATTTGAACATCTTGAAGAATGATCTGGCCTTAATGGCCATGTACTCTTATAATCTCCACCCGGCATAGCCAGAAGAGGACTGCTTCCTCTCTAGGTTTCTTCCTAGGTTCCATCCTTTATAGGGAGTTTTTCCTTGCCACTGTGCTTCTACATGTGCATTGCTTGCTCTTTAGGCTTGGTTTCTATATGAGCACTTTGTGACAACTGCTGATGTAAAATGGGCTTTAAGTATTCTAACAATAGCAGTCACAGCAGAGCACACGTCCAGCTACTGCACCGGAACGGGTGTTTGTCGAGAAAGACGGAATGAGCTATCCGTATGTTCAATGTTTACTTTTACAACTTGCAAACTTGGTAGCTAACGTTGAACATTTGAATCCTGTAGATTTGTTATAACCTCCCCACCCTGGCGCTCCCCTGAGTTGAAGGACCTGATTGCGTCAGCAGACCGGAGAGTAAGGGCCAAGCAGAACAAAAACCGCAACTGTTCACAGCAGCCCTACCCAGAACATCTGCAATAGACCACAGACAACCTTCACACCTAATTCTCAAGATACTTTTTGCACAGACTCCCATTCACTCACCCATCCTTACATATACACACCACACAGAACGTTACCCTCTTCTTTTTACTACTCTTTATTACTTATCGTTTTTTTAAATTAATGTCTTGATATTGTGTATTTGTTGATAAATGTGTATTATAATTTGACTTTTGAACACTTTTTTATGGACAAATAAAAGCATGTTTATATAATAAACACTTCGCCTTTCCTTGATTTGATGGGGGGGGGCTGTAACAATGGTGAGGTCTGAGTGTCAGGATAACTACATGGCATTTCTCAGACTGCACATATTGGCAGTCACGATCTCTAGTCTCCACCGAGTTTTGTTATCACCCCATGGTTCCCCTTAACCAACAGTCGGTGGAGAAACCAGCTTTTGAGTGTTCAGAGATAAAACACCTAAGTTCTTCCGACTGGTATGGAAGTGGCTAGAGTCTTCAGAGGTGTAAGGATAATTAGGAGTCTGAAACTAGGGTATTTGGTGCAGTGAACCATAACACACCCCAACTCCTGATGGTTAAATAGGGCATGAAATTAAGAGAGCATTGGACGTGTGCAGTAAGGTAAAGGTTTGGGGGTGAGCTATGGGGGAGGCAGGGGGTGGGGGGATGTGGGGTATTCAACATAGAATCAGTGCTCATTTAAAAATAGTCCTACATTGGTGTAGGAGCCCATGTTTTTATTCCATGATTTAAGTCCATGTAGAAATATCTGCATTCTGAAAATAAACACTCTTACTATGAATAACGTTGTCTAGCCCTGGAACTCCACATTCTCTGTTTTCAGTGCAATTATCTGAACACTGCATCTGGATTCCCCTTATTCAGGGCGATTAATAGGGTATATCTGTCTCTGTCTCTGTGTGTGTGTGTGTGTGTGTGTGTGTGTGTGTGTGTGTGTGTGTGTGTGTGTGTGTGTTTGTGCTGACAAGGATCTGAGCCCTTAATCACACCATTAATCACTGTGCTGGTCCAGGGTGACACCCCTCGTCTCCCCACACCTCTCCTGTTATTCCTTTTAACGCTCGCTACAGAGAGAGCACTCTCTGTGACCTTTAGCACTTCATTACAGAGTGGAACAGTCAGAATGTTGCAACTAGAAATACACTGCATAGAACACACACTTGTCCAGACCCCACATGATAGAATAGTGTGTTTGGTCTATTCATTCAATTCAATTTATTTCTGAAACAATTTGATGATATCCTCTCATAATAAGCTGCAGATGTATGGCAAACCTGTAAGATAACTGGAAACAATATAAATATTATAGATGTAAAGTACCAGGAGAAGATACCACCGTCAGAATAAGAGTTCCATACTGACTATCTATTATAACATTGTACCTCTAACCTGCCACAGACCTAACCTGGTGACCAGATGTGTTTGCTTTATAGCTAACCTTCAACTTTCCTTGTCATACTACACATCTGATGTATGGCATCAACAAGTATGTACAGTATCTATATGTCATGTATGCATGGCAACTGGCAAGACAGAGGACTAGTGTAAAGCACAAAAAGATCAGGCCAGCAAGCTACCACAGACATAAAGTACCAGTCAAAAGTTTGGACACAGCTACTCATTCAAGGGTTTTTCTTTAGTTTTACTATTTTCTACATTGTAGATCAAAACTATGACATAACACATATGGAATCATGTAGTAACCAAAAAAGTGTTAAACAAATCAAAATATATTTTATATTTCAGATTCTTCAAAGTAGCAACCCTTTGCCTTGATGACAGCTTTGCACGCTCTTGGCATTCTCTCAACCAGCTTCATGAGGTAGTCACCTGGAATGCATTTCAATTAACAAGTATCCCTTGTACTTTCTTTCCTTCTTAATGCATTTGAGCCAATCAGTTGTGTTGTGACAAGGTAGGGGTGGTATACAGAATATAGATCTAAAATCGTAAAAGAACAAGTCCATATTATGGCAAATACAGCTCAAATAAGCAAAGAGAAACGACAGTTCATCATTAGTTTAAGACATGAAGGTCAGTCAATACGGAACATTTCAAGAACTTGACGTTTCTTCAAGTGCAGTCGAAAAACCATCAAGCGCTATGATGAAGCTGGCTCTCATGAGGACCGCCACAGGAATGGAAGACCCAGAGTAACCTCTGCTGCAGAGGATAAGTTCATTAATAATAATATGCCATTTAGCAGACGCTTTTATCCAAAGCGACTTACAGTCATGTGTGCACACATTTTTATGTATGGGTGGTCCCAGGGATCGAACCCACTACCCTGGCGTTACAAGCGCCATGCTCTACCAATTGAGCTACAGAGGACCATTAGATTTACCAGCCTCAGAAATTGCAGCCCAAATAAATGCTTCAAGGAGTTCAAGTAACAGACACATCTCAACATCAACTATTCAGAGGAGACCGTGTGAATCAGGCCTTCATGGTCTAATTAATGCAAAGGAACCACTACTAAAGGACACCAATAATAAGAAGAGACTTGCTTGGACCAAGAAACACGAGCAATGGACATTAGACCGGTGGACATTTGTCCTTTTGTCTGGAGTCCAAGTTTGAGATTTTTGGTTCCAACCGCCGTGTCTTTGTGAGACACGGTGTGGGTGAACAGATGATCTCCACATGTGTAGTTCCCACCGTAAAGCATGGAAGCATGACACTGTCTGTGATTTATTTTGAATTCAAGGCACACTTAACCAGCATGGCTACCACAGCATTCTGCAGCGATACGCCATCCAGTCTGGTTTGGGCTTAGTTCGACTATCATTTGTTTTTCAACAGGACAATGACCCAACGGACCGCAGAGTGAAGGAAAAGCAGCCAACAATTGCTCAGCAAATGTGGGAACTCCTTCAAGACTGTTTGAAAAGCATTCCGGGTGAAGCTGGTTGAGAGAATGCCAAGAGTGTGCAAAGCTGTCATCAAGGCAAAGGGTGGCTATTTGAAGAATATAAAATATAAATATATTTTCAATAGTTTAACACTGTTTTGGTACCTGCATGATTCCAAATGTGTTATTTCATAGTTTTGATGTCTTCACTACTATTCTATAATGTAGAAAATAGTTAAAATAAGGAAAATTCCTTGAATGAGTAGGTGTTCTAAAACTTTTGACTGGTGGTGTATATAAATGGGAAGCAGTCACAAGTTCTTCACTGAGCTGTGTAAAGACAGACTGATAGGGGTGTGTCAATTAATTTTCATTTCTCTTAATGTTATTTTGTTGTTGTTTGCAGGTGCACTCTCCTTTTGACCCTATGCAGCCAGGTCCCATCTACTTTTTAACTCCTCACAAGTGTGGCTTATTTGGTGTCTGTTGTGAAGAAATACCACAAGAAGTCAACTACTTGATTGATGAAGGCATGTCATCCAGCAAAGGCAGCAGCGCAGTTATCAACTACATGCACCATTTCTTCACCAACTACGGAGTTGGGCATACACGTGGCCAAAACAAGAACAAGTTTGTGCTGTGGTATTCTGCCTGGCGGACCATGCACAAGCTCCACCACAGTCTGCACCTTCACTTCCTGATCACAGGCCACACCAAGTTTGCCCTCGACTGGTGCTTTGGCCTCATCAAGCAGCGCTTCAGAAAGACAAGAGTAAACACTTTGTCAGAGGCACTGTGACAGGGGTCAACATCCCACAGCTGGTTGGACTGGAGGATGGTACGGTGCTGGTGGAAAGCTATGGCTGGCAACAACACCTGACTCCATACTTCAGGCCGCTGCCACAGATCAAGGAGTACCAGCACTTCAGGTGAATATCATTTTTATTGCATTGTATGAGGTTTTTTGTGGCGGATCTCCAAATTATAATTTTGCACAACAAGTTCCCAACGCATAAGTTGTTGGTTCTGGTTGTACATTCGGTGGAGAAAAACTAAGGGGTTATGTTAGTATACACTATCACTGGTAGTGCACTGTAACCAACATAGACTTCGAAGTACTGCAGAGCTAACAACAAAGCTAGGGCTTCTTGTTCAATGGTTAAATAGTTAGTTTGACATTTGTTAAATTTCCGCGAAAAATAACAGACAGGATGGTCCAATCCACTCTGGTCCGGCTGCAGTAGAACAGCACCAGCACCTCTGGCACTTGCATCTACCTCCAGTTTAAACGGCCGTTCAAAATCTGGTGCAGCAAGAACAGGGGTACTACATAAGAGTGCTTTAGCAGTGTTGAAAGCAGTGTGACAATCTGCAGACCATACACATTTTCTCGCTGGACTGAGCAAATCCGTTAATGGAGCAACTACGGCAGATACATTCTTACAGAAACTACGGTAGTAGCCAACCATCCCTAAAAAGCGGCGTAGCTCTCTTCTAGTGGTAGGTGCGGGAAATGCATTTATAGCTGAGACCTTGGCATCTACAGGGCGCACCTGAAAATGGCCGACCTGTTTACCGAGATAAGTAACAGTGGCCTTCCCAAACTCGCACTTTGCTAAGTTCAGGGTTAGAGAAGCGGCTGCTAGACGTTCACACACTACCCTTAGAGTGTTAATATGATCTGACCACTCAGTAGAATAAATAACAAGATCATCAAGGTAAGCACTACAATTAGGAACTCCAGCCAATACTGTGTTAACCAGGCGTTGGAAAGTGGCTGGTGCGTTCCGCATCCCAAATGCCATGACAGCATATTGTAGGAAGTGGTCTGGGGTCACAAAGGCAGGGATGTCGGATGCACTGTTTGCTGCTCTGGCACCCCAATGGTGGAACAAGCTCCCTCACGACTCCAGGACAGCGGAGTCACCGACCACCATCCGGAGACACTTGAAACCCTACCTCTTTAAGAAATACCTGGGATAGTATAAAAGTAATCCTTCAACCCCCCCCCCACCCCACCCCCACAACATTATTTTTAAATACAAAAATATATAAAATATATATATATATAAAAACAAAGAAAAAAATACAAAAAGAAATATAAATATTAAAATTAAGATACAAAATAAAAAAGGGGTTACAAAGAAAATTAAAAAGATACAAATAAACAAAATGTAATAAATTGTAAAGTGGTTGTCCCACTGGCTGTCATAAGGTGAATGCACCAATTTGTAAGTCGCTCTGGATAAGAGCGTCTGCTAAATGACGTAAATGTAATGTAAATGTAACACAGGAGAAAGTGTTGACGAGGACAAGGCTGGAGATCACTCTGTCATGCTGATTGAGTTAGAATACCAAACTTAAAAGGAGGGTAGTGCTTGAAATCATTGTTCTTCCTCTGTTAACCATGGTTACCTACAAGGAAACACATGCCTTCATCATTGCTTTGCACAAAAAGGGCTTCACAGGCAAGGATATTGCTGCTAGTAAGATTGCACCAAAATCAACCATTTATCGGATCATCAAGAACTTCAAGGAGAGAGGTTCATTGCTGTGAAGAAGGCGTCAGGGCGCCCAAGAAGGTCCAGCAAGTGCCAGGACCATCTCCTAAAGTTGATTCAGCTGTGGGATCGGGACACCACCAGTGCAGAGCTTGCTCAGGAATGGCAGCAGGCAGGTGTGAGTGCATCTGCACGCACAGTGAGGCAAATACTTTTGGAGGATGGCCTGGTGTCAAGAAGGGCAGCAAATAAGCCACTTCTCTCCAGGAAAAACATCAGGGACATACTGATATTCAGCAAAAGGTACAGGGATTGGACTGCTGAAGACTGGGTAAAGTCATTTTCTCTGATGAATCCCCTTTCCGATTGTTTGGGGCATCCGGAAAACACCTTGTCCGGAGAAGACAAGATGAGTGCTACCATCAGTCCTGTGTCATGCCAACAGTAAAGCATCCTGAGACCATTCATGTGTGGGGTTGGTTCTCAGCCAAGGGAGTGGGCTCACTCACAATTTTGCCTAAGAACACAGCCATGAATAAAGAATGGTACCAACACATCCTCCGAGAGCAACTTCTCCCAACCATCCAAGAACAGTTTGGTAACCAATGCCTTTTCCAGCATGATGGAGCACCTTGCCATAAGGCAAAAGTGATAACTAAGTGGCTCTGGGAACAAAACATCGATCTTAATCCCATTGAGAACTTGTGGTCGATCCTCAAGAGGCAGGTGGACAAACAAAAACCCACAAATTCTGACAAACTCCAAGCATTGATTATACAAGAATGGCCTGGCATCAGTCAGGATGTGGCCCAGAAGTTAATTGACAGCATGCCAGGGCGGATTGCAGAGGTCTTGAAAAAGAAGGGTCAACACTGCAAATATTGACTCTTTGCATAAACTTAATGTAATTGACTCTTTGCATAAACCTTTGACACTTATGGAATGCTTGTAATTATACTTCAGTATACCATAGTAACATATGACAAAAATATCTCATAACACTGAAGCAGCGAACTTTGTGAAGGCCAATACTTGAGTCATTCTCAAAACTTTTGACCACGACTGTATAGGTACTGTGTAGAAAAGACAAGTATGCAATTCTTATATAAACATAAAAGAGCAGACAGATACAAAAATACCCAGAGTTATGGGTAAAAAATAAAAAATAAGATATACAGAACAAGGACATGTAAACAGAAAGAGGGCAGATGTCACCCCCCATATCCAGGAATGGTTGGTTAATCTGTTTAGGGTTTCTGACACTCCCAGGATGATCAGAATCGGGTCTGGGTCAATTGAAGTATCCAGAATTTCAGAGAGGATACTAAAAATTACACACCAATAACCATGCAAGTTAGAGCATAGGGCAAAGCAGTGGAGTAGTGTACCCTCCGCAGCATGACATTTATCACACATAGGGGAGGTAAAAATCAGGAAATATCCTGTGCAGCTTAGTTTTGGATTAGTGTAATCTGTGTAATATCTTGAATTGTATGAGACGATGTCTGGAGTTAATGGAGCAGGTGTGGATATACTCCAAGCTATCTTCCCAGTCTGCTACAGAAATGTCAGCGCCTAGCTCTTCCTCCCATTTTGCCTTAATGGCATCTGTAGAAGGTGTGCTAACAGATTGAAAAGTATCTTATAGACGACATATCAGTTTGCCTGAGGTAGGACAATTTTTTATGCATCGTCAAACATGGAAGGTTTACCATTTCCAAATGTAGGAATATGTTTTCTAACATAGTCTCTAATCTGTAGGTATCTGAAAAAGTTACTTCTGGGAAGATCATAGGCTTCCCTCAACAAATCAGAGGCAAAGTTCCCTTCTATAGATCCCCTATGGTATTGATCCCTTGCTCTCCCCATCGCTCAAAGGTGTTATCAATGTTAGAGGGGGCAAAGGAGGGATTCCTTGCAATAGGAAGCAGGAATGATATTGGTCTAAGGTCAAAATGGACCTTAACTTGCTTCCAGATATGGACTGTGCTATGTATAATAGGATTGTTACTATAAAGTAACATCTCCAAATTGACAGGGGACAAAATCACAGCGCCAATAGAGACCACTTCTCTATTGGCGCTGTGATTTTGTCCCCTGTCAATCCTCACGCTCCATACTAATCCAGCTGGGTGACGTCATCCAGACAAAATTTAACAGCACGGCGGTTAGCCAATAGTAAAATATAACATTTGGGAGAGACAATCATCCTTCCATCTTGGACTTACAGAGTTGTTTTTTACCTATCCTGTGTGTTTTATAATCCCAGATGAATGGATTGATAATTGAGACCAGTTGTTTATGAAAGGACTTAGGTATGAATACCGGGATGTTCTGGAATAGGTAAAGCAGTTGTGGGAGGAAGACCACTTTAATGAGATTAATTCTTCCGAGCAGGGAAATTGGGAGAGTTCTCCAAAAATGTATGTTTGCCTTCAGTTTTTGCATCAGAGAGGGGAAATTATCTTTAAATAGAGAGGAGTATTATTTGCTAACTACAATTCCTAGATAGGTAAATGTATCTGAAGATAACTTAAATGGAATAAGTTCTAACCAAGAGGGGGTTTGCAGCTGTGTGTGCATTAATTCGCTCTTGTTCCAATTTCTTCTATATCCCGAGAAGGTACCAAACAGGTTAATCAAATCAAGAATAGCTGGAATACTAGACTGGGGTTCCATTACATAGAGGAGAATGTAATCTGCGTATAGAGAAATCTTATATTAGAGTATCTTTAGTATTATAGCTGTGTATGGTTGCATGAGATCTGATCGCTTGAGTGAGAAGTTCAATGGCTAGAGCAAAAAGCGACAGTTCACGTCACAACTCACACGCACACACGCACGCACACATACTGTACACACACACAAAGAGGGAACCCGGAAAATTACAAGTGGCTCAGAACATGGCAGCACGGCTGGCCCTCAAATGTACACGGAGAGCTAACATGAACAATATACATGTACATCTCTCATGGCTCAAAGAGGATAAGAGATGGACTTCATCAGTACTTGTTTTTATAAGAAATGTTGACCTGCTGAATGCACCGAGGTGTCTGTTTAAACTACTAGCACACAGCTCGGACACCCATTCATACCCCACAAGACATGCCACCAGAGGTCTCTTCACAATCCCCAAGTCAAGAACAGAGCCATGGCTACATGGAACTCTATTCCACTTCAGGTAATTGATGCAAGCAGTAGAATCAGATTTTAAAAATATATAAAAATACACCTTATTGAACAGGGGCAGACAGACACACATACACATGATAAGACACGCACTCTACACAAACATACACATGGATTTTGTATTGTAGATATGTGATAGTAGAGTAGTGGCCTGAGGGATCACACTTAATGTGTTGTGAAAAGTGTTATGAAGTGTAATATCATGTAATATATTAAAATGTATATAACTGCCTTAATGTTGCTGGACCCCTGGAAGAATAACTGCTGCCTTGGCAGCAGCTAAAAGGGATCCTTAATAAATACAATAATACAAATACAAACGGTTCACATGGCATCAGACTGAACATATGGGCCTCCTCTCAGATCAAATCAAATCAAATTGTATTTGCCACATGCGCCGAATACAACAGGTGTAGACATTACCGTGAAATGCTTACTTACAGCCCTTAACCAACAATGCATTTATTTCTTAATAAAAAAGTCAAATAAAAAAACAACAACAAAAAAGTGTTGAGAAAAAAAGAGCAGAAGTAAAATAAAATAACAGTAGGGAGGCTATATACAGGGGGGTACCGGTGCAGAGTCAATGTGCGGGGGCACCGGCTAGTTGATGTAGTTCAGGTAATATGTAAATGTGGGTAGAGTTAAAGTGACTATGCATAAATAACTAACAGAGTAGCAGCAGCGTAAAAAGATGGGGTGGGGGTGCAAATAGTCCGGGTAGCCATGATTAGCTGTTCAGGAGTCTTATGGCTTGTGGGTAGAAGCTGTTGAGAAGCCTTTTGGACCTAGACTTGGCGCTCCGGTACAGCTTGCCGTGCGGTAGCAGAGAGAACAGTCTATGACTAGGCTGGCTGGAGTCTTTTGAGGGCCTTCCTCTGACACCGCCTGGTATATAGAGGTCCTGGATGGCAGGAAGCTTGGCCCCAGTGATGTACTGGGCCGAACGCACTACCCTCTGTAGTGCCTTGCGGTCGGAGGCCGAGCAGTTGCCATACCAGACGGTGATGCAACCAGTCAGGATGCTCTCGATGGTGCAGCTGTAGAACTTTTTGAGGATCTGAGAACCCATGCCAAATCTTTTCAGTCTCCTGAGGGGGAATAGGCTTTGTCGTGCCCTCTGCACGACTGTCTTGGTGTGTTTGGACCATGATAGTTCGTTGGTGATGTGGACACCAAGGAACTTGAAGCTGTCAACCTGTTCCACTACAGCCCCGTCGATGAGAATGGGGGCGTACTCAGTCCTCTTTTTATTCCTGTAGTCCACAATCATCTCCTTTGTCTTGGTCACGTTGAGGGAGAGGTTGTTATCCTGGCACCATACGGCCAGGTCTCTGACCTCCTCCCTATAGGCTGTCTCATCGTTGTCGGTGATCAGGCCTACCACTGTTGTGTCGTCGGCAAACTTAATGATGGTGTTGGAGTCATGCCTGGCCATGCAGTCATGAGTGAACAGGGAGTACAGGAGGGGACTGAGCACGCACCCCTGAGGGGCCCCCGTGTTGAGGATCAGTGTGGCAGATGTGTTGTTACCTACCCTTACCACCTGGGGGCGGCCCGTCAGGAAGTCCAGCATCCAGTTACAGAGGGAAGTGTTTAGTCCCAGGATCCTTAGCTTAGTGATGAGATTTGAGGGCACTATGGTGTAGCTGAGCTGTAGTCAATGAATAGCATTCTCACGCTGAGCTGTAGTCAATGAATAGCATTCTCACGTAGGTGTTCCTCTTGTCCAGGTGGGAAAGGGCAGTGTGGAGTGCAATAGAGATTGCATCATCTGTGGATCTGTTGGGGCTGTATAAAAATTATAATATAATAATAATATGTCTTTTAGCAGACACTTTTATCCAAAGCGAAACTAGGGTTTCTGGGATAATGGTGTTGATGTGAGCCATGACCAGCCTTTCAAAGCACTTCATGGCTACAGACGTCAGTGCTACGGGTCGGTAGTCATTTAGGCAGGTTATCTTAGTGTCCTTGGGCACGGGGACTATGGTGGTCTGCTTGAAACATGTTGGTATTACAGACTCAGTCAGGGACATGTTCAAAATGTCGGTGAAGCCACTTGCCAGTTGGTCAGCACATGCTCGAAGTACACGTCCTGGTAATCCGTCTGGCCCTGCGGCCTTGTGAATGTTGACCTGCTTAAAAGTCTTACTCACTTCGGCTACGGAGAGCGTGATCACATAGTCATCCGGAACAGCTGGTGCTCTCATGCATGCTTCAGTGTTGCTTGCCTCGAAGCGAGCATAGAAGTGGTTTAGCTCGTCTGGTAGGCTTGTGTCACTGGGCAGCTCGCGGCTGTGCTTCCCTTTTGTAGTCTGTAATAGTTTTCAAGCCCTGCCACATCCGACGAGCGTCAGAGCTGGTGTAGTACGATTCAATCTTAGTTCAGTATTGACTCTTTGCCTGTTTGATGGTTCGTCGGAGGGCATAGCGGGATTTCTTATAAGCGTCCAGGTAGAGTCCCGCTCCTTGAAAGCGGCAGCTCTACCCTTTAGCTCAGTGCGAATGTTGCCTGTAATCCATGGCTTCTGGTTGGGGTATGTACGTACGGTCACTGTGGGCACGACGTCATCGATGCACTTATTGATGAAGCCAGTGACTGATGTGGTGTACTCCTCAATGCTATCTGAAGAATCCTGGAACATTTCCAGTCTGTGCTAGCAAAACAGTCCTGTAGCTTAGCATCTGCGTCATCTGAACACTTTTTTATTAACCGAGTCACTGGTGCTTCCTGCTTTAGTTTTTGCTTATAAGCAGGAATCAGGAGGATAGAGTTATGGTCAGATTTGCCAAATGGAGGGCGAAGGAGAGTTTTGTATGCGTCTCTGTGTGTGGAGTAAATGTGGTCTAGAGGTTTTTTTCCTCTGGTTGCACATTTAACATGCTGGTAGAAATGAGATAGAACGGATTTAAGTTTCCCTGCATTAAAGTCCCCGGCCACTAGGAGCGCTGCCTCTGGATGAGCGTTTTCCTGTTTAGTTATTTAGTTGTTTTGTGCACCAGCTGTTGTTTACAAATATACACAGACCGCCACCCCTTGTCCTACCGGAGTCAGCCGTTCTATCCTGCCAATGTAGCGTATAGCCCGCTAGCTGTATGTTGTCCATGTTGTCGTTCAGCCACGACTCTGTGAAACATAAGATATTACAGTTTGTAATGTCCCGTTGGTAGGATAAGCATAATCGTAGGTCATCTAATTTATTTTCCAATGATTGAAGATTGGCTAATAGGATTGATGGCAGAGGCAGTTTACTCGCTCGCCGTCGGATCCTTACGAGGCACCCCGACCTACGTCCACGATATCTCTGTCTCTTTCTCCTGCGAATGACGCGGATTTGGGCCTTGTCGGGTGTCTGTAGGATATCCTTCGCGGCCGCCTCGTTGAAGAAAAAATCTTTGTCCTATACGAGGTGAGTAATCGCTGTTCTGATATCCAGAAGCTCTTTTTGGTTATAAGTGACGATGGCAGAAACATTATGTACAGAATAAATTACAAATAACGCGAAAAAACACACATAATAGTACAATTGGTTAGAGGGCTGTAAAACGGCAGCCATCTTCTCCGGTGCCAATGCATAATACAGACATACCTGGGAGAAACACACACTAACAAACGTTAACGACTGAACAAGGACTCTTAGCAGTAAATCTGTGGTTTTGCCTACATGGGAGTATATCTGGGCTATATCGTGTGTATGGTAGTAATATGAGACAATGCACCCAAAGAACCTTACCAAAGAACAGACACATATGTAGTGTACAGTTGATCGGAAGGCCTTTAAATCCAGCCTTTTCTTTGTGTAAGATATCTGCTAGTCATTTCTGACATGTCTTTTCAACTATAAAGACATTCCTAGGTGGCACATGACAATAAGATATGCACTGCATTCTCCTTCAATCAGACTGCTCAAAGGAAACACACATGTAGCAGTAAAACTGACAGATCAGTGAACTATGTACATACAAACACGCTACACACACACATATGCCATATTGAGTTCCCTATAGTGTATAATATAGCTGGTACACATTAGCCTGCTGTCTGCTGTTGCTTATGATATAAACTTTACATTATGTTGGGAAACAACTCCAGTATCAAGTCACTGCCCAACTAAAGTAATCTACATGAAACCAGCAACAACTTCCCGAAACACACACGTCTCAACCAAACCTTTCATTCCACGAAAAGCAGAGCAGTGCAGATTGAGAGAGAGAGAGAGAGAGAGAAGAGAGAGAGAGAGAGAGAGAGAGAGAGAGAGAGAGAGAGAGAGAGAGAGAGAGACTTCACCAAAGAATTCAGAAATACAGACATTGTCATCCAACAAGAAACATGGTATAGAGGAGACGGACTCACTGGTTGCCCCCTAGGTCACAGAGAGCTGGTAGTCCCTTCCACCAAATTACCAGGTGTGAAACAGGGAAGGGACTCAGGGCGTATGCTAATTTGGTATAGAGCAGACCTAACTCACTCTATTAAATTAATCAAAACAGGAACATTTTATATTTGGCTAGAAATTCAAAAGGAAATTATCTCAACAGAGAAAAATGTCCTCCTGTGTGCTACCTATATCCCCCCACTAGAAACCCCATACTTTAATGAAGACAAATCAATCATTTCCAGACCCAGGGACATGTACTAGTCAGTGGCGACCTAAATGCCAGAACTGGACAAGAACCTGACACCCTCAGCACACAGGGGGACAAACACCTACCTGGAGGTGACAGCATTCCCTCCCCCATATGCCCCCCTAGGCACAACTACGACAACATAACCAACAAAAACAGGTCACAACTCCTGCAGCTCTGTCGCACACTGGATATGTACATAGTCAATGGTAGGCTTCGAGGGGACTCCTATGGTAGGTACACCTATAGCTCATCTCATGGTAGTAGTACTGTAGACTACTTTATCACTGACCTCAACCCAGAGTCTCTCAGAGCGTTCACAGTCAGCCCTCTGACACCCCTATCAGACCACAGCAAAATCACAGTCTACTTGAACAGAGCAATACTCAATCATGAGGCATCAAAGCCAAAGGAACTGAATAATGTTAAGAAATGCTATAGATGGAAGGAAAGTAGTGTTGAAACATACCAAAAAACAATTAGGCAACAACAAATTCAATCCCTTATAGACAACTTCCTGGACAAAACGTTCCACTGTAATAGTGAAGGTGTAAACTTGGCAGTAGAAAACCTAAACGGTATATTTGACCGCTCAGCTTCCCTATCAAATCTAAAAATCTCTAACAGAAAACCGAAGAAAAGTAACAACAGTGACAAATGGTTTGATGAAGCCAAAGAGCTCGATTTTGGTCTCATCTGACCACAACACTTTCACCCAGTTCTCCTCTGAATCATTCAGATGTTCATTGGCAAACTTCAGACGGGCCTGTATATGTGCTTTCTTGAGCAGGGGGACCTTGCGGGCGCTGCAGGATTTCAGTCCTTCACGGCGTAATGTGTTACCAATTGTTTTCTTGGTGACGATGGTCCCAGCTGCCTTGAGATCATTGACAAGATCCTCCCGTGTAGTTCTGGGCTGATTCCTCACCGTTCTCATGGTCATTGCAACTCCACGAGGTGAGATCTTGCATGGAGCCCCAGGCCGAGGGATATTGACAGTTCTTTTGTGTTTCTTCCATTTGCGAATAATCGCACCAACTGTTGTCACCTTCTCACCAAGCTGCTTGGCGATGGTCTTGTAGCCCATTCCAGCCTTGTGTAGGTCTACAATCTTGTCCCTGACATCCTTGGAGAGCTCTTTGGTCTTGTCCATGGTGGAGAGTCTGGAATCTGATTGATTGATTGCTTCTGTGGACAGGTGTCTTTTATACAGATAAAAAGCTGAGATTAGGAGCACTCCCTTTAAGAGTGTGCTCCTAATCTCAGCTCGTTACCTGTATAAAAGACACCTGGGAGCTACAAATCATTCTGATTGAGAGGGGGTCAAATACTTATTTCCCTCATTAAAATGCAAATAAATTTATTCTGTCTCTCACTGTTCAAATAAACCTACCATTAAAATTATAGACTGATCATTTCTTTGTCAGTGGGCAAACGTACAAAATCAGCAGGGGATCAAATATTTTTTCCCTCACTGTATCTGCTAATATATTACAATTATAACTAGCTATACTTATTTCACCACTTAATGAGATACAAGTTTCCGTTATACTTACCATAATATGTGTGTAAATGTACCATTAAAAAGAGAATTGAGTGTCCATATAGTTGTACCATGATATTTGCACTGTTAAGCATACTGTAGCTGCGACTGAGTAAATCTCCAATTGTCCTCCAATGTTCCACCCGCTAAAACCTCCCCTCATCCTAAATTGGGTTGTTGTCCCAGTGACTGTCAGACCACACCCCTGTACACATGGATCCTAGGTCCTTTAATAGATTGGGACCCATCCCTTGAAAAGAGCACAAAGTGCCACCTACGGAACATAATCGGATTAGCAGCCAACAGCATTTCCAATTATTTCATCTCGGCTGTACTGTATATAACTATAAAAATATATATTTATTTAAAAAATCTTAATTCCCTCCCACAATTGACAAATAATATTTGTAATAATGTAGGCACTTCCTACTAAGGATTGTTACCTTTAACAAGGACAGGCAGTAGAAAATCTACACTTCCACCCATAGTCCTCTTCCACCCATAGTCCACCCAGACACACACATACACATGCACACACACACATACATACGCACACATACACACTTACACCGACCACCAGCACAGTTGTTCCACAGTTGTTCCATCCCCCGAGCCCAACCCAAGAGTAGCTTGATGTGTGGATGCGCAAAACATAGCAAAAGTATTCATCCCACTTGGCATTTTTCCTATTTTGTTGCATTACAAGTTGTAATTTAAATGGAGTTTTATATGGATTTCATGTAACGGACATACACAAAATAGTCCAAATTGGTGAAGTGAAATTAAATAAAGAACTGAATTCTGAAACATAAATAACAGAAAAATGGTGCGTGCATATGTATTCACCCCCTTTGCTATGAAGCCCCTTAATGAGATCTGGTGCAACCAATTACCTTCAGAAGTCACATAATTAGTTAAATAAAGTCCACCTGTGTGCAATTTAAGTGTCACATGATCTGTCACATGATCTCAGTATATATACACCTGTTCTGAAAGGCTACAGAGTCTGCAACACCACTAAGCAAGGGGCACCACCAAGCAAGCTGCACCATGAAGACCAAGGAGCTCTCCAAACAGGTCAGGGACAAAGTTTTGGAGAAGTACAGATCATGGTTGGGTTATAAAAAAGTATCTGAAACTTTGAACATCCAACGGAGCACCATTAAATCCATTATTTAACAAATTGAAAGAATATGGCACCACAACAAACCTGCCAAGAGAGGGCCGCCCACGAAAACTCACGGACCAGGCAAGGAGGGCATTAATCAGAGAGGCAACAAAGAGACCAAAGATAACCCTGAAGGAGCTGCAAAGCTCCACAGCGGAGATTGGAGTATCTGTCCATAGGACCACTTTAATCCGTACACTCCACAGAGCTGGACTTTATGGAAGAGTGGCCAGAGAAAAGCCATTGCTTAAAGAAAACAATAAGCAAACACGTTTGGTGTTCACCAAAAGGCATGTGGGAGACTCCCCAAACATATGGAAAAAGGTACTCTGGTCAGATGAGACTAAAATTGAGCTTTTTGGCCATCAAGGAAAATGCAATGTCGGCGCAAACCCAACACCTCTCATCACCCAGAGAACATCATCCCCACAGTGAAGCATGGTGGTGGCAGCATCATGCTGTGGGTATGTTTTTCATCGACAGGGACTGGGAAACTGGTCAGAATTGAAGGAATGATGGATGGTGCTAAATAGAGGGAAATTCTTGAGGGAAACCTGTTTCAGTCTTCCAGAGATTTGAGACTGGGACGGAGGTTCACCTTCAGCAGGACAATGACCCTAAGCATACTGCTAAAGCAACACTTGAGTGGTTTAAGGGGAAACATTTAAATGTCTTGGAATGGCCTAGTCAAAGCCCAGACCTCAATCCAATTGAGAATCTGTGGTATGACTTCAAGTTGGATGGGTTCCGCTGGTGTACAGCAATCTTTAAGGAGCTGGAGCAGGTTCGCCTTGAAGAATGGGCAAAAATCCCAGTGGCTAGATGTGCCAAGCTTATAGAGACATACCCCAAGAGACTTGAAGCTGTAATTGCTGCAAAAGGTGGCTCTATAAAGTATTGACTTTGGAGGGGGGGGGGCTAGTTATGCATGCTCAAGTTTTCTGTTTTTTTGTCTTATTTCTTGTTTGTTTCACAAGAAAAAATATTTTGCATCTTCAAAGTGGTAGGCGTGTTGTGTAAATCAAATGATACAACCCCCCAAAAATCCATTTTAATTCCAGGTTGTAAGGCAAAAAAATAGGAAAAATGCCTACGGGGGTGAATACTTTCGCAAGCCACTGTACCCCACATACTGTACCTCCTTTGTCCTCTTTCTATTTCCACGTTGTTGATTCGTACCTAATTTCGGGCTTTTGCGTACTTTTGTGTTCCAGTTCCTTGTATTTGGGGATTTATTATTTCATTAGTTGTCCCTTCTTCTTTTGCTGTCTTTTATCAATTTATAAATACTACAAATAAAAATCTAATAAATACTAATCATTTTACAACATTACTGAACTTGACTTTTGTAGCATATTTGTAGTTCATTTTTTAAATCAATTGTTGTATTCTATTATTTCCCCATTAATTTATTTTTTACACTCCCTTGTGTTAATTTCAGCCTGTCTATTTCGTGATGGTATAAATATGTCGGATAATGTCCATGTGCATTATAACATATGTGACCCACCACCTGTATTTGGTCCTTTGTAGCAACATTTGAAATTGTGTTTTTTTACATTGGATAAAAGTAGAGACTCAGAGCAAGAAAATGGTATATCATACACTGCAGTTGAGGAACAATGGGAAAGTAATTCTGCTTTGAAAGTTGATAAACTTGTATGTTTTGGTACACCTACTGGAGAGCTCTTCTTTGTCTACACCCATTCAGCATCATTCACACCCTATTAAGCCTTAGCCCCACCCACTCTCTTTAAGGATTCACCTGAGACCATGTGCTAAACAGAGTGAGTGTTGCAGTAAACAACCAAATATTTCAAGACTAAAAGTGGTAAAAAGTAGTAGCCTACAATAAGGAAATACTCCAGGTAAAAATACACTTTATCTAGCCCTTGGCCTACATCCTAATCTGACTTTGGTGCAAGTCATGTTGTTCTTCACATTACCATCTCTGGTAAACACACACTATATCAAATAAAATATATGTTTATTTGTCACATGCACAGGTTACAGAAGGTGTAAACGGTACAGTGGAATGGTTACTTGCATATTCAAAAACAGAAAGTGTCAAGATAAAAATATTTTATAAATATTATTTAATTATTAGATGAAACTTACCCTGAAACACTTGTATAAATTTATGTGTCATCTAAACAAAAATGCTATAATCACTCCCCAGCCACATCTAGCTAAGTGGATGGGTCATTATTGTCTAGACATGTACACATGTTCATGAAATACAATAGATGGCCATAATCACCTCCAGATACACCTGGCTAACTTGATGGGTTATGTAATCATCTGGCGAAGTGGAGTCTTTTGTTTAGACATGTAGCTAGCTAGCTGGCTAGCTAAACAATGAACCGGCATAATCCCAACTCATACTATTACCAATACAAACTGATTGTCACAGCTGTAGTATGAATCTGCAGGAAGCTAAAGCAAACCAACAAGGTTCAATGTTAGCTAGCAAGCTAACATTTAACTATAACTAGCAATGCAAAAGGATTTCTGATCAAAATAATATTACTACACAGATCATACACATAACGTTAATCGCTAGCTAGCTAACAGTACCTTTTAACTTGCAATGGAAACAACTTGAAAAGTATAATATCTGAAAATGTAGTTAGACTCTTACCCATATATATGGATGAACGCTTCACGGCAGACTGGAACCATTTAACTCTGTTTTGTTTGTAGCTACATCTTGTTTGGCCAGAGTTGTGTCAAGTCACTCCGGATCACACTGACCGTGGCGTGTGCAGAAAGTAGCCCATCACATCAACTTTTTTCAACTGATCTGTCGATAGCGCCTGCTAAATTCAGGGCATCAATGTTGTTGAGATAAGTAGCAAAAGTTTTGTAGTTGTCAATGGCTAATGTTATCTTTTTTTTTTTATGTGGTAGAAAGGATTATCTACACATACTCAACGGTTAACTTCATAGACAGAAGCATGCTACATGGCAGACCAATCCAAGCTCATCTCCCGACATGTCCAGCCTATTCATTATCTCAGCCAATCATGGCTAGTGGGAAGGTTCCTGTCTTTTTCTATGGCTAAACCAACTAGGCTCATAATTTAACAATTGTATTCGTATTTACAGATTTAATAGAAGTTTGTTATTAAGGCGTATGAAAGTTCACATGTACCAGAATGCATTTCTGGCAAAAAACGCATTTTGATAAAAATAATGTTTCAAAGACTTTCGAATGTCTCTCCTGGGAAGCCTCTCCTGTGCTTCCTGAATTGGGTCACATATGGACAATGAAAATGTATTATACTGGAATTGGAAAGACTGAGCGAGCTACGGTCAAGTGGAATGGCACGTTGAACTCAGAACAGCCTAGAGAAAATAGTATTTATTTGTATTTGTATTTGTTATGGATGCACATTAGCTGCTAACAGGACAGCAGCTACTCTTCCTGGGGTCCGACAAAATTAAGTCAGTTATACAATTTAAAAAACATTACAATACATTCATAAAAGATTTCACAACACACAAAGTGTGTGCCCTCAGGCCCCTACTTCACTAGCACATATCTACAAAACAAAATCCATGTGTATTTGTGTGTATAGTGCATATGTTATAGTGTGTGTATGCATGTGTCTGTGCCTATGTTTGTGTTGCTTCACAGTTCACGCTGTTCCGTAAGGTGGATTTTTATCTGTTTTTAAATCTGATTCTACTGGTTGCATCAGTTACCTGATGTGGAATAGAGTTCCATGTAGTCATGTTGCATGTTGTTAGCAAAGACTGAAAAAAGTAAGGGGCCTAGACAGCTGCTCTGGGGAATTCCTGTTTCTACCTGGATTATGTTGGAGAGAATTCCATTAAAGAACACACTCTGTGTTCTGTTAGACAGGTAACTCTTTATCCACAATACAGCATGGGGTGTAAAGCCATAACACATACGTTTTTCCAGAAGCAGAATATGATCGATAATGTCAAAAGCCACACTGAAGTCTAACAAAACAGCCCCCACAATATTTTTATCATAAATTTATCTCAGCCTATCATCAGTCATTTGTGCTGTGCTTGTTGAATGTCCTTCCCTATAAGCGTGCTGAAAGTCTGTTATCAATTTGTTTACTGTAAAATAGCATTGTACAGTGGGGAAAAAAAGTATTTAGTCAGCCAACAATTGTGCAAGTTCTCCCACTTAAAAAGATGAGAGAGGCCTGTAATTTTCATCATAGGTACACGTCAACTATGACAGACAAATCCAGAAAAAAAAAATCCAGAAAATCACATTGTAGGATTTTTTATGAATTTATTTGCAAATTATGGTGGAAAATAAGTGTTTGGTCACCTACAAACAAGCAAGATTTCTGGCTCTCACAGACCTGTAACTTCTTCTTTAAGAGGCTCCTCTGTCCTCCACTCGTTACCTGTATTAATGGCACCTGTTTGAACTTGTTATCAGTATAAAATACGTGTGTCCACAACCTCAAACAGTCACACTCCAAACTCCACTATGGCCAAGACCAAAGAGCTGTCAAAGGACACCAGAAACAAAATTGTAGACCTGCACCAGGCTGGGAAGACTGAATCTGCAATAGGTAAGCAGCTTGGTTTGAAGAAATCAACTGTGGGAGCAATTATTATGAAATGGAAGACATACAAGACCACTGATAATCTCCCTCGATCTGGGGCTCCACGCAAGATCTCACCCCGTGGGGTCAAAATGATCACAAGAACGGTGAGCAAAAATCTCAGAACCACACGGGGGGACCTAGTGAATGACCTGCAGAGAGCTGGGACCAAAGTAACAAACCCTACCATCAGTAACACACTACGCCGCAAGGGACTCAAATCCTGCAGTGCCAGACGTGTCCCCCTGCTTAAGCCAGTACATGTCCAGGCCCGTCTGAAGTTTGCTAGAGTGCATTTGGATGATCCAGAAGAGGATTGGGAGAATGTCATATGGTCAGCTGAAACCAAAATAGAACTTTTTGGTAAAAACTCAACTCGTCGTGTTTGGAGGACAAAGAATGCTGAGTTGCATCCAAAGAACACCATACCTACTGTGAAGCATGGGGGTGGAAACATCATGCTTTGGGGCTGTTTTTCTGCAAAGGGACCAGTACGACTGATCCGTGTAAAGGAAAGAATGAATGGGGCCATGTATCGTGAGATTTTGAGTGAAAACCTCCTTCCATCAGCAAGGGCATTGAAGATGAAACGTGGCTGGGTCTTTCAGCATGACAATGATCCCAAACACACCACCCGGGCAACGAAGGAGTGGCTTCGTAAGAACCATTTCAAGGTCCTGGAGTGGCCTAGCCAGTCTCCAGATCTCAACCCCATAGAAAATCTTTGGAGGGAATTGAAAGTTGTGTCGCCCAGCGACAGCCCCAAAACATCACTGCTCTAGAGGAGATTGGTCGGCTATTTGAGCCAGTAAAGGGGGCTTTAATATTCTTGGGTAGCGGAATTACTTTTGCAAGTCTGAGGGCACACTCTTTCTAGTAGGCTTAAATTGAAGATATAGCAAATAGGATTTCAGCCTGTCCAATTGGTGATGGTAAATCCATGCTTATGTATAAATTTTCAACGGACACTGCCCATGTGCAATATAACATATAACTGCTATAGACATATAACATAAACATATAACATATAACTGCTATCGACCACCAAGTGCTAACAGTCAGTATCCGGATAATATGTGATGAAATGCTTGATAATGTATTTGATATCAACAGAGTGGTATATTTTCTGGGTGATATAAATATTGACTGGCTTTCATCAAGCTGCCCACTCAAGAATAATTTTCAAACTGTAACCAGTGCCTGCAACCTGGTTCTGATTATCAGTCAACCTAGCAGGGTAGTTACAAACAGAACAGGAATGAAATCATCAACATGTATTGATCACATTGCTTTAAAACAAATTTGCTTTAAAACAGTATCCAAATCCATAGGATGTAGTGATCATAATATAGTAGCCATATCTAAGAAAACCAAAGATCCAAAGGCTGGGCCTAATATACTGTATAAGAGGTCATACAAGGTTTGTAGTAATTCTTATGTTGGTGATGTAAATACTATTTGCTGGTCTGTGGTGTGTAATGAGGAGCAACCAGACACTGCATTTCACAAATTTATGAAATTGCTTATACCAGTTACTAATAAGCATGCACCCATTAAGAAAATGTAAAAACTGTTAAATCCCCTTGTATTGATGAGGAATTGAAACATTTTATGGTTGAGAGGGATGAGGCAAAATGTATGGCAAATTGAGAAATCATTTGACTAAACTAAATAAAAAGAAATATAAACTATACTAAGAAACAAAAATAAATTTTATAAAGAATGATAGTAAAAAGCTTTGGAGAACCTTACATAACAATTTTGGCAAAAATAAAAACTCTGATCCATCATTGAATCAGAAGTCTCATTCATCACAAAAATCCCTGATATTGCCAACTAATTCAATGATTATTTCATTGGCAAGATTAGCAAATTTAGGGATGACATGCCAGCAACAAACGCTGACACTACACATCCAAGTATATCGGACCAAATAATGAAAGACAAGTGTTGTACTTTTGAATTCCGTAAAGTGAGTGTCGAGGAGGTGAAAAGATTATTGTTTTTTATCAACAATGACAAGCCACCGGGGTCTGACAACCTGAATGGGAAATTACTGAGAAATATAGCGGACGATATTGCCACTCCTATTTGCCATATCTTAAATTGAATCCTACTAGAAAGTGTGTGCCCTCAGGCCTAGAGGAAGCAAAAGTAATTCCCCTACCTAAGGATAGTAAATCCCCCTTTACTGGCTCAAATAGCCGATCAATCAGCCTGTTACCAACCCTTAGTAAACTTTTGGAAAAAATGGTGTTTGACCAGATACAATGCTATTTTACAGTAAACAAATTGACAACAGACTTTCAGCACGCTTATAGGGAAGGACATTTAACAAGCACAGTACTTACACACTTGACTGATGTTTGGCTGAGAGAAATTAATGATAAAAAGATTGTGGGGGCTGTTTTGTTAGACTTCAGTGCAGCTTTTGACATTATCGATCATATTCTGCTTCTGGAAAAACGTATGTGTTATGGCTTTACACCCCTGTCATGAGAATTTCTATCTCTAATTCAACCTAAGCTTGAATCATTACCAGGGGTTGTAAGGCTCTGGTTTTAATCATAAATGATTCAAGGTCCACAACCAGAAAGAATGATCTGTATTTTTATTCATGGAGAGCTCTGGCGCCAAAAACCCATACATACTGTTTTATACCCCTTGACACACAAAGGCACTTTGCTCCGCCCACGTTTAGGAGGCTTTTTTAAACAGTTTCCGCAGTCTCCTTCACCCTGGAATGTTTAGTCCCGCCCCCCTCTGTTAGTGGGTTGCCACTACATTATAACTCTTAACACCGTTCACACATTTATACTGCATTTGGGGTGAAATCCTTTAGTCATTATTCTTAAAATACAAATTAATCTAACAATCCACCCCTTTGACTAAATGTTTTCACATTCAGGATAAATGTATTTTACAACATGATTAATCTCAGAAATTACGTCAGAACTAATAAACATTGCATCCAATTGCGGTCTTTCAGGGTCCAAATCCTCCTCATCCACCAAGCCTGGAGGATCGTTTTTCACATTCCCCTGGTCAGAGTCCGGAGTCAGTCCATCTCTCATCATTGTTTAGATACTGCATTTCACCAACGCCTGACTCACCAATCCTCGGACACAGGGAACAAGACAACAACCACATAATACAAGAATACCCATACAAACACTGACCGCTCCTAAAATGGTGGCTGCTATGGTTTTCCATTTACTAAACATTTCATCAAACCACCCTATCCACGATGTACTAACTTCTGAGTTATCAGTTCATTCTTCACTTAGTGCAGTTAATTCTGTAAGAGCTCTGGTGACTGTCCCTTCCAGTGTGGTGTTGTTAGGGATAAATGTGCAACAATGGCTTATCATTCAATAGACACCGGCCCTTTCTGCCTGATCTAGAACCAACCTCTACTAAGTTATGAGCGGGATGGCGGATAATTGCTCGGAGATCCCCTTTTGTTGTTTTTTGTTGTTTTTTTTGGGGGGGGGGGGAATGGATCAGCTTAATATTGCAGATAGATTGTATCTTCTATCAATGTAATTGTCTGCATCACTTCCAATCCCCCATGTTTTTTAAAAATATATATATACTCCCCTTTATTACTTTTCAACCCCACCATCCTTTCCCTACTTGGAGTAAATGAGTGAACAACAATGCCCAGGCCTCTACTTCCGGTCTATACTTACTATCTACACCTTATGCACAGAGTTAATTTTACAATAATTCTATTATATATATATATATATATATATATATATATATATATATATATTTATTTTTTTGCTCCTGAACTTCTTCTACTCTAAACCTCTCCGATCATTTTCCTGATGTCCATCCGGTTAGCTTCTATATGCCATATCTTTCTAACTGTGCTCTTTCCCAAAAGCTCCCAACATACAACCTATATACTTATTATGGACACAGTATGCTTACATTATTAGCTATCTTTGTTATTATTTGTTGTTATTTGTTATTAGTCCCATCCTTCAACTCTATTCAATACCTCCCATCTATCTCTTAACACCATCCATATAGGATTTCTATTTGCCATATATATTTCAACCGTACTGTGATGTACGGAGATCCCCTTTACTGCATCTCCAGTCTGGTTAATAAATCGTTGTTGGTTGTAATAGATATAATTTATCCAATCCACATTCTTGTTTATTGTCACCCACCAGAAAAATGTTGTGGTAAAACTCTCCCATATTTGATTCATAGCTTTGTATTCGTCTGGAACACCCCTGGGGATGCCTATACCATCTATCCAAATTGGGCTATATCCTTCCTGACCTATATTTCTTCTCCTCCTGATTATTCTTCCTGTCACTGGTCTTTGATGACTAATTCTTACAGGTTTGGACCAACAATACTGGTGCACAAGTACCCACCCATCCTTCTGGTAATGTCTGTCGAATGCTCCCTTTGTTAGTACATGCCCACCACACATCAGTCAGAGGGATGGTAAGGTTAATAATTTTTTCCCCTCCCTTCCTTATCTAAATCAGTCACATTAATTATCTCCTTATAGCCATCAAAATCACCCAAGTTACGGGTGCCATTTCTATGTCTGTAACACTGGTATTCACCAAGAGTTAAAGTGAATCTAGGTGGGCTGGCCGAGTAAGTCAACTTTGCCAGCCCAATCCCTGTGAAATTGGGCTCTTTTTGATTGGACCCCAGGTCTAATACACAGGGAAACATTGCCTTTGGCATTGGGGCGGTCAACATTGTCGGTCGCCCAATGGAGCATACATAACAATTGGTCTCCCCCAAGGCCCTAGCGGTGTACTTCATCCACTTTAACCAGAGATTATCATCAGGGACCCCCTCCATTTCCCCTTGGTTCCATTCTTGGAAAAGAAAATCTTTCATAGTGGACGGGTTAGACGAATTGACTCCGTCATCCCTTGACTGATCTACTCGGTCTACTGCTATTAATGGATTAATGACAGTACCTGTGCCCTCCATATCTTTCGACTCCATCAAATGTAATCTTAGACAAGTATCCCGTCCGTATTCGTCCGCACAAGCCCAGTAAGTTATTTTCATGTCCTCTTTAGTGACCTTTACTATTGTTACTACCATCTCCATGGGGGATGTCGTTATACCTTCTTATCCTCCATCTGGACGTCCAGCCCCCCCGTCTCAGATCTCCGTCCCCCAGTATGTCTAAATACCTGAGCCCAGGAACAATCCGCCGAGGGAGCTGAACATAAATACAATGGGATTTTATAATCCCACGTTTCTTGCTTATCCGCCCTGATAAAATCCCTAATCCTAATTTTGAATCTTACTCCCCACCCTTCTCTGACTCCTATTTTGTAGATCACTTGTCCTTGACGGTCAGTATGTTGGGTCGCTTCCCTTTTATTTCTTAATAATGGTAAGGCCATAGCGTAATTGGTGTGAGGTGGTGGTGGATCTTGACATACCAAGACTATGATGCAGCTCAGGGTCACCCATATTCCCAAAAACCGCCAACCCTCTCCTGCCTTTAGTCCTTCTGCTTGGTACCACCCCATACTCACACCCTAAGAACACACTACAGTGATGGATAGGTCGGGGTAGGAGATCTTCGTTAACAGAGGTGACCCCCAGACCCTATTGGGCCAGTTCTTCTCTCCAACACTGCGTGTGTTCAGTGGTGCTTGTATGTGGTCTTACCTTCTTGCAGTGGGTAACATGGAACCCGGTTGCTCTTTCTGCTATTCTAATGGCAAAGGCAGTGACCAATATAACCTGATAGGGCCCTTCCCAACAGGCCTGCTTCCAGTTTTTCTTCTTTAGGGACTGGATGCTCACCAGTCACCTGGTTAGATAGAGTGGGTCACCTTCTCCTTTAGTTCACCTGTGGGGCACAAGTATTTTGTCCTCTCCTTCGTATATTATTTAATCCTACCATTAGCCTCTTCCCCCCTCTTGACACATAGTTCTGCTCATGTGTCAATATTACCACCTACCTAAACAATCACTTT
This sequence comes from Coregonus clupeaformis, assembly GCF_020615455.1. NCBI lineage: Eukaryota > Metazoa > Chordata > Actinopteri > Salmoniformes > Salmonidae > Coregonus > Coregonus clupeaformis. The sequence goes on from NC_059215.1 coordinate 59,208,516, forward strand.
GGTAATTTATCAACCAATTGCCATGCCTTTTATTTTTGAGACTGTCTTTTGCTTCTTTATTGCTCCTCCCACTTCCTTTGTCTTTTATGGCGGCTAAATTTGACTTTCATTCAGTTCAGAATCAATTAGTAATCCAATCAATCAATCTCTTATCTTGTAAAAACACTTATGTTTAGTTCAAACTCTGTTCTACCCCGGCTCTCCCGGGCTTGACCTGAAGACTGATTGTTGGACATGACAAGTCCATATTTAAATCTTTCAAACCTAACACAACCCCCCTTCATGCTGTAATCAATCAAGAAGATAGCAAAGGAGAGACAGGTTTTAGCCTGAACTCTGCTTAATCCTGGTGCCGCTCCCTTCAAAATGTTTGAAGAGAGACAAAAGACAGCCATGGATTGAAGTAAGAGCAAGCACTTCGACCCTAGGTCACCTAAGTCTTCTGCCTAGCAACAAAGAATAAAAACCTCTATGTTCGTGATTAACCCAGTTATATCTAATAGCCCACCAAAAAAAAAACATCACCATCTTTAAATCACGACCAATGTCATATCCCTCTTTACTCTCTACCATTTGGGTAGCATCCCTGATATATGTAGGAAAAGCTAAGACTGTTTGGGAAGAGAGCAACAACATAAACTGTTCTTCCTCCTCAGAGTTCCAAATAATTTTACCATGGGCTGCCATGCCTTCCCATAGATAAGATCAATTAATTTACCAGTATGTAGTACATAATGGAGTACCCAAGCTTTACCGCAGTCTATCATTACCAAAAAGCTCATCATTCTTCATCTATTTTTGGACATCTAGTCCCCCCTCTGTTATCTTAATGTTTCAAATATCACCCAACAAACCATTCCATCCCACAGCATAGTAAATACCACCTATGAACTGTTGAAAATCCCCTAAATTCAACATAACAACCCTTTATAAACATCATGCTGGGTGTGTTGTTTTTTTGAAAACCAACAATCAAAGATAGCCAGGCTCAACTTAATTTGGTAGCTCACTTTTATGACCTAAATACTGCCTAACTTCACTACTGCTCCCCCTCGCCCTGAGCAACATTCCAATGAGATAAGCTAATCTCTTTCTCCTGGTTATACATTTTGTTAACCTTCAATTACCATCAGTAATCTAAAGATGGTAGTACACACAAAACATGATACAGATATCCCCAGTCCTAACCCATCATTAATGTTTGTATCAATCTAATTCCTCATAATTAATCCATAAAACCACTCAAAATTCCTCGAGTATACAATGATTATTTAATTGATTACCCTAAATCTGCTACATGTGATCTCATCTCAAATGATCCATAATCAATTATTTGATCAACCCACTAGGAAAATATGTCTCCCCTTCTATTACACAATTCAGTTATTTTTACCTTTATATTCCCAATTTACTATTACTTTCCTCATTGCAACTTGTTGCATTGATGTTCTTAAAATGTAAACCTATTGTTTAATAACTTCATACTTATAACCAATGTTTTTTCAATCCATCATCCTAATAGTAAAAACGATATCCCATTGTTCACGTAACGAAACTAAATTATTTTTTTTGAATCCACCATTTATTTTCATCCACCACTGGTGTTACTCAACCTATACAATAAAGTAATAACCATTTGAATTCATCAAAGCACTTCCTTTCAGTAAAGTCTTTAGACCTCTACTTGAAATTTTCCAGCTCAATCTTACTCGCTTGACTGTCTCTATTTTTCCCCGCTAACCAGAGCCATAAATTATTCTCCTTTGTCCTCAAATCAATTTTCACAGCTCTATCGCCATTTCAGTTCGCTATTCTATTTCTTTAACTGTTCTTCTCTGATTCGGCCCTAATTAATAAAACAAATACTTGATAAGCATACATTTAATTATATTCCTATCATCTGAACTATGTACTGTCTCTCACCCCCCCCCCCCCTCCTTCCTACATTACGGAGGAGGCGCAGGGACCTTCCCTGCAAATGTTCCTTCTTAGGAAATAATGTCATTCGTACTTGTAACATATTTTCATAGACCTATCTAGAATATACTAAAGCTATCTAATGCAACTTTTAATACACATAAAAACTCTCTCTCTCTCCACCCATTCCCTATTGAATAAGTGAGTCTTCCTATTTAACCCCCAACCATGCTTCAAATCTTCCATTCAGCATTAACCAACCAAATACTAAGTAGTATCCGGTTACCATTCATACCAGCCGTTGAATTCCCTCATACACACAGATTTCACCTTATGCCATTCAAATGCACAACAAAACATAATAGTTCAATGGAACCCTCTATTGGCTCTCTACTATTTATACATTACTTCTATAACCACTTTAGTTATGGTCCGATTACCCATTAAACCTTATCACATAACCTTATCACCTAATCAAACAACGGCACAACCTTCATATCAGCCGGCTGGTAGCCCAGTAACCAAGAGCACTATGTCAGCAACCGAGAGGTCACCGGCTCCAATCCCCGAGCCGACCAGGCGAAAAATCTGCCGATCTGCCCCCGAGCAAGGCACCCAACCCCAACCGCTCCTGCAAGTCGCTCCGGACCAGAGCGTCTGCCAAATGACCAAAAATGCAAATGTAAATATTCTCTACTTTCTCACTCATGACATACGTCTACGTTTGGGTGAGAAAGTTCATACGTATATATCGTTGGAAATGTATAGGTACCTCTCAAATAATCGCTTCGTGGTGTTTTTAGCCAATTCTTAATCGACACGAATCATTTCTTCAAACATTTTACCCGTGGAACCAAAAAATAGACTGTCCTATCTCCGACACTGCCCTTTCCTTTACCCCTGCAGTCACGATGGTTATGACCTGTTCTGTTACAGTATTTACACGGGGCCTTACACTCCCTTGCCAAATATTCCTCTTTGTTACAGTTAAAGCACTTCCTCTCTCCTTCACGCTTCCAAAAGCCATACCCTCGCTGTCTCTAGCCCCTCCCCTCGCTGTTTCTTTAAATCCGTTCCACAGTTTACATGCATCTGCTTAATCATAACTTCTAACTTCTCCACATCGAGATGCCCAATAAATCCATACCTCTTCTCCCAAATGGATCCATAAAACATATTTATTCGATCTCTTCCTAACATATATCTTTCATCCCCCCCTCCCCCGTTAATTCTCGGACCTCTTTAGAATATTTATTTCCCATGGTGGAAAAATAAGAAATCCCCCCGTTTAGTAATAATTCAATCCAGAATTATTTTCCTGGGACATATTATTAGGTGCGACTTTTGAGCCAATGTTATGATCTGCTTTTGTAATTAACCATTTAAATTATCTAACCCGTAATCCAGATTTTTTTTTTTTTACTCCAGTTTCATGAAAGGGATCGGACAACCATTTTTTCTCACGCGACCTATTTTAGTTCCTTCCTTGAAACAATTATCACGTATTTCGATGGATCATTAAGTCTCACACGTATACAACATTTTATGATTCTTTGCTAACACTATCCGTAACCTAGAGGTCGTAACTGCTCCAGTTTCATGAAATAGACAGAGTTAGAGCAAATCCCCAGTTGTTTACACGACTTTTGACCTGTTTAATGTATCTATCGCACACGACGAAAATTATTCCCCTTCCTGTTTATATTGTAAAGACTGTATCTCGTACAATCTCAATATTAACTAGATTATTTTGGTAATAGCTATTTACCTAGGGTCAATTCCGGACCCCCCTTCCTTCCATTATAATAATTATTATTTCCTTTGAGATTTTGGCAACTATTCTCTGCCCTTCACAATAATTACTATTCTTATAAAAGTTCAAATAATTACACCAAAATCCATGAATAAAAATTACTGACCTTCTCCTTGCAGTTTGGATTTAAATGCTTTTTCAATCTCGTTAACGTCTTTATCGTTCATAAGATTAATCACCGGCCTGTTTATAACCTTAACGTCGAAGGCCAGGAATATTCTCCACAGATGCAATCACCCGCCCGTGCACGGTTTCGGTGTCCTTAGAACGACAAAGACGTATTTTTAAGATCCGGCTCGAAGGGCCACTTGTCATGAGAATTTCTATCTCTAATTCAACCTAAGCTTGAATCATTACCAGGGGTTGTAAGGCTCTGGTTTTAATCATAAATGATTCAAGGTCCACAACCAGCAAGAATGATCTGTATTTTTATTCATGGAGAGCTCTGGCACCAAAAAATCCATACATACTGTTTTATACCCCTTGACACACAAAGGCACTTTGCTCCGCCCACCTTTAGGAGGCTTTTTTAAACAGTTTCCGCAGTCTCCTTCACCCTGGAATGTTTAGTCCCGCCCCCCTCTGTTAGTGGGTTGCCACTACATTATAACTCTTAACACCGTTCAAACATTTATACTGTATTTGGGGTGAAATCCTTTAGTCATTATTCTTAAAATACAAATTAATCTAACAACCCCCTGCTGTATTGTGGATAAAGAGTTACCTGTCTAACAGAACACAGCAGGTGTTTAATGGAAGCCTCTCCAACATTATCTAGGTAGAATCAGGAATTTCCCAGGGTAGCTGTCTAGGCCCTGTACTTTTTTCAATCTTTACTAATAACATTCCACTGGCTTTGAGTAAAGCCAGTGTGTCTATGTATGCGGATGACTCAACACTATACATGTCATCTACTACAGCGACTGAAATGACTAGAATACTTAACAAAGAGCTGAAATTAGTTTCAGAATGGGTGGCAAGGAATAAGTTAGTCCTAAATATTTCAAAAACTAAAAGCATTGTATTTGGGACAAATCATTCACTAAACCCTAAACCTCAACTAAATATTGTAATGAATAATGTAGAAATTGAGCAAGTTGAGGTGACTAAACTGCTTGGAGTAACCCTGGATTGTAAACGTTCATGGTCAAAACATATTGATACAACAGTAGCTAAAATGGGGAGAAGTCTGTCCATAATAAAGCTCTACTCTGCCTTCTTAACAACACTATCAATAAGGCATGTCCTACAGGCCCTAGTTTTTTCGCAGCTGGACTACTGTTCAGACGTGTGGTCAGGTGCCACAAATAGGGACTTTGGAAAATTACAATTGGCTCAGAACAAAGCAGCACGGCTGGCCCTTAAAAGTAAACGGGGAGCTAACATTAATGATATGCATGGCAATCTCTCATGGCTCAAAGTGGAAGAGAGATTGACTTCATCACTACTTGTTTTTGTAAGAAGTGTTGACAAACTGAATGTCCCGAGCTGTCCATTTAAACTACTAGCACACAGCTCAGACACCCATTTATACCCTACAAGACATTCCACCAGAGGTCTCTTCACATTCCCCAAGTCCAGAACAGACTATGAGAGGCGCACTGTACTATGTAGAGCCATGACTACATGGAACTCTATTCCACATCAGGTAACTGATGTAAGCAGTAGAATCAGATTTTAAAAAACAGGTAACAATACACCTTATAGAACAGCAGGGATTGTGAAGAGACACACACAAAGGTACAGAATCATACATATGGACACAAGCGCTAGCACACACTCTACACACATTGTAATATTGTTGTATGGTGGTATTATAAAGTTTGTATTGTAGATATGTAGTGGTGTAATAATGTTATATGATAGACTGTTTTATCTTTTGTTTCATCTGTAATATACAGTAAGTGCCTTAATGTGTTTGGAACCTAGAAAGAGTAGCTGCTGCCTTGGCAACAGCTAATGGGGATCGATAATAAATACAAATGCAAAAACATTTGGACAATGCCAATTTATTATACTGCAATTGGACAGAGCGAGCAAGCTAATGTGGTACATTGGCTTTGGCCATAGGACATATTGCAAGTTCACACTTCCCTTTTAAGATATGAACGGGTCTGTGTAGTCTCATCATATCGATATCTGGAGGAGTACCGGTGGCCCTGAACGCGTGGCAAAGGAACTTTGCAAATCGCATGCACAGAAACAGAGTGAGAGCATTACCTGTGGGAGAATCTTGGGTGCATTGTCAAACTCCATGATCCGCCAAGCGCAGCTAGAATAACTCTATGTGGCTTGTTGAAAACGGCATGTCTCTGCGTGACCTAGAGGCCGCAATATGTCAAAAGCGTGTTGAAATCACTACTATTCAGGCTTCATTCCAGGCCTACTTTTTTGCATGGTTGCTGCATTCAGACCGAGCGAGCTACGGTCAACATTTACATTTTAGTCATTTATCAGACGCTCTTATCCAGAGCGACTTACAGTTAGTGCATACATGATTTTTATTTTTTATTTTTTATTCCCCTGTGGGAATCAAACCCACAAACCTGCTCTACCAACTGAGCTACATCTCTGCCGGCCATTCCCTCCCGTACCCTGGACGACGCTGGGCCAATTGTGCGCCACCCCATAGGCCCACACTTTGTCAATCCAACTCGGCTGTGTGTTTGTGATATTTGCCCTCTTTTTTCTGGTGCTTAGATGTCTGATGGGTTATTGTGAGCACTTGTCAGGCTAGAGCAGGTATCTATGGGTCCTAGCTCTGAGTCCTGGGATGATGGGGTGGTTCTTTGGGTCTCAATAGCCAAATGAACAACAGGGGGCTCTTTGACACTGTCCAATTGCAGTATGAAATGTTGGCACTGCAATATATCATATGTCTAATGTACACTGTCCATTCGCAATATACTACAATGGGCATTAACCATCACAAACTGGACACGTCGTTAAAGTGCTAAAACTACTGGGACACTGTACAGTACAAATACAATTAAATTGTGCTGTCCTTGGAGTGTTTATGATGATTTTAAGCAATGAGATGTCTGACTTGATGGATGTCCAATTGCAGTACGGTACATTGGCATTGGCCATATGATATATATATATATATATATATATATATATATATATATATATATATATATATATATATATATATATATTTATTTAACCTTTATTTAACAAGGCAAGTCAGTTAAGAACAAATTCTTATTTACAATGAAGGCCTACACCGGCCAAACCCGGACGACGCTGGGCCAATTGTGTGCCGCCCTATAGGACTCCCAATCATGGGCGGTTGTGATACAGCCTGGAATCGAACCAGGGGGTGAGCTCTACCAACTGAGCTACAGGGGACTGCGTTTGAGCCAATCAGTTGTGTTGTGACAAGGTAGGGTGGGTATACATAAGATAGCCCTATTTGGTAAAAGACCATTATACATGTTTTACCTCCTGTTTCAGGAAGTGATGTCACTGAGTACTGCCCCTATATATAGGACCTCCCACCCCCACCTGGGATATGGATGTCTGATGAAGACCTAAGGGTGGAAACGTTGTTATAAATAAATATCACCTGGGAGCATGAGTAGCAGTGTGCGGCATTTTCTTTTCTGTTTTTCGTGAATTTGCCTACAACCAGCACCTGCGGAAAGTACCTGGATGTGCGTATGTTCTTCAGCTTTTGTACATGAACTCTCTACCATACAGCACTCCTTTTTGAGACTCCCTTTTCACAAGTCTACCTGTCTTTTGACATTATTGCTGAAATAGCAGACACTCAGTCATTTGAGTTCTCAGAGGTTGATTGTTCCCAAATCATAATGAAGGACTCGCTTTTTGATGAAACTGGCCCAACGATAGACTGCAATGCTGACTTAGTTATCACATCTCTCAAGAATCTACGGATCCGTGAGACAAAACAATACTATCATGCGGTCACCTTAAGTGATTATCTAAGCAATACAATTATTCCACGAGGATTACGGATACAGAAAGCACCTGCTCTTGGTTCAAACAATCCCTCTTTTTGTGACCGATGGTACGAGATTCTTAATAAATGCTTGTTTGATTTAATGGCGCTCACCATTCAAGAAGTGACAGAACATTTGAGCACGACTAGAGATCAGGACAAAGAAGAGAACATTTTGACCAATGTGGAAAACATTTGTGATAAACTTGTGGGGGAGACAAAGACAAGCAAGCGGAAAAAGTTTGAGCTTGACAATGCGAACTACAAAAAGGTATATTTCTGGAGGGATGGCCGGAGACAGCCAATTGGCACGCCCCCACGAGTGAACTGGAAGGGTAAAAGCCAGCCCAGCCGTAATCCTAGAGGGCCACTAATGTGGCGATCAACCAACTCCTTCACATCTGACTCCAGTGACTAATTCAGAGCCTGAGCATCTTCTTTTTTTGGGAATCCCGATGGACGACGTCATCAAATAGGCCGTCATCACGATCACCACCCACCCTACTTCCCTGCAAGAAATGCAGGAGAGGATTACGTAGGAAAACAGCAACACCCGAAGTCCCCGCCACATACACAGAGCAAGACACGGTAATGAACTTGTCCAAAGGGTCTATTTCTGACAAATGTTCATCTGCCATTAATAAGGGACTATCATTTGTCCCAACATCACAGGCAAATGACATTGATACATTTATACACTTTCAAAAGTTTTTCCGCAGTTTGAGAGAGTGTTTTGGTAATGGGGTTGCTCCCTATACACCTGCCAATGTTAATCTATTGAACGATATTAGTAACCAGACAGATAATGGTGCTAATGTTTTTCCCATTGATAACCTGAATGACAATGAACCTGACTCTCGCCCTGAGGACATGACAAGAGAAAATACATATTTTAAGAGGAAAAGCATTTTTAACCCCTAAAAGAATTCCCTCTCTTGAAACATATTGCCGCCTAGTTGAGAAAGATGTACATAATCTCCAGGCTAAGAAAAAAGAATGCTGATGAATTGTCAACAATTTTGAATGAAGGGGAAATTACAAAGACAGAATATGAGTATATGAAAGTTGACTGCCCAACCACACCTGTCATATATGCTCGCCCCAAAATTCACAAGAGCATGACACCACCTATACCACGCAGAACCATTGTGAGTAGTAATGGATCTCTCACAGAGAATATCTCTACCTTTGTAGACTATTTTGAGTAGTAACGGATCTCCCTCCCCACGTATACCAAATATTCTATAGATTTTATTACTTTTCTGTGGACCTTATACCTGAAAATTCTATTCTGTGTACTTTTGATGTTACCAGTCTATATACTAACATCCCCCATCAGGGTGGCCTAGAGGCCCTCAAGTTCTACCTCAATGAACGTGATGTAGAAAATTGTCCTTGTCCTCAGTAAAACAAAAAGTACTTCCATTGTTTTTGTGGAATTAAGATAGACTTTTACATAAGCAGTACAGCCGAGGTGGTCTGCAGAGCAACTACCATTCCACCTCTCAGCTCTCAGTTTATATACAGTTTCATCCTTACTCATATCACATTCATTTTAGCTTAACCCCTCCCTGTTTAGTTCCTCAACCATTGTTTCCAAGTTTTCACCTTTTGACCGCTCCGCCCACTTCCTCATTTTATAATAGTGGCGCAATCTGACTTCTTTTCCTTCTATTCAAACTGTTTTATGAAACAATGGTGGCGGGACCAAGCCCTATCATATAAAAACTGTTCCTGGCTCTGTTCTAAACCTTTTACTGATTCTGAAACATAATATATCCATTCTGTTAAACATAACATGCACTTTTTATGTCCATTTCTGAGCCTCTGAGCCTTAATCAATTACAGAAATTGTAGGTTCATTTCCTGAGCCATTTCCTGGCTCTGCTCCAAGCCTGGGCCATTTCCTGGCTCTGTTCCATGGCCCTATCTTTTGCACTCTGACCGGCCTCTATCTTTTGCACCCTGCCTGACTATGTCATGTCATGGTTAACTGTGCATTATCAGCTTGTCTTGTTGATTAACTATATGTTGTCAGTTTGTCATGTGATTGACTATGCTCAACTGAAAATGAACTATGCTCAACTGGGAAATCTGAAAAATATCCCCCCTTTGGGACTTTATACAGTTGAAGTCGGAAGTTTACATACACTTAGGTTGGAGTCATTAAAACTCGTTTTTCAACCACTCCACAAATTCCTTTTTAACAAACTATAGTTTTGAAAAGTCGGTTAGGACATCTACTTTGTGCATGACACAAGTAATTTTTCCAACAATTGTTTACAGACAGATTATTTCACTTATAATTCACTGTATCACAATTCCAGTGGGTCAGAAGTTTACATACACTAAGTTGACTGTGCCTTTAAACAGCTTGGGAAATTCCAGAAAATGATGTCATGGCTTTAGAAGCTTCTGATAGGCTAACTGACATCATTTGAGTCAATTGGAGGTGTACCTGTGGATGTATTTCAAGGCCTATCTTTAAACTCAGTGCTTCTTTGCTTGACATCATGGGAAAATCAAAAGAAATCAGTCAAGACCTCAGAATAATAATTGTAGACCTCCACAAGTCTGGTTCATCCTTGGGAGCAATTTCCAAACGTCTGAAGGTACCACGTTCATCTGTACAAACAATAGTACGCAAGTATAAACACCATGGGACCACGCAGTCGTCATACCGCTCAGGAAGAAGGCGCGTTCTGTCTCCTAGAGATTAATGTACTTTGGTGCGAAAAGTGCAAATCAATTCCAGAACAACAGCAAAGGACCTTGTGAAGATGCTGGAGGAAACAGGTACAAAAGTATCTATATCCACAGTAAAACGAGTCCTATATCGACATAACCTGAAAGGCCGCTCAGCAAGGAAGAAGCCACTGCTCCAAAACCGCCATAAAAAAGCCAGACTACGGTTTGCAACTGCACATGGGGACAAAGATCTTACTTTTTGGAGAAATGTCCTCTGGTCTGCTGAAACAAAAATAGAACTGTTTGGCCATAATGACCATCGTTATGTTTGGAGGATACAGGGGGTACTTGCAAGCCAAAGAACACCATCCCATCCGTGAAGCATGGGGGTGGCAGCATCATGCTGTGGGGGTGCTTTGCTACAGGAGGGACTGGTGCACTTCACAAAATAGATGGCATCATGAGGAAGGAAAATTATGTGGATATATTGAAGCAACATCTCAAGACATCAGTCAGGAAGTTAAAGCTTGGTCGCAAATGGGTCTTCCAAATGGACAATGACCCCAAGCATATTTCCAAAGTTGTGGCAAAATGGCTTAAGGACAACAAAGTCAAGGTATTGGAGTGGACATCACAAAGCCCTGACCTCAATCCTACAGAAAATTTGTGGGCAGAACTGAAAAAGCGTGTGCGAGCAAGGAGGCCTACAAACCTGACTGAGTTACACCAGCTTTGTCAGGAGGAATGGGCCAAAATTCCTAAAACTTATTGTGGGAAGCTTGTGGAAGGCTACCCGAAACGTTTGACCCAAGTCAAACAATTCAAAGGCAATGCTACCAAATGCTAATTGAGTGTATATAAACTTCTGACCCACTGGGAATGTGATGATAGAAATAAAAGCTGAAATTGTCACGGTTTCGGCCGAGGCTGCTCCTCCTCCTTGTTCGGGCAGGCTTCGGCGGTCCTCGTCTCCGGAGTACTAGCTGCCACCGTTCTTTGTTTTCGATGTTTGTTTGGTTTGGTCTGTTTGGTACACCTGTTCATGTTTAGTGTTGATTATGTGTCCTATAAGTTCTCGTTGTTTCTGTCATGTGTTGTGTGTAATTGGTTTCACCTGTCTGTTGGTGCTGTCCACTTTTTTCCAATCGCTAGTGTGTACCGTCGCACTGTTGTTTTCGTGCGCAGTCGGTTTTGTGTTTTACGCACTGTTGCGTATTGTTAGCCTCCGGGTTGGTTAGACCCGTTTGTCATTTTGCCTTTTCAAGTAAAGACTGGTTTGACTTAGCTCCTGTGTCCTGCACTTGATTCCGCACCACATCCGCATCAGATACCCTGACAGAATGGAGTCAGCAGGAGCAACAGCAGCGCCTGAGTCGTTGGAGGAGCGCGTCCGCAGCCAGGATGATCAGATCCATCGACTTGGGACCGCTCTGCAGGACGTCATCAACACCTTAAACCGATGGGAGTCCAGAGGGGTACCCACACCCCCACCTATCACACCATCACCATCGGTCGGTCCGCCCGTCCAAGGTCCGGAACCCAGTGGGATTCGGCTCTCGCTCCCGTGGGCGTATGACGGCACGGCTGCCGGGTGTCAGGGGTTCCTCCTGCAGGTGGAGCTCTACCTGGCCACTGTACACCCGGTGTCCTCGGGACACGAGAGCGTTTCCGCCCTCATCTCCTGTCTCACAGGCAAGGCGTTGGAATGGGCCAACGCCGAATGGAGGAGGATAGACGCCACCACCATCTCCTATGCGGAGTTCTATTCTACCTCCGACAGGGGAGGAGGAGCGCACAGGAGTTCGCACTGGAGTTCCGGACTCTAGCGGCAGATGCAGGGTGGAATGAACAGGCCCTCATCGATCACTTTCGATGTAGTCTACGGGAGGACGTCCAACGTGAGTTGGCTTGCAGGGACACCAACCTCACGTTCGACCAGTTGGTCGACATGTCCATCCGTCTTGACACCCTGCTGGCCACCCGTGGACGTCCCGAGTGGGGTCCGTCCATTCCATCCTCCAGCACCTCCAAGCCGAGCCCTATGGAGCTCGGGGGTGCTGGCGCTAGAGAGAGGAGGAGAAGGAGCCCGAGGGAGGCTGTCCCCTGCACCAATTGTGGCCGTGGAGAGCACACTGCGACCAGGTGCTGGGGAGGGTCTCCAGGAGGAGGGGACAACAGGCCACGCACTGGGGAGCCATCCCAGGTGAGTAGACGCCCCACTTACCCAGAGCTCTCTGTTGTGCATTTTTGTATACCTGTAAGTTTTCCACAGGTTGCACCTCATTCCCAGCATAAGGCGCTAGTAGATTCAGGCGCAGCTGGGAATTTTGTTGATCGGAAATTTGGTTTAGATTTAGGGATTCCCCTCCTTCCTGTTGACGCTCCATTTCCCGTTCATGCATTAGATAGCCGCCCGTTGGGTTCGGGGTTGATTAGGGAGGTCACAGCACCACTTAAGATGTGTACGCAGGGGGGTCATGAGGAGACTATTCAGCTATATCTGATCGACTCTCCTGCGTACCCGGTGGTGCTGGGAATTCCCTGGTTAAGTACCCATAACCCTTCCATTTCGTGGCAACAGAGGGCTCTCAAGGAGTGGTCTGCTCAGTGTGAGGGGCGATGTCTGGGTGTTTCCGTGGGGGCGACCTCGGTGGAAAGTCCAAACCAAGTGCCCGCAATGCACATTCCCCCTGAATATGGGAATTTGGCACTTGTGTTCAATAAATCGAGGGCGACGCAGTTGCCTCCTCACAGACAGGGGGATTGTGCGATAGACCTCCAGGCAGGAGCGGCGCTCCCGCGGAGCCATGTATATCCTTTGTCTGAAGAGGAGAAAAGGGCTATGGAGACTTACATAGCCGAATCTTTGAGACAAGGATACATACGGCCCTCCACTTCCCCTGCGTCCTCGAGCTTCTTTTTTGTGAAGAAAAAGGATGGAGGGTTAAGCCCGTGCATTGATTACCGTGGTCTCAATCAGATTACTGTGAAATACAGTAATCCACTCCCTCTGATTGCGACTATGACGGAATCATTGCACGGAGCGCGTTTCTTCACAAAACTGGATCTCAGGAGCGCATATAGCTTGGTGCGCATTAGGGAGGGCGATGAATGGAAAACAGCCTTTAGTACCACCTCGGGTCATTACGAGTATCTCGTCATGCCATACGGGTTGATGAATGCTCCTTCAGTCTTCCAATCCTTCGTGGATGAGATCTTCCGGGACATGCAGGGGCAAGGTGTGGTCGTGTACATTGATGACATTCTGGTGTACTCTTCTACCCGAGCCGAGCATGTAGCCCTGGTGCGTCGAGTGTTGAGGAGGCTGTTGGAGCACGACCTGTATGTCAAGGCAGAGAAATGTCTGTTTTTCCAGGAGTCGGTCTCCTTTTTGGGTTATCGGTTGTCCGCGTCAGGGGTGAAGATGAAGGTGGACCGTGTGTCAGCCGTGCGTAATTGGCAAACCCCAACCACTGTTAAAGAGGTGCAGCAGTTCTTGGGCTTTGCGAATTACTACCGGATGTTTATCCAGGGTTTTGGACAGGTGGCAGCTCCCATCACGTCTCTTCTGAAGGGGGGTCCGGTGCGCTTGCAGTGGTCAGCTGAGGCGGACAGGGCTTTTGGGAAACTGAAGGGCCTGTTTACTTCGGCTCCGGTGCTGGCGCATCCGGATCCCGCCTTACCATTTCAGGTAGAGGTGGACGCGTCTGAGGCCGGAATAGGGGCCGTTCTATCTCAACGGTCCGGCACGCCACCTAAACTCCGCCCCTGTGCTTTTTACTCTAAAAAGCTCAGCCCGGCGGAGCGAAATTATGACGTAGGGGACAGGGAGCTGTTAGCCGTGGTACAGGTCCTAAAGTTGTGGAGGCATTGGCTTGAGGGGGCTCAACACCCTTTCCTCATTTTGACTGACCATCGGAACCTGGAGTACATCCGGGCAGCTAGGAGACTGAACCCTCGCCAGGCTCGGTGGAACATGTTTCTAGCCAGGTTCGTATTTAAAATCACGTACATCCCTGGGTCCCAGAACGGTAAGGCAGACGCCCTGTCCCGGCGGTATGACACAGAGGAGAGGTCCGTTGAGCCCACTTCCATACTACCGGAGTCTTGTCTAGTGGCACCGGTTGTGTGGGAGGTCGATGCTGAAATCGAGCGGGCGTTGCGTACCGACCGTAGCCCTCCACAGTGTCCTGTGGGTCGGACGTACGTTCCGCTCGAGGTTCGGGATCGACTCATTTATTGGGCTCACACGTCACCCTCCTCTGGACATCCTGGTATTGGCCGGACAGTGCACTGTCTTAGTGCTAAGTACTGGTGGCCCACGTTAGCCAGGGATGTGAGGGTTTATGTCTCCTCCTGCTCGGTGTGCGCCCAGTGTAAGGCGCCTAGATATCTGCCTAGGGGTAAGTTACAACCCCTGCCCGTTCCACAACGACCATGGTCTCACCTCTCGGTGGACTTCATCACTGACCTTCCCCCCTCGCAGGGGAATACCACTATACTGGTTGTTGTGGAACGGTTCTCTGAGGCCTGTCGTTTGCTCCCTATGCCGGGCCTTCCTACTGCCCTACAGACCGCCGAAGCTCTATTCACCCACGTTTTCCGGCACTACGGGGTACCCAAGGATATTGTGTCTGATCGAGGTCCCCAGTTCACCTCCAGAGTCTGGAGAGCATTTATGGAGCGTTTGGGGGTCTCGGTGAGCCTTACCTCGGGTTACCATCCTGAGAGTAATGGGCAGGTGGAACGCGTGAACCAGGATGTGGGTAGGTTTCTTAGATCATACTGCCAGGGCCGGCCGGAGGAGTGGGCACGGTATGTTCCTTGGGCAGAAATGGCCCAGAATTCCCTACGCCACTCCTCAACTAACCTAACCCCTTTCCAATGTGTGTTAGGTTACCAGCCAGTTCTGGCACCATGGCAGCAGAGCCAGATCGAGGCTCCTGCGGTGGATGAGTGGGTTTGGCGCTCGGAGGGGACGTGGAACGCTGCACACGTCCATCTGCAGCGGGCCATCCGTCGTCAGAAAGCGATCGCCGATCTCCACCGCAGTGAGGGGCCGGTGTACGCACCTGGTGATCGAGTCTGGCTCTCTACCAGAAACCTGCCCCTCCGCCTGCCCTGCCGGAAACTGGGTCGGCGGTTTGTGGGGCCGTTTAAAGTCCTGAGAAGATTGAACGAGGTGTGTTACAGATTACAACTGCCTAGTGACTATCGTATTAACCCCTCGTTCCATGTGTCTCTTCTCAGGCCGGTGGTAGCTGGTCCACTCCAGGAAGATGAGATCAGAGAGACTCCTCCGCCCCCATTGGACATCGAGGGGGCACCGGCGTACACCGTGCGGTCCATCTTGGATTCGAGACGTCGGATGGGGGTCTCCAATATCTCGTGGAGTGGGAGGGTACGGCCCGGAGGAGCGGTGCTGGGTGCCGAGGAGGGACATCTTAGACCCGTCTCTTCTGACTGAGTTCCATCGTGGTCATCCCACGCGCCCTGCTCCGCGTCCTCCTGGTCGTCCTCGAGGCCGGGGTCGGCGCACGGCTGGAGCCGCGGGTCAAGGGGGGGTACTGTCATGGTTTCGGCCGAGGCTGCTCCTCCTCCTTGTTCGGGCAGGCTTCGGCGGTCGTCGTCTCCGGAGTACTAGCTGCCACCGTTCTTTGTTTTCGATGTTTGTTTGGTTTGGTCTGTTTGGTACACCTGTTCATGTTTAGTGTTGATTATGTGTCCTATAAGTTCTTCAGCTGATTATCCAGGTAACTTGCCGAGATTTCTTTATCCCCCAATGGTTCCCCTCTCAGTGCTTTAGGGTCTAATTTGGCCGGATACTCTGTTCTCAGAGTTTGCCATAGCAGTGATCTATAATTGTCAAATGTCACTCCATCCAGTACCACCCTCTGCACCGCCTGTGCAAGGCCACACATCCGCATCACATCCTCCATTTTGGCCACTCCCACCACCCTGTCCAGCAATGCCTTCAAGTCTCCCACCGCCAGTAGTTTCCCTATTGTTTGTTCTTCAAACGTTCTAATACATTTTCCTGCTCCTTCATGCATTGTTGGTAGTCTAGTCACCAGGCCTTCCAGATCCTGAGATCCCCAGGGCACATAGTGAACCTGTGTCCCCTTTACCAAAATGGGACATTGGGCTCCATATTTATCTGGCTTTTTTATTGGCTTTCTGTCTCTTAATTTCCTTCCTGATTTTTCCAGGTGGGCATGCAGTGCCTCACCTAGCTCTGTTACTATGGTCTTGTTTTCTAGATTTTCTTCCTGCTGTGTTAATTGTCCCTCTATCTTACTCTGTTCTTGTTCAGAGTCAGCACACTGTCTTAATTCTTCATCTTCTTCACTACTTGCATCCTCCCACTCACTTTGCCCATCATAATCTTGTTCATTTTCCCCATAGTTTTCCAGTACTGCTAACATGTCCCTCAGTCCCCCATAGCAGTCCATGTCTAAGTGTGTTTCTCTTTCTCTCTTTGGGGTGGAAGCATGTTGCTTCCCATTTTCTACTTCTAGCTCTACATTCCCTGTTATTGAAACTAGTCCTGTGACCTGAGGGTATTGTCCCCCTTGTGTGTATGGTGGCGGTGCAGTTAACCCAGCCTTTTTTTTAGCTCTTTCTCTTTTTCTTTTAACATCATTCTAGTTTTGGCCATGCTCTCTCTCCAGCACTTTCCTTCCTCCCAGAACATTTTCAAAATGTCTCTCTTCTTCTTTCTTCTCTCCCCTTTCTCTCCTGTTTTATAGTTATTTCTTATGGTATCCATTTCCTCACACACTGCCACATCAAATGTCCCTTCCTTTGGCCATTTTGTTGCCATCTTTCTGGTTCTTATTTCCCACTTATCAGAGATTTTTCCAATCTCCTCTTTATTAAATGAGAACCTTCTCTTTATGATGTCTACTGGTGTTCCTGCCATCTCTATTCCTTGTACTCTTGGACTTCCTGTTGCTAGCCTTATGTTTGGTTCAGTGTCTATGTTAGGATGTAGGGTCAACAATATGTTCCTTACTGTTTTCTCGTGCCTATTCGTTCCCTTAGTATTGTTGCTCATTTTGGAATGACCCACTGAACTTCTCTAAATACTATAGACACTTCTATTTGAGGTTCCCTTATTGTCTTTCCTGTCTGCCCTTTCCCTCTTTCAAAACCTTGCTCTTCCCCTAGTATCAGCCAAGGTTCAACCTGTTTATCTATTGGGATTATTATAAAATACAACCTTCTTTGATCTGCTAACTCTTCAAGTGTTTCTCCAATGTTCTGTACTGTCCAATTCCTTCCTACTATTCCAGCCTAATCCACATATGGCCACTCTTCTCTTTTCTCTGCTAAATTTGTTATTTTTGTTAGTGATCTCAGCTGAAAGTTTTTATATTCCTCAGTTAATGGTATCCTTTTCCCTAATATATCTTCATACTCTGCTCCTTTCCAAAAATGTGTTTTTATCCCTCATGTCTCTTTTAATATTATTCTTATTCTTTGTTCCCTCGTCTCATCTCCCATTAAGATACCACACTCGCTCTCCTGTCCTTATGTAATATATACTTTTTATTCTTTGTTCCCTTATCTCATCTCAAATTCATAAAACTTTTCTCGCTCTCCTGTACTTAGGTATTTTCCCCAGTGGTCTATTTAGTCTTGGGTCGCTAGACCACACCCTATTTTCCCTTATTAATATCCACGTCACTTCCTTCTCAAATATTCCTACACTTCTATTTTCGTAATCTAAGTTTTCGTATCTAAATTCCTATACCTGCTTTTCCTGTCTTTCAGAATGTCTACTTTATAAGTTATTATTTTTATGTTTGCTGTCACTGTGTATTCCACTATTGTACATACCCTTATCCTATATCTGAATGCAGCTGGTTCTCGTTCTAATCTTTGTCTTAGCATTTATTCCCTAACTTTCCCTTTTTAGTTTTCTCTTTAACTTGTTTATATACTTGTTTATATCTGGACGGCTAGTCCATATCCTAAATTCTCCTGCCCAGATTTCTATTATTACTATTTCCTATGCACACCACTGTTTTACTAATTGTGGTTTGAATGTTGTCTTTTCTCCCGGTCTACGCCCCCACCTTTGAATTCTGTGTATCAGTTGGGGTAATTGCATTTGTGCCCACCTTACTCTTATTGTTCTTATTTGTGCCCTCCTTACTCTTAATTCTAATCCTCCTGGTAATGTGAATTTTTCCACACTCATTATTTCAATGAACATTCACACACTGTTTATCCTTCTCCTCCTAATGCAAGATTGGGTGCATCCTCTCTACCAGGCTGCACTTAAGCAACGGTCCAGGAGAGGTGCGCAACCCCTTCCCCACCAGAGACAGAAGCTTTCACACTTTTTACTTTCTAGTATTTTAATCACACTCATTCACACTCTTCCTTACGCTCTCTTTAAGCGACCCTGAATTTTTACCCTTTTTTCTGATTAACTTCCTCAACACAGAAAAAACAATATCCCATTAACTTTTTATTTATTTTCTGATCACCCACACAGATGGGCAGCCGCTCGTGCTGAAATGAATCGAACAGAATGGTCAGCAGGATGAACAAATGAATCAGACGCAAACTCGAACGTGTTGAATAAAACTGGTCTTGTACAAAACGAATCAGACAAAACAATCGGATCAAACAGATTGATCAAGCTGATCAAATGAGCAACCTGGATGAGACAGGTGACCAATCCAACTTAACTGAACTGAATGAAACAAAACCACCCAAGCAAACCATCCACCTAATCAGGCTGAGCAGATCTAGTTCTATCTGGCGGTATTAGATTTGCTATTTATTCTATTCTGCCCGTTCAGACCCTTTAGCATATTACACACTAAAGGCGGTATCTGCAGACTACCCTGTCCGTTCAACCCTTTGAAGCTCTACTTTAGTTCTTCAGAGCGGTATCCACAGGTGACCTGTCTATGCAGTCCTCTAGTACAATATTTTCTTAATACACCCAGAGCGGTATTCACAGGATTTCTGCCTATCTGTGCAGTCCCCCAGTGATACACTTCCTCAACACACTAGAGCGGTATCCATAGGACTTCTATGCCTATCCATGCAGCCTCTATTGATACACTTCCTCAACACAATAGAGTGGTATCCATAGGACTTTGCTTATATACAACAATCAACATATATAATTGCTTATTTCTCATTCCAACTAAAACTCTGTACTTTTTCTTAAATTTGGCCCTTCATACTGGAGAGACCCACGGTACCTGACCTTCAGAATCAGCTGATCGAATCACACAAATTTCAATGCTAAAAGTAAGAACGCTGCTTACCTCTGTTGTATTGTGTGATTCGTTCAGCCTCCTCCAGATGGCGCAGTACCCTTCTGGTCCGTTTTTCCAGTCACTTCGTGGTCGCCAACTATAATGTAGAAAATTGTCCTTGTCCTCAGTAAAACAAAAAGTATTTACATAGTTTTTGTAGAATTAAGATATACTTTTTTATAGGGGTGTAACGATCCATCTACTACATCAATCTGTGCTCGGCGAGTTGGCCTTTTGGACAACATATATCGATCTAACATCGTTTTAAAATGTAATAAATCGATTGTATCGATACTAGGAAATAACCCATTGGATTTAAGCACGTCAGACTTTATATGGATGTTTTTTCTTAGCACTTTTAATGATAAAGGCTTTAAACCTTACTCGATTCAGTCTGCCTATCCGTGACGTCATCGCGCCAGCAGCAGTGCAAAGGCTCCAAGACAACAAAACATAGCATGGAGGAGAAGCCGACGAGCGAGAAATTATCAAGCCACCATTGCGGTCCTTACAAGAAACAGGAATGTAGGAAACTTCACCTGCACTGTCCAGTATCCAGGTATTTATTTCAGTCACACTGGTTGAATTTTTGGCTAAAAGGTTACTGAATCGATTTCAAGTCACTGAATCGTTTCGGATCGTATCGTTCTAAATGAACCAATATCGTCCTTGAATCGTATCGACAACCACGAATCGTGATACAAATCGAATCGTTGTTAAAACGAATCGTTACACCCCTACTTTTTTACATAAGCAATAGAGCCGAGGTGGTCTGCAGAGCAACTACCTTTCCACCTCTCAGCTCTCAGTTTATATACAGTTTCATCCTTACTCACATACATTTCACATACATTTTAGTTTAATCCCTCCCTGTTTAGTTCCTCCACCATTGTTTCCGAGTTTTTACCTTTTGACCGCTCCGTCCACTTCCTTATTTTATTTCTATTCAACCTGTTTTATGAAACAATGGTGAAGGGTCCAAGCCCTGTCATATAAAAAATAACAGAGCCATTTCCTGGCTCTGTTCTAAACTTTTAATTGAATCTTAAACATAATATATCCATTCTGTTAAACATAACATGCACTTTTTATGTCCATTTTCTGAGCCTCTGAGCCTCAATCAATAACATAAATTGTAGGTCCATTTCCTGAGCAATTTCCTGGCTCTGTTCCGGGCCTGGGCCATTTATGGGTGGTCCTCTGTAGCTCAATTGGTAGAGCATGGCGCTTGTAACGCCAGGGTAGTGGGTTCAATCTCCTGGACCACCCATACACAAAAAATGTATGCACGCATGACTGTAAGTCGCTTTGGATAAAAGCGTCTGCTAAATGGCATATTATTATTATTATTATTATTTCCTGGCTCTGTTCCAGGCCCCTATCTATTACACCCTGACCGGCCTCTATCTTTTGCACCCTGCCTGACTGTCTCATGTCATGGTTAACTGTGCATTGTCAGCTTATCATGTTGATTAACTATACATTGTCAGTTTGTCATGTTGTGATTAACTATGCTCAATGGAAAATTATGGGATTAACTATGCTTAACTGAAAATGAACTATGCTCAACTGGAAAGTCCCCCAAATGCTCTTCCCAGCACCAATTGTATTGTGGACCTGGCTGAACTAGTATTAACCCCCAACTATTTTCTCTTCAAAGGTTACTTTTTCATGCAGACCAAAGGGACAGCGATGGGGAGCACTATGGCTCCTAATTATGCTAACCTACACTACCATTCAAAACTTTGGGGTCACTTACAAATGTCCTTGTTTTTGAAAGAAAAGCAATTTTTTTATCCATTAAAATAACATCAAATTAATCAGAGATACAGTGTAGAGTGTTAATGTTGTAAATGGCTATTTTAGCTGGAAACGGCTGATTTTTAGTGGAATATCTACATAGGCGTACAGAGGCCCATTATCAGCAACCATCAGTCCTGTGTTCCAATGGCATGTTGTGTTTGCTAATCCAAATGTATCATTTAAAAAAGCTAATTGATCATTAGAAAACCCTTTTGCAATTATGTTAGCACAGCTGAAAACTGTTGTGCTGTTTAAAGAAGGCCTTCTTGAGACAAGTTGAGTATCTGGAGCATCAGCAATTGTGGGTTCAATTACAGGCTCAACATGTCCAGAAAAAAATACTTTCTTCTGAAACTCATCAGTCTATTCTTGTTCTGAGAAATGAAGGCTATTCCATGCGAGAAATTGCCAAGAAACTGAAGATCTCGTACAATGCTGTGTACTACTCCCTTCACCCAACAGCGCAAACTGGCTCTAACCAGAATAGAAAGAGGAGTGAAGAGGCGACTCTGGGATGCTGACCTTCTAGTTAGAGTTGCAAAGAAAAAGCCATATCTCAGACTGGCCAATAAAAATAAAAGATTAAGATGGGCAGTCTGAGATACGGCTTTTTCTTTGCAATTCTGCCTAGAAGGTCAGCATTCCGGAGTCGCCTCTTCACTGTTGACATTGACACTGGTGTTTTGCAGGTACTATTTAATGAAGCTGCCAGTTGAGGACCTTGTGAGGCATCTGTTTCTCAAACTAGACACTCTAATGTATTTGGCCGTTTGCTCAGTAGTGCACCGGTGCATCCCACTCAGCTTTCTATTCTGGTTAGAGACAGTTTCTTTCGAAAACAAGGACATTTCTAAGTCACCCCAAACTTTTGAACGGTAGTGTATATACAACCCAAAATCCATGTGTACGTATGTCTAGTGCGTATATTATCGTGTGTGTATGCATGTGTCTGTGCCTATGTTTGTGTTGTTTCACAGTCCCTGCTGTTCCGTAAGGTATTTTTATCAGTTTTTTAAATCTAATTTTACTGCTTGCATGATTTACTTGATGTGGATTAGAGTTCCATGTGGTCATGGCTCTATCTAGTACTGTGAGCCTCTTATAGTCTGTTCTGGACTTCGGGACTGTGAAGAGACCTCTGGTGGCATGTCTTGTAGGGTATACATGGGGTTCCGAGCTGTGTGCCAGTAGTTCAAACAGACAGCTCCGTGCATTCAACATGTCAATACCTCTCACAAATACAAGTAGTGATGAAGTCGATTTCTCCTCCACTTTGAGCCAGGAGCAATTGACATGCATATTATTAATGTTAGCACTCTGTGTACTTCCAAGGGCCAGCCGTGCTGCCCTGTTCTGAGCCAATTGCAATTTTCCTAAGTCCCTCTTTGTGGCACCTGACCACACGACTGAACAGAAATCCAGGTCAGACAAAACTAGGGCCTGTAGGACCTGCCCTGTAAGAAGGCAGAATAACACTTTATTATGGACAGACTTCTCCCCGTCTTAGCTACTGTTGTATCAATATGTTTTGACCATGACAGTTTACAATCCTGGGTTACTCCAAGCAGTTTAGTCACCTCAACCTGCTCAATGTCCACATTATTGATTACAAGATTTTATTGAGGTTTAGGATTTAGTGAATGATATGTCCCACATTTTTTTTTGAAATATTTAGGACTAATTTATTCCTTGCCAACCATTCTGAAACAAACTGTAGCTCTTTGTTAAGTGTTGCAGTCATGTCAGGCACTGCAGCAGCTGATGTGTATAGTGTTGAGACATCTGCATACATAGACACACTGGCTTTACTCAAAGCCAGTGGCATGTCGTTAGTAAAGATTGAAAAAAACTAAGGGGCCTAGACAGCTGCCCTGGGGAATTCCTGATTCTACCTGGATTATGTTGGAGAGGCTATATGTTGGTAACATGTTGATGATGGCATTCCTGTGCTGTTTGTAACTACCATGGTAGGTTGACTGATAACCTGAACAAGGTTTCAGGCACTATTTAAAGTTTTAAGCTTTCTCTTGAGTGGGCAGCATAATGAAAGCCAGTCACTATTTAAATCACCTAGAAAATATACTTCTCTAATGATATCGCATACATTATCAAGCATTCCACACATTATCCAGATACTGACTGTTAACACTTGGTGGTCTATAGCAACTTCCCACCAGAATGGGCTTTAGGTGAGGAAGATGAACCTGTAGCCATATTACTTCAACAGTATTTAACATGAGATCCTCTCCTCCGCTTTACAGGTATGGGGTTCTAAATATAAACAGCCACACCTCCACTTTTTGCATTTTTGTATTTTCTGTAGATCTTATAACCATGTATTGCTACCACTCTATCATCAAAGGTATTATCTAAGTGAGTTTCAGAGATTGTCAGAATTTGAATGTCATTTATTTCCACCTAACAAGGAACAGAGGCATTTGTAACATTCCCCTTAAGTCTTTCAGAGGTACTGAATGTCATGTCTGGACATTATAGGCAAATTCATAACGTTTCTAATAAGTATTATAGAGGTTATAAATATCCAGTCGCTATGCAGACATCATGGGAAACATTACAATCGGAATGATAGAAATACATTTTGGAACGTTGTCTGTAAGTCAAGTGGTGGTACACTTGTAACGTTGTCTTTCTAAGTGTGTAGGAACATTTGTTATGTTCTAAATAAGTACTTTAGATCCCAATATATTGGGGCCAGCATACTTGTGCTTGGAGTAAAGGAAGTATATCCAGCTCTTCCCCTCCACAATTTATTTTTCCATAATTCTACCGATTTAATAAATGTATGGAAATTCATAATGTAATTTTGACCTCAGTTTAGGCCTATGGACGAGGGAACGATACCAAAAAATAATAATGTTGTGTTATATTAATTTATGAATAATAATATCGTTTTTAAATCATTATAAAGCAGCTAGCAGTAGTGGTGGCCTGACGATCGTTCATCCTGAATATTCCTTTTGACTCCATTATCCGTCATTGCAAATATAAAAGTGGGTGTGGCAAATAACAATACTGAGGCTGGAGCCAGAATGAAACACCTACGAAACTAATTGGTAAAAGTGAAACAACACAGCTGAACAGCGAAGACGCCATCGACTCCGCCATCGACAGTTCACCTCTTGGAGGTTTCTACGAAAGGTTATCCGGTGTGTACTATTTAATCCAAGTAAGTTAGTGTACTCCCAGCTCCCCAGATAAATACATTTTGATGATGTCAGGCTATCTGACTAGCGAGGAAGCTTCCAGTTAGCTAATTAGCCAGTTGGCTAATAGATATTTTAGCCTAGCTATGTTACTTGGATAGTGCTGCGTGTAAGCACAGCCTGTGTTACAGGGTTCAGTAATCGTATTCTTAGGTCCTGATGAAGAACAACATTGACAAGTGTTCTTGGGCTATTACCAGCATAAGCACGTAAAAAATATAACGCAGGAAATGGCTTGATACATACATTTTTACTAAAGGGCTGTCTAAATGTGCACAATCCAGATAATGAAGAGTGCAATTTATCCGTTCTATAACACAAACATTATTCAAACGCCTTGCAGTGTCACGATAGCCTGAGAAGCTGTAGTCACCTCTTTCCTAATTTAAGTTCTGATTCAAGATGGATATTATGGATAACGTCTTGGGTAGTAGAGATTAATGTTCTTTACGTTTCTTTACTTAGTGTTCTGAAGATTGAAAATGTCTTCAAAAAAGGTAAACTTATGTGTGTCTAACTGGTTATTCATTTTAAATGGACAAGTAAGGCAGTCCTATTTTATTTTGTACTGTATATGTAGAGCCATTGTCATATCATTGTTTAATCATTTGCAGACCGTTAAATCCGCTGGTGTAACACAGATGTCAAGTACTTCAAGAAAGAGAGAACACAATAGAATCTGGACTAAAATGTCAAGGGAGAAACCTTAAGAAAAAAAGGATAGAGAAGGAAGACAATGACAATGAAAGTGGATCTAGTCTCATCAGCCAGTCTGACATGATTCTACTGAATCTGAGAGCAAAATTGAGTCAGATAGTTAAGTTGAGGCAGTGGAAGGTACTCCTCCAAGACTTCCAACACCCGCTGATGAAGAGTCAGATGGTGAGCTTGAGGCAGTAGGTGGTACTCCTCCAAGACTGCCATCACACAGTGACATAGATTCAGAGACTAAAGCCAATGCTGGTTGTGCAATTCAGGAGACAACTGACTCTGACAATGATGATGTTGAAAAATATTCTACCTTCAGAGAGGACCTGGCAACCTGGATAAGTGATTTCCAAGTGAAACACAATGCTGTTGATGCACTTACATTTACATTTTAGTCATTTAGCAGACGCTCTTATCCAGAGCAACTTACAGTTACTGAGTGCATACATTTTCATACTGCCCCCCCATGGGAAACGAACCCACAACCCTGCCGTTGCAAGCGCCATGCTCTACCAACTGAGCTACAGGTTCAGACTACTTCTGAAGATGCTGCAGTCTAATTGTCACCCAGATTTGCCTTCCACTGCTAGAACTCTCCTAGAAAAGACCAATGTTTTTGTTGAAGTCAAGTCTAATGTAGAGTTTGTCAGATTTAAAGTGAAGGTGGAGTTAGTGAAACATCTAAGCATCTATCCTCGATCTGTGGTTGGAGATTTGAATTTTTTTGAAATATCCCTTAATCTGGATGGTCTCCATTTGTTCAAAAGTACCAATATGTCGTTATGGCTCCATCAATCTATCACCACCCACAGTGTTTCCTCTGTCACTTGCAATGTCATCATCGAAACCAAGCTCCCAGGAATTCCTCAATGACACATTGCTGGAGCTTAAAGTGTTGATGCAGACTGGCTTGAAGTGGGGAGACACAACACTGCAAGTGAAAGTTTGTTCTGTAAAATGTGATGCACCTGCAAAAGCCATGGTAAAATGCTTAAAGATGTATTCTGGCTACTATGGCTGTGACAGGTGCACACAAAAAGGCAGGTATGATGGAAGGATGACATACCCGCAGGTAAAAACCCTGTGTCTCAGAACTGACAAATCCTTTAGGGAATTGGTAAAGCCAGAACATCACCATGAAGGGAAAATCTCTCCTTTTTGCATCCTCCCCATTGATATGGAGTATGCCTCGGAGTAACCCGGAAGCTCTTGATGATGTGGACTAGGGGAAAGACTGGGGCCAGGTTATCATTGGTGCAAGTCAAGGAGGTCAGTCAATGACTAAACCGACTAAAGGATTCAATTCCAGACTGCTTTGCTTGCAAACCACAGGGATTGGATGACCTTGACCGTTGGAAGGCCACAGAATTCAGACAGTTTCTACTCTATACTGGGAAAGTAGTGCTGAGAAGAATCTTGTCTAAAGAACAGTACACACACTTCATGGCCTTCAGTGTTGCCATGTGCATTCTGGTTTCTCCTCAACTTTCTTCAATCCACAGTGCCTATGCGCACCCTTTACTGAACTTCTTTGAGGAGCAGGGAAGGGTTTTGAATGCATTTTAATAATTACATTTTACATATTTAGCAGCCGCTCTTATCCAGAGCGACTTACAGTTAGTGCATACATTTTTTTTTTCATACTGGCCCCCCATGGGAATCAAACCCACAACCCTGGCGTTGCAAACGCCATGCTCTACCAACTGAGCTACACGGGACCTGAATGGAGACACATTTCTCGTATATAATGTTCACGCCCTCCTACACCTCACTGCTGATGCTGAAGAACATGGCTGCCTTGACAACTGTAGTGCTTTCAAGTTTGAGAACTACTTGCAACAACTAAAGAAGATGGTCCGTTCAGGGAGACGTAAAAGAGTGCAAGAACGCACCGTTAGAGCTTCTCCCCGCTAACAGGTCATCAAAATGAGACGGCCAAACAATGCCTACATACTTAATGATAGGTCATGCTGTGAGGTAGTGAGCCAAGAAGATGCCTCTGATTCAGCATCTGGAATCTTACACGCTGAATCCTTGTGACTCAAGACTGTATTGGACTTTCCGTACCACTACGAGGAGCGCACAAATGCGTCTCATTGCAAAGAGCAGTCTTGTTAAGCAAGCTATTATACTTGAGGAGGACCATGGCACTGATGTTGTGCTTACCATCTTGCACAGCCTGTAGCAAGCCCCATTTAGCTACAGACAAGTTCACAGGCTGTAGTAGTTTTCCAAACTATTTTTGCTGGTAAATCAAGAGACTGAACAGTGTGGAATTGGTGTTTTGTTTTTCTGCACAGGGCACACAGCGTTATTATGTTGTACATTTTGTAAAAGAGAACACTGTTGATGTTGTACCAGAGCAGTGGGTGGAGAAGAGAGATGGGGTGAGTTGATCAGTTAAATTATTTACCCTTTTCAGGCAAAGAGATGGATAAATAGTTAACTTTAAACAGTGTCTCATGTCTTGCAGGTCCTGTGTTGCTACTGGCCAATAAATGACAGTGCAACAATTATTAAGAGAGGAGACCGGCCTGACAAAATATTATGGGGAGAAGTACAGAATTTCCATCTTTTCACCCACTGGTAAAATAATATTTTACTGTATCCATCCACTCCCCATAATGTATGCAATGTATGCTTGGTTGTGTGGCTATGGAGCAAAGTTGCATCAGTTGAACATACTCC
Organism: Coregonus clupeaformis; assembly: GCF_020615455.1. Classification (NCBI taxonomy): domain Eukaryota; kingdom Metazoa; phylum Chordata; class Actinopteri; order Salmoniformes; family Salmonidae; genus Coregonus; species Coregonus clupeaformis. The sequence goes on from NC_059215.1 coordinate 59,236,608, forward strand.
TATACGTAAGGCTAGTTACAACGTAGAATATGTTCTAAGCCAGGCGTTAACCTGTGTCACCACCTGGTTGTAAGTAATAGCTTTTGCTACGCCAGGGTGTAAAAACTAAGTGTAATGTGGGGTAGACTTATAAATCTATAACTAGTTTCCAAGGTAAGTGTTTCATGACTAGTCATGTCGCATCTTGTTAAATTTTCTAAATCATTATGTCGGGCGTAAGTAGGCCCAACTTATCTCTTACACCTTATTAGCGTCTAACTGGTGCAACCCACTCCTGGTCAGTAGAGTAAGTAACTTCCCCCTCTTAAGTACTATATGTATTTGCTGAAAGTATTACTATGTGAATTACAAATACTCAATACCCTGTTTTGCCAGTGTTAATAGGAAAGTATTTATGACTATGTTTATTGCACGTACAGACAATTACTCTGTGCCAGAGCAACGAGCCAAACAGGGGGTTGACACCTCCAATGTTGAATCTGACGAGGAACCAGCGAAGAGGGCGGTGACTAAACCAATCAGATTCCGTGTAGAGCCACCTGGTGAGGATTTCTTAGCTACTCTTATTCCATTGTGTGTATTACATGCATCAGGAAGTAGATGAAATAAATGACTATTTTTTTGTATTGTGCTTCATAAGATGATGATGGAAGTGAAGCACTCCAGAAAAAGACAAATGAACCCAAACAAGCCCAGCTTACAGTGCCCCAGCTTCCACCAGCCCCTAGTGGTAAGATCCTGCATTAGGCTACTAGGTCATTAAATGTATAATCAGCAAGTTGATGGTAAGTTTGACACACATTCAAGTACAGTGGGGAAAAAAAGTATTTAGTCAGCCACCAATTGTGCATGTTCTCCCACTTAAAAGATGAGAGAGGCCTGTAATTTTCATTATAGGTACACGTCAACTATGACAGACAAATTGAGAATTTTCTTTCCAGAAAATCACATTGTAGGAGTTTTTATGAATTTATTTGCAAATTATGGTGGAAAATAAGTATTTGGTCACCTACAAACAAGTAAAATTTCTGGCTCTCACAGACCTGTAACTTCTTCTTTAAGAGGCTCCTCTGTCCCCCACTCGTTACCTGTATTAATGGCACCTGATTGAACTTGTTATCAGTATAAAAGACACCTGTCCACAACCTCAAAGAGTCACACTCCAAACTCCACTATGGCCAAGACCAAAGAGCTGTCAAAGGACACCAGAAACAAAATTGTAGACTTGCACCAGGCTGGGAAGACTGAATCTGCAATAGGTAAGCAGCTTGGTTTGAAGAAATCAACTGTGGGAGCAATTATTAGGAAATGGAAGACATACAAGACCACTGATAATCTCCCTCGATCTGGGGCTCCATGCAAGATCTCACCCCGTGGGGTCAAAATGATCACAAGAACGGTGAGCAAAAATCCCAGAACCACACGGGGGGACCTAGTGAATGACCTGCAGAGAGCTGGGACCAAAGTAACAAAGCCTACCATCAGTAACACACTACGCCGCCAGGGACTCAAATCCTGCAGTGCCAGACGTGTCCCCCTGCTTAAGCCAGTACATGTCCAGGCCCGTCTGAAGTTTACTAGAGTGCATTTGGATGATCCAGAAGAGGATTGGGAGAATGTCATATGGTCAGATAAAACCAAAATATAACTTTTTGGTAAAAACTCAAATCGTCATGTTTGGAGGACAAAGAATGCTGAGTTGCATCCAAAGAACACCATACCTACTGTGAAGCATGGGGGTGGAAACATCATGCTTTGGGGCTGTTTTTCTGCAAATGGACCAGGACGACTGATCCGTGTAAAGGAAAGAATGAATGGGGCCATGTATTGTGAGATTTTGAGTGAAAACCTCCTTCCATCAGCAAGGGCATTGAAGATGAAACGTGGCTGGGTCTTTCAGCATGACAATGATCCCAAACACACCGCCCGTGCAACGAAGGAGTGGCTTCGTAAGAAGCATTTCAAGGTCCTGGAGTGGCCTAGCCAGTCTCCAGATCTCAACCCCATAGAAAATCTTTGGAGGGAGTTGAAAGTCTGTGTTGCCCAGCGACAGCCCTAAAACATCACTGCTCTAGAGGAGATCTGCATGGAGGAATGGGCCAAAATACCAGCAACAGTGTGTGAAAACCTTGTGAAGACTTACAGAAAACGTTTGACCTGTGTCATTGCCAACAAAGGGTATATAACAAAGTATTGAGAAACTTTTGTTATTGACCAAATACTTATTTTCCACCATAATTTGCAAATAAATTCATTATAAATCCTACAATGTGATTTTCTGGATTTTTTTCTCATTTTGTCTGTCATAGTTGACGTGTACCTATGATGAAAATTACAGGCCTCTCTCATCTTTTTAAGTGGGAGAACTTGCACAATTGGTGGCTGACTAAATACTTTTTCCCCCACTGTATGTGGGTGATGAAAAGCTTACAGTTAATGCAAGTACCAGTCTTAAATTGTACAGACGGCATGAAATCATAACCTAATGACAGTTGATATGACAATAAATTACCACACCCATCTGATCTTGACATACTTGATTATTAGTCACATTACCAAAGTGTAACAGTTCTTTTAATTTTTTTATTAGCAACTTCAAGAGCCAGTGTCTTTGAAAAGACCCTACAAGGTATATAATGTTTCAAGTCTGATAAACGAGCCTGCTTTCTCAAAGTTCTGTGCCCACCAACTGTATGGGATGGACAGGAAAATCTGTTAAGTGTGTACTGTAAATGTGGTAACGGTTTGACATTTGTGATATTCTCTGAAGTTGCAGATGCAGAGGACTTGAGGCCATGTGCCACCTCAAGCCAGAGTGACATTAAGTGTCTGGTTGTAGTTTGTTAGGGTAAATAATTGAATTGTATTAAGTATTATAGCTTTACAAACCTTTCAAATCCACTCAACAGAATACAATTACCATCACATTTTTGCATATTAGGTTATTTAAAGTCTTATTACTACTTTGTGCATACTGTTCGAACTTTCCAAATACTTGTGGTGCTGTGTATGGTGAAACTTGTACTTACAACAGTAGTGAAATGACCATATTCTTCTGGGGTAAAACACAAGTGTGATGCCATGTTTGTAAATATCTGTATGTATTTGCCATCAAACTAAAACCATTATTTAAAACAAAAAAATTATGCTTAGTATTTATTTTTGTTGGGATTCATTAACCTTCCCACAGAGCTCCTGACTGACATCCCTTCACTTTTGGTTCTGTGCCAGTTTCAAAAGCATGCAAAGTATGTCTTGATTTATTTTTACTTCTGTTTTCTCAGTTAGTCGAAGTTGCTGCCAGGAAGAAGCTGGCCAAGACAGAGCATCAGAATCAGGTTTCTTTAGCCATCAAGATATTTATCTCGAAATCGTAAATGTAGAAAGTTTAAATAACAGCATGATTTTTAACTTATATTTTAGACCAAGATCTGCCTTCCCTGTTTGATGAGCCTGTGGCTTCTGAGATGCCTGCTGGATACATTAAAGGTATATTATGCTAGCCTATATCAACATCAATTCCAAATTGTATGGCTGTCAGCAGCTATATGGTTATCAATACTACTAATATATATGAAGGGTGGATATTTTTGATTTAGGTATTTCACATGGCCTTCATACATGATAATATCTTTAAGCATCAGTTGTCAGAGCACCTTACCGATCACTGCACCTGTACACAGCCTGAATCTAATCTGAAATTAGCCCACCCAACTACCTCATCCCTATATTGTTATTTATTTTGCTCTTTTGCACCCCAGTATCTCTATTTGCACATAATCTCTTGCACATCTAGCATTCCAGTGTTAATACTAATTGTAGTTATTTTGCACTATAGCCTATTTATTGCCTTACCTCCATAACTTGCTACATTTGCACACACTGTATATATATTTTCTGTTGTATTTTTTTGACTTTATGTTTTTTTACCCCATATGTAACTCTGTGTTGTTGTTTTTATCGCACTGCTTTGCTTTATCTTGGCCAGGTCGCAGTTGTAAATGAGAACTTGTTCTCAACTGGCTTACCTGGTTAAATAAAGGTGAAATAAATAAAAACATGTCCTGCCTGGTACTCATGGCTTGTATCGTCACGCTGCTTGCAGCTAAACTGTTGAGTATTTATTATTTTGCAAATCTTCAAGCAGTGGAGATGAGGATAATGGTGAAACTGGAGATGATCTGTACAGAGTTCAAGACTGCTCTGAACCAAGTTATGGAGGCCATAGAGGCCCGGTAGCCAAAGGAGTCGGAATCCTTGTGGCAACTTGAAATGCTGCAAAACCCTGCAGAAACAAATGAGGAACTGAAGGATATCTGTGAAACACTTAAAGACTCCTACTATCGAAAGAAAATGGTAGGGATGGCAATTTAAAATGTATCTGTTTGTAAAAAATTTGAAATCTACATCAAGTATTTTAACAGCAATTGACAAAAATAAGTTAGCTGTTTATCAAGAGCTACTTGAATGATTTGGGAGAAGATTGCAACCTGCAATATTATTGAATCCAAATATGTTAATGTCAACGAAATGCAGTTGCCTATTTAGTGTTTGGATTGATTTCCCAATTAACACTTAACTTATCTTAAGAATAAACAATCAGCCCTCTGTCTGTTTACACAAGTTTTAGCCCATGATTACACGATACACTACAAAAATGATTTCTCATTACTATCAATCAGAACTGTATGGCCAGATGTTTTAGCTGTGGAACACACAAATTAGTGGATTTCTTTTCTTTTTTTTAATTATCAGATCTGATACCTGACCCTCTGCTGTGGCCTGGACCTGGGCTCAGGAATCAGACGAATGATAAGAAAAATTGGAACAGAGGAGCTGTGGACAGGCTACTCCTAGAAGGGCAGGACAAGGAAGAGGGCCTTTAATGAGCTCTCAATCTATGATGCTGTCACAAGTAAGAAACTGCACAAGTTTAGATTGTTATTTATTATTATTTAGTAGATAGTATTATTGGTCAAGTGATGCTAAGTCAAATGTGTATTTATTAACATTTCAAATGAATTAAATCAGTAACAAGGCAGTTACAAACTAAATGTGAAATTACATTTTAGTCATTTAGCAGACGCTCTTATCCAGAGCGACTTACAGTTAGTGAATACATAATTCTTTTATACTGGCCCCCCGTGGGAATCGAACCCACAACCCTGGCATTGCAAACGCCATGCTCTATCAACTGAGCTACATCCCTGCCGGCCATTCCCTCCCCTACCCTGGACGACGCTGGGCCAATTGTGCGCCGCCCATGAGTCTCCCGGTCGCGGCCGGCTGCGACAGAGCCTGGATTCGAACCAGGATCTCTAGTGGCACAGTTAGCACTGCGATGCAGTGCCTTAGACCACTGCGCCACTCCTACCACCTGTTAAGATCGGAGAGAGAGGACAAAGGAAAGGTGAAGGAGAGAGGTCTCATGGCCAAAACTGCCTATGAGGGACGAGAGGGACAATACACAATCTCTGTCTCAGCCAGCATAGGTGGAAAAGTAGTTATATGACATGAAATGTACCATTTCAACTCTTTTTCACCACATAGGAGCATCCCTGAAAGCACACCCCAAGGTTACCTACCAAGAGGTAGATGACAAAATAGCAGACGCTCTCAAACATGCACCAGCTCGGCTCAAGAGTAAGAGAAAGGTATGATTAAAAATAACACTTTATGATAATTATTATTTTTTACTTCACTTTAATCCAGTCGGTCAGTATAGCTAAATTATTGTGCCAGTACAAAAGGAATGTAGTAGGGAGTCGACATAAACCGGCATTTTGATCAGTTGTGTACGGAAATTAATGACCAATTTGTGTTAATGTAATAATAAATAATAATAATATGCCATTTATATATATATAAAAAACTATCGGCCTATATCGAATCTTCCATTCCTCTCAAAAATTTTAGAAAAAGCTGTTGCGCAGCAACTCACTGCCTTTCTGAAGACAAACAATGTGTACGAAATGCTTCAGTCTGGTTTTAGACCCCATCATAGCACTGAGACTGCACTTGTGAAGGTGGTAAATGACCTTTTAATGGCGTCAGACCGAGGCTCTGCATCTGTCCTCGTGCTACTAGACCTTAGTGCTGCCTTTGACACCATCGATCACCACATTCTTTTGGAGAGACTGGAAACTGTAACGATCCCGGCTGTCTGAGTCGGGTCCTGGTCGTAATCTCCAGTTTCCCGAGGGTTCGGGAACGCTCCGGGGAGCGCTCTGGTTTCCGCACCTGCTTCCCATTAGCAATCTGCACACCTGGGCCTAATCAGCACCTTTCTTAGGCTCTGGCCCAACATCCAGTTCCTGCCGGATCGTTAGCCATGAACAGTAGGTGTTCTGTGTATCAGTTTAGAGCGTTCTAGCGTGAGTTTTGTTATTTTGTACTTTGTTGAGTTTTTGTGTTCTTACCTCCGTTTTTGTTCCACCTGCAGTCACACGTCCGGAACCTTCACCCCACCTCTGCCTGATGGTCGGCGGCTGCCGAGCCATCACTGGACCCAGTACTGCACCCCCAACTACTCAACCACGCCGCCCGCTCTGTCCCTGGATTATACTGCACCTTTTGTCGTATCTAATAAACCCTCACCTTCGTTCAACTCTCCTTGTCCTGGTCTGCTTTTGGGTTCTGGCTGAGGGAACTGTGACAGAACGATCCGGCCAAATATGAACCCAGCGGACCTGGACTCTGTTCGCCATGCCATTACCCAGCAGGAGAAGATGTTGGGCCATCATAGCATGGTACTACAGGAGATCGCGTTGTCAGTTCGGAACCTTTCTACCGGCCTGACGGAGGTCCAGAACCAACGCCAGTGTCCGGTGGAGGACTCACTACCGGTTTCACCCATCTCGCCTGCCGCTTCTGAAGTTGTGTCCCTCCGTGAGCCCAAGGTTCCGACGCCGGATAAATATGAGGGGGAGCTGGGAAGATGCCGTTCCTTCCTTATGCAGTGTGGATTAGTGTTCGATCTACAGCCCTACTCTTATGCCACTGACAAGGCTAGGATAGCCTTTTTGATTGAGTTGCTGCGTGGTCGAGCGCTGGAGTGGGCTTCAGCCGTTTGGGAACGACAGGATCCCTGCATGGCTTCATACCAGGGGTTCACGGCCGAGATGAGGAAGCTCTTCGACCATTCCGTCCGAGGGAGGGACGCAGCTAGGCGTCTGTTTTCTCTTCACCAAGGAACTCGCAGCGTGGCCGACTTCGTGATCGAGTTCAAGACGTTGGCTGTGAGAGTGGGTGGAACGAGGAGTCTTTGCAAGCGGCCTTTTACCAGGGCCTGTCGGAGCAGCTCAAGGATGAGTTGATCTCCTATCCGGAGCCTAGTGACCTGGACAGCTTGGTAGCCTTGTCTATTCGGGTGGATAATCGAGTCCGAGAGCGAAGGAGGGAGAAGCAATGGGGTCCGTCCAATCGAGCAGCTTCTCAGTTCCCAGTCGGATCGGGTGGTGGACCAGAACACGTCGATCATTCTCCACCACTAAGGATTAGTGGAGAGGACCTCTCTCCCGATTCTGAACCCATGCAAGTGGGGCGGCACGGGTTAACCAAGGAGGAGCGTCAACATAGACGTAAGACCAACTGCTGCCTCTACTGTGGTCGCTCGGGACATTACATCTCCACTTGTTCCCGGCGGTCGTCAAACTGCCCGGCTCGCTAAAGTTGGGAGGACTTTTAGCGAGCCAGTTTCAACCTCTCAGTACCTCTGTCAGACCCCGCTTCCCGGCTACCCTTGTGAACAGGAATCAGAGCTTAGCGCTTAACGCTTTTATCGATTCAGGTGCCGATGGAAGCTTTCTTGATGCCGAGTTGGTGGAACAGCTGGGGCTTTCCAAGGAGCAATTGCCGGAAGCCATTGAAGCGACCACTCTGAACGGCAGTAGTCTGGCACGTATCACGATGAGGACTGAACCGGTTAAGATGCGGTTGTCGGGGAATCATTCGGAGATGATTTCATTTTTCATTCTGCCGTCTTCCCATGTTCCTCTGGTCCTTGGATACCCCTGGCTGAAGGAACACAATCCCACGTTCGATTGGGCGACGGGCAAGGTAACGAGTTGGAGCCTTGATTGTCATGCTAACTGTCTCAAGACTGCCTGCCCCCATTCGGTTCCCAGTCAGGTGATTGAGGCTAAACCCCCAGATTTGTCCCTGGTTCCCGAGACATATCACGATTTGGGGAAGTTTTCAGTAAGCAGAAGGCTCTGTCACTTCCTCCCCCACCGACCATATGATTGTGCCATCAACCTGGTTCCTGGAGCTGTCTACCCCAAGGGAAGGTTATACAGTATCTCCCGACCTGAACGTGAGGCGTTGGAGACCTACATCAAGGAGTCCCTAGCTGCTGGTCTCGTTCGTCCCTCGTCATCACCCCTGGGGGCAGGATTCTTCTTTGTGGGAAAGAAGGATGGCTCTCTTCGACCGTGTATTGATTATCGGGGGTTGAATGACATCACGGTCAAGAACAAGTATCCCCTGCCCTTGATGAGTTCTGCCTTCGACTCCTTACAGGGTGCTACGGTGTTCACCAAGCTAGACCTACGCAATGCGTATCACCTGGTCCGGATCAGAGAGGGGGACGAGTGGTTGACGGGTTTCAATACACCGATGGGTCACTTCGAGTATCAGGTGATGCCGTTTGGACTGACCAATGCTCCAGCGGTATTCCAGAGTATGGTGAACGACGTCCTGAGAGATATGATCGGTCTCTTCGTGTTTGTTTACCTGGATGACATTCTGATCTTCTCGAAGGAACCTTCCGACCACGTCCAGCATGTCCGGCAGGTTCTGCAGCGATTGTTGGAGAATCGTCTGTTCGTGAAGGCCGAGAAGTGCGAGTTTCACGCCCACACTACATCCTTTCTCGGGTACATCATCTCCAGGGGTGAGATTAGGATGGATCAGGAGAAGGTTAGAGCGGTTCTGGAATGGGTCCAGCCCGGTACGAGATTGCAACTCCAGAGATTTTTGGGGTTTGCGAATTTCTACCGCAGATTCATCCGGGATTACAGCCGTGTGGCCGCTCCATTAACTGCCTTGACTTCCAGTATCAGGACCTTCAAGTGGAATCCGGAGGCGGATCGAGCGTTTCTGGATTTGAAGAGGCGATTCACCAACGCACCGATTCTCTCTCAACCGGACACGGCCCGTCAGTTCGTCGTTGAAGTGGACGCGTCTGATGTGGGAGTTGGCGCCATCCTGTCGCAGCGATGCTCCACGGACAGTAAACTCCATCCCTGCGCCTACTACTCTCGTCGCCTTTCGCCTGCAGAGAGGAATTACGATGTGGGTAACCGGGAGCTTCTCGCGGTGAAACTTGCCTTGGAGGAGTGGCGCCACTGGTTGGAGGGGGCGGAGCAACCGTTTATTGTTTGGACTGACCACAAGAATCTTGCTTACGTGCAATCGGCTAAACGTCTCAACTCCCGTCCAGGCCAGGTGGGCGTTGTTTTTCGGACGATTCAAGTTTGCCCTGACGTTCCGACCTGGATCTAAGAACGGCAAGGCGGACGCCTTGTCCCGGATGTTCTCCAAGACGGAGGAGAGTGGGTCCAAGACCGAGACTATTCTCCCCCGGAACTGCGTCGTGGGAGCAGTGATGTGGAAGATTGAGGAGGAGGTGCTGGCGGCCCTTCGGACTCAGCCCGGTCCCGGTAACGGTCCACCCGGTCGGTTGTTTGTGCCTGAGTCGGTTCGTCCTGCTGTCCTCAAATGGTCCCACGCCAGCAAGATGGCTTGTCACCCCGGCGTGGCTCGGACTATGGCGTTTCTTCGCAGACGTTTTTGGTGGCCTGCCATGGCCGAGGATACTCGGGGTTTTGTTGCTGCCTGTCCAGTGTGTGCGCAGAATAAGAGTACCAATCGGCCCAGCTCTGGACTACTTCACCCCCTTCCTATTCCCCGGCGTCCATGGTCGCATCTGGCCCTGGACTTCGTCACGGGGTTGCCCGCTTCTGAGGGGAACACGGTCGTTCTGACTATCGTGGACAAATTCAGCAAGTTCGCCCACTTTGTGCCTATTGCCAAGCTTCCCTCTGCCTCGGAGACGTCCGAGATCCTGGTTAGGGAGGTTTTCAGGGTCCACGGTTTGCCCAGTGATATCGTTTCCGACCGTGGCCCTCAGTTTACCTCTGCTGTCTGGAAGTCCTTCTGTTTGGCCATTGGAGCTACAGTCAGTCTCACATCTGGTTTTCACCCCCAATCCAATGGTCAGGCGGAGAGAGCCAACCAGAAGATGGAATCCACGCTACGCTGTCTGGTCTCTTCCAACCCCACCTCCTGGGCCTCTCAGTTGCCTTGGGTTGAGTATGCCCACAATACTCTCCCTACATCTGCCACTGGGATGTCTCCCTTCCAGTGCCTGTATGGCTACCAACCTCCCCTGTTCCCTTCTCAGGAGAAGGAGCTCTCAGTGCCTTCTGTTCAGGCCCATATTCGGCGTTGCCACCGGACCTGGCATCGGGCCAGAAAGGCACTCCTTAGAGGTTCGGACCGGTATCAGCTCCAGGCGAATCGTCGCCGGATCCCCGCTCCCACCTATACCATCGGAGATAGGGTTTGGTTGGCCACACGGGATCTTCCGTTACGGACTGAGTCTAGGAAGTTGTTACCGAAGTTTATTGGTCCGTTTGTGGTGGAGAAGGTGATCAATCCAGTGGCAGTGCGACTCAAACTACCGAGGACGCTCAGAGTCCATCCCACCTTTCATGTCTCCTGCCTCAAGCCTGTCTTCCTCAGTCCTCTGTTGCCTCCTCCGCCTCCTCCTCCTCCTCCTCGGATGATCGGAGGTGGTCCTGCCTACACGGTGCGTCGCATTATGGATTCCAGACGGCGGGGCCGGGGTTTCCAGTATCTCGTGGACTGGGAGGGGTATGGTCCTGAAGAGAGGAGTTGGATTCCGCGGCGACAGGTCCTAGATGCGGATCTCATCAGGGACTTTTACCGCCTCCATCCTGGCGCTCCGGGAGTCCGCCCGGTGGCGTTCGTCGGAGGGGGTACTGTAACGATCCCGGCTGTCTGAGTCGGGTCCTGGTCGTAATCTCCAGTTTCCCGAGGGTTCGGGAACGCTCCGGGGAGCGCTCTGGTTTCCGCACCTGCTTCCCATTAGCAATCTGCACACCTGGGCCTAATCAGCACCTTTCTTAGGCTCTGGCCCAACATCCAGTTCCTGCCGGATCGTTAGCCATGAACAGTAGGTGTTCTGTGTATCAGTTTAGAGCGTTCTAGCGTGAGTTTTGTTATTTTGTACTTTGTTGAGTTTTTGTGTTCTTACCTCCGTTTTTGTTCCACCTGCAGTCACACGTCCGGAACCTTCACCCCACCTCTGCCTGATGGTCGGCGGCTGCCGAGCCATCACTGGACCCAGTACTGCACCCCCAACTACTCAACCACGCCGCCCGCTCTGTCCCTGGATTATACTGCACCTTTTGTCGTATCTGCTTTTGGGTTCTGGCTGAGGGAACTGTGACAGAAACCCAAATTGGTCTACACGGACAAGTTCTGGCCTGGTTTAGATCTTACCTGTCGGAAAGATATCAGTTTGTCTCTGTGAATGGTCTGTCCTCCGACAAATCAACTGTACATTTCGGTGTTCCTCAAGGTTCCGTTTTAGGACCACTATTGTTTTCACTATATATTTTACCTCTTGTTATTCGAAAACATAATGTTAACTTTCACTGCTATGCGGATGACACACAGCTGTACATTTCAATGAAACATGGTGAAGCCCCAAAATTGCCCTCGCTAGAAGCCTGTGTTTCAGACATAAGGAAGTGGATGGCTGAAAACTTTTTACTTTTAAACTCGGACAAAACAGAGATGCTTGTTCTAGGTCCCAAGAAACAAAGAGATCTTCTGTTAAATCTGACAATTCATCTTGATGGTTGTAAAGTCGTCTCAAATAAAACTGTGAAGGACCTCAAGCGTTACTCTTGACCCTGATCTCTCTTTTTGACGAACATATCAAGACTGTTTCAAGGACAGCTTTTTTCCATCTACGTAACATTGCAAAAATCAGAAATTTTCTGTCCAAAAATGATGCAGAAAAATTAATCCATGCATTTGTTACTTCTAGGTTAGACTACTGCAATGCTCTATTTTCCGGCTACCCGGATAAAGCACTAAATAAACTTCAGTTAGTGCTAAATACGGCTGCTAGAATCCTGACTAGAACCAAGAAATTTGATCATATTACTCCAGTGCTAGCTTCCCTACACTGGCTTCCTGTTAAGGCAAGGGCTGATTTCAAGGTTTTACTGTTAACCTATAAAGCGTTACATGGGCTTGCTCCTACCTATCTTTCCGAGTTGGTCCTGCCGTACATACCAATACGTACGCTACGGTCACAAGACGCAGGCCTCCTAATTGTCCCTAGAATTTCTAAGCAAACAGCGGGAGGCAGGGCTTTCTCCTATAGATCTCCATTTTTATGGAACAGTCTGCCTACCCATGTGAGAGACGCAGACTCGGTCTCAACCTTTAAGTCTTTACTGAAGACTTATCTCTTCAGTAGGTCATATGATTGAGTGTAGTCTGGCCCAGGAGTGTGAAGGTGAACGGAAAGGCTCTGGAGCAACGAACAGCCCTTGCTGTCTCTGCCGGGCCGGTTCCCCTCTCCACTGGGGTTCTCTGCCTCTAACCCTGTTGCAGGGGCTGAGTCACTGGCTTGCTGGTGCTCTTTCATGCCGTCCCTGGGAGGGGTGCGTCACTTGAGTGGGTTGAGTTACTGACGTGATCTTCCTGTCTGGGTTGGCGCCCCCCTTGGTTTGTGCTGTGGTGGAGACCTCTGTGGGCTATACTCGGCCTTGTCTCAGGATTGTAAGTTGGTGGTTGAGGATATCCCTCTAGTGGTGCGGGGGCTGTGCTTTGGCAGAGTGGGTGGGGTTATATCCTTCCTGTTTGGCCCTGTCCGGGGTTTCTTCGGATGGGGCCACAGTGTCTCCGGACCGCTCCTGTCTCAGCCTCCAGTATTTATGCTGCAGTAGTTTATGTGTCGGGGGCTGGGGTTAGTTGGTTATACCTGGAGTACTTCTCCTGTCTTATCCAGTGTCCTGTGTGAATTTAAGTATGCTCTCTCTAATTCTCTCGTTCTCTCTTTCTCTCTGAGAACCTGAGCCCTAGGACCATACGTCAGGACTACCGGGCATGATGACACCTTGCTGTCCCCAGTCCGCCTGGCCTTGCTGCTATTCCAGTTTCAACTGTTCTGCCTGCGGTTACGAAACCCCTACCTGTCCCAGACCTGCTGTTTTCAACTCTTAATGATCGGCTATGAAAAGCCAACTGAGAGACCTGAGCACCTAGGACCATACGTCGGGACTACCGGCCGTGGTGACTCCTTGCTGTCCCCAGTCCGCCTGGCCTTGCTGCTATTCCAGTTTCAACTGTTCTGCCTGCGGTTATGGAACCCCTACCTGTCCCAGACCTGCTGTTTTCAACTCTTAATGATCGGCTATGAAAAGCCAACTGAGATTTATTCCTGATTATTATTTGACCATGCTTGTCACTTATGAACATTTTTGAACATCTTGGCATGGTTCTGTTATAATCTTCACCCGGCACAGCCAGAAGAGGACTGGCCACCCCTCATAGCCTGGTTCCTCTCTAGGTTTCTTCCTAGGTTTTCGCCTTTCTAGGGAGTTTTTCCTAGCCACCGTGCTTCTACACCTGCATTACTAGCTGTTTGGGGTTTTAGGCTGGGTTTCTGTACAGCACTTCGAGATATTAGCTGATGTAAGAAGGGCTATATAAAATAAAATTGATTTAGCAGACGCTTTTATCCAAAGCGACTTATAGTCATGTGTGCATACATTTTTACGTATGGGTGGTCCCGGAGATCGAACCCACTACTCTGGCGTTACAAGCGCCATGCTCTACCAATTGAGCTACAGGAGCGGGTCGAGGAAGCGACAGTGGATGAGGATGGAGCAGCAGCACCTGAATAAACAAAACATAGTTATTCACTTTTAGCTTTAAGCAGTTGTACAGTTCTTGATTCATGTTTTTACTGACTTGTTATTTTGTGAGCTTATTGCTGTGATTTTGTTTACGAATCTATTATGATGCAGTTTAAGTAAAAAAATAAGAAAAGAAGATCACTTCTTATTTTCTGGAGTTTTGCATATTTCGTCAGTGGACACCTACCGACAGGATACTGTGTATATGTTCAGGGTAAATTAAATGACGTGTCTTAAGGGGCCTCCCGAGTGGCGCAGTGGTCTAAGACACTGCATCGCAGTGCAAGCTGCGTTGCTACAGATGCTGGTCCGGTAACTGTCTGTGTCGCAGCCAGCCGCGACCGGGAGATCCATGAGGTGACGCACAATTGGCCCAGCGTCGTCCGGGTTAGGGGAGGGTTTGGCCGGCCGGGATGTCCTTGTCCCATCGCGCTGTAGCGACTCCTGGGGCAGGCTGGGCGCATGCGCGCCATAACGTCGCTAAACGTCAAAGTACATTGAGAGCCCCACAAAATGCAGTTTCTGGTAACTACTGGGAAGGTAACTTTCGTCCGTGGGTACCTACAGTACCAATAAGGTACGTAACAGTGTGCACGTTCATGGAAGACTCAAGGACATCCCTTATAACGTTATATAGCTGTTTAAAATCCCCCACATTTCTACGTCCTGAAAATACTTGGGACATACGTTTTGTCAGCGGACACCACAGCTACGTAGAAGGCACGTTTCACAATAACGTTATCATGACTTATGTAGGGACTAAAATAACTTTGTGGTCACGTTTTGGAACGTAATTTTGTTAGCTGGGTTACTAGCAAATTATTGATTTCATGAACCTTGTTTCATAAATACATGCTTGCATGGTGATTGATTGAGTTAGCTAGTGTTACCGTACTGGTTTTTAATGGTTTCTGATAGTGTCAGCTTTAGTTGGACTTGTAAAGTTGAGGAGGATGGATGCACATTCTGTTAGCTAGCTAACGTTAGAGTTTACCTTAAATTTGATGTAGCCAATTTAGTTTTCTAGCACTTCTTTATTTCTGTACTGAAATGCAGAGGTCAAGGCCAATGAATGGACAGCTTTGTAAAGATATGCTGAATGAGTGGAACCTGGCCTCGTTGATTCCAATGTTTGAGTCAATATCTGTATACTACCTACTGCGGTTGTGCCCTTGACCAAGGCACTTTACCCCTAAGTATTCCTGAGCTGCTACCAGCCTGTGATGTGTGTGTTGTGTGTCAGGTTGGTCACTGTAACAGAGTATCTGTGCAAATGACCAATAAAGCAAGCATGGTAAAATGAAGGCCAGACTATCTATGGTAGCTGTGCGTGTAATGTATCTAGTCCCAAAGTCTCTGCATGGTTCTAAGAGGCTCCGGTGAAGTTAAGTCTTTCAAGTTTCTATTAAGGTTGTACTATTGGTTATGATGACAACGTGGAAGACGTAGATGCGGTTTTACACAGGGTCTATGAAAATCTGTGTAGCTGGTAACCCTCTGCCTTACAGATCACTCCCTGCAGATTTCCCCGCAGGCAGCTCTGGGGTTCAAATATCGGCCTGCCTTTCTAACCTCGAAGCTACTGCTGCCCCTATTCATTTTGCTCTTTCTCACTCCCTGGCCTTTGTTCAACCATTTGACCTGGCTTATCAACCCTAGCGGTTAAGCCTAGCGGTTAAGAGCATTTGTCTAGCAACCAATAGGTCGCTGGTGCGAATCTCTGAGCCAGCAAGGTGAAAAAATTGGCCGTTCTGCCCTTGAGTAAGGCAGTTAACCCCCAACAACAACTGCTCCCCGGACGCCGAAGACATGGATGTCGATTGAGGCAGCCCCCCGCACCTCTTTGATTCTGAGGGGTTAAATGTGGAAGACACATTTCAGTTTAATGCATTCAGTTGTGCAACTGATTAGGTATCCTTTTAGCCTTTTAGCCTATTTTTTGCAGCGGAAGAGCTGGACCAGGAAACGCTCTTGCTTTTGGATGACTCCACTATAGCTTGAAGTTAAAGAAGAACATAAAAGCCTTACACGCAGAGAGTATTTTGTAAACGCCACCTTTTTTATACACAAGGGGAGGTCCTCGGGACACACTCGTAAATACATAGGACTGGAAACACCAAGCGACACGCCAAGCTTGAGCAGTAGCCGGGTCTTGCCAGCTACATGTTGAAAGATGTGTTGTGTATTTTGAAAACGGATTGTTAAAAGGAATTTATAATTCAATTGAATACTTTGTGCTCACAACAGAGTAAAATGTGAGAGGGCAGCCCAGATGACCAAGTGGCTGAACAACATCTGGCCGGAAAACCAGGTTGCACAGTACATGAAGGAGACCGCAATCCAGAGGGCTCAGTGGACCAGACAGGATGGGGCTAAGACAGTTGAGATAGTCAGAGACTATTTGTGTCTGCTGGATATTTTTACCCCCTTTTTCGATCTTGTCTCATCGCTGCGACTCCCCAACAGGCTCTTATCCAGAGCGACTTACAGTTAGTGAGTGCATACATTTTCATACTGGCCCCCCGTGGGAAACGAACCCACAACCCTGGCGTTGCAAGCGCCATGCTCTACCAACTGAGCTACAGGGGACTTGCGTCCTCCGAAACATGACCCACCTAACCGCGCTTCTTAACACCCGCACGCTTAACCCGGAAGCCAGCCGCACCAATGTGTCGGAGGAAACACTGTTCAACTGACGACGAGATCAGCCTGCAGGCGCCCGGCCCGCCACAAGGAGTCGCTAGAGTGCGATGAGCCAAGTAAAGTCCCCCTGGCCAAATCCTCCCCTAACCTGGATGATGCTTGGCCAATTGTGTACCGCCCTATGGGATTCCCAATCACGGCCGGTTGGGATACAGCCCGGGATCGAACCTGGGTCTGTAGTGACGCCTCTAGCACTGCGATGCAGTGCCAAATTGTGTTTTTTTTACAAAAACATTAGACTTGATTCTGTTTGCTGTGAATAACTAGCCTTGCTGACGCAACCCACGTGACTCACAGCGCAGGGAGAGGAGCTGTGACCACACTGGTCTGAAAAGGAGGCTGTTTGTTAATGCAATGTTGCTAATAAATTGTGTGACGGGGTTTGACTGGTTCATTCAAATAAAATGTTTTCCTTGGGATTGAGACCTCTCATTGTTTGGATTTCAAAATCCAACCATTGTAATAGAAGGGGGCGGCGCTCAGGGGCTGTGTGTGGCTGTGGGTGTTTGAGTAAGAAAGACACAGATGTGAGCCAAGCCAACCAGTAAAAGCACAGCCCTCTTCATTATCAACGCATTGTGCCGACAACATCAAAGAGCCATTCCAGACTCTGAAATCAGGAGGAATTCAAGAGTTGGGTGTTAACGAGACTAGTGATTAACTGCAATGGAAAAGTAATTGTTTGTCTGGGTACAACGTAGCACAATTTGAAGTCATATGGGCAGAGTCTCACAAGCAATAGAAACAGCATTGGGTGTGAATATGGTGGGAATGTGGAATTGAGCAAATGTGATGTCATTAATGTTTGGATATATATGTAAATGTTATGTTGTCTTTTGTTTTTGTCAATGGATGTTTTTGTTTGTCAAAAAAAGTAAAGGACAACAAACTATACTTCGCCAGTGCAGGTATAGTTTGAAATTTACATTTTACATTTTAGTCATTTAGCAGACTCTCTTATCCAGAGCAGACGCTCTTGACCCTGCCGGTCAGATGCTCATTTATTTTTAGCCTGAAACAATAGTTATTCACTAAACATTCTTCTCTCCAGATTCACAAGGTGACATCGATTTAAGACTTATGCCAGTTGTCCTCCCTACACCAGTTTGCAAGACAGGCAGAAAGACATTCCAACCCAGCTTCAATGAGACCAGAAAGTCCTTCACTGACTTGCAGCCTGTAAGTTTAAATAGTGGATAGGTATGGGAAGATTGATGGATAAATTAGATGGCATTTTGTAAACCTTGATGGAAAGGAACAGCATTCCAAAATCTGTTACGCATAACTGCACACGCCAAGACATTAGGTAGGTTTCCATCCAATTTGTGACAGATTTTCTTGCGAATATTCTAAAATCTGCATAAAACAATACACGTATTTTCCCACCGGAGATGTTTCCAGCAAAGTGACTTTTAAGAATAAAAGGCTGTGCATGATGACGTAGTGAACATAAAAATAACTTTGGCCGTTGAATTCCCATGTACTGAATAAAAAGATGCAAGTTAAAAGGGTTTCCATCGCATTTTCAACTCTACTGATGTGTTTGTCACAAACTGTTGCGTTACAGTATATGGCAAATGTGCCCACTCTGGTCTTGGCACATGCGCTCTAGCCAACAGCTCACACATACAGTGCGGGTAGGCTATCTACAGTATGATATTATTATGGATAAGAGTGATAATATTTATATTTGTCAAATGGCATGTAAGCGTTGATCATCAAGTCACCAGAATAAGACCCTCAATATTTATTGGAAAGGAGCATCAAGGCTCATCACCTTGCTCATTCACCATCCTGTGAACTTCATCATAATTTATTTAATCCTAAACTGCATGATTTCCCAAGTCGTAGTGGGAGGACCACACAACATATCATCGAGTGACTCCAAGTTTACTTCGATAGTTTACTTCGTTATCATATCAATATTTGCTCATGAACATATGAGCCCCAGCCCCAAATTAATGGAAGATGTAGGCATCAAACATGGGTTTGGTGTTGATTGATGTAAATGGCTATAAAATATACAAAATAAATTGGGTATGATGGCATTGTCAGTGTGCCTCCATGCATTGCATAAGTCCTCATATTCTAAAATCAAATGATTTCTTTAACAGGTTTGGACCAACATGGTCGAGTACCTGCACCAGGAGGAGGTGACCAGACCCTTCCCATTTGTGTTGGCTCTTGGGGACTGCTCACAGGTGTTTACAGTCATTAGTGGACAGGCATTGGAGGAAGATACACTGCTTTGGGGCACTAGATATGTTCTTCAAGTCCTATATTATGTTTGATATGAACTTTCCCAGACTGTGTGCCCGAGCATGGCAATTCCTACTGACCACGGTGTATCAGCTGCCAGGAACAGAATCCCCCTCAGTAAGACTGTTGCGAGAATGTATTTTTTCCACTGAACAATAGTGTATAAGGATCTTCTCTTATATGTAGTGTGAGAGGTGACAGGAGGAAGCACAGCCCTCCAGCTGATGTGGTCCTGTGAATTAATAGACCAATGGATGGGTGAGCCATGAGTGTCTCATTCCAATGCTAATATGCTCTTAAGGCACTATTTATAGCTCTGTTAAAATGACTTTTTGTTTATTTTTTATGCATTTGTGCCGGCTTTTTGTCTACAGTACGGTATGTGGCTCGTTTGCCTTTAGTTCAGCTACTGAAGTGTGTTCTGGTATGCTTTCATTCTATCAAAACAATTTATTTTAAATACAAATGTTACATTTTGGGGATTGTGAAAAGTGCAGTTATTAAGTAATGAGTCATTAGTCCATGTCCTTAGTAGAGTAACCTTCAAATGTAATATTTTATACTTGTTCTGTGTAACGAAGTTTTCACTTGACCCAAATGTAAACCATTATTGTATGGCAAAACAGCATGGTGTGTGTGCGCTGTCACCTAAGATAGCCGAAGTGTGTCAGTGAATTTGAATATCTATTGATTAGCTCTGGCACTGTCTGATAGACAGATCTGTGTTAATACCACTCAAGACAGACAATGTCACACGCACGCATGCTTTGTTTTTCTCAGATTGCAATCTGAGTGTGCACATTAAGTTCAGCTGAGGTTTTAGTCTGATGTTCAACTGTTTCATTCATGAAATAATATAAATAAATTATAATAATCAATCCTATCTAATGAAATGTTGCTTGTGAAAGAATATATATTTAGACAATAGGGCTTTGTTTCAATATGCTATTTAAAAAATGTATATGTTCTTGTACATTCTTTGACGTGATGTATGTTCTGAAATGCAGGTAATACAAATTAATTATTTGAAATTCAACATTGTATCTTGATTGTGTGTAGGAAAGGGAGGGGGTGGGATGGTAGGGAAGGCAAAAATATGCAAGCTAAATTGAAATTAGGATGACAATGAAAATAAGACAAGGATTACATAAATTACCCAGATACTGGGTAAATCCCAGAACCCAATGTGCTGGGTTTATGTCACAACCCAACACACTGGGTTGTTTTAAACCAGCAATATAGTCTAATTTACCCAGCAGTTTGGTCAAGCGCACAAACCAAGGGGCTGGGTTAGAAGCACATCCCAAACCCGCTGTGTTGAATTACCCCAATGCTGTATTTGTCCAATATTGACCCAGCACTGGGTTGTCGTAATTACCCAAATTGGGTTATTTTTAACCCAGCATTTTTGTCAGTAGCTGAGTGTAGATGCGGTGAGGAAATCAAGCGCAGGAAACACGGGCGTTCGTCAACAGACTTTAGTTAACAAAATGCAGCACTAAACAGGCGAACAGCCAACCCAACCGGGAGGCAAAATACAAATTACGCACAACACACACAGTGCGTAAAATGAAGATAGCGCACACAGTGCGGACTCTCGGAAAACAACAAACACGAGAGTAATACAAAAAGAGCAACAGCTTGACAATAAACAATACCACATAACACCTGCCCCCACAAACGAAAACTAAATAGGCAACCAAATCAAACACTAACAAGGGACAGGTGTACAAAAAACAAACATGAAACATCGAACGGTGGCAGCTAGTACTCCGGGGACGACGACCGCCGAAGCCTGCCCGAACAAGGAGGAGGAGCAGCCTCAGCCGATACCGTGACAGTACCCCCCCTTGACGCGGCGGCTCCAGCCGTGCGCCGATCCCGGCCTCGGGACGACCAGGACGACGCGGAGCAGGGCGCGTAGGATGACCCCGATGGAACTCGGTCAGCAGGGACAGGTCTAATATGTCCCTCCTCGGCACCCAGCACCGCTCCTCCGGGCCGTACCCTCCCACTCCACGAGATATTGGAGACCCCCATCCGGCGTCTCGAATCAAGGATGGACCTCACAGTGTGCGCCGGAGCCCCCTCGATGTCCAACGGGGCGGAGGAGTCTCTTCTATCTCATAGTCCTGGAGTGGACCAGCTACCACCGGCCTGAGGAGAGACACATGGAACGAGGGGTTAATATTCCTGTAATCAATAGGCAGTTCTAACCTGTAACACACCTCGTTCAACCTCCTCAGGACTTTGAATGGCCCCCACAAACCGCCGACCCAGCTTCCGGCAGGGCAGGCGGAGGGGCAGGTTTCTGGTCGAGAGCCAGACTCGATCTCCAGGTGCGTACACAGGCCCCTCACTGCGGTGGAGATCGGCGCTCGTCTTATGCCGACGGATGGCCCGCTGCAGATGAACGTGGGCAGCGTTCCATGTCTCCTCCGAGCGCCGCACCCACTCATCCACCGCAGGGGCCTCGATCTGGCTCTCGTGCCAAGGTGCCAGAACCGGCTGGTACCCTAACACACACTGGAAAGGGGTTAGTTGGGTGGAGGAGTGGCGGAGAGAGTTCTGTGCCATCTCGGCCCACGGAACGTATCTCGCCCACTCCTCCGGCCGGCCCTGGCAATAAGACCTCAGAAACCTACCCACATCCTGGTTGACACGTTCAACCTGCCCATTACTCTCCGGGTGGTAACCCGAGGTAAGGCTCACCGAAACCCCCAACCGTTCCATAAACGCTCTCCACACTCTGGAGGTGAACTGGGGGCCTCGATCAGACACTATATCCTCGGATACCCCGTAATGCCGGAAGACTGTCTTTGCATTGGGACTTGGTCACGTGACTTCCGTCTCGCTTCCGCATTGTCTCCGTGCTGCTCTGCTGTTTGTTGCTACTTGGCTACCTAACAAACTATTCACGTTTTACTTTTAATAAACGTTTAATCAATCTCTGTGTTCAACAAATTTACCAACTTTTTAGTTTTGTCCTCACTCATCTTTTTTCGTTAAACTTTTTCACCCCGGACGTTTATCCCGAGACAGAAGAGTCATTTTCCTGTGCGTTTTAGCTGCCAACTTTACGTTATTTTCCTTTTTTCCATCGCAACTTTTTTCCCTTATTCAACTTTTTCACTCCGGACGCTTTATCTGGACATGGTTCATCAACATCTTCAACAGCCGAAGCTAAGTAGTAACATTAACATGATGTCTTCTAATTGCAGTCGCTGTACTCATAATATACAGGAGAATTCTCGCCTTACGGCGAGAATAAGCTGTGCTACAAGCCCAGCTTCAGACGCAATCGTTAGGCAAGGGTAATATCAGTGTAGGAAAGGAAGAAACAGCGTCTGTGCCACCAGTAAGTACAGACAGTAATGTTAGTATAAATCCCCCCGCACAGTCCCCGCAGCCGGACAACTTTCTCATGGCTTCTGGAGGGAAATACTGTTGGAATGCTCAACCGGTGTCGCTCATTCAGCCGACAGAAACCTTCAACCGGTTTTCCCCATTATGTAGCGAGTCGGAGTCTGAGTCTGAGTCTTCTCTAGTCTCTACTCCTCCCGTTACGGGGTCTGAGACTCCGAAGGCTCCCACCATTAGCTCTGACAAATTGAAAACCCTAGTCATTGGCGACTCCATTACCCGCAGTATTAGACTTAAAACGAATCACCCAGCGATCATACACTGTTTACCAGGGGGCAGGGCTACCGACGTTAAGGCTAATCTAAAGATGGTGCTGGCTAAAGCTAAAACTGGCGAGTGTAGAGAGTATAGAGATATTGTTATCCACGTCGGCACCAACGATGTTAGGATGAAACAGTCAGAGGTCACCAAGTGCAACATAGCTTCAGCGTGTAAATCAGCTAGAAAGATGTGTCGGCATCGAGTAATTGTCTCTGGCCCCCCTCCCAGTTAGGGGAAGTGACGAGCTCTACAGCAGAGTCTCAGCACTCAATCGCTGGTTGAAAACTGTTTTCTGCCCCTCCCAAAAGATAACATTTGTGGATAATTGGCCCTCTTTCTGGGACTCACCCACAAACAGGATCAAGCCTGACCTGCTGAGGAGTGACGGACTCCATCCTAACTGGAGGGGTGCTCTCCTCTTATCTACCAACATAGATAGGGCTCTAACTCCTCTAGCCCCACAGTGAAATAGGGTGCAGGCCAGGCAGCAGGCTGTTAGCCAACCTGCCAGCTTAGTGGAGTCTGCCAATAGCATAGTCAGTGTAGTCAGCTCAGCCATACCCATTGAGACTGTGTCTGTGCCTCGACCTAGGTTGGGCAAAACTAAACATGGTGGTGTTCACCCTAGCAATCTTATTAGGATAAAGACCTCCTCCATTCCTGCCATTATTGAAAGAGATCGTGATACCTCACATCTCAAAATAGGGTTACTTAATGTTAGATCCCTCACTTCAAAGGCAGTCATAGTCAATGAACTAATCACTGATCATAATCTTGATGTGATTGGCCTGACTGAAACATGGCTTAAGCCTGATGAATTTGCTGTGTTAAATGAGGCCTCACCTCCTGGTTACACTAGTGACCATATTCCCGTGCATCCCGCAAAGGCGGAGGTGTTGCTAACATTTACGATAGCAAATTTCAATTTACAAAAAAAAATGACGTTTTCATCTTTCGAGCTTCTAGTCATGAAATCTATGCAGCCTACTCAATCACTTTTTATAGCTACTGTTTACAGGCCTCCTGGGCCATATACAGCGTTCCTCTCTGAGTTTCCTGAATTCCTATCAGACCTTGTAGTCATAGCAGATCATATTCTAATTTTTGGTGATTTTAATATTCACATGGAGAAGTCCACAGACCCACTCCAAAAGTCTTTCGGAGCCATTATCGACTCAGTGGGTTTTGTCCAACATGTCTCTGGACCTACTCACTGCCACAGTCATACTCTGGACCTAGTTTTGTCCCATGGAATAAATGTTGTAGATCTTAATGTTTTTCCACAAAATCCTGGACTATCGGACCACCATTTTATTACGTTTGCAATCGCAACAAATAATCTGCTCAGACCCCAACCAAGGAGCATCAAAAGTCGTGCTATAAATTCTCAGACAACACAAAAATTCATTGATGCCCTTCCAGACTCCTTCTGCCTACCCAAGGACGTCAGAGGACAAAAATCAGTTAACCACTTAACTGAGGAACTCAATTTAACCTTGCGCAATACCCTAGATGCAGTTGCACCCCTAAAAATGAAAAACATTTGTCATAAGAAACTAGCTCCCTGGTATACAGAAAATACCCGAGCTTTGAAGCAAGCTTCCAGGAAATTGGAACGAAATGGCGCAACACCAAACTGGAAGTCTTCCGACTAGCTTGGAAAGACAGTACCGTGCAGTACCGAAGAGCCCTCACTGCTGCTCGATCATCCTACTTTTCCAAATTAATCGAGGAAAATAAGAACAATCCAAAATTTCTTTTTGATACTGTTGCAAAGCTAACTAAAAAGCAGCATTCCCCAAGAGAGGATGGTTTTCACTTCAGCAGTGATAAATTCATGAACTTCTTTGAGGAAAAGATCATGACCATTAGAAAGCAAATTACGGACTCCTCTTTGAATCTGCGTATTCCTCCAGGGCTTAGCTGTCCTGGATCTGCACAGCTCTGCGAGGGCCTGGGATCGGGAGAGACACTTAAGTGTTTTAGTACTATATCTCTTGACACAATGATGAAAATAATCATGGCCTCTAAACCTTCAAGCTGCATACTGGATCCTATTCCTACTAAACTGCTGAAGGAGCTGCTTCCTGTGCTTGGCCCTCCTATGTTGAACATAATAAACAGCTCTCTATCCACCGGATGTGTACCAAACTCACTAAAAGTGGCAGTGATAAAGCCTCTCTTGAAAAAGCCAAACCTTGACCCGGAAAATATAAAAAACTATCGGCCTATATCGAATCTTCCATTCCTCTCAAAAATTTTAGAAAAAGCTGTTGCGCAGCAACTCACTGCCTTTCTGAAGACAAACAATGTATACGAAATGCTTCAGTCTGGTTTTAGACCCCATCATAGCACTGAGACTGCACTTGTGAAGGTGGTAAATGACCTTTTAATGGCGTCAGACCGAGGCTCTGCATCTGTCCTCGTGCTACTAGACCTTAGTGCTGCCTTTGACACCATCGATCACCACATTCTTTTGGAGAGACTGGAAACCCAAATTGGTCTACACGGACAAGTTCTGGCCTGGTTTAGATCCTACCTGTCGGAAAGATATCAGTTTGTCTCTGTGAATGGTCTGTCCTCCGACAAATCAACTGTACATTTCGGTGTTCCTCAAGGTTCCGTTTTAGGACCACTATTGTTTTCACTATATATTTTACCTCTTGGGGATGTTATTCGAAAACATAATGTTAACTTTCACTGCTATGCGGATGACACACAGCTGTACATTTCAATGAAGCATGGTGAAGCCCCAAAATTGCCTTCGCTAGAAGCCTGTGTTTCAGACATAAGGAAGTGGATGGCTGAAAACTTTTACTTTTAAACTCGGACAAAACAGAGATGCTTGTTCTAGGTCCCAAGAAACAAAGAGATCTTCTGTTAAATCTGACAATTCATCTTGATGGTTGTAAAGTCGTCTCAAATAAAACTGTGAAGGACCTAGGCGTTACTCTTGACCCTGATCTCTCTTTTGACGAACATATCAAGACTGTTTCAAGGACAGCTTTTTTCCATCTACGTAACATTGCAAAAATCAGAAATTTTCTGTCCAAAAATGATGCAGAAAAATTAATCCATGCATTTGTTACTTCTAGATTAGACTACTGCAATGCTCTATTTTCCGGCTACCCGGATAAAGCACTAAATAAACTTCAGTTAGTGCTAAATACGGCTGCTAGAATCCTGACTAGAACCAAGAAATTTGATCATATTACTCCAGTGCTAGCTTCCCTACACTGGCTTCCTGTTAAGGCAAGGGCTGATTTCAAGGTTTTACTGTTAACCTATAAAGCGTTACATGGGCTTGCTCCTACCTATCTTTCCGAGTTGGTCCTGCCGTACATACCAATACGTACGCTACGGTCACAAGACGCAGGCCTCCTAATTGTCCCTAGAATTTCTAAGCAAACAGCGGGAGGCAGGGCTTTCTCCTATAGATCTCCATTTTTATGGAACAGTCTGCCTACCCATGTGAGAGACGCAGACTCGGTCTCAACCTTTAAGTCTTTACTGAAGACTTATCTCTTCAGTAGGTCATATGATTGAGTGTAGTCTGGCCCAGGAGTGTGAAGGTGAACGGAAAGGCTGGAGCAACGAACAGCCCTTGCTGTCTCTGCCGGGCCGGTTCCCCTCTCCACTGGGGTTCTCTGCCTCTAACCCTGTTGCAGGGGCTGAGTCACTGGCTTGCTGGTGCTCTTTCATGCCGTCCCTGGGAGGGGTGCGTCACTTGAGTGGGTTGAGTTACTGACGTGATCTTCCTGTCTGGGTTGGCGCCCCCCCTTGGTTTGTGCTGTGGTGGAGACCTCTGTGGGCTATACTCGGCCTTGTCTCAGGATTGTAAGTTGGTGGTTGGGGATATCCCTCTAGTGGTGCGGGGGGCTGTGCTTTGGCGGAGTGGGTGGGGTTATATCCTTCCTGTTTGGCCCTGTCCGGGGTTTCTTCGGATGGGGCCACAGTGTCTCCGGACCGCTCCTGTCTCAGCCTCCAGTATTTATGCTGCAGTAGTTTATGTGTCGGGGGCTGGGGTTAGTTGGTTATACCTGGAGTACTTCTCCTGTCTTATCCAGTGTCCTGTGTGAATTTAAGTATGCTCTCTCTAATTCTCTCGTTCTCTCTTTCTCTCTGAGAACCTGAGCCCTAGGACCATACGTCAGGACTACCGGGCATGATGACACCTTGCTGTCCCCAGTCCGCCTGGCCTTGCTGCTATTCCAGTTTCAACTGTTCTGCCTGCGGCTACGAAACCCCTACCTGTCCCAGACCTGCTGTTTTCAACTCTAAATGATCGGCTATGAAAAGCCAACTGAGAGACCTGAGCCCTAGGACCATACGTCGGGACTACCGGCCGTGGTGACTCCTTGCTGTCCCCAGTCCGCCTGGCCTTGCTGCTATTCCAGTTTAAACTGTTCTGCCTGCGGTTATGGAACCCCTACCTGTCCCAGACCTGCTGTTTTAAACTCTAATGATCGGCTATGAAAAGCCAACTGAGATTTATTCCTGATTATTATTTGACCATGCTTGTCACTTATGAACATTTTTAACATCTTGGCATGGTTCTGTTATAATCTCCACCCGGCACAGCCAGAAGAGGACTGGCCACCCCTCATAGCCTGGTTCCTCTCTAGGTTTCTTCCTAGGTTTTGCCTTTCTAGGGAGTTTTTCCTAGCCACCGTGCTTCTACACCTGCATTATTAGCTGTTTGGGGTTTTAGGCTGGGTTTCTGTACAGCACTTCGAGATATTAGCTGATGTAAGAAGGGCTATATAAAATAAAATGGATTGATTGATTGAAGACATGGGTAAACAGAGCCTCAGCGGTCTGTAGGGCAGTAGGGAGACCCGGCATGGGAAGGAGACGACAGGCCTTCGAGAACCGATCCACAACGACCAGGATGGTAGTATTCCCCTGTGAGGGGGGAAGGTCTGTAACAAAATCCACGAGAGGTGGGACCAGGGTCGTTGTGGAACGGGCAGGGGTTGTAGCTTACCCCTGGGCAAATGTCTGGGCGCCTTACACTGGGCACACACCGAACAGGAGGAGACATAAATCCTCACATCCCTGGCTAACGTTGGCCACCAGTACTTAGTGCTAAGGCAGTGAACTGTCCGGCCGATACCTGGATGTCCAGAGGAGGGGGACGTATGAGCCCAATAAATGAGGCGATCGCGTACCTCGAGCGGAACGTACGTCCGACCCACTGGACACTGTGGAGGACTTGGGTCGGTGCGTAACGCCCGCTCGATCTCTGCATCGACCTCCCATACCACCGGTGCAACCAGACAAGACTTTGGTAGTATGGGAGTGGGCTCAACGGACCTCTCCTCCGTGTCATACCGCCGAGACAGGGCATCTGCCTTCCCGTTCTGGGACCTAGGGATGTAAGTGATTTTAAACACAAACCGGGCTAGAAACATAGTCCAGCGGGCCTGGCGAGGATTCAGTCTCCTAGCTGCCCGGATGTATTCCAGGTTACGGTGGTCAGTCAAAAATGAGGAAAGGGTGTTGAGCCCCCTCAAGCCAATGCCTCCACACCTTTAGGGCCTGTACCACGGCTAACAGCTCCCTGTCCCCTACGTCATAATTCCGCTCCGCCGGACTGAGCTTCTTAGAATAAAAAGCACAGGGGCGGAGTTTAGGTGGTGTGCCAGACCGTTGTGAGAGAACGGCCCCAATACCGGCCTCGGATGCGTCTACCTCTACCTGGAATGGTAAAGCGGGATCCGGATGCGCCAACACCGGCGCCGAGGTAAACAGGTCCTTCAGTCTCCCAAAAGCCCTGTCCGCCTCAGCTGACCACCGCAAGCGCACCGGACCCCCCTTCAACAGAGACGTTATGGGAGCTGCCACCTGTCCAAAACCCCCGGATAAACCTCCGGTAGTAATTCGCAAAACCCAAGAACTGTTGCACCTCTTTCACAGTGGTTGGGGTTTGCCAATTACGCACAGCTGACACCCGGTCAACCTCCATCTTCACCCCCTGACGCAGACAACTGATAACCCAAAAAGGAGACCGACTTCTGAAAGAACAGACATTTCTCTGCCTTGACATATAGGTCATGCTCCAACAGCCTCCTCAACACTCGGCGCACCAGGGCTACATGCTCTGCTCGGGTAGAACTGTACACCAGAATATCGTCTATGTACACGACTACTCCCTGCCCCTGCATGTCCCGGAAAATCTCATCGACGAAGGATTGGAAGACTGAGGGAGCATTCATTAACCCATATGGCATGACGAGATACTCGTAATGACCGGAGGTCGTGCTAAACGCTGTCTTCCATTCATCGCCCTCTCTAATGCGCACCAAGTTATATGCGCTCCTGAGATCCAATTTTGTGAAGAACTGAGCACCGTGTAATGATTCCGTCATAGTCGCAATCAGAGGAAGTGGATAGCTGTACTTCACCGTAATCTGATTGAGACCGCGGTAATCAATACACGGGCGCAGACCTCCATCCTTTTTCTTCACAAAAAGAAGCTTGAGGAAGCGGGTGAAGTGGAGGCCCGTATGTATCCCTGTCTCAGAGACTCGGCGATGTAAGTTTCCATCGCCTTCCTCTCCTCTTGAGACAAGGGATACACATGGCTCCGCGGGAGGGCTGCTCCTAACTGGAGATCTATCGCACAATCCCCCTGTCTATGAGGCGGCAGCTGCGCCGCCCCTAGTCTTACTAAACACCAGTGTCAAATCCTCATACTCGGGGGGAATATGCAGTGCAGGCATTAGATTCGGACTTTCCACCGAGGTCGCCCCTATGGAAACACCCAGACACAGCCCCTCACACTGAGCAGACCACCCTTTAAGAGCTTTCTCTCTCCACGAAATAGTAGGGTCATGGGTAATCAATCAGGGAAGCCCCAGCACCACCGGATACGCAGGAGAGTCAATCAGATAGAGCTGAATCGTCTCCTCATGACCCCCCTGCGCCTTCATCTTAAGGGGCGCTGTGACCTCCCTAATCAACCCAGATCCTAACGGACGGCTATCTAGGGCATGTACAGGGAAAGGCTTATCAACGGGAAGGAGAGGAATCCCTAATTCTACACAGAACTGGCGATCTACAAAGTTCCCAGCTGCTCCTGAATCGACTAGCGCCTTATGCTGGGAACGAGGTGCTACCTGTGGAAAACAAACAGGCAAGGTTATGTGAACGACAGAAAGCTCTGGGTAAGTAGGGCGCCTACTCACCTGGGAGGACTCCCCAATGCGTGGCCTGCCTTCACCTCCACCGAGGGACCTTCCCCAACACCTAGCCGCGGTGTGCCCTCCACGGCCACAGTTGGTGCAGGGGACGGCCCCCCTCAGGTTCCTACTCCTCCTTTCTCTAGCGCCAGCACCTCCGAGCTCCATAGGGCTCGGCTCGGAGGTGCTGGAGGGTGAAATGGGCGACCCCCATCCGGGACGTCCACGGGTGGCGAGCAGGGTGTCCAACCGAATGGCCATGTCGACTAGTTGGTCAAACGTCAACATGGTATCCCTGCACGCCAACTCTCTTTGGACGTCCTCCCGGAGGCTACAACGGAGGTGGTCTATGAGGGCCCGCTCATTCCACCCTGCATCTGCCGCTAGAGTCCGGAACTCCAGGGCAAAATCCTGTGCGCTCCTCATCCCCTGTCGGAGGAAGAACAGACGCTCCCCGCCGCCTTCCCTTCTGGTGGATGGTCGAACACGGCCCGGAAGCGGCGGGAGAACTCCGCATAGGTGATGGTAGCGGCGTCCATTCTCCTCCATTCGGCGTTGGCCCACTCCAACGCCTTGCCGGTGAGACAGGAGATGAGGGCGGAGACGCTCTCGTGTCCCGAGGGCGCCGGGTGTACGGTGGCGAGGTAGAGATCCACCTGTAGCAGGAACCCTTGACACCCGGCAGCGGAGCCGTCGTACGCCCTCGGGAGCGAGAGCCGAATCCCACTGGGTTCCGGAATGTGGACAGGAGGACTGACCGATGGGGATGGTCCGGTAGGTGGGGGCGTGGGTACCCCGCTGCTTTCCCATCGGTGGAGAGTGTTCATCACCCGATCCAAGGCGTGACCGATCTGGTTAATCCGGTCCTCCTGTCCACGAAGACGGTCCTCCATGACCTCTGTCGGCGCGGGTGCTCCTGCTGACTCCATGATGTGATGTGGTATTCTGTCAGTAGCTGAGTGTAGATGCGGTGAGGAAATCAAGCGCAGGAAACACGGGCGTTCGTCAACAGACTTTAGTTAACAAAATGCAGCACTAAACAGGCGAACAGCCAACCCAACCGGGAGGCAAAATTCAAATTACGCACAACACACACAGTGCGTAAAATGAAGATAGCGCACACAGTGCGGACTCTCGGAAAACAACAAACACGAGAGTAATACAAAAAGAGCAACAGCTTGACAATAAACAATACCACATAACACCTGCCCCCACACACGAAAACTAAATAGGCAACCAAATCAAACACTAACAAGGGACAGGTGTACAAACAGACAAAACCAAACAAACATGAAACATCGAACGGTGGCAGCTAGTACTCCGGGGACGACGACCGCCGAAGCCTGCCCGAACAAGGAGGAGGAGCAGCCTCGGCCGAAACCGTGACAATTTTTTAGACTAACAATGATTCATTTTGGAAAATATTATGAATTGCCATAGGGGGACATAATTCAATGTCTACCTTTTAAGATGCCAAAATATAAATAGTTTTCAGTATCCTCATTTTGATTTATTTTCTGATCGTTTCAGTGCATGCATTCAACAAGCTTTGGACGAAGGACTTCCATCTCCAAAGTTCCCTCAAAAAGGCAATAGTTCTGAACTGGGTTTGATTTCGTTTTTGTTGTTTTAATTATTTTAAACAAATTGCTAATGATCTTTTTAACTTCCATTGGTTACTCTACTTGGCTCATGTAAATAATTCTGTAGTTGTCCCATTAAACATCCTAAGGTCAACATCCCCATAGTGTTCACATTTCTCTCATGTAAATGTTGTAGCTACTGTCGTGGTAATTATTCTAGACAGCTTTATAATTCAAAATGGATGGCCCACGATAATGTCCCAATTTCTGGCCTGGCCACCTTTACCAACTATTCTGTCTTGTCCATTTGCCAACCAGTATACCAGCAACATGAGAGAAGTTTGGAACAGATCTCTATCCATGCTCACTCCACGTGGACTCCTTTCACACTCCTGAGAGAAAAGGCATGAGAGAAAAAGCAGTTGATACCTTAGATTGGATGCTGTACAGCGGTTGCTGGCTCGGTCTCAGGTCTCTTGGTAAAAGTGATGTGGACAGGGCCGAATCGAAACAAAACAGAACAAACATATCACTCAAAGTGTGTAAACCTAAATCTGGTAATTCCCCCATCTTGGCACATGACTCACAATGTGAGTTATGTGTAAAAAAACAACACTACTTATGTTTTTTTTTTTTTTACTAATTGAATAAGAATCACTACCTTTAATAACTCCATAAAGCAAAAAATAACTTGTACCCATACGGTCATAGGAAAATAGACTTAAGACAGCCTACCCTTAACGAAAAGCATCGCCCTCTCCTTCTTCCCGTTAAGTATTAAAACTGACGCTCCCAGCCACGTGGGGATCCGATCTGCTCTGTATAGTGGAGTGTGGCTTTCCCAGCTGCATCAAATGCAACTCCGTGCACGGTTAACCTGAATTTCCCTGGGAAAAATCAGAAAAATGAAGATTATCACATAATCCTTGTCGCCAAATTGTCGTGGTAATTATTCTAAGCAAAGGAGAGACTTTTAGAGTTCTTCAAAACAATTTAACGTTATCATCAATGAATTACTGCAGTAAAGGAGTTGGTCGGTAACCACCCTGGAGGTGGTCACTGAGAACTCAGAAGAGCAGAACTGAGGTTACAGCCCTTTATAGCAAAGACACATCCTTCTGAATACATGACAAACAGCAGATGTGTGGAATGGGTCAAAAGGTACATTGTGATCCCATGCAACAGACATCAAGATTTACATGGTGCCAAATATCTGTCTCTAGTTCATTTAACGCTTGTATATACAGAAATACTAATGTAACATAGAACACTAGGTCATTACCTCAAATGATGTTCATCTTCCATATAGGATAAATAAACTGGATATTGGGTCTCCCTGGCACCGACAGACACTAATCATGGAATGCTGTCTTATCACCAAGTCATCGCAAATCAACTGTCAGCGTTTAAATCTCAGAGGCTCATCTCAGTTCCACACAGACACAGGAGGGCTCCAAAAACCCTACTATGCTGCATAAAACAGACATTCGATGCAATAACAGTATTATAACATAATCTTGTAATTTCCCCACCATACTACATAATAAGATTTAACCATTTATTTGAGAAATATCCAGTCTGCTATTTTCTTTTTTTACACAATGTAACTCCAAGTCAATCACACTTCTGTGAAATCAAACTGTCCACTTAGGAAGCAACACTGATTGACAATAAATTCCACATGCTGTTGTGCCAATGGAATAGACAACAGGTGGATATTATAGGCAATTAGCAAGACACCCCCAATAAAGGACTGGTTTTGCAGGTGGTGACCACAGACCACTTCTCAGTTCCTATGCTTCCTGGCTGATGTTTTGGTCACTTTTGAATGCTGGCGGTGCTTTCACTCTAGTGGTAGCATGAGACGGAGTCTACAACCCACACAAGTGGCTCAGGTAGTGCAGCTCATCCAGGATGGCACATCAATGCGAGCTGTGGCAAGAAGGTTTGCTGTGTCTGTCAGCGTAGTGTCCAGAGCATGGAGGCGCTACCAGGTGACAGGCCAATACATCAGGAGACGTGGAGGAGGCCGTAGGAGGGCAACAACCCAGCAGCAGGACTGCTACCTCCGCCTTTGTGCAAGGAGGAGCAGGAGGAGCACTGCCAGAGCCCTGAAAAATGACCTCCAACAGGCCACAAATGTGCATGTGTCTGCTCAAACGGTCAGAAACAGACTCCATGAGGGTGGTATGAGGGCCCGACGTCCACAGGTGGGGGTTGTGCATACAGCCCAACACCGTGCAGGACGTTTGGCATTTGCCAGAGAACACCAAGATTGGCAAATTCGCCACTGGCGCCCTGTGCTCTTCACAGATGAAAGCAGGTTCACACTGAGCACATGTGACAGACATGACAGAGTCTGGAGACGCCGTGGAGAACGTTCTGACGCCTGCAACATCCTCCAGCATGACCGGTTTGACGGTGGGTCAGTCATGGTGTGGGGTGGCATTTCTTTGTGGGGCCGCACAGCCCTCCATGTGCTCGCCAGAGGTAGCCTGACTGCCATTAGGTACCGAGATGAGATCCTCAGACCCCTTGTGAGACCGTATGCTGGTGCGGTTGGCCCTGGGTTCCTCCTAATGCAAGACAATGCTAGACCTCATGTGGCTGGAGTGTGTCAGCAGTTCCTGCAAGAGGAAGGCATTGATGCTATGGACTGGCCAGCCCGTTCCCCAGACCTGAATCCAATTGAGCACATCTGGGACATCATGTATCACTCCATCCACCAACGCCACGTTGCACCACAGACTGTCCAGGAGTTGGCGGATGCTTTAGTCCAGGTCTGGGAGGAGATCCCTCAGGAGACCATCCGCCATCAGGAGCATGCCCAGGCGTTGTAGGGAGGTCATACAGGCATGTGGAGGCCACACACACTACTGAGCCTCATTTTGACTTGCTTTAAGGACATTACATCAAAGTTGGATCAGCCTGTAGTGTGGTTTTCTACTTTAATTTTGAGGGTGACTCCAAATCCAGACCTCCATGGGTTGATAAATTTGATTTCCATTGATAATTTTTGTGTGATTTTGTTGTCAGCACATTCAACTATGTAAAGAAAAAAAGTATTTAATAAGATTATTTCATTCATTCAGATCTAGGGTGTGTTATTTTAGTGTTCCCTTCATTTTTTGAGCAGTGTATTTACTATATTTAATATGTTTAGTTTTTTCTCTGTGAAGTAAACTCATTTGCAGTTATGTCATATGGTTTATGTAGATACATTTCAATGTTGTTTAACACGCGGTAACCAAAAACCTGATCTAATTTGCATATACAGTGGGGAGAACAAGTATTTGATACACTGCCGATTTCGCAGGTTTTCCTACTTACAAAGCATGTAGAGGTCTGTAATTTTTATTATAGGTACACTTCAACTGTGAGAGACGGAATCTAAAAAATCCAGAAAATCACATTGTATGATTTTTAAGTAATTAATTTGCATTTTATTGCATGACATAAGTATTTGATACATCAGAAAAGCAGACCTTAATATTTGGAACAGAAACCTTTGTTTGCAATTACAAAGATCATACGTTTCCTGCACACACTGCACACACTGCAGCAGGGATTTTGGCCCACTCATCCATACAGACCTTCTCCAGATCCTTCAGGTT
Organism: Coregonus clupeaformis; assembly: GCF_020615455.1. Lineage (NCBI taxonomy): Eukaryota > Metazoa > Chordata > Actinopteri > Salmoniformes > Salmonidae > Coregonus > Coregonus clupeaformis. The sequence continues at coordinate 59,271,599 of NC_059215.1, forward strand.
TCGGGGCTGTCGCTGGGCAATACGGACTTTCAGCTCCCTCCAAAGATTTTCTATTGGGTTCAGGTCTGGAGACTGGCTAGGCCACTCCAGGACCTTGAGATGTTTCTTACGGAGCCACTCCTTAGTTGCCCTGTCTGTGTGTTTTGGGTCGTTGTCATGCTGGAAGACCCAGCCACGACCCATCTTCAATGCTCTTACTGAGGGAAGGATGTTGTTGGCCAAGATCTCGCGATACATGGCCCCATCCATCCTCCCCTCAATACGGTGCAGTCGTCCTGTCCCCTTTGCAGAAAAGCATCCCAAAATAATGATGTTTCCACCTCCATGCTTCACGGTTGGGATGGTGTTCTTGAGGTTGTACTCATCCTTCTTCTTCCTCCAAACATGGCGAGTGGAGTTTAGACCAAAAATATATATTTTTGTCTCATCAGACCACATGACCTTCTCCCATTCCTCCTCTTGATCATCCAGATGGTCATTGGCAAACTTCAGACGGGCCTGGACATGCGCTGGCTTGAGTAGAGGGACCTTGCGTGCGCTGCAGGATTTTAATCCATGACGGCGTAGTGTGTTACTAATGGTGTTCTTTGAGAATGTGTTCCCAGCTCTCTTCAGGTCATTGACCAGGTCCTGCCATGTAGTTCTGGGCTGATCCCTCACCTTCCTCATGATCATTGATGCCCCACGAGGTGAGATCTTGCATGGAGCCCCAGACCGAGGGTGATTGACCGTCATCTTGAACTTCTTCCATTTTCTAATAATTGCGCCAACAGTTGTTGCCTTCTCACCAAGCTGCTTGCCTTTTGTCCTGTAGCCCATCCCAGCCTTGTGCAGGTTTACAATTTTATCCCTGATGTCCTTACACAGCTCTCTGGTCTTGGCCATTGTGGAGACGTTGGAGTCTGTTTGATTGAGTGTGTGGACAGGTGTCTTTTATACAGGTAACGAGTTCAAAAAGGTGCAGTTAATACAGGTAATGAGTGGAGAACAGGAGGGCATCTTAAAGAAAAACTAACAGGTCTGTGAGAGCCAGAATTCTTACTGGTTGGTAGGTGATCAAATACTTATGTCATGCAATAAAATGCAAATGAATTACTTAAAAATCATACAATGTGATTTTCTGGATTTTTGTTTTAGATTCCGTCTCTCACAGTTGAAGTGTACCTATGATAAAAATTACAGACCTCTACATGCTTTGTAAGTAGGAAAACCTGCGAAATCGGCAGTGTATCAAATACTTGTTCTCCCCACTGTACATACTGGGTTTGCAGCAAACAGAATGAACAACAAGTTTCCCAGAATCGTTTACCAGAAGTTCACAAGTTGCCGCAAAGTTACCGGAACACTTGCCACAAAACTAATTTGCATGTGAAAATATGAGCTTGCCGCAAAATTTCGCCACATTGGCTCAAGGTTTGCCACCGCTGTTTGCCAGAAGCCTGTTTTTTCAGTATTTGTATTTTAGTATTTACTATGGATCCCCATTAGCTGCTGTCAAGGCAGCAGCTACTCTTCCTGGGGTCCAGCAGAATTAAGACAGTTATACAATTTTTATGCATTACAATACATTCACAACAGATTTCACAACACATTAGGTGTGTGCCCTCAGGCCCTTACTCTACTACCACATATCTACTACACAAAATCATGTGTATGTGTGTGTATAGTTCGTATGTTATCGTGTGTGTGTATGCATGTGTCTGTGCCTATGTTTGTCTTGCTTCACAGTCCACGCTGTTCCATAATGTGTATTTATATCTGTTTTTTTTTATTTTTTTATATCAAATCAAATCAAATTGTAGTTGTCACATGCGCCGAATACAACAGGTGTAGACCTTACAGGGAACTGCTTACTTAACCAGCAATACAGTTTTAAGAAAGAATACCAAAAAAAATCACACAAAAATACTATATAAAATAATATGAAATAAAAGTAACAAATAATTAAGAGCAGTATGCATGGGTGTCCGAGCTCTGTGCCAGTAGTTCAAACAGACAGCTCAGTGCATTCAACATGTCAATACCTCTCACAAATACAAGTAGTGATGAAGTCAATCTCTCCTCCACTTTGAGCCAGGAGAGATTGACATGGATATTATTAATGTTGGCTCTATGTGTACATATATCCTAAGTCCCTCTTTGTGGCACCTGACCACACGACTGAACAGTAGTCCAGGTGCGACAAAACTAGGGCCTGCAGGACCTGCCTTGTTGATAATGCTGTTAAGAAGGTAGAGCATAACTTTATTATGGACAGACTTATCCCCATCTTAGCTACTGTTGTACTAATATGTTTCGACCACAGTTTAAAATCCATGTTCACCTCAACTTGCTCAATGTCAACATGATTTATTACAAGATTTAGTTTAGGGTTTAGTGAATGATTTGTCCCAAATGCAATGCTTTTAGTTTTTGAAATATTTAGGACTATCTTATTCCTTGCCACCCATTCTGAAACTAACTGAAGCTCTTTGTTAAGTGTTGCAGTCATTTCAGGTGCTGTAGTAGCTGACGTGTATAGTGTTGAGTCATCCGCATACATAGACACACTGGCTTTACTCAAAGCCAGTGGCATGTTGTAAGTAAAGATTGAAACAAGTAAGGGGCCTAGACAGCTGCCCTGGGGAATTACTGATTCTACTTGGATTATGTTGGAGAGACTTCCATTAAAGAACACCCTCTGTGTTCTGTTATACAGGTAACCCTTTGTGTTCTGTTACACACACATGCATACTCCACAAGACATGCCACCAGAGGTCTCTTCACAATCCCCAAGTCCAGAACAGACTATGGGAGGCACACAGTACTATATAAAGCCATGACTACATGGAACTCTATTCCACATCAGGTAACTGATGCAAGCAGTAGAATCAGATTTTAAAAAACAGGTACAAATACACCTTATGGAACAACGCGGACTGTGAAGAGACACACACAAAAGTACAGATAGACGCATATGCACACAAGCGCTAGCACACACATTATACACACACGTACACTGTAATATTGTTGTATGGTGGTATTATACATTTTGTATTGTAGATTTGTAGTGGTGCAATAATGTTATGTGATGTACTGTTTCATCTTTGTTTTACATGTAATGTAAGTGCCTTCATTTGTTTGGACCCAGGATGAGTAGCTGCTGGCTTGGCAGCAGCTAATCGGGATCCCTAATAAATCCAAATAGAAAAACTCTTTATCCACAATATAGCAGGGGGTGTAAAGCCATAACAGCAGCAGACTATGATCGATAATGTCAAAAGCCTCACTGAAGTCTAACAAAACAGCCCCCACAATCTTTTTATCGTTAATTTCTCTCAGCCAATCATCAGTCATTTGTGTACGTGCTGTGCTTGTTGAATGTCCTTCCCTATAAGCGTGCTGAAAGTCTGTTGTCAATTTGTTTACTGTAAAATAGCATTGTATCTGGTCAAACACTATTTTTTCCAAAAGTGTATTAATGGTTGGTAACAGGCTGATTGGTTGGCTATTTGAGCCAGTAAAGGGAGATTTACTATTCTTTGGTAAGGGAATTACTTTTGCTTTGCTCCAGGCCTGAGGGCACACACTTTCTAGTAGGCTTACATTTAAGATATGGCAAATTGGAGTGGCAAGATCGTCTGCTATTATCCTCAGTAATAATACCTTTTTCACCTCTTCCACACTCACTTTACGGAATTCAAAATTACAATGCTTGTCTTTCATAATTTGGTCAGATATACTTGGATGTGGTGTCAGCCTTTGTTGCTGGGCATGTCATGCCTACGTTTGCTAATCTTGCCAATGAAAAAATCATTCAAGTAGTTAGGAATATCAATGGGTTTTGTGATGAATGAGGCATCTGATTCAATGAATGATGAAGCTGAGTTTGCCTTTTTGCCCAAAATGTCATTTAAGGTGCTCCAAAGCTTTTTACGATCATTCTTTATGTCATTTATCTTTGTTTCATAGTGTAATTTCTTCTTTTTATTCAGCTTAGTCAAATGGTTTCACAATTTGCAACATTCCTCATCAATCGACGGGAATTTAAAACGTTTTTATTGTCATTTTCTTAATGGGTGCATGCTGAATAGTAATTGGGATAAGCAATTTCATAAATGTGTCAAGTACAGCGCCTTGTTGCTCTTCATTACACACCACGGACCAACAAATATTCTTTACATCAACAACATAGGAATCACTACAAAATGTCTTGTATGACCTCTTACACACTATATTAGGCCCAGCCTTTGGAACTTTGGTTTCCCTAGATATGGCTACTATATTGTGATCACTACATCCGATGGATTTGGAAACTGCTTTAAAGCAAATTTCTGCAGCATTAGTAAATATGTGATCAATACATGTTAATGATTTCATTCCTATGCTGTTTGTAACTACCCTGGTAGGTTGACTGATAACCTGAACCAGGTTGCAGAAACTAGTTTTAGTTTGAAGCTTTCTCTTGAGTGCGCAGCCTAATGAAAGCCAGTCAATATGTACATCACCCAGAAAATATACCTCTCTATTGATATCACATACATAATCAAGCATTTCCACATGTTATCCAGATATTGACTGTTAGCAGTTGGTGGTCTATAGCAGCTTCCCACCAGAATGGGCTTTATGTGAGGCAGATGAACCTGTAGCAATATTACTTCAACAGTATTTAACAAGCTTTACAGGAATGTGGTTTTGAATATAAACAGCCACACCTCCACCTTAGCCATTTCTGTCTTTTCTGTAGATCTTATTGCTACCACTGTATCATCAAAGGTATTATCTAAGTGAGTTTCAGATATTGTCAGAATATGAATGTAATCTGTTACTAGCAAGTTATAGATTACATGAAGCTTGTTTGTTAAGCTACATATGTTAATGTGGGCTATTTTTAGCACTTTTCTGGGATGCTTGTAACTTATGTTAGTGTAGGGTGAGCTGCACACAGTGGACTTCCTACTAGGGCACACCGCCTCAGTGCTAACAGTATCACTCTGGTTCATAGGCACATGATTACTGCATACAATAGCTCTGGGATTAGCAAAGGAATTCAGGGCAGTAAAAGGGACATCAATTAGGTTACTTATATTGTGTGTTCCAATGCCCCTGGGATAACTTATATTTGCTGAAGCATTATGACAACTCAGCGACACAATGGTAGGGATTAAATGAGCTGGGCTTGGGTCATTGACAATTAATTGTCTCAACGCGGCTTTATAATACTGTGGAAGGACACAGGAACCAAAATGATTTGGATGGTTCATGTCCTTCTTATAATACAAGCTTTGTTTCCAGAAGGTATCAAAATTGTCTATAAATGTTACACCGACAATAGTCTCATAGACAGTTATGGAGGGCTAGAAGTCTGCTGAACCGTTCAACGTCATGATTAAGGGAGGGCAGAGGGCCAGATATTATGGGATAGTGATCCAATCAGTTCTTTAAAATCCATCTTCAGCTGATCTGAGCTGCCCTTCTTAATGTCACTGAATCCCACAAGAACTATGATAGACTCAATTTCCTGACGCTGGTTTAAAATGTTTGGGAGCAGCTTTTTGATGTCCTGTGCTCGTGGTCCTGGATAGCACATAGTTTTTGCTCAAGGGACGGAGACATTTCTCACTGTCCAATGCAATGGCCGGAGAAGGGAATGGCAAAATCTGCCCATTCCCACCCCTCGTACAATTAGTTGACTCTTTCATGGTCCCACGAGTGGCAGGATAGCCTACGCCTGCTGCTCCCGGCAATAGGCCCAGACCTCCCACAGCAGGCAGTTCCAGAGAAAGGAGCCGAACTCGACGAAGAAACCGCTGCTGGAATCAGCGTAGCTGGAGTCAGCACCGCCGTCGCAGACACAGGCAATCCGAGCGATGAACGCGCAGGTAGATCAGGCACCAGTGCAGCGAAGCCAGGTTTGCACACACTGCAGCAGGGATTTTGACCCACTCCTCCATACAGACCTTCTCCAGATCCTTCAGGTTTCGGGGCTGTCGCTGGGCAATACAGACTTTCAGCTCCCTCCAAAGATATTCTATTGGGTTCAGGTCTGGAGACTGGCTAGGCCACTCCAGGACCTTGAGATGCTTCTTACTCCTTAGTTGCCCTGGCTGTGTGTTTCGGGTCATTTTCATGCTGGAAGACCCAGCCACGACCCATCTTCAATGCTCTTACTGAGGGAAGGAGGTTGTTGGCCATGATCTCGCGATACATGGCCCCATCCATCCTCCCCTCAATACGGTGCAGTTGTCCTGTCCCCTTTGCAGAAAAGCATCCCAAAAGAATGATGTTTCCACCTCCATGCTTCACGGTTGGGATGGTGTTCTTGGGGTTGTACTCATTCTTCTTCTTCCTCCAAACACGGCGAGTGGTTTAGACCAAAAAGCTCGATTTTTGTCTCATCAGACCACTTGACCTTCTCCCATTCCTCCTCTGGATCATCCAGATGGTCATTGGCAAACTTCAGAGGGGCCTGGACATGCGCTGGCTTGAGCAGGGGGACCTTTCGTGCGCTGCAGGATTTCATTCCATGACGGCGTAGTGTGTAACTAATGGTTTTCTTTGAGACTGTGGTCCCAGCTCTCTTCAGGTCATTGACCAGGTCCTGCCGTGTAGCTCTGGGCTGATCACTCACCTTCCTCATGATCATTGATGCCCCACGAGGTGAGATTTTGCATGGTCCCAGTCCGAGGGTGATTGACCGTCATCTTGAACTTCTTCCATTTTCTAATAATTGCGCCAACAGTTGTTGCCTTCTCACCAAGCTGCTTTCCTATTGTCCTGTAGCCCATCCCAGCCTTGTGCAGGTCTACAATTGTATCCCTGATGTCCTTACACAGCTCTCTGGGCTTGGCCATTGTGGAGAGGTGGGAGTCTGTTTGATTAAGTGTGTGGACAGGTGTCTTTTATACAGGTAACGAGTTCAAACAGGTGCAGTTAATATAGGTAATGAGTGGAGAACAGGAGGGCTTCTTAAAGAAAAACTAACAGGTCTGTGAGAGCCGGAATTGTTACTGGTTGATAGGTGATCATATACTTATGTCATGCAATAAAATACAAATTCATTACTTAAAAATCATACAATGTGATTTTCTGGATTTTTGTTTTAGATTCTAGACTCTCACAGTTGAAGTGTACCTATGATAAAAATTACAGACCTCTACATGCTTTGTAAGTAGGAAAACCTGCAAAATCGGCAGTGTATAGAATACTTGTTTATATTAATACTGTATATATATATTTTGTTTCTTTTTTTTTGTTTACTTATCAAAGCAAAATGCTTTTTAGATTATCACATTAATATTACCATATTCTATTTCTATACATAAAAAAATCAATTTTCTTCAAACAATCTCACTATTATTATTATTATTATTATTATTATTATTATTATTATTTCATCATCATCATCATCATCATCATCAGGGGTTCAGCAGCAAAGCTGGTGAAACCCTATTGTATTTGTTCCAGTTCATTATTATTATTATTATTATTATTATTATTATTATTATATGTTCCTTTTTCTGCCGTTTTGCTGAAAAAAAATCTAATTATATGAGATGAAAAGGCTCAGGACTGTGCTACTTAGCAACATGGTAAAAGCCTAAGGGCCACATCTTCTCATGCAATACTATGCCAATTGGCTACATGGTGACACTATAACAAGCGATTGAAAATGCAAAGGTCAGCCCACGCACCCTGTGTAACCTAGAATCATGACATTTAGTTCATACGACCCTCTCCTCACAAGGAAAAAATGTGCCTCAAGAACACATAAAGTCCGCCATGATGGATTTTCTGCCATTTAGAATTTTCTGAAAAACACAGAATGATCACCGAATGACCAATCTTAGCAAAACTTTATATATGGTATCTATGGATGAAAGTCTGTAAACGCACTATAATCCAGGTTAGTACATTAAACAACATGGCCGCAACTGACCAATAAACATTCACATGGGCGTGATCTGTGACATATATGCATATAAATCAGTCACGGATATTTGTATTGTAACGAAACTTGGTACACATGTTCCAATCACTGTGAAGACTCAAAATATGCAAGCAAATTCATATCAACTACACAGTAGCGCTATAACAGGCACATATTTATATCTCAGAGTGATGAAATTTGACACACATGGTCAAGGATATGAGTCTAGCTATCCTGTAAAATATGGTTGAGTTTGGCCATATTGTGTTGCTGTTGGAAAGGAAACACCATTCATGCAAGCTCATTGGCTCATAGAGGCCATATTGTTTCCGCTGGAAAACTGATCGTTGGAAGATGTGCATTCATAGATGCTATACAGTGAGGGAAAAAAGTATTTGATCCCCTGCTGATTTTGTACGTTTTCCCACTGACAAAGAAATTATCAGTCTATAATTTTAATGGTAGGTTTATTTGAACAGTGAGAGACAGAATAACAACAAAAAAATCCAGAAAAACGCATGTCAAAAATGTTATACATTGATTTGCATTTTAATGAGGGAAATAAGTATTTGACCCCCTCTCAATCAGAAAGATTTCTGGATCCCAGGTGTCTTTTATACAGGTAACGAACTGAGATTTGGAGCACACTCTTAAAGGGAGTGCTCCCAATCTCAGTTTGTTAACTGTATAAAAGACACCTGTCCACAGAAGCAATCAATCAATCAGATTCCAAACTCTCCACCATGGCCAAGACCAAAGAGCTCTCCAAGGATGTTTGGGGCTCCATGCAAGATCTCACCTCGTGGAGTTGCAATGATCATGAGAACAGTGAGGAATCAGCCCAGAACTACACAGGAGGATCTTGTCAATGATCTCAAGGCAGCTTGGACCATAGTCACCAAGAAAACAATTGGAAACACACTACGCTGTGAAGGACTGAAATCAATGGACATCTGAATGATTCAGAGGAGAACTGGGTGAAAGTGTTGTTGTCAGATGAGACCAAAATCGAGCTCTTTGGCATCAACTCAACTCGCCGTGTTTGGAGGAGGAGGAATGCTGCCTATGACCCCAAGAACACCATCCCAACCGTCAAACATGGAGGTGGAAACATTATGCTTTGGGGGTGTTTTTCTTCTAAGGGGACAGGACAAGTTCACCGCATCAAAGGGACGATGGACGGGGCCATGTACCGTCAAATCTTGGGTGAGAACCTCCTTCCCTCAGCCAGGGCATTGAAAAAGGGTTGTGTATGGGTATTCCAGCATGACAATGACCCAAAACACACCGCCAAGGCAACAAAGGAGTGGCTCAAGAAGAAGCACATTAAGGTCCTGGAGTGGCCTAGCCAGTCTCCAGACCTTAATCCTATAGAAAATCTGTGGAGGGAGATGAAGGTTCGAGTTGCCAAACTTCAGGCTCGTAACCTTAATGACTTGGAGAAGATCTGCAAAGAGGAGTGGGACAAAATCCCTCCTGAGATGTGTACAAACCTGGTGGCCAACTACAAGAAACGTCTGACCTCTGTGATTGCCAACAAGGGTTTTGCCACCAAGTACTAAGTCATGTTTTGCAGAGGGGTCAAATACTTATTTCCCTAATTAAAATGAAAATCAATTTATAACATTTTTGACATGCGTTTTTCTTGATATTTTGTTTTTTATTCTGTCTCACACTGTTCAAATAAACCTACCATTAAAATTATAGACTGATCATGTCTTTGTCAGTGGGCAAACGTACAAAATCAGCAGGAGATCAAATACTTTTTTCCCTCACTGTATATACACAATTTGGTTCCGATCGGTCCAGCCGTCCTGGAGAAAAATATGTTTAAAGTAGTCATCATCATTGAAAATGGTCCAAAATATATCAAAAGCAAATAATATTGAATGATCAATATGATTTTAAGTTCTGATATTTAGCAAGCATGGTAAATAGTACAGAAGTAACTTGTCTGTCACGAGCGTTAGACGGAGTAGACCAAGGCAAACATACTTTATTTAAAGAGAGTAAACACTCGAACAAAACAACAAACGATACGTGCAGTCCTACGGTACAGACCAAAAGGAACAAACCAACTGGAACAAGATCCCACAACAAATGTGGGAAAACAGCCTCTATAAGTATGGCTCCCAATCAGAGACAACCAGCAACAGCTGACACTCGTTGCCTCTGATTGGGAACCACTCTGGCCAACACAGAAATACAATACATAGAATATACACACCCTGGCTCAACATATAGAGTCCCCAGAGCCAGGGTGTGACATTGTCCTAGGGCAATGTGTCCAATTTGTCCTGATGGTGGAACACTGGGCACACAGCTGAACCCCGACAGCTGTTATGGTTGATGTAATTATCTTACTTCGCTTTAGCAACAGTGACTTTGTCATTCATGCTAACACATTTTATCTGAATCTAAGAGCGAGAAGGCCTCAAAAAATACATACAGAATTGATAAGCGATAGAGAGTGGGAAAGTGTGAGTTGTGTGTGTGTGTGTGTGTGTGTGTGTGTGTGTGTGTGCACGCATATGCATGTGTGAGTGTGTGTGGCCTCTCTGACATCCATGGAGAGAGGGGGAAATGGATCCTTTTACACATTGGGTGACAGAGCTGTGAAAGAAAACATTGGACAGAAATAATAAACCCTCCCATCCCGTCCCTTGACAGTCCAAATCACATCTTTAGTTAAGTCTCGATGTCAGACAGTGAAGGACAAACCCTCATCACAGCATCTACCTCAGCTCAAGAGTGGCTCTTTCAGAACAAAAAAACACCACAAGCTAGCTAACCCCTGAGAAAAACAAAAACAAAAACAAAGAGCTGGATGGTTGGTGGGTGGTCTTGACGGCAGGTCCGAGCTGGGGTTTAGCGACACACACACACACACACAGAACCCTTTAGAACCAGTCATTGTGCATCATTCCATCAGTAACGTAATTGGATGTGACAGGCGGTCAGTAACTTGATGCACCAGGATCAGCAAGCGCTAAAACTACCCCACAGAGACACACACACACACACACAAATTCACAGAGAAACAGGGGGCACCACCACCAGACCCCTAAGTGTGAAACCCCACCAGGTAGAGAGAGGGTTGGTGGAGAGGGTGAGAAGAATCAGAAGGGGAGAGAAAGTGGTGGGAGAGGGAGGAAGTGAGAGCAAGAGTGTAAGGGAGAGTGGCGGGAGAGAGGGAGTGAGAAAGATGGAGATAATTGGTGTAGGAGGAGTAATCATGGTCCAGGTCTTCTGAGGGCAGTCTAATTGTGTAATCTAGCTCTCTGCTTGAGATGGAGGGAATATAATCACTAAAATAAACGATTGGAGAGTGAGAAAATTCACATTTCTACCCCGGCGTTCACAGCTCAGCACCTCAGATCCCTTCACTCACACACAAACCTTTCACACACATTTGTCTAGACAGAGAGGATCTGTCTTTCTCTCTCTCTATCTCTCTGTCTGCCTTGCATTTAGAGGAAACTCTAAATCAAACTGTCTGCTTCCAATCAAAATCTCTACCTCACGCCCTCTCTCCCTTTCTGCCTCTCCCCGTCTCTGTGAAGTATATATTTTTTGTCTCTCTCTGAAACGCCAACACAGTAGACGTTGAATGACATCAAAGTGACTTCAACTAATCAAGTGTGTTTGTGCTGGGCTGGAACAAAAACCAGCACACGATAGCTCTCCAAGAAGTTTGGAACCACCAAGACTCTTCATAGAGCTGGCCACCCGGCCAAACTGAGCAATCGAGGGAGAAGGGCTTTAGTCAGGTGTTAAAGGAGGGAGTCGCAGTTCCGGAGTGACCCACTAGGTGTCAGCCTCCGACAACCTTAGGCACCTCCTCACTCACAGTCTCGACTAATTATTATCCTATTGGTGTCACCTGTGTCACCTGTTCACCTGTGTATTTATACCCTCACTTCCCTGTGTTCCCTTACTCTGTTTTCTCTGCTTGTTTCTCTATGCCAAACAGTACTAATCAGTGTCTGATCGCGAGACGTATGTAGAGGTACTTGAGAAGTGGTTTTGGGACCACCAGTAAAGATCCTTGTTTTTACATCTCTGCCTACTGCCTACTGTCTATCCAGCACCGCACCTGGGACACACATCACACCTACCCTTACAGTCAAGGAGTTGACCAAGAACCTGATGGTTCCTCTGTGAACATGGGAGAACCTTCCAGAAGGACAACCATCTCTGCAGCACTCCACCAATCAGGCCTTTATGGTAGAGTGGCCAGACAGAAGCCACTCCTCAGTGAAAGGCACATGACAGCCTGCTTGGAGTTTGCCAAAAGCACCTAAAGACTCTCAGACCATGAGAAACAAGATTCGCTGGTCTGATGAAACCAAGAATGAACTTTTTGGCCTGAATGCCAAGCATCACATCTGGAGGAAACCTGGCACCATCCCTATGGTGAAGCATGGTGGTGGCAACATCATGCTGTGGGGATGTTTTTCAGAGGCAGGGACTGGGAGATTAGTCAGGATTGAGGGAAAGATGAACGGAGCAAAGTACAGAAAGATCCTTGATGAAAACCTGCTTCAGTGCGCTCAGGACCTCAGACTGGGGTGAAGGTTTACCTTCGAACAGGACAACGACCCTAAGTACACAGCTAAGACAACGCAGTAGTGGCTTTGGGACAAGTCCTTGAGTGGCCCAGCCAGAGCCTGGACTTGAACCCGATCGAACAACTCTGGAGAGACCTGAAAATAGCTGTGCAGCGATGCTCCCCATCCAACCCGACAGAGCTTGAGAGGATCTGCAGAGAAGAATGGGAGAAACTCCCCAAATACAGGTGTGCCAAGCTTGTGGCGTCATACCCAAGAAGACTTGAAGCTGTAATCGCTGCCAAAAGTGCTTCAACAAAATACTGAGTAAAGGGTCTGAATACTTATGTTAATGTGATATTTCCGTTTTTATTATTTTATTTTATTTTTGTATTTGTCAATATGGTGTATTGTGTGTAGATTGATGGGGGGAGGGTGGGGGGGGGGGGCAATTTAATCAATTTTAGAGTAAGGCTGAAATGTAACAAAATGTGGAAGAAGTCAAGGGGTCTGAATCCTTTCCGAATGCACTGTATATATAACACAGAAATGTGTAATAAAGCTGTTTGACATGTTCTGTGTCATGGAGTGTCTCTAGTGAAACATGGAAGATAGAGCATGGAGAAGAGAGAGACACTGTGTAGCAACTGATAATGTAATAACTGCCAATAATGTAATAGCTGCTGATAATGTAATAACTTCTGCATTCATACATTATCAGCATTTATTACATTATATATGCAAATGTTATGACATTATTAGCTGCTGTTACATTATTGGCAGTTAATACATTATCAGTTGCTACACACTGCTTCTGTAAATCTCTCAACAAGCAAACACACACACACACGCAAGGCACACAAACAGACACACACACACACACACAACGCATGCACACACACACACACACAGAACAGCACAGCACAGCACAGAATCAAATGACAGCATTTGTGCTACCATTTTGGGACCTGACACTTTAAAAAAAGAGGCATATGCAAAGAGAGCTGACAGTGACAAATTAGCCCTTAAGAGAACCCTCAGCTACTGTAAACAGCATTTCAACCTGTGGCTGTTCTGTGTGTACATTATTACATATTCATAGTCCGACGTTGTTTACCCTGCTACCAATCTACAAGTTCCTCTACATATAGACAAACATTTGCCACGATGGCTCTCTGACTACTGTGCGGCTGTGTGTGTGTGTGTGTGTGTGTGTGTGTATGTCTCCTTTTCTGTCAGTGACGATGTTGGTTGGTAATTTATACTCTGGGCTTCTGAAAATAAACCTAATAAATTAATAAATTAAATAAGATCACAAAAGGCAATGCTGCCCACTCTGTCTCTAACCATAAGTAGTAACAGTAGTAATGTACTGGTTGGAAGCCATATGTAAGAGCTAGTTATGCTGACAGACACACATTTCCTTCACAGGCAAGACAGTCGCTGCCCCCTCACTTCCCCTTCCCCATCCCTCCTCCCCTCTCTTCCTCACCCCTCTTTCAGAGGTACTGTTGTGATAAGGAGTATGGGAGTATAGTGGGAGCAGGGCAGTTCGGGGATAACCCAACTGCATCTTTGAGTGGGCTTGTTCCAACACACACACAGAGACAGATAGGGGATTTCTAGAGGCACTCTGACACTGTTTACTGAAGAGAAAAGTTTCAGCAGCACTGAACACACACACAGACCAACCATACACACACCCACACACACACAGATACACAGTCTGACACACACACACACACACACACACACACACACACACACACACACACACACACACACGCACACACACACAGGCAGGTATGGAAGGCATTGGAGAAAGACGTGTGTTTCTATAAGCCAAGGTGTATGTAAAAGCTGCAATAGGGGCAAATCAGCTGTCATAGCAGCACACACAGTTGCGCAAAAAAACCCCAGAAAATCACATTGTATGATTTTTAAGTAATTAATTTGCATTTTATTGCATGACATAAGTATTTGATACATCAGAAAAGCAGAACATAATATTTCGTACAGAAACCTTTGTTTGCAATTACAGAGATCATACATTTTCTGTAGGTCTTGACCAGGTTTGCACACACTGCAGCAGGGATTTTGGCCCACTCCTCCATACAGACCTTCTCCAGATCCTTCGCATTGTTCCATAAGTTGTATTTGTATTTGTATTTATTAGGGATCCCCATTAGCAGCAGCTACTCTTCCTGGGGTCCAAACACATTAAGGCAATTACATTACACATAAAACAAATATTTAACAGTACATCATATAACATTATTACACCACTACAATACAAAATGTATAATACCACAATACAACAATATTACAATGTACAGTGGTTCTTCCTTTAGAAGTTGTGTCATGCTGCAGCACAGCTCGCGGGGTGCCGCCGAATTCTATGGCACTTTATTTAACTGTCAGCCATTGTTGCCATTAATGCTAGTTAGTGATAGTTTGACCACCATAGGGCATCTTTGAGAAGCTAAGTTATTTAAATGACATGGAGCTGTAGGCCTAAGAGTGCTGTTTACAGTAGCTGTTTTAGCGTAACTTACTTATTGGCAAAGCATACAAGTCATTCATGTCTTTAAATACAGTCAAGCCTTTTAGTTATAAAACAAAATAACAAAGGGAGCCTTGAATAATTAAATAATGAATGAACCGCAACATGTTGGCTAAAGCGATTGAATTCAGGAATGCATTTGATTGTTTTTAATATTGGCTGTACCAGAGATTTTAAAACCTTTTTTTGTTAGAACAGACTATTTGGGATTTATTTTTAGAAATGTAGCTTAATTAATTTGATTAATATTATGGTGTTTCTATTCCAAGAACAAATAAAATGCATTTTACAGTAGCCTATGTATGCCTCAGGGTTTCCGTTAGGGAAATATGGCGCTGTACAACGTGACCGGTCGGGAGTAGGCCTAGGCTACTAAGTGACTGCGAATAAAGAGCAAAATAATCCTAACATTTACTGTAGCTACATACTAAACATAGTAAAGTGCCTAATTCCTTACATAAGGGAGAGCAGGCCATGTCCAGACTTTCTCGGTGACATCAAGTACTCATTAACTCTTGTCTTTAATGCTTTTTCGGGTTGCATCAGTCATGGACCGAAACTTCTGAGACACAGTATTAATGATGAACACTCTGAGGTTCACGGTAAGCCACACTCACCTCGCCTACGGTAGGCTTACAGAATATAAAAAAATATTTGTTTTAATCTCATGTAGGTCTCCTGATTTGGACCCGATCAAACTTGTTTGACATCAGCTGAAAACATTCATCCGTAACTCTGCCAAGCCTACAAGCAAAGATGAACTGGTGAATGACGATACAACAATGCAACAAATACATTGACCAAGGTTTTACCTGTGGTCGTGGAGCTGGGGGGGAAGTGCAACTAAAATGTAGATGAGATGTACGGTAGTTGAAATAAACATCTGCATTTTAAAAGAGCCTTTTGTTTATCATTATTTTATTAACGAAATCATAAAGATGTTGATGAAGAAATAATGTACAGTATATGCTTTATTTGCGGTTGCATAAGTTTTGGAGTTGGAAATGTAAAACTTTAGAGTACTTAAGATTCGCATACATTGCAAGTTTCACCTTTTTGGGCCATTAGGCTACACTTTAAAAAAGGACTCAACTCTGACTGACCGCAGCATCTATCGGTAGTCTAAACTGTGGCCCAAATTGGGGGATTTTTCACACTTAGCCAAGCTTTTAGACTATCCTTTTCTAAATAAATGAAGGTGTGAATGTTACAGACTATCTTCAATATATTCGTTCATTCAGAAGGGTAAACCCATAGGTCTTAGGCCTGCATTAATATAAATTAGATTACCAGGTTCATTTTTCATTAGGTTATAATAATCCATGCCTCCTGGGAATATTAAAAAGTCAAAACGTTATCGGTGGAGTTAGAAATTTGGCTGTCAGAAGTAATAAAATCAACCAATGTTAGCCTTTAAATGCTTTATTATCCAAATGTTGAAAGTGTGTGTGGGCGGCGGAGAGAAAGAAAATGGTGCAGTTTGAGGCCATGTGGCGGAGAGTGATGCGGGTGCTGGAGATGGGGGTGTGAGCAGGTGGGTCTGGGCAGGTGTGATGTAGTTGTAATTTGTATGTTTTGTATTGTCTAAAAATATCAAATAAATTCGTACAAAATAAATAAATAAATAAGGAAAAATTAAAAGCTTGCAACACACATCTGATTATTCATTATAAATTGGATTTATTGGATTGATTTTGTTTACATTCTTCATTGTAACAACAATGTCACAAATAATTGAACACACTCAACATGAGCAGATTAACTTCATCAAAACATTTCTTTATTAAAGAATGTCGGTACTTATTTACGTCGATACAAAGCCACGAATGAGTGAGTCACTCAGCTTTATGCTGACAAATCCTCGCTGGACTCTCTTTCATTCAGTTTCTTCTTCACGTCAGCAAAGAAGGACTCCGTGTTTCACAAACTCACTTTATATGGAGGGGCTATCAATCTTTCACACTGTGGTAAATAAATCCAGTTTGTTATTTACAATGATTTCTTTCCGTTTTTAAAGGGAGAGAAACCAAAAGCCCACCGTGCCTATTTTTCAAAAATCGTCAGTCCACATGTCAAGAGTAATTACGCCATTGTATTTACTCAAGTTCTCTCTCAACTCCAGGAACACCGCCAGCTTTTCTTTTTTTGGCCTGATGCAGGACTCTAGTGCCAGAGAAGAAAGTATTTCGGACTGAAACATTCACTTCTCCATTAATTTACGAAAAGATAGTCAATTTGTGCCACAGTTTAGA
Organism: Coregonus clupeaformis; assembly: GCF_020615455.1. Taxonomy (NCBI): domain Eukaryota; kingdom Metazoa; phylum Chordata; class Actinopteri; order Salmoniformes; family Salmonidae; genus Coregonus; species Coregonus clupeaformis. Next base: position 59,288,873 of record NC_059215.1, read on the forward strand.
CTACCGATAGAGCAGCGTTCTAACTCCCCCTTGTGATAGTGTGGTGCAATGACAGAATGACGCAATTTACCACAATCTGCCACCATCTACCACAAACGGTCGCAGCATAAGCTTGAAAGCTTTAAAGGAAG